>NC_092336.1:639822500-640555000 GCF_046630445.1 Rutidosis leptorrhynchoides
CATCAATTATCTATACACTATCCAAGCCCAACAACTAACTTATAAACCATTAAGCTCATAAATCTCGGCCTATTATGATTAATATATTGTAAAGCCCAATTTAAATTAAATCACGTCCCCAAGAACAAAATAAAACGCAGGCCAAATTTAATGATTTTATTTATTTGCAAGTGGATTGTTGGAATAATGGTTGTCTGCCATTACGTTTAACTTATCTCACAAATATTCCATTTACTAGAAGCTGGAATAGAAGTCGAATATATAAAAATATAAAAGAAACACTCTAGCAGCAATGGTAGCATAATAGTATAGCTGTAGCATTTTGTAGTTGTATTTTGACGGTTGTATTGGTGGTGAGGTGATGGTTTTGACGGTTGGCAGTGGACATAAACATTCGTATAGTATTAGCTGTTTAATGGGTGTGGGGATTCTTTGGCCAACACCACAATGAGAAGAAAACAAATAAAATAACGAGGTTTGGGTGGCGGTTTTGGAGTGGTAACAAAAACAAAATAGTAGCTGCAACAGCAAAGTGCAGGTGATGGTGATTTAAGTGGGTTCTAATGGTAGTTTAAGGTGATGTTATGGTGATCAAAACAGGAGAGAATAAGCAGTAACTTAACCGACTATTCGAGGTGGTCTTTGATGGTTCGTCTAAATGATAAAGGTGGCGATGAGGGTATAGTGGTGATCTAGAGGTTGATGATAGTAATGATGTTCGATTGTTCCTAGTTATAGATAGAGAGAGATATATAGATAGAGAGAGAGAGAGATAAATAGAGAGAGGGAGAGACGATGAGGGTGTTTCAAGGTGGCATGGTGGTTTATGATTAAATGGGTTTTGGTGGTTCTCCGTTTGTCAACAGTAGAAACGAATACATTTTTGTTAGTTCACAAAGGTGGTGATTGGGTGGAGGATGGTGGTTGATCATATAGGTGATGGCCGGTTTGCTTGTTCATCATAGTGTAAGTGGTGTAAAAAAATGATGAATTATGTTGAAGGTTGGTTAGGTGATTTTGAATTGTATATGTATATCAATATTCTGTTTGAGAGAAAGAAAACAATAACAGTATAAAATTTTGTTAATAATAATTCAATCCAAATCACAATATCAATTAAGTACCGTAACAAGGATTTTCAATTTGTAATAGTGAAACCGCCCTTTGTCATATTCAGTCGATATTTAGAATTACGGACCAGTATCTCGTGCTCCGTTGTTAATTAGTGACGGATAAATGTACTCATAAAAATCCCAAAATTTTATATTAAGTATATTTATTTATTTTGGTCATTATGGTATAAAATTCGATCCTTAGTTTGTTAAATAAAAATTACATCAATTGTCCTTCCCAATTCTGAGTAAAATATAAAAAATGTTGAAACTTAACAAATAGTTCCTAAATACATTTTTAATAAGCCTAAAATTTATAGAATTCATTTTCGGATCACCGTTTATTTTAAAATCATATAAGTTTGAATTTATCTTGCTTAATATCAATCGAAGCATCAAACGAGTAT
Source organism: Rutidosis leptorrhynchoides (assembly GCF_046630445.1). NCBI lineage: Eukaryota > Viridiplantae > Streptophyta > Magnoliopsida > Asterales > Asteraceae > Rutidosis > Rutidosis leptorrhynchoides. Next base: position 639,824,020 of record NC_092336.1, read on the forward strand.
TACAACCATTAAATATTTATTTTTAATATACTTTATTTATATATAGATATATTTTAAATAATAATTATTATAATATCCTATTTTTATTTTATTAATTTTTAATAACAGCAATATATAATACTTCAAATTATATTTTGAATTATTATTTATATATACATACACACATATCTATTTACAGTTGATTGTTCGTGAATCTTCGGGCACAGTCGAAAGGTGAATGATTACATGAAAATAGTTTACAAATTTTAATATTCAACATTACAGACTTTGCTTATCGTGTCGAAAATCAAATATGAATTAAGTTTAAATTTGATCAGAAATTTACGGGTCGTCACAAAATTTATAAAATTCGAATCAAATAAACTAAAGGTATGATGGTAATAATCCGTTGGGCAACATTTATTCAAGTTTTTTGTTCATTACTTATTCGATTTTGTTTCCCCTGCCTGTATAAATATGCTTCCAGTTATTTATTTCCGTTGACAGAGTGGTCCATCACATTAGGGCGTATTTTGTTGTGCGGATACTTAATCTGAATCATTCAACAATATAAGTTTTTTGTAAGTAAGTTGTCTTTACGTCAAGTATCACGAATTTGATTTATCACTTTTCACTGTCGTTCTGGGTTGCAGGTGATTTTAGGCTTTTGAATGTGATACAATTCAAATCAATAGTAAAAAGGTATGAAGGTTATAATCTGCTTTTGTTTTCCCTTCCTATATGAATCTGCTTCCAGTTTTTTGTTTCTCTTCACATAGTGGCGCGCCACATTAGGCGTATTTTTTGTGCCGATATATAAGCTGAATCATTCAACAAAATAAGTTTCCTGTTTCCTGTAAGTAGGTTGTCATTAACGTCAGGTATCACGAATTTGTTTAATGATGCTGCTATTGTTATTTCATTATGCTTATAATTAAGTAACTGAATTCACATTTTACAGATAGTTCCTATGTAACGATCTGACTTTTTCGACTTGTTTTTGTGCCTTGTGATTTGTGCGAAACTGCGTATTTGTGCGTACTGTGCTACTTTATACTCTGGAATCTTTATATACATGGCCTACTTTCATTTATGTGTTAAAACGTGCCTTTAAGTATGTAGGATACTTAACTTGATCACCGGAAACCTTTATGACCGTTAGTGTCACTTGACATTACGAACAAACTGCGTACTGCGTATGTGACGCCCCGTACAAAACCATCGTGTACGATTCGTCAACAACAGGATCTTTACACGGTTGAATACTACATGCTGTTTGAAAACCAGTTTGCATTCATAAAAGATAGCGTTTACAAAAGATACGTGACACAAAGGTCGTTACAAGGCCATTATTAAAATAACATAAGTTGCGAATGCAAATTAAAAGTTTCATGATTGACACCAGGTCCTTAACAGCAAGTCTAAACAGCATGACAGCAAGTCTAACAGCAGAAGCAACAAACCTCTAAGCACATGAGAAAACATGCTTAAAAACATCAACAATAATGTTGGTGAGCTATAGTTTAAGTTGTAACAGTAATATAAGATTGACCACGAGATTTCAATGTTTCAAAACAGTATGAAAAGCATATGTATAACCGTGGGGCACATGGTAATTAGACTTAACGTAAATATAAATATCACCCCCTAAAAGTACACCTGGAGAATGCGTATGTCCTCGAAGTATTAAACACCCGTTAAATACTAGAGCGACTAGCCCGAGTGGGGATGTCAAACCCTATGGATCCATATCTAATATTCGCGTTCACTGGTTCAAAAACCAATGATTAAACGTTACCGTGCTAAGGGGAATCTTTATGCCGTTATATAATCCACACATATGTAAAGTTTAAGTACTCATGTCAAGTAAGTAAAACATAAAAAACACATGTATTCTCAGTCCTAAAAATAGTATAAGTAAAAAGGGAAGCTATAACTCACAGTGATAAAAGCGGTAAAGTCGGTAACGAAAGTGTGCAAGTAGTAAGTCGGTCCGAAAGGTCGTCAACCTAAATCAAAGGTTACTAGGTTAGTAGGTTGTCTTTATAAGTTCTAATAGTGCATAAAATAAGTTTAAGTGTCATCATCATCATCATTCATCATTAAAAAGCTAAGTAAGTTCGACAAGAATAGAGATCGAAGCAATAGGATGACTTCGGTCAGCTGCTACGACCTCTACGTAAATCAAAAAGACGCGTAGTCAGTGGCTATGGCTCCGTATATGAGTCCCCTAGTTGCTGACCAATTTCCAGAACCAAACTCGTCTTCATTTGACCGTGGAGACTGTTTAAGTGCGAGTAGGTCAGAAATTTCAGCACAACGTTAATAGGGTGTAATGACTTTCGGAAGGCCATAAATCCTAAACCGTAACTCGGATTAAGATGAGGTCTAAACGGAAAATCATCTAATAGAACCAAACTAACTGAAAATCAACTTTCCAGTAGCCCAGGTAACTGATCAGATCCCAAAAACAGTGGACAAGTGCTCCGGTGGGGTTCTTGGTGCTTGATGCTCATCACGGTTCTCATCCTTGATGCTTGTAGCTTCAAGTGTACAACTTGTTGATGGTTTAGCATCACTTTTGACCAAGATTCTACCATAAATACACAATATGTTAAGATCAAGTAATAACACAACTCATTTAAGAGTCCTAGATGGATGATGAACCAAGGTTACATCATATCCTTAGTCTTAACACAAATAAAAATCCTATTTACAAACAAAGTTACAAACTTTACATCAAACAAACAAGTATGAACATGATCTAAGTCAAATGAAGTGATGGAACCCTAAGCTAGAGAGCTTGGATCCCTTTCACACAAGTTATAAGGTCACAAAGCTACAAAGCTTGAACCTTTAGTGTTCTTGAAGATCTTGAAGCATAAAGCTTGGATCTTTAAGTTACATGAAGATAACAAACACAAGTTTGAATCTTTATAACAAAACAACAAGATCATAAGCTAGGAAACTTAGATCTAACAAAAAGATATGAAGATTCAAGCTAAAAAGCTTGCATCTTGGTTGTTCTTGAAGATCTTGAAGCATAAAGCTTGGATCTTTAAGATACATGAAGATTACAAACACAAGTTTGAATCTTTATAACAAAATAACAAGATTAAAGTTAAAAAGTTTTAGATCTACAAAGTTGGTGAAGATTCAAAGCTAGAAAGCTTAAATCTTCCATGTTCTTGAAGGATTCATGCTTGAATCTACAAGATTTAATCAAGATCAAAGCTAAAAAGCTTGATCCTCCATTGATGATGATGTACACGAAAAAGAAAGGAGAAGAAGAAGAAAAATCAAAAACTTACAAGTTTTAGAGTGAGAAAGACTAGAGAGAAGATAGGAGGATAAGTGTGTGTGAAATACAAATGAGAGCAAGTGTAAAATGAGATGAATGATGCTTGTATTTATAGTGAAATGAGGGTGGGGGGAGGCCATCTTGGCCGTGATTTTTGGTAGGGGGAGGGGGAGACAAGATTTGCTTTTTGGTTAATGGTTGTCTAAAGTAGGTACTTATGTTGGAATCTCATGCAACATTAAGGATAATACTTGACATAAATGCTAGCATATTCCCTCTAATAAATGGGCATTTGTCTTACTTATTAATGGGTCACTAGTAATTAATTAGTGGGCTAAATAAATGGGCTACTAGCTAGAGTAGGGTGGGCTTAAGTCCAACAAGGTAGAAAGTCCAACAAGACTAACTAGTAAGCATAATTAAATTACTATGCATAATTAAGCATCCATAAACCCAAGTAATTATTATTATAAAATAATAATTAATATTTCGTAGTCGAAATCTTCCGGTTACGACAAAAGTTAAACGTGCGCGCAGTTCGCGGTTTATTCGAAACGTTAAGTGACACTAACGGTCTTAAAGCATCCGGTGATCAAGTTAAGTATCCTACATACTCTAAGGCACGTTTTAACATATAAATGAAAGTAAACCATGTATACAAAGGTTCCAGAGTATAAAGTAGCACAGTACGCACAAATACGCAGTTTCGCAAAAACACAAGGCACAAAAGCAAGTCGAAAAAGTCGGGTCGTTACATTACCCACCTGTTAATGGAAATTTCATCCCGAAATTTAAGCTGAGGTAGGTGTTGAAGTCGGGAAAAGGTGAGGATATTTCTGCATCATTTGATCCTCTCGTTCCCAAGTAAACTCAGGTCCTCGTTTGGCATTCCATCGAATTCGAACGATCGAAATCTTGTTGCATTTCAAAGTTTTAACCTCACGATCCATAATTTCGACAGGCTCTTCTACGAAGTGGAGTTTGTCATCAATTGTAAGTTCCTCCAGGGGTATGATAAGTTCCGGTGGAGCAAGACACTTCTTCAAATTTGATACGTGGAAGGTAGGATGAACTGCGCTTAATTGAGTTGGAAGATCCAGACGGTAAGCTACGGGTCCAACACATTCCAAAATTTCAAACGGACCAATGTATCGCGGGTTTAACTTTCCGCGCTTTCCAAAGCAGATTACACCTTTCCAAGGTGCGACTTTCAACATCACACGGTCACCCACATTGAATTCGAAGTCCTTACGTTTAAGATCAGCATAACTCTTTTGGCGATCACGGGCCGTCTTAAGTCTTGCTTGAATTTGGGCAATCTTCTCCGTCGTTTCATGGACTATCTCGGGTTCGGTGATTTGCACTTCTCCTAACTCGGCCCAACAAATAGGAGAACGTCACTTGCGGCCATACAACGTTTCAAAAGGTGCGACATTAATACTCGAGTGATAACTGTTGTTGTAAGAGAATTCGGCTAACGGCAAATGCCTTTCCTAAGACTTTCCGAAGTCAATAACATAGGCACGTAACATGTCCTCTAAAGTCTGAATCGTTCGTTCGCTCTGACCGTCGGTATGCGGGTGATATGCAGTGCTCATGTCAAGACGAGTTCCCAAGGCTTCTTGCAATGAACGCCAGAATCTGGAAGCAAAACGGGGATCGAGATATGAGATAATTGATAGAGGTACACCATGACGAGACACAACTTCTTTGATGTACAGTTGAGCAAGTCTCTCCATTGTATCTGTTTCCTTCATCGCTAGGAAATGAGCAGATTTTGTAAGACGGTCAACGATAACCCAGATTGCATCGTATCCGCCCACCGTCTTTGGTAGTTTCGTGATGAAGTCCATCGTAATTGCTTCCCATTTCCATTGTGGGATTTCTGGTTGTTGAAGTAATCCAGATGGCCTCTGATGTTCAGCCTTAACCTTCGAACAAGTCAAACACCTCCCAACATAGGTTGCAACATCCTTCTTAAGATTTGGCCACCAATACTGTTCCTTGAGATCGTGGTACATTTTTCCGGCTCCTGGATGAATCGAATATCTCGACTTGTGGGCTTCATCAAGTATAAGGCTTCGTAAATCTCCATAACGAGGTACCCAAACTCTTTCGGCATAACATCGGAGTCCAGACTCCTTAACCTCAAATTTAGATACGAGAATATTCAAGTATTCACGGGATATGTTCTCCTCTTTGAGAGCCTCTTCTTGGGCTACTCGGATCTGGCTGTTGAGGTTCGAATGAATGGTGATGTTCAGAGCCCGAACACGAAGAGGTACCATCCTCTCCTTCCGGCTCAGAGCGTCGGCTACAACATTGGCTTTGCCAGGATGGTAACGGAGTTCACAATCATAGTCGTTCAGCATCTCGATCCATCGACGTTGTCTCATATTCAGCTGCTTCTGATCAAAGATGTGCTGGAGGCTTTTGTGATCGGTGAATATGGTACTCTTTGTCCCATAAAGATAGTGTCTCCACAACTTCAAAGCAAAGACAACGGCTCCAAGTTCAAGATCATGGGTAGTGTAGTTTTGCTCGTGTATCTTCAGTTGTCGAGAGGCGTAAGCAATAACCTTCATTCTTTGCATCAATACGCAACCAAAACCATTTTTCTAAGCATCGCAGTACACAATGAAGTCGTCACTGCCTTTGGGAAGGGATAAGATAGGTGCGGTGGTTAACTTCTGCTTCAAATCTTGAAATGCTGATTCGTGTTCTTTTTCCCAAACGAACTTCTTCCCTTTGTAAGTCAGTGCGGTCAAAGGACGCGCAATCAATGAAAAACCTTCAATAAATCTTCGGTAATAACCGACAAGGCCTAGAAATTGGCGGATGTGAGTTGGAGTAGTGGGTGTCTCCCACTTGCTGATAGCCTCGATCTTTGCGGGATCAACTTTGATACCTTGATCACTCATAATATGTCCCAGAAATTGGACTTCCTTCAACCAAAATTCACACTTGGAGAATTTGGCATAAAGTTGCTCTTGTCTCAAGAGTTCAAGCACTAGTCGAAGATGTTGCTCATGTTCTTCTTCGCTCTTGGAGTAGATGAGGATATCATCTATGAAGACGATAACGAACTTATCCAGGTATGGCTTGCATACACGATTCATGAGGTCCATGAATACAGCGGGTGCGTTGGTTAAACCGAACGGCATCACGAGAAACTCATAATGACCATAGCGGGTTCTAAACGCAGTCTTCATCACATCACTCTCCTTCACCCTCAATTGGTGATAACCTGATCGCAAATCGATCATAGAGTAAATGCTTGATCGTTGCAGCTGATCAAAAAGATCATCAATTCGGGGAAGAGGATATCGGTTCTTGATCGTCAATTTGTTGAGTTCGCGGTAGTCGATACACATGCAGAAGGATCCATCCTTCTTCTTCACGAATAAAACATGTGCGCCCCAAGTCGATGAACTCGGTTGGATAAACCCTCGGTCGAGCAATTCCTGCAGTTGACTCTGCAACTCTTGCAGTTTGGAAGGTGTTAGTCGATAAGGTGCGCGAGCTACGGGTGCAGCTCCCGGCACTAGATCGATCTGGAATTCCACGGCTCTTGGTGGCGGTAATCCAGGCAGTTCTTCCGGAAAGACGTCGGGGAATTCATTCATGATTCGCACATCATTCACACTCTTCTCCTCTGTTTTTAAAGCCTTCACGTGTGCTAAAACAGCAAGACGTCCTTTCTTCATGATCTTCTATGCTTTCATACAAGTAATGAGGTTCAGCTTCGAACTACATCTCTCTCCGTATATAACCAGTGGCTCACCATCTCCTTGTGGTATACGAAGAGCTTTATCTCCACAGATAACGTCGGCCCTTACTTTGGTCAACCAGTCCATGCCGACAATCACATCAAAGCTTCCCAATTTGATGGGTATCAAGTCAATTGCGAAATCCACACCAGCTATGTTGATAATAGCTCCTCGACCAATTTGGTAGACTTTCTCGAGTTTCCCATTGGCTACCTCAACTAGCATACTCTCCTCTAAAGGCACTAACGACCAATCTATCTTAGAGCAAAAGTATCTACAAACATAGCTCCTATCGGCACCAGTATCAAATAGGACAGAAGCTAATAAATTGTTGATAGTGAATATACCTGTAACCAAGTCGGGGTTCTCATGGGCATACCTTGCGTTTACATTGAAAGCTCTTCCACGCGGGGGTCTGCCGTCCTTTCGCTTGTTGGGACACTCATTCCTGAAGTGGCCCTGTTGTCCACACTCATAACACTTTCTTGGTCCATTGGGGTTGGTCCTCACAGCTGGGATAGGAATCTTGCAGTCCTTGCCAATATGCCCGGTCCTTTTGCACTTTTCACAGACCACATTACAGTACCCGGTTTGATGCTTGTAGCACCTCTTGCACTGCGGTAGAGTACTGATATTGCTCAATTACATCATATATATATCTCGAAATATCGTGTAAAATACTCTCGAATCAAGGATAGTTAAGGTGGTTTCTACAAGTAATACACAAAGGTATGAAAAGTGTATCAGAAAGTGGTTTATAAAGAGTTTTGGTGAATTATGATCATTCTATAAGTTGTGATTTCATCATAGTTGATCCCGATACAAGTTATTGTCAAATTAGCTCTCTAAAATGATAAAACAAGGCTTCAGGTATGTTGGACGCCGTCCAAAAGGATTGGGACGCCGTCTAAATGAAGGGAGATTTGGAAAAAATGCTACAGAACAATTCAGCACAACTGGACGCCGTCCAGATTTCTGGACGCCGTCCAGCCCTTCATAACTGGATGCCGTCCAGGACTTTATAACTGGACACCATCCAGAAGTAGGTTTCAGCTACTTTTTGCTTTTGACCAACTTTCACCACTTTAAAAGTGTATTATTGAGAGAGATACGGAGAGTTACGATACAGAGCAGTTCCAAGACAATTTTAGGAGCAAAATTGGAGAATTCCAAGCTCTTGGAAGAGGCTTAAACATCCAAGAATCAAGATTCAACACCTTCTCCATTCAAGATTCATTCTCTATTAGGTTGATTTCTTGTTCTTCACAATAAATTCTACTTATCAATTGATTGTTATTTTGTTAGTTAATATGATTTTTGGCTAAACTCTATAATGTTTGTCTAGATTAATAACTGAGGTATTGGATGTAAACTTATGGATTGAATGTATTATGTGTGATTAGATTAGAGCTTGAATCAAAGAACCATGCTTATTGATGTCAAATGATTTGTATCTAGTTAATTGATATGTTGTTGATAAAGAGAACTCTTGTTGATGTATCATATTGATTTACAATCAACTTGTCTTAGATTGATTGTTTACTAAACCGGACCAAGGGGGTAAATTAGATCAAAATGATTAGACGATATATGAATGAATTGTGTAGAGCGAACGCAAAAGACAATTGTTATTCAAGTCTTTGATTTAGCTAATCAACTAGTCACAAACGAAAAGGTCTAGGTGATAGGGAACCCTCCACTTAGTAATTCTAGTTTGAGTACTTGCTAAAGAGAACTCTTGGCAAGTCGATTTGGGTGATTAGCATATATAACATAGTTATTTGGTTACAAACACGAGAACTATAGAGAAAAGGGAACCCTTGATCTTGTAATCGAGTTTGCGTGTTTACTAAGAGAAATCTTGGTAAATCTATTAGGTAACTTACACACATATTCATTCAATCGGGTCTTAACAATATAACTTACATCCAATACCGAGGGTAAAATATCTAGATGAACATTTCGTATCTTTGATCTTAATCAAACTATCTTATTTACTTTCTTTGCATTTGATTTCATTATATAAACTTAAAAGACCAAAAATATTGTTTTTACTTTTAATCTTCTCTGATTTGGCTAAATTGTTAAATAGCCACAAAAACACAATATCTTGTACCTTTAAGTTTCGTTTACTTAGTTAATCACAATATAGTTTCTAATTTTAGTTTGACTAATCCAACTGTCCTTGGAACGATACACGGAACTAAACCATTATTTATACTACTACACGATTGGGTACACTGCTCGTTAGTGTGTAACAATCTTTAATCGGTATTTTTCCATACTATTTCATATAACAATTCATATACAATGTTTTGCACATCAAGTTTTTGGCGCCGCTGCCGGGGACAGTTTTGTGTCAAAATAGAATTGTTAACTAATTTGTGATTAAGTAGTTTCTTAATTATTTTAAATTATTTATAGTCTTTGATTTTTAGACTTATAGAATCGATGTGTTTAATAAGTTTTGTTAGTTGTGTGATTGACAGATTTTAGGTTGCATATGCCACATACCCGAAGTTCAGATTCTCCATTACTTACACCGCTTACAGAACCTGATAGAAAGCTTGGTAGGATCCCAAAAGAAGTACTTGAACTTTTTGAATCGTCATCAAAGCAGGAAACTTTTGATTCAGAATCAAGTACAACCAAGCTGAGATATTCTGAATTTGGTGAGGCCGTTCCTCCTCCAAAATTTGAAATGGAAGGAGAAGCAAGACCGTTGGTACCAAGACAATCAATGGCTGCCAAGATGAAGGCAACCCGAACCGGACAAGGTAGTGCTATTACTCCGCCCACTGGTGAGGTAAATTTTGAAATGAAAGGACCTATTCTCCAAATGATTAATAACAGGTGTCAATTTGGTGGTGGTCCGAATGAAGATGCAAATGAACGTATTCGTCTTTTTCAAGAGATATGTCTTCTTTTTAAACTTAAACCAGACACTGACCAGGCCATATTTTTAAGACTTTTCCCATGGACACTCCACGGGGAAGTACGAAGTTGGTTAGATTCATTGGCCGAGGCTACGATAGAAACTTGGGATGGTATGTTGGAAAAATTTCTTAAGAAATATTTTCCAGCTTCTAAGTCCGCGAGACTCCAATACGAAATTACCCAATTCTGTCAAAAGCCAATGGAAACCTTGTACGAAGCATGGAATCGATTTTCCAAAATGCTAAGAGGTTGTCCAAACCATGGTTTGGATACCTTCCAAAAAGTCCAAATCTTTTACAAGGGTTGTGATGTTGCAACCCGAATTTCCATTGATCAAGCGGCCGAGGTTCACTTATGGACAAATCCGAGCAAGAGGCTTATGAGATAATCGAGAAGCTAGCCGATTATTCTCATGAGTGGCATCAAGAATGACCAATTACTCGTAATGCTCAAGTCCAAAGCGCCGGTGCTTATGATGACCTTAGTTCCCTAAGTGTGAAAATAGACGGTGTTTCTCGAAACATGGACAAAATCACCAAGGAAATTCATAGTATGAAAGTAGGTTGTGAATACTGTTGTGGTCTCCATTTACGAAAAGATTGCGATGCCGATTTAACAATGGCTCAAAAAGAAGAAGTGGCTTTCATAAGCCAAAGAAATAATAATCAATTTTAAGGAAGAGCCCAGTTTAACCGAAACTTCAACAACCCCTACAACCCTCAAGGTCAAAATTCCAATTACCAACAAGGGTCAAGTAGTGGGTTCCAACAACAAACTCCGGGTTTTTATCAAAAACCCCAACAGGAAGATAAAAAGTCAAATTTGGAGAGTATGTTGGAAAAGTTGATTGCATCACAAACTCAGCTTGTCACAAACATAAACCAAACAAACGAGAAAAAAGAACACCAGTTTAGAAACCAACAAGCCTCAATTCAGAATTTGGAGAAGCAAATGAGTGGTTTAGCTAGTTTACTTAGTGGAAGAAAACCAGGGAGTTTACCGGGTGATACCAATAAGAACCCCCAAATGAGCACGCCAATGTTATAACCACAAGGAGTGGTTTAGCATACGAAGCTCCAAAGATGCCCGAAAATTCTAATTTCAGTGTTCCGTTGAATCAAAATGATGAACCGGTTAAGGAGCCGGAACAAATGGTTGAAAAGGAAGAACGGGAGAAACTCGTAGTGAAGTCATATCAACCACCGCTCCCATACCCAAGGAAGCAACAACAAGAAAGGCTAGAAGCCGAAAGGTCAAAATTTCTAGATATATTTAAACAAATTAACATAAATATGCCTTTCATTGATGTAATATCAGGTATGCCCAAGTGTGCTAAGTTCTTAAAAGTCTTACTTACTAATCGGAAGAAAATGGAGGAACTTTCATCAGTCACTATGAATGCTAATTGTTCCGCAATCTTGATGAACAAAATACCAAAGAAGTTAGCAGATCCTGGAAGTTTTACCATACCATGTCTCCTAGGAGATTTGGAATGCATTAAAGCATTAGCGGATTTAGGGGCTAGCATAAATTTAGTGCCTTATTCATTATATGTTAAGCTAAACCCCGGGGTGCTAAAACCAACCCGAATGGCAATTCAACTAGCTGACCGCTCTGTTAAATTCCCTCGTGGGATTTTAGAGAATATGTTAGTAAAAGTAGGTACCCTAGTATTTCCGGCCAATTTTGTAATTTTGAACATGGAAGAGGACACACGTGTGCCTCTTATATTGGGTCGACCTTTCCTCAATACCGCTAGAGCTATGATAGATGTTCATGGGCAGAAATTGACCCTTAGTATTGAGGATGTTAAGGTTACCTTTTCCGTTGACCATGCCTTGCAATACCCTGAGTCTACTGATGATCAATGTTATTATTTGCAAACCGTAGACGTATATTCGGAGTTGTTGCAGGAATTTCCAGAATTGCAAGGTTTGGGAGAATGCATTTTGGCAGAAGGTGATGAAGAAAACATGGTGGAAGAAGTGGAGATGTTGACCACCTTGATGGCTAATGGTTATGAGCCAAATGATGAAGAATACAGAAAGTTGGATTTAAAAAATGAATACCGATGTAAAACATCGATTGAAGAACCTCCCGTTTTGGAACTCAAGCCACTTCCAAGTCACTTGGAATATGCTTACCTTCAAGAGGATTCTACTCTTTCGATTATCATTTCATCCGAACTCTCTGTAAGTGAGAAGTCTAAACTTGTTTCCATGTTAAAAGCCCATAAACCGGCTCTAGCATGGAAAATTCATGACATCAAGGGTATAAGCCCCTCTTATTGTACACATAAGATATTAATGGAAGATAACTATAAGCTATGTGTACAAAGACAAAGGCGACTGAACCCTAATATGCAAGAGGTCGTTAAAAAGGAGATTGTCAAACTCCTAGATGTGGGTCTTATTTACCCAATTTCGGATAGTCCTTGGGTGAGTCCGGTCCAATGTGCACCCAAAAAGGGTGGCATGACCGTTATCACCAATGAAAACGATCAATTAATTTCCACTAGGACTATCACGGGTTGGAGGGTATGCATTGATTATAGAAAATTAAATGATGCTACCCGAAAAGACCACTTTCCCCTTCCTTACATTGATCAAATGTTGGAAAGGTTGGCAGGAAAGAACTTTTATTGTTTTCTTGACGGTTTCTCGGGATATTTCCGAATCCCTATAGCACCCGAGGACCAAGAGAAAACCACCTTTACATGCCCTTATGGTACTTTTTCCAATCGACGTATGCCCTTTGGCTTATGCAATGCTCCTGCTACCTTTCAAAGGTATATGGTAGCTATTTTTCATGATATGATTGAAGACTTTATGGAAGTATTCATGGATGACTTTTCAGTCTTCGGTGATTCTTTTGATTCATGTCTTCATAATCTTGAGCGTATGTTGATTAGGTGTGAAGAATCTAATCTTGTACTTAACTGGAAAAAATGCCATTTTATAGTAAGAGAGGGCATTGTTTTAGGTCATAAAATTTCCTCTGTGGGACTGGAGGTGGATAGAGCTAAAGTGGAAGTCGTAGCCAAATTACCACCACCGTCAAATGTGAAAGGTGTAAGAAGTTTTCTGGGGCACGCCGGTTTCTACCGTCGGTTCATTAAAGATTTTTCTAAAATTGTGACCCCGATGAACAAACTTCTTGAGAAAGACGCTCCATTTGTCTTCACGGACGAGTGTCTTAATGCCTTTAACCTCCTTAAAGCAAAACTCACGCAATCACCCATTCTCATATCGCCGAATTGGTCAATTCCATTCGAACTTATGTGTGATGCCAGTGACTTTGCTATTGGTGCCGTCTTGGGGCAAAGAATTGAAAAACATTTCTAGCCCATTTATTATGCTAGTAAGACATTGCAAGGAGCCCAACTTAATTACACTACCACCGAGAAGGAACTCCTGGCAATTGTCTTTTTGTTTGATAAATTTCGATCCTATTGGGTACTAGCAAAGATGATTGTCTATACAGACCATTCAGCATTAAAATACTTGCTTGCTAAGCAAGATGCTAAACCTCAGTTAATACGTTGGGTCTTGCTTTTGCAAGAATTCGACATTGATATTAAAGACAAAAAGGGGGCCGAAAACCTAGCTGCCGATCACCTTTCTCGACTTGAGAACCCGAATCTTGAGGTTCTCCATGAGACTGTTATCCAAGATAACTTTTCGGACGAAAATCTCATGAAAATTGAGAAAATTGATGATCCATGGTTTGTTGACATAGCCAACTATCTTGTTGGAGGGTACTTAGAAACCGGTTGGTCACATCAGAAAAGAAAAAGAATTCTTTAGTGACCTGAAATACTACTTCTGGGAAGACCTTTATCTTTTTAGGCGTTGCGCGGATGGTATGATTTGGAGGTGCGTTTCGGGAAAGGAATGCACTCAAATTCTTCTTGATTGTCACCGTGGTCCAACGGGTGGGCACTTTGGTCCCCAAATTACGGGGAGGAAAGTTTTCGAGGCCGGTTTTTATTGGCCTACAATATGCAAAGATGCCTACGCCGTTTGTAAGGCTTGTGACGCATGCCAACGGGCCGGTCAAATCACTAAACGGGATGAAATGCCTCAACAAAGCATCCAAGTATGCGAGGTGTTCGATGTTTGGGGAATTGACTTTATGGGGCCTTTTCCAAAATCTCATTCTTATCTCTACATACTCGTAGCCATTGATTATATTTCTAAATGGGCGGAGGCAAAACCTCTCCCCACAAATGATGGCCGAGTTGTAGTAACCTTTTTAATGGAACTTTTCTCAAGGTTTGGCATGCCTAAAACCCTTATCAATGACTGAGGTACCCACTTTTACAACAAGCAATTAGAAAAGGTGTTGAAAAGATATGGAGTAATCCATAAAATTTCAACATCTTATCATCCCTAAACAAGTGGGCAGGTGGAGAATACCAATCGATCGTTAAAACGCATACTTGAAAAGACCGTTGGTGCGAATCCAAAAGAGTGGTCAGTTAAGTTAAACGATGCATTGTGGGCCTTTCACACGGCCTACAAAACACCTATTGGAAACACTCCTTTCCGAATGGTATACGGAAAAGTATGCCATCTCCTGTTGGAGATTGAGCACAAAGCGCATTGGGCGCTAAGGGCATGTAATTTGGATTACCAAGAGGCGGGTCGGTTACGTTTGACCAATTTGAATGAATTAGATGAGTTGAGGCTTGAAGCCTATGACAACTCTCTAATTTATAAGGAAAAGACCAAAAAATGGCACGACAAGAGATTGAAAAATCCAAAAGAATTCGTGGAAGGAGATCGTGTCCTTGTTTACAATGCCCGTTTCAAGTTATCACTAGGAAAGCTTAAGTCCCGATGGTCGGGACCATTTGTTATTAGAAAAGTATACCCTTATGGTACAATTGAAGTGGTGAACTGGAAGGGCGACATTTTTAAAGTGAATGGCCACCGGGTCAAACACTATGTCGATGGTCCCCTGGAAATCAAAGACGAGGTTAACCTCAACTTCGAGAACAGAGCCTAAATCAAAATGGGGACGAGTTGGGTGAACGAATCGTTAAAGAAAGTTCACGCGTGTAAATAGTGTGAATCGAGTGTTTTATGATTGGCTTGATTGTTTTTAATGTACAAAATGATCTATGATGATGATATGAGCTTTTGTGTGTTGAAAATGGGAATTTTTATGAGTTTTATGAAGATTTTGAGCCTCCAGACCATTGGGACGCCATCCAAATAGCCTTGGACGCCGTCCAATTTCAAAGGATTTTCGAAAAAAAAGGTCAGTAGGTTTTAGTGTAACTGGACGCCGTCCAGATTTTCTGGACGCCGTACAGCTTTTCTTTACTGGACGCCGTCCAGATTTCTGGACGCCGTCCTGCTCTTTAATACTGGACGCCGTCCAGAATGTTGGACGCTATCCAGACACCTGACTCAGAAAAAAAAACGCGTTTTAAAGGTTATCCAACCCATTTTTCAACCACACACACTTTAAACTACGTTTTTCTCTCCCAAAAATGAACCAACACCTAAAAACCCTAATTTCTTACTTCAAATTCGTGCATTCTTCCTTCAAATTCAAGATTGAATCATGTTTTCTAGGGTATTGCTAATCTCTTTTCATACTTTTCTTTCACAATTACTTGATTTGTATGTCTATATGCATAAATTAGTGAAAGATAAGTGTGGGGTGTTTAATTTGCATGATTCTTGTTTAGATTAACATGCCTTAGTTGTTTAATTACCCATTATGTCTTGATTTTGCAATAATTACATGTTTAAGGGGTATGCTCATGATTCTAGGGTTTGTGATAATTAAATCCAAAATTAGGGTGGTTAATTCAAGATGTTGAGTTTGTTTGTGATGTTTATGAAGCTTGTGAAGTATTTAATTGTTGTTGATGATATAGATGTTAA
This sequence comes from Rutidosis leptorrhynchoides, assembly GCF_046630445.1. Taxonomy (NCBI): domain Eukaryota; kingdom Viridiplantae; phylum Streptophyta; class Magnoliopsida; order Asterales; family Asteraceae; genus Rutidosis; species Rutidosis leptorrhynchoides. The sequence goes on from NC_092336.1 coordinate 639,839,907, forward strand.
TTTGGCCGGGTCATAAATTGAATTTTAGTGAATTTCTAGCATGCTTTGAATTGTGATGTTCTTATGAAAGATGTATGCTAGTTTCTCACATGTTTAAGACTATTGAAGTGGATTGATGGTATGGAATGCTATAATATAGTTGCGTTATGTGAAGATTGTGGTCATTTTGAGCTAAATTGTGATAACTAATGCTATGATTGTAATGAATATCATTAGAATGCAAGTTTAAATGTCATGACCTATGAACAAAACATGCTTGAGTCCTAAGTTGATGCCTAATTATGAATTTTGTGATCCACATTTTTGTGAGAGTGTATTTGCTAGTTTATGTTGACTTTGGTTGACTGTGATCAATTATTCTAAACATACGCTTTTACTTATATGAATCACAATGCTTATGAACTTTGAATGGCACGATTAATTTCCCTTGCTACTCGGTTATGTTTTTAGCTAATATTAACACAACGGTTTCTATGTTCTTTGGTTTGGTGTTATTATGTTTTGCAGGGACAATCTAGCAGGAGTGGACAACCGAAAAGGGGCAGAACATCAAGAAATGTTCCACCACCACCACCGATTCAACAACATTCATCATCATCATCAGGCGAAGAAGAGGACGCTCAAAATAATCCAATAGTTTAGTTAGAACATCTTCGGGACAATGATGATTACAGGGAAACTTTTGCTCGAATTACCCGTCGACCAATTAATGCTACATGGTATTTGGACTGGGCTCCTTTGATTGAGGCGAGTATGCATGCCCATGTTACTCGTTTGTTAGCTATACCATATAGTAACAGATTGACATACGCATGGGAACAAATTTTCAGTCTACACGATCAAGTATTTCCCGTGCTATGTAAAGAATTTTACTCAACTTTCCGATTCAATAATGTTCGCGATCCACTCTCGGAAGCTTTCTTTAGATTTCGGCTAGGGGGTGATGAAAGAAGTTTGAGTAGTTTTGGGTTATGCAGAGTTTTGAGTATTTTTCACGAGCTTACTGACGCACAATTAAGGCAATATTTGGTAAGCTATGAGTATCATGGGGGAGTGAGTTTTAATGAACAATCCTTCTGGAGAAGGATTATGAAAGGACCCGTTCATATACATTATAAACGATTCACAATAGTTGATTACATCGCGAGGTATTTGACCTCTATATGATACATTTTACAAACATTGCATTAGTTTTTAAAAGACAAACTTTCTTTACAACAAAAGTTGATGGCGTGCACACCATTTCATAATACATCCAACTATAATTGGCTTAATAATGATCTTGATGAACTCAATGACTCGAATGCAATGTCTTTCAAAATATGCCATGAATGACTCCAAGTAATATCCTTAAAATGAGCTAATGCACAGCAGAAGATTTCTTTAATACCTGAGAATAAACATGCTTTAAAGTGTCAACCAAAAGGTTGGTGAGTTCATAGGTTTATCATAACAATCATTTCAATATATTAATAGACCACAAGATTTCCGTTTATAAATATATGTACACTCGCAAGTGTATAAAAGTATTCTATAAGTTGTAGGCACCCGGTAACAAGCCTTAACGTTCATGTTTTACCCTCTGAAGTACACCAGATCAGGTGTGTTTAATATAACTTCGAAGTACTAAAGCATCCCATAGTCAGGATGGGGTTTGTCAGGCCCAATAGATCTATCTTTAGGATTCGCGCCTACCGTACATAGACAAGTAGTTTAATGTTACCAAGCTAAGGGTATCTTTCTGGTTTAAACCCACGTAGAATTTGTTTTAGTACTTGTGCCTATTTCGTAAAACATTTATAAAACAGCGCATGTATTCTCAGCCCAAAAATATATATTGCAAAAACAATTAAAAAGGGAGCAAATTAAACTCACAATACTGGATTTCCTAGTAAAAATACATATAACGTCATTTAACAAGTGCAAGTTTGGCCTCGGATTCACGAACGTATCAATATTGAGATTCAATATTGCAGGAAAGTACGTAGACACAACGGAGATGATAAACACTAGATTGACCTTACGAGCATACCCATGAACCATTCACATCACCTCCATAGCTATAACCCATAATTTCCTTAGCTTCGACTCATTCAAAAAAACTATTTTGAAATCACTCGGACAGCACTCCGTCGTAATATTTTATGTATACTAATAATATCTTGAAATAATACAGAGCAAATATATATATATATATATATATATATATATATATATATATATATATATATATATATATATATATATATATATATATATATATATATATATATATATATATATATATATATATATATATATATATATAAAAATCGATTGAGAGATTTTAGAGAAATATATTTTCAAGTTTCTATGAAATAATGAAACCTATTGAATTCTATTTATAATAGCTTTTTGAATTATTAAAGTAAATTATTAAAGTATGAATTATTAAAGTGAATTATTAAAGTATGAATTATTAAAGTAAATTATTAAAGTATGAATTATTAAAGTGAATTATTAAAGTATGAATTATTAAAGTGAATTATTAAAGTATGAATTATTAAAGTGAATTATTAAAGTTAAAATAAAGTAAAAGTAAAGTAAAGGTAAAGTTAAAGTATAGTAAAAGTATAAAAACTATGTATGTATAATACGCGTATAAATATATATAATATTAATTTAAATCGTTATATATATTTAATGAAATAAAATATAAATATCGTTATATTTATTATACTGGTTAAGTAATGAGTTGTCAAAAGTGATTCTAGATATTTATAAAAGTTATATACGTTTTAATAATAAAGTTCTTTTTAAACTGAAAACGTCTTTGTACGTTTGAAAATTGATTAATAGAATATTATGGAAACCAATTTTCCACTAACTTTTGTCTAACTTTCGTAAATGACACTTTTTATTTTTATTTATAAATAGCTTTACAAATTATTCTGAATATCGTTAAGAGGAATAGATTTTCTCAAATCATAGTGGACCTCTCAACGGAGACTTGTAATCATAATTCAATGTTTCTGATAATTCAATCATTTAATATATTTTTTAATTTCGTCGAAAATCATATTGAAACAAATACGTTCGTGTAAAGTATTATACGTTTAATACTTTATTAATATTCTCAAGTTATAATATACATATATATATATATATATATATATATATATATATATATATATATATACATATATACATATACATATCTATTTATATATAACGGTTCGTGAATCGTCGGAATTTGGTCGAGGTTATAATGAATGTATGAACACAGTTTAAAATTCTTGAGATTTAACTTAACAAACTTTGCTTATCGTGTCGGAATAATATAAAGATTAAAGTTTAAATTTGGTCGGAAATTTCCGGGTCGTCACAGTACCTACCCGTTAAAGATATTTCGTCCCCGAAATTTGATAGAGGTCGTCAAGACTAACAATGAGAATGTTATTATAACGATTATAGAGTTTTATCATGTTCAAGAAGAATGGATAAAATAATTCGATTACTCGAAGCGTGTGAGTGAAGTTATCGTAAATGAACGAAATAAGATAATAGTGATTCGTCGTATCTTTTGACGTCATCACGATTGATCTCCGAAAAGAAAATCTTTGTAATCTATATTGAATTTGATTATTCGGCGATTAAGGAAATTATGATCCTCTTCGAATTAATGCGGTAATCCATTTTGATTTCTCTGTCGGATATTTCACTATAAATCCACCTCATTTGTTTTCTTACAACTCACACCTTCTCAACTCATATTTTAAAGTATTTGTCAATATGCTTCATCCAGTGCTGATTCTTGATATACTCATCACTTTCATATCTGTCGCTCTTCTTTTTCATCTACCTCCGGAAGAATCTATTTACTTCTACTATACTCTTGGTTTTATAGTGTTTTTAGTTTTCCCGTGTCTTTATATTGCTATATGCATTGATATATACGGTTTGTGATTTTTGGGTTGTTGTTGGGTTTTATATCTTCCCTTATATTTCAAAGTCCTTGCTTCTTCTATAATCATTGTCATCCACAGTTAATGCTCTCTTCTATTTGCTATGATTTATACTCCCATTTCTTGTTCAGAGCTTTGTCTTTTCGTTTCTTCTTCTTGCGATTAAGCACCGCTTGTAATGGTCCAGAATTCGCAGATATAAATTTCGGAATGAACATTGTTAATGTTCTAGGAAGGAAATTGTAATGACACGATCTTGACTTGTCAAATTACCAGAATACCTCGGAAAAGGCCGAATCATCAAGAAATATTTTCTTGATATTTAGAGATCAAAGAGAATACAAGAGTCGTGTAACATAGCACATGATGACGTTATGATCTGTGAATCATCATGTTCCATTTAGAAACTCAGCATGAATTACTGTAATATAATCACGTTGATCAAGTGTGATTATATTATACTAACTCATGCTTCAGCTCCCAACACTTCTTCAAGAATATTCCTATTTTAAACTCGAATGTTTCAGAATTTAGAAACTAAAATAGTTTCTTTTATGATATAATACAGATAGCGCGAAGAGGTAAATGATTTCAGATAAGAATAATTATAAAAATATCTTCAGAAGTATGGATGATATTTATAATGAAAGATACGATGATATCTTAGAATGTCTAATATCAGAGGATGATGAAGGATATTGTCCGCAGGGGTTTAGAGTCAGGAGCAAGGTATTCGTTAATGACTTCAGCAAGTACTGAATCATTTGGATTCTTTGAAGGCAGGTTCAGCCTTTGTGATTTGTCCATAGCCTCCTCCATACTTTGCTCAATCCGTTTTCCAGTTCCAAAGCTTCTCTTTTTCTGAGCTTTGCCAATATACTATCCTTTATCATCCAACTTTTTACTGTTAAGGTCATTTATAGTTTTTGCTGCTTCATCAGCATTTTTCAAAATTTTGAGAACTGGTTCGCAGTTTAGGGTGTTTTTCAGAAATTTCTCATTCAAATAATGTAAGTCTTGGAGGTAGACGTTGTGTGTATATGTAATTGTTGATGTAGACATGCTGCGAGGTTTCAAAATACTGATTGCTGATTCTCAATAATTGGTATGGCAATTCTTGTTATAAGGTACGAATGAGTACATGATAGGGTTTCGATAATTATAATGATTTTTTTTTGGAAAGTCAAAGATCAGTGAAGTTGTTGGTAAGTTTATTGCTAATGTGGTGAATATAAACGATTCCCCGATAACGTTGGCGAAAGGGTAACGTATCTATCGAGGTTATAATAAGACTGTTTTGATTAAGAAGTCGAAGTTAACTTGCTGGAGCTGTGACAAAACTGTCTATTTTGAAACGGAATTGAAAAGTTATTTTAGCTAGTAAATGCCAAAGGGTCTAACACGGATACGTGTCGAACTATGACTTGGGTTTTGAGAGTTTTTCAGGTGTATAACTGTGGGTAACATGTGGTTGGATCATCATCTCGATTGTTCCTTAGTTGAAGTGTCTTCAGGAATTTCGAAGGGTTTGAGCACATATTGTAATCGTTAATACATATGATGTTCTAACACAGTTTTGAAGTCAAAGTATAGCTTTAAAATATATAGGAATCTAAGAGTGATGATACTGGTTATATTTCGAATTGAATTATGCGATTTCAAAATCAGAATATGTAATTGAATTTGAATGAGTATGATTGTTTTGATTTATATGAAAGAATGGATATTGTTGTGAAAGTAGGGAGTATAGTTGATGATTGCTGAATCAGTTTCGAAAAATGTAATATATTAATTGTGAATTTATATATCTCTCGGGTATTACCTACCCGTTAAAAAAATTTTCACAATTAATATTTTGTACAAAAGAAGTTTATTACAGTCTTTATGAAAATATATGTGTATATTTTCTTTAGATGTAATATAGATTTAATGAGTTAATATTAAATTAAACTCATTTGTTTTATGGTTGGAACTAGAATTGAGTAATCCCTAAAACTTTATAAATTTCATAAGTATTTCTTCAATAATATTGAAATTATGAATCATTACTTTGTTATTTGTTGGTTTTCGTGAAATTCTTGTGAACTTCGCAAGGTACGAATGATGTTATTTGAAAAGTTTCAAGTACATCGATGATGAAAGTGTAAAATCAAACATATATTTGAATAATACACTTGATTTATTATGAATTGGAATTTTATTGAATTGAGACAGAGATTGTAATTAACGATGGTTAAGTTGCGGACGAAGGACGTACATCATTGCATATTTATAATATGAATTAACTGAGTAGTTAAGATTCACACATAATAGCTTAGTACGGGAAGATTTATTATGGTTTAAAAATTTATACATATAAAATATACATATAAATATTTCGATTGGAAATGAGTTAATACTTCATAACTCGTTGATACAATATATTTGTTGTTGATTCGTAATGATGTCCACAATAATTCTTGAACTGACAGAGTTTGTCATGTTAGAGGTGTTGTTAATTCTAACGATACTGACGACACTGACTGTGTTGATGATGCTACGGTCCTGTTGATGTTGTTGGTAAAACAATTCTAGCTTGTAAATCGTATACCATTTCCGATCAAAGTTTCTACTCTACCATCTCCGTTCACTCATCCGATTTACGGTCAGAATTAAATAATCTCTAAGATTTTGGAGATTACATAACTGCCGCAGAGATATCTCTTCAATGAAGTTTATGAATTAATACTTCATCGTTTGTTGTTATTGATATTCCTGGATATTTACAGGGCGTATGACGTTGATGTTTGAGATACATATTGTGATGTTGCGGTGTGGGATGTGGATGTTGTTGTTGGTGGTGGTGATGGTACTGTTGGTGTTACTGATGGTGGTACTGTTTATGCTGCTGGTGCTGCTGCTGGTGTTTGTAACCTTTGCACCATATTCTCCAAAGCCACTACCCGAGCGCGAAGCTCATTGACTTCTTCTATTACACCGGGGTGATTGTCGGTTTGGACGAGCGGATAAATAACATCTAGAATTTGGTGTAGTATGTAATTGTGACGAGATACTCTAGAAATAAGAGAGAAAATGGTGTTTCGGATAGGTTCGCCGGTAAGTGCTTCATGTTCTTCGCCAAGAGGGCAATGTGGTGGATGGAAGGGATCACCTTCTTCTTGTTTCCAATGATTAAGGAGGCTACGAACCCATCCCCAATTCATCCAGAATAGATGATGACTAATTGGTTGATCCATTCCGGTCACACTGCTTTCGGAACTTGAGTGGGATTCCATTTCGGAATCCGAGGGACTTGAACTAATGACGAATTCCATTTCGTACGATTGAATAAAGAATTTTTCGATATGAAATGATTTTTCGGCTCTCGGGTGGTATTCTAATTATATAGAGCAAAAGGTTTCGTAGATTACGGAGGAATTTACGGAATATGTCAGGCAAAGTTTACAGTAACAGATACGCTAAGATATGAATTAGCAGATACGCTAAAATATGAATTTTATCTATACACTATTCATGCAATCAATGCAATAAGATGTGTCTAGACTAAGAATGATAAACAGGTAATTTCCGACAAAAATGATGAGCAAAACTTTTGACATGCAGACACGGTCGAAGTCCAGACTCACTAATACATCCTAACGACTATCAGTTAGACACACTAATACAGACCTGGTTCGCTAAGACCATCGCTCTGATACCAACTGAAAGGACCCGTTCATATACATTATAAACGATTCACAATAGTTGATTACATCGCGAGGTATTTGACCTCTATATGATACATTTTACAAACATTGCATTCGTTTTTAAAAGAAAAACTTTCTTTACAACAAAAGTTGACGGCGTGCACATCATTTCATAATACGTCCAACTATAATTGGCTTAATAATGATCTTGATGAACTCAATGACTCGAATGCAACGTCTTTCAAAATATGCCATGAATGACTCCAAGTAATATCCTTAAAATGAGCTAATGCACAGCGGAAGATTTCTTTAATACCTGAGAATAAACATGCTTTAAAGTGTCAACCAAAAGGTTGGTGAGTTCATAGGTTTATCATAACAATCATTTCAATATATTAATAGACCACAAGATTTCCGTTTGTAAATATATGTACACTCGCAAGTGTATAAAAGTATTCTATAAGTTGTAGGCACCCGGTAACAAGCCTTAACGTTCATGTTTTACCCTCTGAAGTACACCAGATCAGGTGTGTTTAATATAACTTCGAAGTACTAAAGCATCCCATAGTCAGGATGGGGTTTGTTAGGCCCAATAGATCTATCTTTAGGATTCGCGCCTACCGTACATAGACAAGTAGTTTAATGTTACCAAGCTAAGGGTATCTTTCTGGTTTAAACCCACGTAGAATTTGTTTTAGTACTTGTGCCTATTTCGTAAAACATTTATAAAACAGCGCATGTATTCTCAGCCCAAAAATATATATTGCAAAAACAATTAAAAAGGGAGCAAATTAAACTCACAATACTGTATTTCGTAGTAAAAATACATATAACGTCATTTAACAAGTGCAAGTTTGGCCTCGGATTCACGAACGTATCAATATTGAGATTCAATATTGCAGGAAAGTACGTAGACACAACGGAGATGATAAACACTAGATTGACCTTACGAGCATACCCATGAACCATACCCATCACCTCCATAGCTATAACCCATAATTTCCTTAGCTTCGACTCATTCAAAAAAACTATTTTGAAATCACTCGGACAGCACTCCGTCGTAATATTTTATGTATACTAATAATATCTTGAAATAATACAGGGCAATATATATATATATATATATATATATATATATATATATATATATATATATATATATATATATATATATATATATATATATATATATATATATATATCGATTGAGAGAGTTTAGAGAAATATATTTTCAAGTTTCTATGAAATAATGAAACCTATTGAATTCTATTTATAATAGCTTTTTGAATTATTATTAAAGTGAATTATTAAAGTATGAATTATTAAAGTGAATTATTAAAGTATGAATTATTAAAGTGAATTATTAAAGTATGAATTATTAAAGTGAATTATTAAAGTATGAATTATTAAAGTAAATTATTAAAGTATGAATTATTAAAGTGAATTATTAAAGTATGAATAATTAAAGTGAATTATTAAAGTTAAAGTAAAGTAAAAGTAAAGTAAAGGTAAAGTTAAAGTATAGTAAAAGTATAAAAACTATGTATGTATAATACGCGTATAAATATATATAATATTAATTTAAATCGTTATATATATTTAATGAAATAAAATATAAATATCCTTATATTTATTATACTGGTTAAGTAATGAGTTGTCAAAAGTGATTCTAGATATTTATAAAAGTTATATACGTTTTAATAATAAAGTTCTTTTTAAACTGAAAACGTCTTTGTACGTTTGAAAATTGATTAATAGAATATTATGGAAACTAATTCTCCACTAACTTTTGTCTAACTTTCGTAAATGACACTTTTTATTTTTATTTATAAATAGCTTTACAAATTATTCTGAATATCGTTAAGAGGAATAGATTTTCTCAAATCATAGTGGACCTCTCAACAGAGACTTGTAATCATAATTCAATGTTTCTGATAATTCAATCATTTAATATATTTTTTTTAATTTCGTTGAAAATCATATTGAAACAAATACGTTCGTGTAAAGTATTATACGTTTAATACTTTATTAATATTCTCAAGTTATAATATATATGTACATATACATATCTATTTATATATAACGGTTCGTGAATCGTCGGAATTTGGTCGAGGTTATAATGAATGTATGAATACAGTTTAAAATTCTTGAGATTTAACTTAACAAACTTTGCTTATCGTGTCGGAATAATATAAAGAATAAAGTTTAAATTTGGTCAGAAATTTCCGGGTCGTCACAGATTAGAGGGCCAAATTCATCTAGCCCGTTCAAATCAAGCAGACACAGGTATACTGAAATAGCAACCCCTGACGATAAGCTACTCCATTGACTTATCGCATGTACCTTTAATGCGAGAGTCGAAGGACATGAAAAGGTTAAATCTCTGGATCTATGGATAATGGATCAAATAAAAAGGGGTTGTCACACCGATATACCGGGGTTAATTGGGAACTATTTGCTGGGTATAGCTACGGATGCGCGAAGAGACAAACCGCTTCTAGGGGGCCACTACATTACGCGGATTGCTCGTCACTTTAATATTGATCTTAATCGCCTCATAGAATGTGACCATGCAATGAAACCCCTGAAAAAGGTTTCTTATGTTAACGCCGAGATTTTGATGTACGATGGAAATAGGCGTTTGGTACCTTTTGTGGCAGGTGGCGCGAGTGGAAGTGGAGCGAATGTTCAACAGGAACAGCAATAGGAAGAGGAAGTAGAAATGGAAGCCCAGATAAATGTTCAAGGTCAAGGTCCTTGGTATCCGTCTCAATCTGGTTGGGATGATTTGGTCAATAATATGAACAGCATGAGGGTGAGTCAGCAAGGAATGGAGCAATGTCAGATTGCTCAAGTACATAACCAGAGATGGAACAGTTATGGTATTGATTGGAATAACCATAACACCGAGTTATATTTTTCCAACCCCGATCAGTACTATGGAACAACACGTCTGACACCCCAATACTACACTGATCCTGAAAACCCACCTCCGCCTTACCCAATTTATAATACTAAAAATGCGATGCAGGATGCCAGGAACTTATTTGAGCAGGAATACCCGCGAGGACGCCGAAGCAGAGATGGCTCAGAAAACTACATTTGGCCTTATGATAACTGAAGGCCTGCGAGCCAATGATCATCTTGTTACATTTTCAAACAATCTAGTTATTTGTTATGGTGTGTATTAAGACAATATTGGTTTGTTTTTTTAAAACTAATTATGTGGTTTGATAATGGTTGTGATTGTGGAAACACCGTTATTTTTATTATTATTTGTGTGCTTTGTTAATTTGTGCAGCGTGGTTGAACTTCAAAGACTGGCATTAAGTTCAGCAACATTTGATATTATGCTGTATGTATGTTGATAATCGAGGAATAGACAATGCTCATATGCTGGTAGTAAGTTCAGCGGCATTCGTCTACATGTTCCACGATTTACAGGTTAAAAAAAAAATTTGAAAATTTCTATAATCACCCTATCACTTTGCCCTCTAAATTTAATCATTTTTCTGATTTCATGCAATGAGGGCCTTGCATGATCTTAAGTGCGGGGTGGGAGATAGAAATTTATTGGGAATTCGTTTTACAAAGATTAAGGCGTTTATGATCACAATTTTAAAATTTTCAGGTAGCCTTAGAAACGAAAATTGTCCAAAACCATTTTACATACATTGTGTTCTAAAACTAGAAAAGAAATGTTGAGTTATGTTTTAAATTATTAATAGTCTTTGAAGTTGTACTATCATTCAATTATTTGAATGAAAATCCTACTAGTTTAGTAAAGCTAACTTGTACGTCACTTGTACCAAAACGAGTGTAAACCGTGAGAGAGCGGTGATTGCATAGCGTGGTCGGAAACCGGACCTCGCGCCAGATCAAAAACTAAAACAGGACGATCCTCATTATTTCTCCTAACAAGGACAATGTTGCGTCCGACCACTTTATTATTACCCATAGGATGTATCCATTCCATCCTTAAGGAAGTAAAGTCTTCCGGACGACACACTTGCTGATTTGTTTCAGAAGTTGTAGTCCAGACCAGTTGTAGGGTGACGAAAAATCTTGAAAAGTCATTGCTAAAATCGACTGGAAATCTACCAGGCCTCAATGTCAAACAGGGAAACTGGTAGTCAAAGCTTATCTCAATGAGGGAGATTTGCTAGCCAAATGAGAAGCGCACCATGATACACGAAATGTCAGTGAATTGATCAGATTCCCAGTGGATAACCTCCAAAAAGGTAAAGATATCAGCTTTTAAGCCTGATGAACCTCAATCTTTATGGTTGACTTAACGGATTAGATGATTACCTCATGATTATCGATGATATCTGGACGTAATGTGTATCCTCCTAAACGCATTATTTTCTTACCAACATCTAACGATGTTAGGTACTGTGGGAGGGATTGGCTTGACCAATAGCGGAAAACCCGCACTCATTTTCCAAAAATTCAGAAAATCCGAAAGAAAAAAATTGGAAAACGTGCCAGTGTAAAAACTAGCATTATATTTTCAAAAACATAAAACGTTTTTCATAAGGTCCTGATTTCCGTAGGATCAAATTTTTCGGATACTTGGCTCTAAAACTCCTAAAAATGTGTGCGTGTGTTCTCATTGTGTATATAGCGTGAGTGTGATTACAATAAAAGTGTGTGTTATACTTAAAGCGTGTGTTTCATATAGCATGAGTTTGCGTTTCAAATAAACGTGTGTGTTTCATGTATTTTGCGTTACTTGTGTGATGTGTGTACTCTATATTGTGTAAGTGTGTTTGATAGTTTTCTACTTTGTAAGAATGAATTGCTTGAGGACAAGCAAGGTTTAAGTGTGGGGTATTTTGATATTTCTCAATTACATCATATATATATATCTCGCAATATCGTGTAAAATACTCTCGAATCAAGGATAGTTAAGGCGGTTTCTACAAGTAATACACAAAGGTATGAAAAGTGTATCGGAAAGTGGTTTATAAAGAGTTTTGGTGAATTATGACCATTCTATAAGTTGTGATTTCATCATAGTTGATCCCGATACAAGTTATAATCAAATTAGTGCTCTAAAACGATAAAACAAGGCTTCAGGTATGTTGGACGCCATCCAAAAGGATTGGGACGCCATCCAAATGAAGGGAGATTTGAAAAAACGTTACAGAACAATTTAGCACAACTGGACGCCGTCCAGATTTCTGGACGCCGTCCAGCCCTTCATAACTGGACGCCGTCCAGAAAATCTGGACACCGTCCAGGCCTTTATAACTGGACGCCGTCCAGAAATCTGGACGCCGTCCAGAAGTAGGTTTCAGCTACTTTTTGCTTTTGACCAACTTTCACCATTTAAAAGTGTATTATTAAGAGAGATACGGAGAGTTACGATACAGAGCAGTTCCAAGACGATTTTAGGAGCAAAATTGGAGAATTCCAAGCTCTTGGAAGAGGCTTAAACATCCAAGAATCAAGATTCAACACCTTCTCCATTCAAGATTCATTCTCTATTAGGTTGATTTTTTGTTCTTCACAATGAATTCTACTTATCAATTGATTGTTATTTTGTTGGTTAATATGATTTTTGGCTAAACTCTATAATGTTTGTCTAGATTAATAACTGAGGTATTGGATGTAATCTTATGGATTGAATGTATTATGTGTGATTAGATTAGAGCTTGAATCAAAGAACCATGCTTATTGATGTCAAATGATTTGTATCTAGTTAATTGATATGTTGTTGATAAAGAGAACTCTTGTTGATGTATCATATTGATTTACAATCAACTTGTCTTAGATTGATTGTTTACTAAACCGGACCAAGGGGGTAAATTAGATCAAAATGATTAGACGATATAGGAATGAATTGTGTAGAGAGAACGCAAAAGACAATTATTATTCAAGTCTTTGATTTAGCTAATCAACTAGTCAAAAACAAAAAGGTCTAGGTGATAGGGAACCCTCCACTTAGTAATTCTAGTTTGAGTACTTGCTAAAGAGAACTCTTGGCAAGTCGATTTGGGTGATTAGCATATATATCATAGTTATTTGGTTACAAACACGAGAACTATAGAGAAAAGGGAACCCTTGATCTTGTAATCGAGTTTGCGTGTTTACTAAGAGAACTCTTGGTAAATCTATTAGGTAACTTACACACATATTCATTCAATCGGGTCTTAACAATATAACTTACATCCAATACCGAGGGTAAAATATCTAGATGAACATTTCGTATCTTTGATCTTAATCAAACTATCTTATTTACTTTCTTTGCATTTGATTTCACTATATAAACTTAAAAGACCAAAAATATTGTTTTTACTTTTAATCTTCTCTGATTTGGCTAAATCGTTAAATAGCCACAAAAACACAATATCTTGTACCTTTAAGTTTCGTTTACTTAGTTAATCACAATATAGTTTCTAATTTTAGTTTGACTTATCCAACTGTCCTTGGAACGATACACGGAACTAAACCATTATTTATACTACTACACGATCGGGTACACTGCTCGTTAGTATGTAACAATCTTTAATCGGTATTTTTCCATACTATTTCATATAACAATTCATATACAACGTTTTGCACATCAAGTACCCTTGTAGTTGGGGTTCGAGCTAGGGGTCGGGTTGGGGTTCCTTCCATCGTTATGCCTCTTAGCGGGGGTTTGATCATAGACTCTCCCCTTGTTGTTATCCCACTTACGCTTATCACCACTGGCTCCTGATTCGGATTTTGCCATTTCCGATTCCTTGCTGATAATTTGGTTCATAAGGGTTTGCACCATGCGCATAGCTGCCGGGACATTGGGTGGATTAGAAGAGGTGACATTTCCCTGAATGGACTTGGGAAGTCCCCACAAGTATCGCTCCATTCTCTTAAATTCCGGGGTAACCATCATGGGACACATCAGCGCTAATTCCAGATACCTACGGTTGTAACCATCAAAATCGTTTCCCACGACCTTCAACTCCCAGAACTCAGCCTCCATTTTCAGTATCTCTGCTCTGGGGCAGTACTCTTCGATCAGGGCTCCCTTAAATTCTTCCCACGGAGTGGCATAAGCCTCGTCAATACCCTTAGCTTGAGCCAGTGTGTTCCACCAGGTTAGGGTGCCATCGGACAGCGTACATGAAGCATACTTGGTTTTGTTCTCCTCTGAGCAGTTGCTTACACGGAACACAGCTTCTAATTTCTCAAACCACCTAGTCAGACCAACTGGCCCCTCAGTACCGCTAAAGTTGTGGGGCTTGCAGCTTTGAAACTCTTTATACGTGCACCCGTTACGAATGGGCTGGTTAACTGGTAGAGCTTGTGGGTTGATTTCCGCAATAGATGCGGCTACTCTTTCTGCAATCATTTCCTCGATTTGGGCTGCTGTGGGTGCTGCTCGTCCATTTGCCATTGCTCTTCTAAACAGAAATTTTGACTTAAGTCAAAATCCAGCATTTAATAAATAATAATATAGTATAAGGCAACCAACATGGAATCAACGCAACACTTGTTAACTAAGCAATGCAACCAGATACAGATACCACAAAATCACCATACAGTAACGTAATTAGAACACCGTACAAAAAGTAAACAACACTAAGTTCCATTCATTAATAATAAGTTGCATACATCCGCATAAGTTCGTACAATACATGAGTAAAACATGAAACAACAACGAGATTACATGATGAAATCTACTACAATGCCCTAGGGTGACGGTGGGTAAAGGATGTCCATTACGTGGGACATCTGGTCCTCGAGCTCAGTCACCCGAGTACGGAGGATCTCCACTTCCCTCGTCAGTTCCTCGACGGAAGGAGATGGTGGGGCGGGCGGTGCAGTCGGTACAGGTGGTGCAGATGGTGCAGATGGTCCAACGCCAGAAGTAGATGCTGCATAGCGGTAAGGCTTACGCATAAATGGATCAGCAGGGTAAGGCACAACCCGCTTACGGGCGATGACCCTAGTCCTCAGTCCATGTGCGCTAACGAATGGTCGACCTCCGTTAACCCCTGGAATAACGGTACCATCAAAACGATACCGCTTCTTCGGCGGGGTAGAGGGTAGCTGCACGGGCGTCTCCTCAGGGTCCTCGTCGGAATCATCGTCACTAGAATCGTCGGAGGATGAGTCGTCGGATGATGAGTCGTCCTAAACAGCTGGAGGTGGCGGTGCTCGGCGGCCTGTAGTCATAATCCGGTATCTGAAAGGCGGAATCGGTATGACACGTCCATCAGGAAGACGTCAGCACCAATGGTTATGCTCATTATGGAACGGGGCATCCCCGTATTCCCCGGGAATCACAGCACCACCGGGATGGGGCTGTGGCTCCGGAGGTACTGGGATGAGTGGAGCTGGAATCTTCGGTGGATCCTCGTGTCCGTCTGAGATAACCACTGGGTCGGGTACATGGCTGCTGGCTCCGGAGGACGAAGCGCCAGGGTCACTGGAGTATGTCAACGATGGGATCTGAGAATCGGCAACAATGGCAGGCGAGATGGCGGATGCGTCTGAGTCGCTCTCCAAAATGACAACGGGCGGGATATCCGAAATCTGAACAAGGAAAAATAACTTATTCCGTGTTAGCAAGTCATAAAGCAAGCACGTATTAGGCACTACAGCAATCCTAGGTTGTCTAAAACAGTATACAGCATGGCAATAATAACAACGCTAAACAGAAATAACATGTGAAAGCAGATAGTAATCATGCAATAGCGGAAATATGCATAAAGCAAGTTCACATGGTAGTAAAGATAAGCAATAGCATGCAGTAATATCACATAGCAGTAAAAGTAATCAGTAGCGTGCAGTAAGTTCCGCAGGAAAAAGTAAACTAGCAAGTTGTAGATTAGTCCTATTAGTGAATCCTACTCGGGTCAGTCTAGAATCACTAATGCAACCTAATTCCCTACAACCAATGCTCTGATACCAAATGTGATGCCCCGTACAAAACCATCGTGTACGATTCGTCAACAACAGGATCTTTACACGGTTGAATACTACATGCTGTTTGAAAACCAGTTTGCATTCATAAAAGATAGCGTTTACAAAAGATAACGTGACACAAAGGTCGTTACAAGGCCATTATTCAAATAACATAAGTTGCGAATGCAAATTAAAAGTTTCATGATTGAGACATCTCTAAGTTATGCAGCGGTTATCTAACACAACAGGTCCTTAACAGCAAGTCTAAACAGCATGACAGCAAGTCTAACAGCGGAAGCAACAAACCTCTAAGCACCTGAGAAAACATGCTTAAAAACGTCAACAATAATGTTGGTGAGCTATAGTTTAAGTTATAACAGTAATATAAGATTGACCACGAGATTTCAATGTTTCAAAACAGTATGAAAAGCATATGTATAACCGTGGGCACATGGTAACTAGACTTAACGTAAATATAAATATCACCCCCTAAAAGTACACCTGGCGAGTGCGTATGTCCTCAAAGTATTAAACACCCGTTAAATGCTAGCACAACTAGCCCGAGTGGGGATGTCAAACCCTATGGATCCATATCTAATATTCGCGTTCACTGGTTCAAAAACCAATGATTAAACGTTACCGTGCTAAAGGAAATCTTTATGCCGTTATATAACCCACACATATGTAAAGTTTAAGTACTCGTGTCAAGTAAGTAAAACATAAAAAGCGCATGTATTCTCAGTCCCAAAAATAGTATAAGTAAAAAGGGAAGCTATAACTCACAGTGATAAAAGTGATAAAGTCGGTAACGAAAGTGTGCAAGTAGTAAGTCGGTCCGAAAGGTCGTCAACCTAAATCAAAGGTTACTAGGTCATTAGGTTTTCTTTATAAGTTCTAATAGTGCATAAAATATGTTTAAGTATCATCATCATCATCATTCATCATTAAAAAGCTAAGTAAGTTTGACAAGAATAGAGATCGAAACAATAGGCTGATTTCGGTCAGATGCTACGACCTCTACGTAAATCGAAAAGACGTGTAGTCAGTGGAAATGGCTCCGTATATAAGTCCCCTAGTTTCTGACCAATTTCCAGAACTAAACTCGTCTTCGTTTGACTGTGGTGACGGTTTAAGTGCGAGTAGGTCAGAAATTTCAGCACAACGTTAATAGAGTGTAATGACTTTCGGAAGGCGATAAATCCTAAACCATAACTCAGATTAAGACGAGGTCTAAACGGAAAATCATATACTCGAACCGAACTAACTGAAAATCAACTTTCCAGTAGCCCAGGTTACTGATAAGATCCCGAAAAATAGTGGACAAGTGCTCCGGTGGGGTTCTTGGAGCTTGATGCTCATCACGGTTCTCATCCTTGATGCTTGTAGCTTCAAGTGTACAACTCGTTGATGGTTTAGCATCACTTTTGACCAAGATTCTACCATCAATACACAATATTTTAAGACCAAGTAATAACACAACTCATTTAAGAGTCCTAGATGGATGATGCACCAAGGTTACATCATATCCTTAGTCTTAACACAAATACAAATCCTATTTACAAACAAAGTTACAAACTTTACATCAAACAAACAAGTATGAACATGATCTAAGTCAAATGAAGTGATGGAACCCTAAGCTAGAGAGCTTGGATCCCTTTCACACAAGTTATAAGGTCACAAAGCTACAAAGCTTGAACCTTTAGTGTTCTTGAAGATCTTGAAGCATAAAGCTTGGATCTTTAAGTTACATGAAGATAACAAACACAAATTTGAATCTTTATAACAAAACAACAAGATCATAAGCTAGGAACTTAGATCCAACAAAAAGATATGAAGATTCAAGAAAGCTTGCATCTTGGTTGTTCTTGAAGATCTTGAAGCATAAAGCTTGGATCTTTAAGATACATGAAGATTACAAACACAAGTTTGAATCTTTATAACAAAATAACAAGATTAAAGTTAAAAAGTTTTAGATCTACAAAGTTGGTGAAGATTCAAAGCTAGAAAGCTTGAATCTTCCATGTTCTTGAAGGATTCATGCTTGAATCTACAAGATGTAATCAAGATCAAAGCTAAAAAGCTTGATCCTCCATTGATGATGATGTACACGAAAAAGAAAGGAGAAGAAGAAGAAAAATCAAAAACTTACAAGTTTTAGAGTGAGAATTACTAGAGAGAAGATAGGAGGATAAGTGTGTGTGAAATACAAATGAGAGCAAGTGTAAAATGAGATGAATGAGGCTTGTATTTATAGTGAAATAAGGGTGGGGGGAGGCCATCTTGGCCGTGATTTTGGTAGGGGGAGGGGAAGACAAGATTTGCTTTTTGGTTAATGGTTGTCTAAAGTAGGTACTTATGTTGGAATCCCATGCAACATTAAGGATAATACTTGACATAAATGCAAGCATGTTCCCTCTAATAAATGGGCATTTGTCTTACTTATTAATGGGTCACTAGTAATTAATTAGTGGGCTAAATAAATGGGCTACTAGCTAGAGTAGGGTGGGCTTAAGTCCAACAAGGTAGAAAGTCCAACAAGACTAACTAGTAAGCATAATTAAATTACTATGCATAATTAAGCATCCATAAACCCAAGTAATTATTATTATAAAATAATAATTAATATTTTGTAGTCGAAATCTTCCGTTTACGACAAAAGTTAAACGTGCGCGCAGTTCGCGGTTTATTCGAAACGTTAAGTGACACTAACGGTCTTAAAGAATCCAGTGATCAAGTTAAGTATCCTACGTACTCTAAGGCATGTTTTAACATATAAATGAAAGTAAACCATGTATACAAAGGTTCCAGAGTATAAAGTAGCACAGTACGCACAAATACGCAGTTTCGCAAAAACACAAGGCACAAAAGCAAGTCGAAAAAGTCGGGTCGTTAAAGCGTACACGTTTAACTTTTGTCGTAATCGGAATATTATGACTACGAAATCTTAATTATTATTTCATAATAATAATTACTTGGGTTTTTTGGATGCTTAATTACACGTAGTAATTTACTTATGCTTACTAGTTAGTCTTGTTGGACTTTCTACCTTGTTGGACCTCAGCCCACCCTACACTAGTTAGTGGACTATTTAATTAGCCCAATTATTAATAGCTAGTGACCCATTAATATGTAAGACAAATGCCCATTTATTAGAGGGAACATGCTAGCATTTTTGTCAAGTATTATCCTTAATGTTACATGGGATCCTAACATAAGCACCAACTTTAGACAACCATTAACCAAAAAGCAAAAGTGTATCCCCCTTGTCCCCTTCCCATTCCAACAGCCATCACCACCACACTCACCCTCATTCACCTATAAATACAAGCCTTATTCCATCCATTTTACACTTGCTCTCATTTACATTTCACACACACTTACTCTCTTATCTCCTCTCTAGTCTTTCTCACGCTAAAACTTGTAAGTTTTTGAATTTCTTCTTCTTCTTCTCTTATCATTTTCGAATTCATCATCATCATTAAAGAGTCTAGCTTTTTAGCTTTGATCTTGATTAGATCTTGTAGATTCAAACTTGGATTTGAATCCTTCAAGAACATGGAAGATTCAAGCTTTCTAGCATTGAATCTTTGCCTACTTTGTAGATCTATATCTTTTAACTTTAATCTTGTTATTTTGTTATAAAGATTCAAACTTGTGTTTGTAATCTTCATGTAACTTAAAAGATCCAAGCTTTATGCTTCAAGATCTTCAAGAACAACCAAGATGCAAGCTTTCTAGCTTGAATCTTCATATCTTTTGATGGATCTAAGTTTTTTAACTTATGATCTCATTACTTTGTTATAAAGATCAAAACTTGTGTTTATGATCTTCATGCAACTTAAAGATCCAAGCTTTATGCTTCAAGATCTTCAAGAACACCAAAGGTTCAAGCTTTCTAGCTTTGTGATCTTGTAACTTGTGTGAAAAGGATCCAAGCTCTCTAGCTTAGGGTTCCATCACTTCATTTGACTTAGATTATATTTATACTTGTTTGATTGAGGTAAAGTTTGTAGCTTTAGTTGAAAATGTAACTTGTAATTTTGTTAAGACTAAGGATATGATGTAACCTTGGTTCATCATCCATCTAAGACTCTTAAATGAGTTGTGTTCTTAATTGGTCTTAACATATTATGTGTTGATGGTAGAATCTTGGTCAAGGTGATGCTAACCCATTAACGAGTTGTACACTTGAAGCTACAAGCATCAAGGATGAGAACCGTGATGAGCATCAAGCACTAAGAACCCCACTGGAGCACCTTTCTTACTGTTTTCGGGATCTGATCAACCTACCTGGGCTACTGAAAAGTTGATTTTCAGTTATTTCGGTTCGAGTAGATGATTTTCCATTTATACCTCGTCTTAATCCGAGTTACGGTTTAGGATTTATGGCCTTCCGAAAGTCACTACACCCTATTAACGTTGTGCTGAAATTTCTGACCTACTCGCACTTAAACCATCACCACAGTCAAACGAAGACGAATTTGGTTCTGGAAATTTGTCAGCAACTAAAGGACTCCCATACGGAGTCATGGCCACTGATTACGCATCTTTTTGATTTACGTAGAGGCTGGAGCAGCTGATCAAAGTCAGCCTATTGTTTCGACCTCTATGCTTGTTAAACTTACTTAACTTTTACGATGATGAATGATGATGATGATGACACTTAAACTTATTTTATGCACTATTAGAACTTATGAGGATAAAATACTGACCTAGTAACCTTTGACTTAGGTTGAAGACCTTTCAGACCGACTTACTACTTGCATACTTTCAATATATACTTTACCGCTCTTATCACTGTGAGTTATAGCATCCCTTTTTACTTTAATTATTTTAGGACTGAGAATACATGCGCTTTTTACGTTTTACATACTAGACACGAGTACTTAAACTTTATATATGTGTGGGTTATACAACGGCATAAACTTTCCCCTTAGCTCAGTAACGTTTAGTCATTGGTCTTTGAACCGGTGAACGCGAATCTTAGATATGGATCCATAGGGTTTGACATCCCCACTCGGGCTAATCGCGCTAGCATTTAACGGGTTTTTAATACTTCATAATCATACGCACTCGCCAAGTGTACTTTTAGGGGGTTACAAACGTTAAGTTAGTTACCAAGTGCCCACGGTTAAACATATACTTTTCATACTGTTTTGAAACACTGAAATCTCGTGGCCTACCTTACATTACTGTTACAACTTAAACTATAGCTCACCAACATTATTGTTGATGTTTTTAAGCATGTTTTCTCAGGTGCTTAGAGGTTTGTTGCTTCCGCTGTTTAGACTTGCTGTCTTGGTGTTTAAACTTGCTGTTAAGGACCTGCTGTGCTAGAATTCCTCTGCATTACTTAGAGATGTCTCAATCATGGCACTTTCTTTTGCATTCGTAATTTATGTTATTTTTAAAACAATGGCTTTATAATGACCTTTGGGTCACATACTTATGTTTATGCTTCTATTCATAGGAAGCACGTTATCTTTTGTAAAACGTTATCTTTTCATGAATGCAAAACTGGTTTTCAAACATCATATAGTGTTTGACCTTGTAATGATCTTGTTGTTGATGATCCGTACACGATGGTTTTTTACGGGACGTCACATTTGGTATCAGAGCATTGGTTGTAGGGAATTAGGTTGCATTAGTGAGTCTAGACCGGACCAAGTAGGATTCACTAATAAGACTAATCTATAACTTGCTAGTTTACTTGTTTTCGCGAAACTTACTGCATGCTACTATCTACTTTCGATTGCATGATACTTCTGTACGATTTGCTATTATTGCCATGCTATTTACTGCTATAGATGATCTAGACTGTCATAGTTATTTTGCCTAATACGTGCTTGCTTTATGACTTACTGACATGGAAAAAGTTATTTTTCCTTGTTCAGATGTCGGATATCCCGCCCGTTGTCATTTTGGAGAGCGACTTAGACTCACCCGCCACCTCGCCTACCATTGTTGCCGATTCTCAGATCCCGTCGTCAACACCCTCCAGTGACTCTGGCGCTTCGTCCTCTGGAGCCCGTAGCCATGCACCCGACCCAGTGATCATCTCAGACGGGCACGAGGTGTAACGACCCGCACTTTTTCGATCGTTCTATACTTATTAGATTAATATTTACATAAATTAAACCTTACCAACATGATAAGCAATCCAAATTGTTGAGACTTATGTTTTCGAAAAGAGTTTTACACAACGTTTGACCGTCTAGTTTGACCGATGATATCAAGAACTATACAATATATGATAATTATACATACATATTTAACATGATCTCAGGATGTTTTAATATCTCATTTTGTATTAATAACAAAAAGTCATAAGTATATTTTGAAACTACTAACTTAAGTTTTCAAAACAATAACCATACGTAACGTTATTTGACATAAATACTGATGATTTATAATGTTTATACATATATCGTATAAGTAATGTATTTAATCATTTTTAAAGGGCTTTTATACATAAAACAATATAAGTATATTTACAAAAGATAGTTATATTTGAATTCTCGTTCCGTTTCCTCAATAATCCTATACGTATATCTAGGGTACTATACACAGCTTTTAGAAGTATTTACTATTGGTATATACCAATAGAAATCTTCAATTATTGGAATAATATGTCATTCATGACATAATAAATTTTAACTTATCTTAGATATTTTCACTAAAAACCAAATTTTCAAGCCTATAAATAAGCACCATTTCTAACTCATTTTTACACATTCATTTTCCAAATTTTACTTCCAATTTTCACACACACTTGCAAGAACTCTCTCAACTTTTATTTTACTACTTCTTTCCAGCAACTTTACATTTTAAACTTGAGGTAAAAACTCTACTTCAACTCTTTTTCAATTCATATATTTATAGCTATATATATAAGAGTTTATAAACTAGAACATAGTTTGAATGATTTCAAACTTGTTCGCAAACTAAATAGATCCTTCTAACTTAACTTTTAAAATACTTCAAGACCTGTAATATAACTTAAAAATATGCTAATTTAACAAGGTATAACTTGGTTTTTCAAAGAACACCTTAAAAACTGTTTTTATGACGTCGGGGTGCAACCGGGGGCTGTTTTGGGTTGGATAATTAAAAACCATCTTAAACTTTGAATTGGAGGTTTATTTTCTGGAAAAATGATTTTTACTATGAATATGATAACACAAAAAAATTTCATGATTTAACTCAAAGTATAAGTATTTTTAGAAAAATAATCATTTAAGGTTGTTTACATGATGGAAAATGATTAACTTCATAAGTTTCACTAAAGTTTGACCTATGACCTGTGATTTCGAATACAAACTAAGGTATTTACAGTTCATAGTCTTAAAGAGGGACTCGATCCAAGGAAGTGGCAAGTTGAATCAACGAAAACGGAGTTGTAACGAAGAAACTATGACCAAAACGAGATCGGATATCTAAGACTAGTTTAGCTACGAAAATAATTGGAGAAAATTAAATAAATCACATTTTTTTAAAATAACATGATATTTTATATATATGTACTCATAATTTAATTTTATATGGTTCAGGATCACCCGTAAACAATACGAGAAGATTAATCATAAGATCCCATGATTGTACGCAACATGTCATTTGACAACACCGGTACTTTATGTACGCAACACGTCATTTGACAACACCGGTACCATGGGTCAAGATTAATCTCGACCAATACATATACGATGGGGTTTTATTTATTTCGTTGGGGGTTTTATTTATTTCATTGCGGGTATATTAAACATCTAAAAATGAACCATTAAAATTGAATTACTAACAACGAACTGCTAACTACGGACTAAGGAATTATTAAAAGTATAACAAGTATATATATGTGACGTTTGTTTAAAAAGAAAAGGTATTGATATATTATATATGGATAGGTTCGTGATATCAACCGGAGACCAAGTCAAATTATATATATCTTCAAGACGAAAGTGAGTATATAGTCCCACTTTTAAACTCTAAATATTTCGGGATGAGAATACATGTATTTTATGTTTTACGTTATGGACACAAGTAACTGGAAAATATATTCTACGTTGAGTTGTACCACTGGCATACTTCCCTGTAGCTTGGTAACTAATATTTACAGCGGTATTGTAAACGCGAATCCTGTTGATAGATCTATCGGGCCTGACAACCCCAACCGGACTGGACGACCAGTATTCAACGGTTGCACAGTACTTCGTTTCGTGACTACACTTGGTACGGTGTAGTAAGATTTCATAATAAAGGGAATATGCGACGTGATTAAATGTTAAGTATGGTTACCAAGTGCTCAACCACTTAGAATATTTTTATTAAACTGTTTATATATGAAATCTTGTGGTCTATATATATATTGCTGCCGGCACTAAACCTATATCTCACCAACTTTATGTTGACGTTTTAAACATGTTTATTCTCAGGTGATAATTAGAAGCTTCCGCTGCATTATGTTGAATTTGAGCAGGATCTTGCGTACGCATATTTGTGTCAAAAATAAAACTGCATAT
Organism: Rutidosis leptorrhynchoides; assembly: GCF_046630445.1. Classification (NCBI taxonomy): domain Eukaryota; kingdom Viridiplantae; phylum Streptophyta; class Magnoliopsida; order Asterales; family Asteraceae; genus Rutidosis; species Rutidosis leptorrhynchoides. Next base: position 639,864,954 of record NC_092336.1, read on the forward strand.
CCAAGAACTTGTGTTGTAAAATATGCTAGAAATCGTGTTGTTATCATCATTTGTAAAGTTTGTAAGTCGAAGATTATCGCTAAACGATAATCATCTTTATTTCGTCCAAAGCTTGTATCAAAAATAAGAATCATGGTTTGTAATGTATAATATATGCAGTTTTTCTTTTAAAAATGTCGCATATAGAGGTCAATACCTCGCAATGAAATCATACGTTATCTAACACGTTCTTTCGGTTAAGGACGGGTTATGACATGTGGTATCAGAGCGGTGGTCTTAGCGAACCAGGTTTGCATTAGTGTGTCTAACTGATAAGTCGTTAGGATACATTAGTAAGTCTGGACTTTGACCGGGTCTGATTTCAAAAACCATTGCTTATCACTGTTGGTTAAAATTTATATGTAAATATTATGTAGTACTAATGAGTTAGTTGTGGTGTGATAGATGTCGGGCTCAAAACTTATTATCACATTCAGCGACTCCGAATCAGAATCTTCAGATGGTGTTCCAGTCATTAACCTATCCGATGACGAAAATAATATCTTTGGGGAAGACTCACAAATTCCGGATGAACCAACTATAGAAAATCTGGAAAGTGAACCCGAGGAGGAAAGTGAACCCGAGGAAATTACGAAAGACAAGTTCGAACAAGGAAAGAAACGAAAAGCTAATGAATTAGAAAATTCAAATCCCGAGTTTAGGGAGGATGATGTGGCACCAACTCCACTAAACACTACCACCCCTATTCCCGCTATTCCTATTCGTGCTGTCCCGGCATCTAGTTCTTCAGCCCCACCGCCAAAATATAGGCAGACAGCTAGGATAAGCGTTAGGCCATTCATTGGAACTAAACGTCCTAGAAAATAGACCAAACGATGTGCTGCCGTATTAAAACATGGGATCATATAATGTTTTGTATAATATTATTAGTGTGGTTTGCTTAATGTTCGATGTAAGATAAGCATATGTAAAATAGTGAAGTGTGAAATGCAATAATTTTCCATGGTTAAGTATTATTTAGATTGTAGTAATTGGTTCGGTACTAAGCTATTAAGTATGAACATTAACGGGTAGGTACTACCCTAGATATAATTATAAAACGCTAATAAGAAGAAAAGGCTTTTATAATAATACCTGGTTCATATTATTAATAAGCTATAATGTACTGTAAATATACACTACATCTATAATATTCCATGTGAATAATTATTTTCTTTTCATTCTTATAGAAGAATATGGCGCGATTGAACCGAATGACGGAACAAGAAATCCAGGAACTCATCAATCAGCGAGTGAACGACAGAATGTTATGGGTCGAGACTGCAAGAGGTGCTGCAGTTAACCCAAATCCTCGTGTGGGGTGCACTTACAAAACTTTTCAAGCTTGCAAGCCCTCATCATTCAGTGGAACAGAAGGACCGATCGGTTTAACCCGGTGGATAGAAAAGATGGAAACTGTGTTCAAAATCAGTGGTTGTGTTGAAAAGGACATGACCAAATACGCATCGTGCACTTTACAAGATAGTGCACTCACGTGGTGGAAAAATTATGTGAAGGCTGTAGGAGGAGATGTAGCTTATGATACTCCGTGGGAAGAATTCAAAACAATGTTAATCAATGAATATTGTCCAAGGAATGAGGTTAGGAAGTTGGAAGATGAGTTACGAAGTCTGAAGGTTATTGGTACTGAAATCACCAACTACAATCAGCGATTCATGGAATTAGTTTTGCTATGTCCTGAATTGGTTCCAACCGAAGAACGGAAGATTGAAATGTACAAAGATGGTTTGCCCAAAAAGGTCAAGGCAAATGTTACAGCATCGAAACCTAAGACAATTCATGAAGCTATAACCATGGCAAACGAACTAATGGATCAGGTCATTTTAGATAAGAAAGCATTCAATACTGATGTGAAGGTATCAGGTAACAAGAGAAAGTGGAATGGAAGCTATGATCGAGGTAATCAACAACAAACTTTTAAGAAACAAGAAACCCCGAAAGGTGCGGGTAGTGGTTCAGGTTTTGGTTACAAAGGACAAAGTCCTTTATGCAACCGATGTCACAAACATCACTTTGGTTACTGTAGTGTGGTATGCAACAAATGTAATCGACAGGGTCATCTTGCTGAAGATTGTAGGGCTCTCGTTACGAATACAAATGGTGCCAAGACTCCTGCCACCAACGCAAATAGAACTGCTTTGGCTACCATTACTTGTTTTGGGTGTGGAAAACAAGGCCACTATAAGAGCCAGTGCCCGAATCCAGAGAAGAATATCGGACCTGCACGTGGAAGAGCATTTGTTATTAATGCTAAAGAGGCATGTGAAGACTCGGAGCTTGTTACGGGTACGTTTACCATTAATAACTTATCCGCATCTATTATATTTGATACTGGTGCTGATAGAAGTTACGTGTGTAGAGACTTTCACGCTAAATTGAATTGTTCATCATTACCTCTCGATGCTAAGTACATGATTGAGTTAGCTAATGGTAAACTAATTAAAGCCGATAAAATTTGCCGTGATTGTAAAATAAATTTAGCCGGAGAAACGTTTAAAATTGACTTGATACCCGTAGAATTAGGAAGTTTTGATGTAATAGTCGGCATGGACTGGATGTCCAAAATAGGAGCTGAAGTTGTGTGCGCCAAGAAGGCAATTCGCATTCCTCGTAAGGATAAAACGCCAGTAATGATTTATGGAGAGAAGGGTAACTCAAAGCTAAAACTCATTAGTTATTTGAAAGCTCAAAAGTGCTTGAAGAAAGGGTGCTATGCTATCTTAGCACATGTTAATAAAGTCGAAACAAAGGAAAAAGTGAAGAGCATCAATGACGTGCCTGTGGCAAGAGATTTTCCTGAAGTCTTTCCGGAAAAGTTGCCGGGATTACCTCCATTTAGATCTGTAGAATTTCAAATAGATTTAGTACCAGGAGCTGCACCAGTGGCTCGTGCTCCATATAGACTTGCACCGTCCGAGTTAAAAGAACTTCAGAGTCAGTTAAAAGAATTACTGGATCATGGATTCATACGACCAAGTACTTCACCGTGGGGAGCTCCGATTCTATTTGTTAAAAAGAAAGATGGATCTTTTAGGATGTGTATAGATTATCGTGAATTAAATAAGTTAACTATCAAGAATCGGTATCCACTACCGAGAATTGACGACTTATTTGATCAACTCCAAGGATCATGTGTGTACTCAAAAATTGACTTAAGGTCGGGCTATCATCAATTACGTGTCAAAGAAGAAGATATACCGAAAACTGCTTTTCGGACACGTTATGGTCATTACGAATTTTTGGTTATGCCGTTTGGATTGACGAATGCGCCAGCTGTATTCATGGACCTCATGAATCGAGTTTGTAGTCCGTATTTAGATAAGTTTGTTATCGTTTTCATTGATGATATTCTTATCTATTCCAAGAGTGAGCAAGAGCATGAAGAGCATTTAAGGTTGATATTAGAGTTGTTGAGAAAAGAACAACTATATGCTAAATTTTCTAAGTGTGCTTTTTGGTTGAAAGAAGTTCAATTTCTTGGCCACGTTGTTAGTAGCAAAGGAATTCAGGTTGATCCAGCAAAAACTGAAGCCATTGAAAAATGGGAGACTCCTAAGACACCAACGCAGATACGTCAATTTTTGGGTTTAGCCGGTTATTATAGAAGGTTTATTCAAGATTTTTCCCGAATAGCTAAGCCGTTGACAGCGTTAACGCAAAAAGGGAAGAAATATGAATGGACTTCTGAGCAGGAGAGTGCATTTCAATTACTAAAGAAGAAGTTAACTACGGCGCCTATTTTATCGTTACCAGAAGGGAACGATGATTTTGAAATATATTGTGACGCTTCGCGACAAGGTTTTGGTTGCGTTCTTATGCAACGAAAGAAAGTTATTGCATACGCATCCCGACAATTGAAGATTCACGAGCGGAATTATACGACGCATGATCTAGAAGTGGGAGCAGTCGTGTTTGCATTGAAGATATGGAGACACTACTTGTATGGGGTTAAATGCACTGTGTTTACTGATCATAAAAGCCTTCAACATATTTTTGATCAGAAACAGCTGAACATGAGACAACGTAGGTGGGTCGAGTTAATAAACGACTATGATTGTGAAATTCGTTATCATCCCGGGAAGGCGAACGTGGTGGCCGATGCTTTAAGCAGAAAGGAACGAGAACCAATTCGAGTACGAGCGATGAACATAAAAATTCGCATGAATCTCAACTCACAAATCAAAGAAGTTCAACGAGAAGCACTTACTAAAGAAAATATAGGAAATGAAATAATGAAGAAGTATGAGAAGCAACTCGTTATGCGGGAAGATGGAATTCGATATTTTGCAAATCGTATTTGGGTACCGAAGTTGGGTGGATTAAGGAAGTTGATATTAAATGAGGCACATAAGACAAGATACTCGATACATCCTGGAGTTGGAAAGATGTACCAAGATCTTAAGACACATTATTGGTGGCCTAATTTAAAGACAGACGTTGCAACATATGTTGGGGAATGTTTAACTTGTTCCAAAGTCAAAGCTGAACACCAGAAGCCGTCAGGGTTACTTCAACAACCAGAAATCCCAGAATGGAAATGGGATGGTATTACCATGGATTTCATCACGAAGTTACCAAAGACTGCCTGGGGATACGACACCATTTGGGTGATTGTTGATCGTCTCACCAAGTCTGCACACTTCTTGCCTATAAAGGAAACGGATAGAATGGAGAAACTATTACGATTGTATATAAAGGAAGTTGTTTCAAGGCATGGAATACCTATTTCCATTATATCCGATCGTGATAGTAGATTTACATCAAAGTTCTGGCAATCACTACAGGAGGCCCTAGGAACTCGTTTGGATATGAGTACCGCGTATCATCCGCAAACTGACGGGCAGAGTGAAAGAACGATTCAGACTCTTGAAGACATGCTCAGGGCATGTGTGATCGATTTTGGAAACGGATGGGATAAATATCTACCATTAGCAGAATTCTCGTATAATAATAGTTATCATGCGAGCATTAAAGCTGCGCCATTCGAAGCATTGTACGGAAGGAAGTGTAGATCTCCTATTTGTTGGAATGAAGTAGGAGATCGACAATTAACTGGTCCCGAGATCATACACGAAACGACTGAGAAGATAGTACAAATCAAGGAGAGATTGAAAACAGCCCGTAGTCGCCAAAAGAGCTACGCCGATGTCCGAAGGAAACCATTAGAGTTTCAGATCGGGGACATGGTTATGCTAAAGGTGTCACCTTGGAAAGGTGTAATACGCTTCGGAAAAAGGGGTAAACTGAACCCAAGATATGTAGGCCCGTTCAAGATCATCGAACACATTGGACCGGTAGCTTATCGACTCGAGTTACCGCAACAACTCGCCGGAGTACATAATACCTTTCACGTCTCAAACCTTAAGAAGTGTCTTGCAAAGGAAGATCTCACCATTCCTCTTGAAGAAATCCATGTCGACGAGAAACTACAATCCATCGAAGAACCAATCGAAATCATGGATCGTGAAGTTAAACAGCTCAAGCAGAGCAACATACCGATAGTTAAGGTTCGTTGGAATGCTAGAAGAGGTCCCGAGTTTACGTGGGAACGAGAGGATCAGATGAAACAAAAGTATCCACACTTGTTTCTCGATGACGCAAAATAGGTACAATTTTAAAATTTCGGGACGAAATTTATTTAACGGGGAGGTAATGTAACGACCCGCACTTTTTCGATCGTTCTATACTTATTAGATTAATATTTACATAAATTAAACCTTACCAACATGATAAGCAATCCAAATTGTTGAGACTTATGTTTTCGAAAAGAGTTTTACACAACGTTTGACCGTCTAGTTTGACTGATGATATCAAGAACTATACAATATATGATAATTATACATACATATTTAACATGATCTCAGGATGTTTTAATATCTCATTTTGTATTAATAACAAAAAGTCATAAGTATATTTTGAAACTACTAACTTAAGTTTTCAAAACAATAACCATACGTAACGTTATTTGACATAAATACTGATGATTTATAATGTTTATACATATATCGTATAAGTAATGTATTTAATCATTTTTAAAGGGCTTTTATACATAAAACAATATAAGTATATTTACAAAAGATAGTTATATTTGAATTCTCGTTCCATTTCCTCAATAATCCTATACGTATATCTAGGGTACTATACACAGCTTTTAGAAGTATTTACTATTGGTATATACCAATAGAAATCTTCAATTATTGGAATAATATGTCATTCATGACATAATAAATTTTAACTTATCTTAGATATTTTCACTAAAAACCAAATTTTCAAGCCTATAAATAAGCACCATTTCTAACTCATTTTTACACATTCATTTTCCAAATTTTACTTCCAATTTTCACACACACTTGCAAGAACTCTCTCAACTTTTATTTTACTACTTCTTTCCAGCAACTTTACATTTTAAACTTGAGGTAAAAACTCTACTTCAACTCTTTTTCAATTCATATATTTATAGCTATATATATAAGAGTTTATAAACTAGAACATAGTTTGAATGATTTCAAACTTGTTCGCAAACTAAATAGATCCTTCTAACTTAACTTTTAAAATACTTCAAGACCTGTAATATAACTTAAAAATATGCTAATTTAACAAGGTATAACTTGGTTTTTCAAAGAACACCTTAAAAACTGTTTTTATGACGTCGGGGTGCAACCTGGGGCTGTTTTGGGTTGGATAATTAAAAACCATCTTAAACTTTGAATTGGAGGTTTATTTTCTGGAAAAATGATTTTTACTATGAATATGATAACACATAAAAATTTCATGATTTAACTCAAAGTATAAGTATTTTTAGAAAAATAATCATTTAAGGTTGTTTACATGATGGAAAATGATTAACTTCATAAGTTTCACTAAAGTTTGACCTATGACCTGTGATTTCGAATACAAACTAAGGTATTTACAGTTCATAGTCTTAAAGAGGGACTCGATCCAAGGAAGTGGCAAGTTGAATCAACGAAAACGGAGTTGTAACGAAGAAACTATGACCAAAACGAGATCGGATATCTAAGACTAGTTTAGCTACGAAAATAATTGGAGAAAATTAAATAAATCACATTTTTTTAAAATAACATGATATTTTATATATATGTACTCATAATTTAATTTTATATGGTTCAGGATCACCCGTAAACAATACGAGAAGATTAATCATAAGATCCCATGATTGTACGCAACATGTCATTTGACAACACCGGTACTTTATGTACGCAACACGTCATTTGACAACACCGGTACCATGGGTCAAGATTAATCTCGACCAATACATATACGATGGGGTTTTATTTATTTCGTTGGGGGTTTTATTTATTTCATTGCGGGTATATTAAACATCTAAAAATGAACCATTAAAATTGAATTACTAACAACGAACTGCTAACTACGGACTAAGGAATTATTAAAAGTATAACAAGTATATATATGTGACGTTTGTTTAAAAAGAAAAGGTATTGATATATTATATATGGATAGGTTCGTGATATCAACCGGAGACCAAGTCAAATTATATATATCTTCAAGACGAAAGTGAGTATATAGTCCCACTTTTAAACTCTAAATATTTCGGGATGAGAATACATGTATTTTATGTTTTACGTTATGGACACAAGTAACTGGAAAATATATTCTACGTTGAGTTGTACCACTGGCATACTTCCCTGTAGCTTGGTAACTAATATTTACAGCGGTATTGTAAACGCGAATCCTGTTGATAGATCTATCGGGCCTGACAACCCCAACCGGACTGGACGACCAGTATTCAACGGTTGCACAGTACTTCGTTTCGTGACTACACTTGGTACGGTGTAGTAAGATTTCATAATAAAGGGAATATGCGACGTGATTAAATGTTAAGTATGGTTACCAAGTGCTCAACCACTTAGAATATTTTTATTAAACTGTTTATATATGAAATCTTGTGGTCTATATATATATTGCTGCCGGCACTAAACCTATATCTCACCAACTTTATGTTGACGTTTTAAACATGTTTATTCTCAGGTGATAATTAGAAGCTTCCGCTGCATTATGTTGAATTTGAGCAGGATCTTGCGTACGCATATTTGTGTCAAAAATAAAACTGCATATCCAAGAACTTGTGTTGTAAAATATGCTAGAAATCGTGTTGTTATCATCATTTGTAAAGTTTGTAAGTCGAAGATTATCGCTAAACGATAATCATCTTTATTTCGTCCAAAGCTTGTATCAAAAATAAGAATCATGGTTTGTAATGTATAATATATGCAGTTTTTCTTTTAAAAATGTCGCATATAGAGGTCAATACCTCGCAATGAAATCATACGTTATCTAACATGTTCTTTCGGTTAAGGACGGGTTATGACACGAGGATCCACCGGAGATTCCATCTCCACTCATCCCAGGACCCTCGGAGCCACAGCACCATTTCGGTGGTGTTGTGATTCCTGGGGAATACGGGGACGTTCTGTTCCGTAATAAGCATAACCATTGGGCTAGACGCCTTCCTGATGGGCGTGTCGTGCCGATCCCACCTTTCAGGTATCGGATTATGACTACTGGCCGAGCGCATCCACCTTCAGATGATTCCGACGACTCATCCTCCGACGACTCATCCTCTGATGACTCCAGTGACGAGGATTCCGATGAGGACCCTGAAGAGGCACCCATACAGCCACCCTCTACCCCACCGAAGAAGTGGTATCGTTTCGATGGTACCGTTATTCCAGGGGTTAACGGAGGTAGGTCATTCGTTAACGCACATGGACTGAGGACTATGGTCACCGCCCGCAAGCGGGTTGTGCCGTATCCTGCCGATCCGTTCGTGTGTAAGGCTTACCGTTACACACCATCTACTTCTGGCGCTGGACCATCTGCACCACCTGTACCATCCGCACCGCCTGCCCTACCAGTATCTCCCTCCGTCGAGGAACTAACGAGGGAAGTGGAGATCCTCCGTGCTCGGGTGATTGAGCTCGAGGACCAGATGTCCCACGTAATGGACATCCTTTACCCATCATCACCATAGGGCATTGTAGTAGATTTCATTATGTAATCTCGTTTATAGTTTCATGTTTTACTCATGTATTGTGCGAACTTATGCGGTTGTATGCAACTTATTATTAATGAATGGAACTTAGTGTTGTTTACTTTTTGAACGGTGTTCTAATTACGTTACTGTATGATGATTCTGTGGTATCTGTATCTAGTTGCATTACTTAGTTAACATGTGTTGTGTTGATTCCATGTTGGTTGCCATATACTATATTATTATTTATTGAATGCTGTATTTGGACTTAAGTCAAAACTTTTGTTTAGAAGAGCAATGGCAAACGGAAGAGCAGCGCCCACAGCAGCACAAATTGAGGAAATGATTGCTGAAAGAGTAGCCGCAGCTATTGCGGAAATCAACCCACAAGCTCCACCAGTTAACCAGCCCATTCGTAACGGGTGTACATATAAGGAGTTTCAAAGCTGCAAGCCCCACAACTTTAGTGGTACTGAGGGGCCAGTTGGATTGACTAGGTGATTTGAGAAACTAGAAGCTGTGTTCCGTGTAAGCAACTGCTCAGAGACGAACAAAACCAAGTATGCCTCCTGTACATTGTCGGACGGCACCCTAACCTGGTGGAACACACTTGCTCAGGCCAAAGGTATTGACGAGGCTTATGCTACTCCTTGGGAAGAATTTAAGGGAGCCATGATCGAAGAGTACTGCCCCAGAACAGAGATACAGAAAATGGAGGCTGAGTTCTGGGAGTTGAAGGTTGTGGGAAATGATCTTGATGGTTACAACCGTACGTATCTGGAATTAGTGCTGACGTGTCCCACGATGGTTACCCGGGAGTTTAAGAGAATGGAACGATACTTGTGGGGACTTCCCAAGTCCATTCAGGGAAATGTCACCTCTTCTAAGCCACCCAACGTCCCGGAAGCTATGCGCATGGCGCATACCCTTATGAACCAAATTACCAGCAAAGAACCGGAAAAGGCTAAATCCGAATCGGGAGCCAGTGGTGAGAAGCGTAAGTGGGACAACAACAAGGGGAGAGCCTATGATCAAACCCCCGCTAAGAGGTATAACGACGAAAGGAACCCCAACCCGAACACTAGCTCGAACCCCAACTACAAGGGTAGTCTACCGTAGTGCAAGAGGTGCTACAAGCACCATACCGGGTACTGTAATGTGGTATGTGAAAAGTGAAAAAAGAAGGAACCCGGTATAGGGCTGAAAGAATTTGAGTACCAAAATTTGGAGATATGAGAGAAATGGTACTTAAAGAAGCTCATAAAACCAGATACTCAATACATCCTGGAACAGGGAAGATGTACAAGGATCTCAAGAAACATTTTTGGTGGCCAGGTATGAAACCACTTGCAGTCCTTGGCAATTTAGTGATGAAATATATGGTAATGTTTTCCCATTTCCATTCCGGGATTTCGGGTTGTTGAAGTAGACCTGATGGTTTCTGATGCTCCGCTTTGACCTTAGAACACGTCAAACATTCCCCTACGTAACTGGGCATATTGGTAAGGACTGCAAGATTCCCACCCCAACGCTCAAGACAAATCCTACTGGACCAAGGCAGTGCTATGAGTGCGAACAACAGGGCCACTTCAGGAATGAATGTCCCAACAAAAGAAAGGACGGCGGGCCAGCGCGTGGAAGAGCTTTCAATGTAAACGCAAGGGATGCTCGTGAGAACCCCGACTTGGTTACAAGTATATTCACTATCAACAATCTATTAGCTTCTGTCCTATTTGATACTGGTGCCGATAGGAGCTATGTTTGTAGACACTTTTGATCTAAGATAGATTGGTCGTTAGTTCCTTTAAAGGAGAGTATGCTTGTTGAGGTAGCCAATGGAAAACTTGAGAAAGTTGACCAAATTGGCCGAGGAGCTATTATCAACATAGCTGGCATGGATTTCGAGATTGACTTGATACCCATCAAATTAGGAAGTTTTCGCATGTGTATCGATTATCGTGAGCTGAACAAGTTGACGATTAAGAATCGATATCCCCTTCCCCGGATTGACAATCTTTTCGACCAACTGCAAGGATCAAGCATTTACTACAAGATCGATCTACGATCCGGTTATCACCAATTGAGGGTGAAGGAGAGTGATGTGATGAAAACTGCGTTTAGAACCCGTTATGGTCATTATGAGTTTCTCGTGATGCCATTCGGTTTAACCAACGCACCTGTCGTATTTATGGATCTCATGAATCGTGTATGCAAGCCATACCTGGATAAGTTTGTTATCGTCTTCATAGATGATATCCTCATCTATTCCCGAAGTGAAGAAGAACATGAACAACATCTTCGACTACTGTTGGAACTCTTGAGACAAGAGCAACTTTATGCCAAATTCTCCAAGTGTGAATTTTGGTTAAAGGAAGTCCAATTTCTGGGTCATATTGTGAGTGATCAAGGTATCAAAGTTGATCCCACAAAGATCGAAGCTATCAGCAAGTGGGAAACCCCTACTACTCCGACTCACATCCGCCAATTTCTAGGTCTTGCCGGTTACTACCGAAGATTTATTGAAGGTTTCTCTCTGATTGCGCGACCTTTGACCGCGCTGACTCACAAAGGGAAGAAGTTCGTTTGGAAAAAAGAACACGAATCAGCATTTCAAAACTTGAAGCAGAAATTGATCACCGCACCTATCTTATCTCTTCCCGAAGGCAGTGATGATTTCGTCGTATATTGTGATGCCTCGAAAAATGGTTTTGGTTGCGTATTGATGCAAAGATCGAAGGTTATTGCCTATGCTTCTCGTCAACTAAAGATTCACGAGCGAAACTACACTACTCATAACCTCGAACTTGGAGCCATTGTCTTTGCGCTCAAATTGTGGAGACACTATCTTTATGGAACTAAAAGTACCATCTTCACCGACCACAAAAGCCTCCAGCACATATTCGATGAGAAACAACTGAACATAAGGCATCGACGATGGATCGAGACGCTGAACGACTATGATTGTGAACTTCGTTACCATCCTGGAAAGGAAAATGTTGTAGCCGATGCCCTGAGCCTAAAGGAGAGGACGGTACCTCTTCGTGTCCGCGCCTTGAACATCACCATTCATTCAAATCTCAATAGCCAGATCCGAGTAGCCCAAGATGAGGCTCTCAAAGAGGAGAATATATCTCATGAACGCTTGAACATTCTCGTTTCACGATTCGAGGTTAAGGAGACTGGACTCTGATGCTTTGCCGGAAGGATTTAGGTACCTAGTTATGGAGATCTACGGAGCCTTATACTAGATGAAGCCCACAAGTCGAGATATTCGATTCATCCAGGAGCCGGTAAAATGTACCACGATCTCAAGGAACAGTATTGGTGGCCTAATCTTAAGAAGGATGTTGCAACTTACGTTGGTAAGTGTTTGACTTGCTCGAAAGTTAAGGCCGAACATCAAAGGCCATCTGGATTACTTCAACAACTAGAAATCCCGCAATGAAAGTGGGAAAGGATAACAATGGACTTTATCACAAAGCTACCGAAGACGGTAGACGGTTATGATACCATCTGGGTTATTATTGACCGTCTTACTAAATCTGCACACTTCTTAGCCATGAAGGAAACGGATACGATGGAGAGACTCGCTCAACTATACATCAAAGAGGTTGTATCCCGTCATGGTGTGCCCTTATCGATTATCTCAGATCACGATCCCCGTTTTGCTTCCAGATTTTGGCATTCTTTGCAAGAAGCCTTGGGTACTCGTCTCGACATGAGCACCGCGCATCACCCACAGACCGACGGTCAGAGCTAATGAACGATTCAGACTTTGGAGGACATATTGTGTGCCTATGTTATTGACTTCGGAAAGGCATGGGAGAGACATTTGCCGCTAGCTGAAGTCTCTTACAACAACAGTTATCATTCGGGTATTAATGCCGCACCTTTTGAAGCATTGTATGGCCGCAAATACCGTTCTCCTATTTGTTGGGCCGAAGTAGGCGAAAAGCAAATCACCGGACCCGAGGTAGTCCATGAAACAACCGAGAAGATTGTCCAAATTCAAGCGAGACTTAAGGCGGCCCGTGATCGCCAAAAGAGTTATGCCGACCTTAAACGTAAAGACTTCGAATTCAACGTGGGTGACCGTGTAATGTTGAAGGTCGCACCTTGGAAAGGTGTGATCCGTTTTAGAAAGCGCGAAAAGTTAAACACGCGATATATTGGTCCTTTTGAAATCTTGGAGCGTATTGGACCCGTTGCTTACCGTTTGGATCTTCCGACTCAGTTGAGCGCAGTTCACCCTACTTTTCACGTGTCGAATTTGAAAAAATGTCTTGCTGAACCGGAACTTGTTATACCATTGGAGGAACTTACGGTTGATGACAAACTCTACTTTGTGGAAGAACCTGTCGAAATCATGGACCGTGAGGTTAAGACTTTGAAGCACAATAAGATTCCAATTGTTCGAGTCCGATGGAATGCCAAACGTGGACCTGAGTTTACCTGGGAACGAGAGGATCAAATGATGCAGAAATATCCTCACCTTTTCCCAACTCCAACACCTGCCTCAGCTTAAAATTTTGGGACGAAATTTCTATTAACAGGTAGGTAATGTAACGACCCGACTTTTTCGACTTGTTTTTGTGCCTTGTGATTTTTGCGAAACTACGTATTTGTGCGTACTGTGCTACTTCATACTCTGGAATCTTTATACACATGGCCTACTTTCATTTATGTGTTAAAACGTGCCTTTAGGTACGTAGGATACTTAACTTGATAACCGGAAACCTTTATGACCGTTAGTGTCACTTGACGTTACGAACAAACTGCGTACTACGTACACGTTCACCTTTTTTCGTAATCGGAATATTATGACTACGAAATCTTAATTATTATTTTATAATAATAATTACTTGGGTTTTTGGATGCTTAATTACGCGTAGTAATTTACTTATGCTTACTAGTTAGTCTTGTTGGACTTTCTACCTTGTTGGGCCTCAGCCCACCCTACACTAGTTAGTGGACTATTTAATTAGTCCAATTATTAATAGCTAGTGACCCATTAATATGTAAGACAAATGCCCATTTATTAGAGGGAACATGCTAGCATTTTTGTCAAGTATTATCCTTAATGTTGCATGAGATCCTAACATAAGCACCAACTTTAGACAACCATTAACCAAAAAGCAAAAGTGTGTCCCCCTTGTCCCCCTCCCATTCTAACGGCCATCACCACCACCCTCAATCTCATTCACCTATAAATACAAGCCTTATTCCATCCATTTTACACTTGCTCTCATTTACATTTCACACACACTTACTCTCTTATCTCCTCTCTAGTCTTTCTCACTCTAAAACTTGTAAGTTTTTGAATTTCTTCTTCTTCTTCTCTTATCATTTTCGAATTCATCATCATCATTAAAGAGTCTAGCTTTTTAGCTTTGATCTTGATTACATCTTGTAGATTCAAACTTGGATTTGAATCCTTCAAGAACATGGAAGATTCAAGCTTTCTAGCATTGAATCTTCACCTACTTTGTAGATCTATATATTTTAACTTTAATCTTGTTATTTTGTTATAAAGATTCAAACTTGTATTTGTAATCTTCATGTAACTTAAAAGATCCAAGCTTTATGCTTCAAGATCTTCAAGAACAACCAAGATGCAAGCTTTCTAGCTTGAATCTTCGTATCTTTTGATGGATCTAAATTTTCTAACTTATGATCTCATTACTTTGTTATAAAGATCAAAACTTGTGTTTATGATCTTCAAGCAACTTAAAGATCCAAGCTTTATGCTTCAAGATCTTCAAGAACACCAAAGGTTCAAGCTTTCTAGCTTTGTGATCTTGTAACTTGTGTGAAAAGGATCCAAGCTCTCTAGCTTAGGGTTCCATCACTTCATTTGACTTAGATTATGTTCATACTTGTTTGATTGAGGTAAAGTTTGTAGCTTTAGTTGAAAATGTAACTTGTAATTTTGTTAAGACTAAGGATATGATGTAACCTTGGTTCATCATCCATCTAAGACTCTTAAATGAGTTGTGTTCTTACTTGGTCTTAACATATTGTGTGTTGATGGTAGAATCTTGGTCAAGGTGATGCTAACCCATCAACGAGTTGTACACTTGAAGCTACAAGCATCAAGGATGAGAACCGTGATGAGCATCAAGCACTAAGAACCCCACCGGAGCACCTTGCTTACTATTTTCGGCATCTGATCAGACCACCTGGGCTACTGGAAAGTTTATTTTCAGTTAGTTCTGTTCAAGTAGATGATTTTCCGTTTAGACCTCGTCTTAATCCGAGTTACGGTTTAGGATTTATGGCCTTTCGAAAGTCACTACACCCTATTAACGTTGTGCTAAAATTTCTGACCTACTCGCACTTAAACCGTCACCCCGGTCAAACGAAGAAGAGTTTGGTTTTGGAAATTGGTCAGCAACTAAAGGACTCCCATACGGAGCCATGGCCACTAATTACGCGTCTTTTCGATTTACGTAGAGACTGTAGCAGCTGATCAAAGTCAGCCTATTGTTTCGACCTCTATGCTTGTTAAACTTACTTAACTTTTACGATGATGAATGATGATGATGATGATGACACTTAAACTTATTTTATGCACTATTAGAACTTATGAGGATAACATACTGACCTAGTAACCTTTGACTTAGGTTGACGACCTTTCGGACTGACTTACTACTTGCATACTTTCATTATCGACTTTACCGCTCTTATCACTGTGAGTTATAGCATCCCTTTTTACTTTAATTATTTTGGGACTGAGAATACATGCGCTTTTTACGTTTTACATACTAGGCACGAGTACTTAAACTTTATATATGTGTGGGTTATATAACGGCATAAACTTTCCCCTTAGCTCGGTAACGTTTAGTCATTGGTCTTTGAACCGGTGAACGCGAATCTTAGATATGGATCCATAGGGTTTGACATCCCCACTCGGGCTAGTCGCGCTAGCATTTAACCGGTGTTTAATACTTCGTAATCATACGCACTCGCCAAGTGTACTTTTAGGGGGTTACAAACGTTAAGTTAGTTACCAAGTGCCCACGGTTAAACATATACTTTTCATACTGTTTTGAAACATTGAAATCTCGTGGCCTACCTTACATTACTGTTACAACTTAAACTATTGCTCACCAACATTATTGTTGACGTTTTTAAGCATGTTTTCTCAGGTGCTTAGAGGTTTGTTGCTTCCGCTGTTTAGACTTGCTGTCTTGGTGTTTAAACTTGCTGTTAAGGACCTGCTGTGCTAGAATTCCGCTGCATTACTTAGAGATGTCTCAATCATGGCACTTTTCTTTTGGATTCGTAATTTATGTTATTTTCAAAACAATGGCTTTGTAACGACCTTTGGGTCACATACTTATGTTTATGCTTTTATTCATAGGAAGCACGTTATCT
This sequence comes from Rutidosis leptorrhynchoides, assembly GCF_046630445.1. Lineage (NCBI taxonomy): Eukaryota > Viridiplantae > Streptophyta > Magnoliopsida > Asterales > Asteraceae > Rutidosis > Rutidosis leptorrhynchoides. The sequence goes on from NC_092336.1 coordinate 639,881,401, forward strand.
TTTGTAAAACGTTATCTTTTCATGAATGCAAAACTGGTTTTCAAACAGCATATAGTGTTTGACCTTGTAATGATCCTGTTGTTGATGATCCGTACACGATGGTTTTGTACGGGGCGTCACATCCTACGGCGTTATGAATGCACAATAACTTTTAATGGTCAGTATTTCAAGTATACATTACAAAACATCACCTCATGCATCTTAATGAGTGTTTCTATTCTTTTACTGTGCTATTGTTTGATAATAATGTATTTTTCATGTTAGTTTTTCTTTTATATGTTTTCTTCAACAAACCCATGTATTCAGAGGTCTTTATACTGGGTTTCCGGGTTATTCACACTCCTGAAGCTTGCTGTAAAATCTATACACTTCTTATTTTGCTTTCTATGAGATTTATCACAAGTATTTTCTATATCATTGCATATTTCTGCTCCTCCATTCGTTTCCTCTTAGCCATTAGCTTATGGCATTAGGAACACCAATAATGCATCACAATTTTCATGGAATGACAAGAGATCGAGGAAGGAAAGGAGTCTACATTCAAACACTAACATACGCATGTCCTGCTTGAGTTATTTGACTTCTAATTGGTGTCGTGCACCTGTGTATGTTTTCTTTATGGTGGAATGAATTAACTCAAATTTACTAAATCTCATTTATATACTAAGGATGTCTATTATTTTTGCTCTTCTTTGATTAAAGGGCTCATTTGAGAAGACTCCACCTTTACAATATTAAATAATAGATAATGCTTTCCTCTTGGCATCATTATCAGCTTTCCCGTCTATTAATGATAATGATCTATCTTAAGAGGTCATTGTAGTTTACGTATATGTATAACGAAGAATGTTGTTTAAAAGGAATACAAATGCATGTTAGTTTGCTCAGACTTCATTGAACTTCAATTTTCAGATTTCCAAATGCATGTTAGTTTGTTGTAAAAGGAATACAAAGCTGCTGAGACTGCTAAGCAATTGCCACTCTAAGAAGGGTTACCGGTAAGGGTTTTAATGCTAATTTACTTTAAACAAAATTCACAACTATAGGTTGAGAATATATTTGCCTTCTTTACTTGGTATTTTGTATTACTTATAGAAAATGTACTTTTTGACTTTAAAATTGTCAAATGGCTGCTTTAGTTTAAGTTATGCTGAAGTTCTTTTTATTAACACACTTAACTGAATTTTCAATGTGGGTAAAAGACCTGAGAACATCTTTGGTTTTATTTTCATAATAATAGCGGTATTTATTATGACGTGATGTAAAAATATTAGCAGTATAAATTATGAAGTGATGTAAAAATTACACTAACTGGTAAATTTTTTTGTATACTAATTAATGAAGTCGACCTAAAAAAAGGATGGATTATGTTTTTGAATGACATAATTTGTATGTGATTTGATTCAATGTTTACTTATTTTATAATTTTTTTCATTGTCTGTCTGCGGAAAACAAAAGGATGTCACGGAGCTGTTTGGAATCATGTATGTGATTTATTTCAATATGTAAGCTCTTATTGCATTTTTTTAATATATATATATAAATGAGTCTATAAGTTCATACATTTTTGGTATGAACGTTATAAGGTTTCATGCTCTTTTTTAGCTAATCCTCTTATTTGATATTATACATTGTGATTATGATACTCCTTACTCATGTAAAAGATAATAAATTAGTTAAATCAATAAAATTTAGTTGTGTACATATTATATAGCATACTTATTATTGCTCAATGGTGATCTATTCTATTCTATATACTCATGAATTACACGATTTAATAATTATTTTATTTCAAATGTGTTTAGTTTAAAACTTTAGAAAAAAGAAACATGTATAATTTTCAAGTCACATGTTTTGAATATGTTGTTCCGTTTCTTATTAAATTCAATGACGTTCTTTTTTTTCACTTTATCTTTCTTTGGTAAGGATCCTCAAAGGACATCAACAATGCATCTATTGATCAAATAACTTGATGGAAAGGTATTTTTTGAAGTATCATAAACACTTTTGGTTATTGTAATTTTTGTTTTTGTTCACCCAATTATCCTTTTTGATCCATCATCATATCATGTACTATGCTATTGTATTGTAGGTGAGATTTACTAAACTGCTAAATCATCAATCTGAAGTTTGCAATTCGCGAAAATTTATTATTGCTCTACAAAATATTTATTTTTACATTTGCTCATCATTTTGTGATTTTTTTTTCTTACATGTGAAAAGTACATTGTTGATCATAACATATAATAAAAAAAATATACATATGATTTTTAAAATATATTCCATTATATATATTTTTAAAAAAAAATTCCGCGAATTCGCGGGTCTTTAACTAGTTAGTTCTTAAGCATATAGCAAAAGACTATGATCTGAAAAACTCTAATATTAATAATTAATAATTAATAATAATTGGATTTCAAAGAAATACAAAACCTATGTACTTCAAGTTTCAACTTAAGCAGGGTTTAACACTTTAACTATTCCTTTAAGCATGATTTAACAACCATTTATCACTCATTACATTACATGATACATCATTATAGAAAATAATAGTCTGTAAAAACTTATCACTTTATATACCTACCTACTTTTTTAATTTATACACTACACATTTATATCTATACTTGTGTCATATATTTAAATTTAGATTGCAACGATATTGTACTGTTATATTTTACCTTAATAAAAACCCAAATAACTTATTACATGATAAATTTGGTTCTGTATGATGAACCACACTTGAATCATAACATAGAACACAAAAATATGAAATCTCTCTTATTCACACAATATGCCAAAGTGTTCATCCTTAATTAAAGGAAGAAGACAATAGCACATAAATTTAATAGGAAACAGCAAAAAAACAACCCAACATTTTGAATATGGAGTAGCAAGTTATTGAAGTTTTAGAGTCAATAAATGGATACAAATAACATGGGATATAAAGAAGACCCGGAGATCATAACTCCAAATAAAAACAGTAAATAAAACCGTTTATCATCGTATGAGAGACTATAGGACACAAAAACTAAGTCATTTCATATGTGAGAAACCAAGGAACATCAGAAAGGAAGTAGTTGAATGACGAGATATGATGTACGATGATTACATGCCCTGATCGGCAAGATAATCACCCAACCTTTCCACAACCATGTTGCATTGGCCTGGAGCCACTGGTTCGTCATATATGCCAAACACCATGGCTTGAGCAGTTTTCTTGATGCAGATCCCACCAGCTCCCTACAAATTCAAAAATAAAAATTAAAACTCTTCAATTGATTGTTTGTATTCAAATTTCAGGCGTCTGGTTGTGTAACGGGTTAAAACATGGGTTAGTGCAGGTCAAAACATGTTGGAGTACATAACAATAAACATATTTCTTGAAAGGTAATTTAGAAGGTTTTCTGGGATCTAAATGAAGTTTAATGAATTTTAATCCATTTTGCCAGTTTCAGTTTTAGAATCCATCAATTAACCACATAGAATCTTTCATTGGTAAATGGGTCAAATTTGCCACCTCTAGAGAAGGCAAAAATTTTATATCAAAAACTCTGAAACGGGTCAAAATTGGTTTGTAAAGACCTAAGGAAAACCGTACCGTGCGAGGCAATTGGTATTCAGATGCATTTTATTGTTACAAATGGTGATTACCTCAACCTCAAGTTCAGTAATTAAATTAAATAATATAGAAATTTAAACAACTACTTCATTGACTTTCAACCAATTTATTTTGGAAGGCAAACTCACACACGCAACGAATTTATCCACAAATATGTACATGTCTACTACGAGCCTTGATCTCCAACCTCTTAGTTGAAAGGGCTCCTCACTACCGCTAGGCTAAAAAACCCATGTGGTACTTTCAGTTTCAACCCATTTGATCCATTTCATTGTTAGGTAAGTTTATCCTATTCCATATATTAAACTAACAAAATCATCTAATTTTAAGGTGGCTTTGAGAAAACGGTCTTCCCATATGAAGAGTGGTAATATTTTTACTTAGATGTCCGCAACCTAACCGAGTTGACCCGTTACTATTTCTGTCCCTTTCTCTGGCCATTCCAAGATATGCCGCTAGGTTTATCTTGGCATGGTTAAATGGCTTAAAAAATTTCAAAATCTAATCTTTCATGTAACTACATTTGAATTAAACTTGGGAATGGTGTATAAAAAATATTGTACCTTCTTCCCACGAATGACAGCTCCAGGCTCACCTTGGATCACCATGTACTTTGCACCAGCAAGGAATAAACCAGTAGGGGCAAGATTACCCGGATCATTGAATTCTTTGATAATAGCATTAATCTCCTCAGGTTTATACTATACACACAAATTTATTTATTTTTTTTAAAAAAAACAAGTGTAAAACATATGAAATAGCCGATATACATCAAAATGTGAATCGTGTGCATGTTTTTTTATAAAGAAAACGCTATTTTGGATAATAATATCTAACCTTGTTGTATACATACAAGAAAGAAGCGTAATGTAAGAAAATACAGTGTTATCCTGTTTCGTATAATAATAATATAAAAAAAAAATACACGTAAAATGAAGATTAAGAAAAAGGACCTCAGGGAAGGAAGAGCTCTTAGCCCAAACGGTACCATCGGTACCAAAGATAGCGGCAGAGGAAAGATGCTGACCGCTGCCATCGATGTCACACATCAAATGGTCATCAACGTAAGTTTGCCACGACATTTTCAAACTGTTATATGTTTATGTTTTGTTTGTTGGTGTGAATATGTGTTTGGAGATTTGCAAGTGTGAGAATGGAGAGGAAATGTGAGATTTAAATTGTTGATTTCAAGAGATGCGGTGATTATGATGAGTTGAGACCCAGCGTTCTTGTCGGTATTGTTTTTCTTTTTTTCCATTCAATTCATTCAATTACCATCATTATCTCCAGCCTTTATTTATGGATTTCCGTTCATTATCAACCATAAATAAAATAAATGTCACTAATTGATAATCACCGAGAAAACATACTAACTTCTAGTTAAAAATACAGATTTCTATATTTAGTTTGATATTTTCTATATTTAAAAAGTTCTTACTCCAAATATATCAGAAACTCGGAATATGTCATATACAGACGATGAACATCCTGTATCTAACATTATATTGTTATAGGAAAAAATTAAGATCAAACTAGTAACACTGTATCTTACACAGTGTGTTAAACACTCTGGGATTGAGGCAAAATAAACTTCCATCTTAGTGAATCGGGTAGTTTTCGCCTCCAAACACGACTTATAAATGGCATTAGTTGATGGTTTGTAAAGACAATTCTTCTAACCGAATTGAAAGACCTATGAGTAAGATAACATTTTGTTCGTTAACAGTCAAAATGTCAATGTCACAACCTTAACACCCAGACTAATTTTGTGTGTCGTTTATATCCAAGATTATATGCCCCTAGATCGTATGACATTAAACACTAACATGAAATTCACGTTCCACACTTGCATCAAGTACAAAATTATCACAACTTTATCCATGAACTCCTAATGATTTTGATCGTTCTAAGTTTCTAACAGTAAGGGTGTGTTTGATTGCATCTGAATGGGACCATTCAGATCTGACCACTGAATCGGTCAGTGTTCAGACTGTTTGATATGTGCCTCTGAAGGAGAAGAAAGCCCTGAATGAAATCTGAACGATTCTTTACCTGAACTATCTCTAAACGATTCAGATACCACTTATCCCCTAACTACCCTTTTATTTCTCCCTTGTTTTTCCATCTCTTTCTCTTTCACATCTGTGCTTCTCAAATTCTTCCACCGATTAATTTTGTTTGTCCAGGTAGTTTTTATTCACCCTTAATAATTACTTTGAAACCCTAATTTTTATTTTTATTTTTCTATCGTGTACATCTCTTTATCACATCTGTTCATATGATTCTAATGATTTCTTACAATTTCAAGATCTAAGTTCCATTGATTCTCTTGATGATGCTAATTCTTTATGTGGTTTTATATAATCATTGATTCTCTTGATGATGCTAATTCTTTATGTGGTTTTATATAATTTAATTGCTATTGTTCTATCTTTATTTTATTTTCTTCTTTATATGCTTCCATCAATTATCAATTAAACTCTGTTATATGATCTTTCTTTATAATGCTCATAATTCATTTTTTTTTATTTTTTTTTATTTACTGATAGAGCCAATATCTCCATTGACGATGAAGGCTGCCTTATATTTAATTATGGATTTTTTTTACTGAATGTATTTTTACTTGATCTAGCTAGAGATATTTGTATAATGCTCATATTTGTTTTTTTTACTGATTGTATTTTTACTTGATCTAGCTACTGATTGTATTTTTTACTATTGTATTTTTACTTGATCTAGCTAGAGATATTTTTTTTACGATGAAGGCTACATTGTTATTGTTATTGTTATTTATTACGGAGTGTGTTTTATCTTTTATTTAATGTTTATGAATTTTAAAAGTATACCAAAATAATCTCGTTCATAAAAACAACATAGATCATACACAAGGTTAGAATGGTAATTTTAACTCATTCAGAGTGTTGATTCAGAACTATTATCAAACACTGAATTTTCATTCAGAATCATACTGAATCAAAGCTTCTGAATGGTTCAGGACTCTGAACCATTCAGTGCTAAACCATTCAGTTTTATTAAACGCACCCTAAGAATTACTATATGCTCAAGACCATAAGTGCCACAGACGAAAAAACTAAGTGAAAATGTACATGTTCCAAATCTTTCTCTATAGATCCATCACACAAGATTGAATCAATATTACATTTTCCTACTGTAGATTAGTGTGCAAATGCCTTCAAATTTGATGCATATTAAAAAAATTACTAAATAAAATTAAAATCATCCTCCGACCCTGTAAGATCTTCCTCTAAAGACCCCACTGGTATTGGTGGTTGTCTGAGTTTGGGTATTTACTGGAGCTCCAATTCTGTACCTCCCAACGATTTTCAGTCTAATGAATCACGAGTTAAGAAGACTCACAAAAGAACTAGGTTGTAAACTGCATAAAGTACTACCTGCTTATCTCGAGAGTGCATGGGTGCACAATAGAGGTGACAATTCTGACCCAGATACTTACAGAAGGGTCAATTCTGGGTTATTGTTATCCTCAAACGGGTCAAATGGGCCAAATCAAAAGTTAATCAAATCAGAAACAAGTAAAATGGGATGAACAGAAACCAAAATCTGTCTGCCAACGTTTAATTTTAAATGCATATAGGCATAAAGCCCCCTACATGTTTTATACGTGTTTTATCATAGTATGTGAAGTTCAACAATCAGTATTAACATTCTTAAATAATAAGAAAAAATTAGAAATTGAAGTGTTATCTGTCAAAGCAACCCAACTAGTACCAAGATTACCTATTTTGACCCATCAACTCACCAACCCATATTGCCATTTGTAGTGCAAACATATGTGTTTTAAGAAATGGGAGGAAAAAAAATCAAGGGGACACACTCTCATAATTAAATGAAAATCATGAACCGTGCAAAAAGGATACAACCACAATGGAGTCTGCAACATGTTCTTTCCTCCAGCCAAAGGATGCAGGACGGTTAAGAAGTAATATAAATGGCCGGCTAAGATACCACACAGATCAGGCCCAATTGGTGAACCAAAAATGACATCCATAGCAAGCATGGCCCATGGCAAATAAAATGCCTGCAAATCAATTTTGGGTGCAGACTACTTAGAGTCCAATAAATAGTTTTGCAGTATTAAGCCTTGTAAAACCGTAGTCAATTAAATAGAACATTTGTCTAATTCCAAATTATGAATTTGCATAACGTACACCGTACAAAAAGATGCATACCTTAAGTTGTACGAGGCCATAAATGTTGATATTAGCAGTTGGAAATTCCCTGCTCCAAACGTAGAGGAGCATAAACACCAGTGATACCCCCATAAAGTAGGATTCGAATAAAGGAACGGCTGCTAAGACCTAAATATGCATGCATATTAGACAAAGGACGATAAAAGCCAACAGTATATAAACAGACTGAAGGTAGAGTTATAATAAAACAGTTGCTAAAGAGTAAGTTTTGAAGGGCAGAAAAAGGTCAAATCACAGAAGGTAAGTATTTTGACCTTTATTATGTGTTTATTTGCATAAAATGATTTCAGAGATTTAATTTAATATAGATACACATTAAGTGACTTTCGACTATATTTATGTGTTAGTTTTTAATCTTCTTGTAACCTGTTAGAGATAAATACATAGCCCGAATGGACCTGTTAAGGCCCAAGTAACCAGACACCCAAGCAAATAAGATAGGTCGATTATAATATATTTCTATTATTGACATTTAATTAATTAAAAAATACGTCATTAGACACATGTCAGAGCTATGTGTATCCTCAGGGATGTTAGTTATCAGTACTCAACGACACACTGTAAGATATTGACAATGATACAAAGGATACTACCTTTCGCTTAATATCAATCAACATAATAATTCATAAGGTAATAAATTGCCACCTTTAGTCCTAAAATTCAATAAAATACTTCCTAGAATATACAAATTCATATTAAGTGAATGCATCTGATATGAGATCAAATTTGATATTACAGGTAGAGCACATGCAGAGCATCTTACTTACCAGAAGTGTTGATGACCCAAATATCATCATCCACAAAAAGTCTGCTGTACGCCCTTTAAAAGGCCCATTCTCCAACTGAACTCCATATCTTAATCTGAAGAGATAATTTCAAACAAAATTAGAGTGTCTCCATGTAAAGATATATGATAACAGATAATATACTAGTGTGACGACTCGCGCCACCATACAGGAGTGATTGATGCAGTTATGTGTACATGATCATAAGTAATTCCAATTACTCACATCATTAACAAACGGATCCCAAAGTTTATAGAGAAAGGGCCAAGAAAGATGAAGTTTGTAAGCAGCCTCCATACCTAAAAGATCATAATAGAACAAAATGAAGATCATACTAGTTACAAGGTGAAAATAGCCACCGCATATGGCGTGTGCCTTAATCATAAATTTAAAACAAAATATGATAAAAGTAGTAAATAGAAAATAAACAGAAAAATAAGTTACTTATAATTATATGCAACACAAAATAAAATGTCATCATAAAAATAAGGTAATGTGTGCAAAGGTATCTATGTTTCTTAGGGATTCTTATATAACATACACCAACACCTTTTTTCTTGGAACATGGCTGGAATACGACTCATTTGTAAATATTAACTAGATAGATTGCCAAGGAGGCCTTCTATTATTCCTGACCATAATTGCCAAATAAGTATGAAAGTATATTACAACGTCATTAGCCATTTTAGGTCGCCTGAACCATGGAAGGGTATAAAGGTCATTCTAGGCTTTCACTGAAGTATTTATGTACTGTGTAGAAAGATAAAAGAAATAAGGAATACTTTTCTTTTTATTGTAGTTAGGAATAGGAAGATAGGAATAGGAATACGAATGATGGTGCTGGCGGCTGGAAAGTGACAATTGGCGCAATGAGTAACGCGTACAAGTTATAATTACATTCAGTTCAGAAACATCATTTTTATCAATTACAATCATACATAAAAAAAAAAAATATCTGAGAACCTGCAGACTGTGTCAGGAAGATACAGAATCATTAAAGAAGGAAGTGTCTACTCGATATCCAAACTAGAGAAGGATAACTTAAGTAATAAATTAAATTTGAGCGCATTGATAAGGAATGCTAAACTAATGTAGAAAATGTTCAGGCATAAGGTTTGAATTATCATATCCACGTTAGTTAGAAATTATCATTCTAATCATATAATGTTTTTAAGTTATAAATTAATCATCTCCTGAACAAATCGACTATCCCAATCAATAGCTACTGGATAACCCATAATGGAACCCGTACCTGAAAGCGATAGAATACTTCTTCATAGATCAATGCAATATAATAAACAGGTAATAGCTTTAATGTGGCTAGTGTTGTGGCCGCCAAGCATAAGGTGCTATAAGCCTTGGTTATAGGTGGGAGTGAATTGTAAAATCTGCAATGACATGCACAGAAGATGGATTAATCAACAAATGCCCGGCCATACATGTAAACGTTCAAATTGAAATGCTCCATAAGATCAAAATTCCACACCTAAAAGTGCTAATGCACATCATACGATACACTTAGCTACTTGCCTACCAGGTAAACAGGCTTATTTCGATCCATTTGGTCTCTAGTTAAGCATACTAAACAAAAACAGTAAAATCACCAGCACATCTGAGTTCTTTTATCTTCGAAATTGAATTAAATCGCATCAAATACACACAAACAAAATTCAACGGCGTCTAATTAGATTCAGTAAGCCTTGCAACTATCTATAATTGGCAATTCAATCTATATTTTGGTCCATTTGTTCTCTGAATCATTTTAACTTGCTAGAAATGGAAATTAGACATTATTCAGTTAGCTAAATCATGAAATACAGAAGATCAATGAATATGAAGGACTAATTTTACGAACTTACTCCGCGGGAGATGACATTTGAGCGGTGATGTTGCAGTGTTGCCTGGGTTATTTCTTGATGAAAAAAGAAAGAACGAAATAGATTATGCGATCCGAAAAGGTAGACTAGTGGGAATCTTCGCCCATAACCGTTCTATATATTGATTTAGGGACTCACCTCATTTTTTTTTAATCCGTATACATTTAATTACCTATTTTACCTTTAATTATACTTACAACAATAATATTAACATAAGTTTATTAATTTAGAAATATAATTGTAATTTATGAAACAAAAATGTACATAAATCAAAAAGTGATATTTATATATCAACTCTCATTAATTTAGGGGTGTTTGGCTTTGGCTCTTTGCTTGATTTGATTATTAATTTTAGGACAATGCTAAACGTAGCCCTTAGGGCTACGCTTAAGCATACCAAATTTAGGTTTGAAAACTCTAATTAATTAATTACAAAGTATAAATATTTCTTTTTTAATATCGACTTTCCTTATATAACTTTGGCATTAATGTTATTCATGGCAGGATTGAGTTATATAAATGGAATAAAATTATTTTTGGTATGCTTAAACGTAGCCCTAAGGGCTACGTTTAGCATTTTCCTTAATTTTAAGATTGTAAATAATTGCTCGCATGTATTGACAGATTGTACATTACAATCTGCTAATGTAAAAAATGAGTGAATTTATCAAAAATATTGTTGAAAATATAATTACCCCTCATTTGTAGACTTGTCTAACCATCTGCGCACGAGATCACATCGACTACTCTAATATCATCATGTCAAATTTCTTCCATAAGAAAGAAAAAGAATAACTTATTCATAATTCTAAGGTCATTGATCAAACGTAAAACTTATGAGTTCAGTTTGAGTGCTTAATTTGCGAAAAAAGTGTTTGATAGATTGTTTTATCTCTGACAATCGTGCAAATCTGATCGAAATTTGGTAGAGTAATAGCGTATTGATGATGTGTTAGATTGCGTTGGTAATGAATGACTTAATATAACAACCCTCATATTTTCATACTTGAATTGACTAATTTGCCTATAAGGTTGTTATCCATACGTAATATATAATTAAATTCGACGTTGATCAAATATTTATTTTTAGTCGACACTTTTTGTTAACTAAAGTTTACACTAATTATATAAAATAACTTTAGTTAATATTAATATTAATGCGTATTATATTTAAAACTATATGAAACATAATTATTAATTAAATGATAAGTTATTTTAATCATTATATATATATATATATATATTTTTAGCTTATAAAAAAAGAGATTTTTTTATAAATTAAATAATGAGCCCATGAATTTTGACTAAATATTTTCAAAAACAAAAACTTATTAAAAACATTTTTAACATGTTTTTATTTTTTGTCAAAATTGGCACTTTTATTTTATTTATATTTTTTCTTTTCACCAACTATTTTTTCCTATAAATACCCACTTTCATTTCATAAAAACTTGTATCAAATCTTTGCAAAAACTCTCTCACAAACTTGGGAAAGTACTTGAGGTATTTTCTATATTTTTTTGTTATCGAATTGCTTTTATTTTTTTGTATATTCTTTAAAAATTCGAATTTAATATATATAAATTATTTTTACATGTTATAATTAATATTATAAGTATTATGATGTATAAAAATAATTTTGATAATTTATGGAATATTATTTATAATTAAATACGAATTATGTAGTATTTAAACATAAAAACAATATAAAATTTGTAATAAAATATTAAACGGTAATAAAAATAATTATAGTTTTTTTTGAGATTATCATAGTTTTATAAACAAATTAAAATTATAAAAATTAAATAAATGGGACGATTAGTATTTAAAAAGAATTTACTTTTGCATTATTCTAAACCGAGAGAAATAATAAAGAAAATACAAAATAAATACAAACGTGTATTAAATATTTTTATAAAATTTTTATATGATTAGTAGCATCACTAGATACTTTAAAAAAATTAAAAATTAATTTTAAATTATTTTTCCTATTTATTTAATTATAGGCCGATTACAATGGTTAAATAATTAGAAAACATTAAATAAATAATATTTTGATATAAAATTTGATTTAATAATTTTTATAACATTTTTACATAATATAGAACCTGTAAAAAATATAAAATTATTTATTTAGGTCGATTTAATATTTATTACCTAATTAAATTTGATTAATATAAACCGAGTATACATATAAAGAAAAGTGGGAAATAAATACAAAAACTTGATAAAATTATTTTTATAAAATATCCTACTGAATTGTATAATTAACTAAGTTTATAAAAATTATAAATATAATATTTAATGAATTAATATTCGAATTAACATATATTAGTATGATTTTCGATTAACATAAGTATATTACATATACTAAATTAATATTATTATTATTATAACTTACGGTTAATAACTAAGTATACTATATAATAAAGTATAATGCTTATAATGTAAGTTAATAACAATATATTATTAATAAACACTTATTTTATAACTATACTAATTTAATAATAATAACTTATAGTATATAATATAAGATAATCAAATTGTTAATACATTAATAAATATAATATAACATATATAATAACATATAAACCTAAAGTGAAGGTTAATCAAAGATAATGTACAATTCATGTGAACTTCATCGCTACTCACGGTCGTAAGTGAATGATGTCTAGGTTGCCATTTATGGGTAAGCTTGTGGATCTCGAATGCCATGACTTAGATTCTGGTCAAGAGTCCTTGGCCCCCGGTTACATCTGGTCATTCCTGACTTATTTGATAGCAACGAAGTTTGAGTAAAGTTATACAACGTCTTGCTAAAGATTAACCCGAACTATCTAAAATTGGAAAATTACTATAAGTGGAAACTTTCCATAAATAGTAACCTTCCGAAAATGGAAATTCTTTAGTGAACCATTACTATCAATATAGTACTATATACTATTGTCTGTTAGGCAATGTCTGATCATACGTTCTATCTCTAGGTTGAGATCTCGGTCACGTCCTTCCGTTCAATTCTTTCGTGGAATACTCTTTTGTGCTACTAAGGTGAACTTCATAGCCCCACTTTTTACTGTTTCATAACTGTTTTACAACTTTTGGGTTGAGACACATGCTTGCTTTATAACTGTTTTACGCTTAGATACAAGTACTAAATTGTTAACTATGCTGTCATGCTTTGATTCATGCTAAATCCCTACCGTAATATCGTTAATTGCTACGTTTAAATGCAAACTTAATTATTGTGAGTAGGCCTATTGCGAGTAATGTCTCTAACCATTCGACCATTGGTCTTTAGTTACATAATAATGATTCCACGACACTGACAGTACAAGGTGTCATAGGGTAAACTTGTTTAGTAGCGATATTACAAAATGCAGCAACACTTTTAGATTGATATTTCTATATCAATCAACTTTAAACTAAATTTTGTGGTCTAAAACTTTGGATATTATTTATAAACCTGTGAATTTCACTCAACCTTTTTGGTTGACACTTTAAGCATGTTTTGTCTCAGGTGATGATTGAGCTAGTTGTTTGCAACTTTGTGATGATAGATTTGATGCATGCATGGAGTCCACATCGCATATTATATTTTAGTTCATAAACATTTATTTTACATTTTAATAATAATGTAAACATGTATTACTGCTTCCGCTGTTTTATTAACAAAGGTTTTATTTAAAAAGTCTCATATAGAGTCGTTCTCGTTTATACAACTGTGTTATGATATGATTGGTCACAATTACCCCTGGTCCATTTTGGGGGGTGTGACAGATTGGTATCAGAGCAGGTTGTTGTAGAGAATCAGGATTGCATTTTATGTGTGCCTTATACAATTAGGTACCTTAGCAATGTAGGACTACAACTTCCTTTGACTATAGTGCCTTTAATTGTTGCCTTTAACTGTTAAATGCTATACTATACTTTAGAAACTTTACTTATCTTAGAATGCCGAGCCAATCTAAGAACTCTGCTCATTCTCCTAAGTACTATTCAATTCCGCCACCACATTTAAATGCGACACCGTTCTCGACATTCCTATGTCATTTATCATGGTTTTGTGTATTACATATGTATTACATGAAATATTATCCATGAATTTTTGAAACACCTATATTTGTTACTATTCATACTCAAACGTATATAACTCCCTGTTATATCACGTACCTATATGCTTTATGCCTTTATACATCAGTTTGCGAACCGAAAAATGTCATTGAGTTATCGAGAATCTCAAAGACATTATAATGTCATCACTACTCATATTCATTACTTTTATACCTTTTATTTCTCGTTATTGAATTTTCTTGACGGTTGGCGTCTACGAAACTCTAAAATGGAAGGGTTTGGATTACCGATTTAAAGGATCCTATAGCTCAAGCCCCTAGACCTGAATAGGCCATTACGACTTGAAAGTCTTTAATCGAAAGATTATCAGATTACATACTTATCATTTTATGATCTCGACACGTCATACTGCTATTATTGGATTATAGACACATCATATCTTATTATATCTTATCATATCTATCTTAATAAACTTTGTCTAACACTTTTCCTAAATTTCCTCTGTAAATTACGGAAATCTTTTTGCTATATACGTATATCAAGAAGACAAATATATCATTCAATATTCAACACTCATCTCATAACAAAAACCCTTATTCCGATCAGATAATATGGATTTCTCACTTGATTCCTCGAACTCCTCGAGCTCCAATGGCAGCGTAACCGAAATGAACCAACCAATTAGTCATCATCTATTTTGGATAAATTGGGGATGGGTTCGTAGTAAACTTAATCAATGAAGACAAGAAGAAGGTGATCCCTTCCACCAACCGAATTCACCTCTTGGTGAAGAACCTGAAGCACTTACCGGCGAACCCGTTCGGAACACTATTTTCACCCTCATTTCCAGGGTATCCAGTCACGAATATATAATATCTAAAATTCTAGATCTTATTCATCCACTTGTCCGAACCGCCAATCACCCCAGAATAATAGAAGAAGTCAATGAGCTTCGCGCTCGAGTGGTGGCTCTGGAGAATATGGTGCGAAACCTACGAGCACCAGCAGCAGCACCAGCATCACCACCAGTACCAACAGCATCACCACCAACAGCATCAGCTTCACCAACAACAAACACCATAATCTGTACCTCGGATATCAACATCATACGCCCCATAGATACCAAGGAATATTAGTAATAATGAGTTAAGATGTATTGACTCATTCTTCCTGAAAATTATATATGTATACTTTATATATATATATATATATATATATATATATATATATATATATATATATATATATATATATATGGTTTGGAACAATAATAAATCTTTTCGTATTAAGCTATTACGTGTGAATCTTAACTAGTATGTACTACTTGGTTAATTCATATCACTAATATGCTATGATGTACATCCCTCGTTAATGACTTAACAATCATTAATCACTGCTTCATCACAATAAACTCCATTTCATAATAAACTAAGTGTATTATTCAAATACATGTTTGGTTTTACACTTTCATTTTCGATGTACTCAAAACTCTTTAGAAAACATCATTCGTGCCTTGTGAATTTCACAAGAATTCCACGAGCATCAACATCATATACCGAGGTATATCAATAACAATGAACGATGGAGTATTGATTCATAACTTCATTAAAGAAAGATTCTGCGATGATTATGTAATCTCTCAAGTTTTGAAGATTATTTATTCTCGCTTCAACCGCAAATCAAATGAGTTTAATAGTATATTAACTCATTAAATCTATATTATACGTGAAGAATACATATATGAACGTATATCTTCATAAAGATTGTAATTAAAAATTCTTTTGTACAAACTGTTAATTGTGAAAATATTTTAACGGGTAGGTAAAACCCGAGAAATATTTATATCTCACATTAATATCTTACATTGTACATTCTTCAAATTCTGATTCAATAATTAGTAACTATACTACTTACATCCACATATGTATCCGTTTACTAAAGAACAACCATTTTCATACAAATTTAATTACCTATTCTGATTTGGACATATCGTGTAACAGACTCGTCCCACATCGGTGGGAGAGGAAAACAAAGCACTCTTTATAAGGGTGTGGATACCTCTTCTGGTATGACGCGTTTTGAGGGTGTTTACCCGAGAAGCAAATCCGTGAGGTAGAAGTGCGATCCGGGGTTGTACTCGTGCGCGGGTAGCCCGTCAGTGATCGGCTTGTGTCCAAAGCAGACAATATCATACTACGGGCTGATGGTGATGTTACTTATGGTATCAGAGCTGGGGCCCGCATCGATTTGCACTGCGGGGACGCAGTGTCCCGAAGGGGGGAGAGTTGTAACAGACTCGTCCCACATCGGTGGGAGCGGAAAACAAAGCACTCCTTATAAGGGTGTGTATACCTCTTCTGGTATGACGCGTTTTGAGGGTGTTTACCCGAGAAGCAAATCCGTGAGGTAGAAGTGCGATCCGGGGTTGTACTCGTGCGCGGGTAGCCCGTCGGTGATCGGCTTGTGTCCAAAGCGGACAATATCATACTACGGGCTGATGGTGATGTTACTTATTGAAATGTCCCGTTCTTATTGATTAAAAACGTTCCATATTAATTGATTTCGTTGCGAGGTTTTGACCTCTATATGAGACGTTTTTCAAAGACTGCATTCATTTTTAAAACAAACCATAACCTTTATTTCATAAATAAAGGTTTAAAAAGCTTTACGTAGATTATCAAATAATGATAATCTAAAATATCCTGTTTACACACGACCATTACATAATGGTTTACAATACAAATATGTTACATCGAAATCAGTTTCTTGAATGCAGTTTTTACACAATATCATACAAACATGGACTCCAAATCTTGTCCTTATTTTAGTATGCAACAGCGGAAGCTCTTAATATTCACCTGAGAATAAACATGCTTTAAACGTCAACAAAAATGTTGGTGAGTTATAGGTTTAACCTATATATATCAAATCGTAACAATAGACCACAAGATTTCATATTTCAATACACATCCCATACATAGAGATAAAAATCATTCATATGGTGAACACCTGGTAACCGACATTAACAAGATGCATATATAAGAATATCCCCATCATTCCGGGACACCCTTCGGATATGATATAAATTTCGAAGTACTAAAGCATCCGGTACTTTGGATGGGGTTTGTTAGGCCCAATAGATCTATCTTTAGGATTCGCGTCAATTAGGGTGTCTGTTCCCTAATTCTTAGATTACCAGACTTAATAAAAAGGGGCATATTCGATTTCGATAATTCAACCATAGAATGTAGTTTCACGTACTTGTGTCTATTTTGTAAATCATTTATAAAACCTGCATGTATTCTCATCCCAAAAATATTAGATTTTAAAAGTGGGACTATAACTCACTTTCACAGATTTTTACTTCGTCGGGAAGTAAGACTTGGCCACTGGTTGATTCACGAACCTATAACAATATATACATATATATCAAAGTATGTTCAAAATATATTTACAACACTTTTAATATATTTTGATGTTTTAAGTTTATTAAGTCAGCTGTCCTCGTTAGTAACCTACAACTAGTTGTCCACAGTTAGATGTACAGAAATATTATCTTGAATCAATCCACGACCCAGTGTATACGTATCTCAGTATTGATCACAACTCAAACTATATATATTTTGGAATCAACCTCAACCCTGTATAGCTAACTCCAACATTCACATATAGAGTGTCTATGGTTGTTCCGAAATATATATAGATGTGTCGACATGATAGGTCGAAACATTGTATACGTGTCTATGGTATCTCAAGATTACATAATATACAATACAAGTTGATTAAGTTATGGTTGGAATAGATTTGTTACTAATTTTCACGTAGCTAAAATGAGAAAAATTATCCAATCTTGTTTTACCCATAACTTCTTCATTTTAAATCCGTTTTGAGTGAATCAAATTGCTATGGTTTCATATTGAACTCTATTTTATGAATCTAAACAGAAAAGTATAGGTTTATAGTCGGAAAAAATAAGTTACAAGTCATTTTTGTAAAGGTAGTCATTTCAGTCGAAAGAACGACGTCTAGATGACCATTTTAGAAAACATACTTCCACTTTGAGTTTAATCATAATTTTTGGATATAGTTTCATGTTCATAATAAAAATCATTTTCTCAGAATAACAACTTTAAAATCAAAGTTTATCATAGTTTTTAATTAACTAACCCAAAACAGCCCGCGGTGTTACTACGACGGCGTAAATCCGGTTTTACGGTGTTTTTCGTGTTTCCAGGTTTTAAATCATTAAGTTATCATATCATATAGATATAGAACATGTGTTTAGTTGATTTTAAAAGTCAAGTTAGAAGGATTAACTTTTGTTTGCGAACAAGTTTAGAATTAACTAAACTATGTTCTAGTGATTACAAGTTTAAACCTTCGAATAAGATAGCTTTATATGTATGAATCGAATGATGTTATGAACATCATTACTACCTTAAGTTCCTTGGATAAACCTACTGGAAAAGAGAAAAATGGATCTAGCTTCAATGGATCCTTGGATGGCTCGAAGTTCTTGAAGCAGAATCATGACACGAAAACAAGTTCAAGTAAGATCATCACTTGAAATAAGATTGTTATAGTTATAGAAATTGAACCAAAGTTTGAATATGCTTATTACCTTGTATTAGAATGATAACCTACTGTAAGAAACAAAGATTTCTTGAGGTTGGATGATCACCTTACAAGATTGGAAGTGAGCTAGCAAACTTGAAAGTATTCTTGATTTTATGAAACTAGAACTTTTGGAATTTATGAAGAACACTTAGAACTTGAAGATAGAACTTGAGAGAGTTCAATTAGATGAAGAAAATTGAAGAATGAAAGTGTTTGTAGGTGTTTTTGGTCGTTGGTGTATGGATTAGATATAAAGGATATGTAATTTTGTTTTCATGTAAATAAGTCATGAATGATTACTCATATTTTTGTAATTTTATGAGATATTT
This sequence comes from Rutidosis leptorrhynchoides, assembly GCF_046630445.1. NCBI lineage: Eukaryota > Viridiplantae > Streptophyta > Magnoliopsida > Asterales > Asteraceae > Rutidosis > Rutidosis leptorrhynchoides. The sequence goes on from NC_092336.1 coordinate 639,900,931, forward strand.
CATGCTAGTTGCCAAATGATGGTTCCCACATGTGTTAGGTGACTCACATGGGCTGCTAAGAGCTGATCATTGGAGTGTATATACCAATAGTACATACATCTAAAAGCTGTGTATTGTACGAGTACGAATACGGGTGCATACGAGTAGAATTGTTGATGAAACTGAACGAGGATGTAATTGTAAGCATTTTTGTTAAGTAGAAGTATTTTGATAAGTGTATTGAAGTCTTTCAAAAGTGTATAAATACATATTAAAACACTACATGTATATACATTTTAACTGAGTCGTTAAGTCATCGTTAGTCGTTACATGTAAGTGTTGTTTTGAAACCTTTAGGTTAACGATCTTGTTAAATGTTGTTAACCCAATGTTTATAATATCAAATGAGATTTTAAATTATTATATTATCATGATATTATCATGTATGAATATATCTTAATATGATATATATACATTAAATGTCTTTACAACGATAATCGTTACATATATGTCTCGTTTAAAAATCATTAAGTTAGTAGTCTTGTTTTTACATATGTAGTTCATTGTTAATATACTTAATGATATGTTTACTTATCATAGTATCATGTTAACTATATATATATATCCATATATATGTCATCATATAGTTTTTACAAGTTTTAACGTTCGTGAATCACCGGTCAACTTGGGTGGTCAATTGTCTATATGAAACATATTTCAATTAATCAAGTCTTAACAAGTTTGATTGCTTAACATGTTGGAAACATTTAATCATGTAAATATCAATCTCAATTAATATATATAAACATGGAAAAGTTCGGGTCACTACAGTACCTACCCGTTAAATAAATTTCGTCCCGAAATTTTAAGCTGTTGAAGGTGTTGACGAATCTTCTGGAAATAGATGCGGGTATTTCTTCTTCATCTGATCTTCATGCTCCCAGGTGAACTCGGGTCCTCTACGAGCATTCCATCAAACCTTAACAATTGGTATCTTGTTTTGCTTAAGTCTTTTAACCTCACGATCCATTATTTTGACGGGTTCTTCGATGAATTGAAGTTTTTCGTTGATTTGGATTTCATCTAACGGAATAGTGAGATCTTCTTTAGTAAAACATTTCTTTAAATTCGAGACGTGGAAAGTGTTATGTACAGCCGCGAGTTGTTGAGGTAACTCTAGTCGGTAGTTTCTTGTATAATCTCCGGACCCGTAATCTGTCTATCACCCACTTCACTCCAACAAATCGGAGACCTGCACTTTCTACCATAAAGTGCTTCAAACGGCGCCATCTCAATGCTTGAATGGTAGCTGTTGTTGTAGGAAAATTCTGCTAACGGTAGATGTCGATCCCAACTGTTTCCGAAATCAATAACACATGCTCGTAGCATGTCTTCAAGCGTTTGTATCGTCCTTTCGCTCTGCCCATCAGTTTGTGGATGATAGGCAGTACTCATGTCTAGACGAGTTCCTAATGCTTGCTGTAATGTCTGCCAGAATCTTGAAATAAATCTGCCATCCCTATCAGAGATAATAGAGATTGGTATTCCATGTCTGGAGATGACTTCCTTCAAATACAGTCGTGCTAACTTCTCCATCTTGTCATCTTCTCTTATTGGCAAGAAGTGTGCTGATTTGGTGAGACGGTCAACTATTACCCAAATAGTATCAAAACCACTTGCAGTCCTTGGCAATTTAGTGATGAAATCCATGGTAATGTTTTCCCATTTCCATTCCGGGATTTCGGGTTGTTGAAGTAGACCTGATGGTTTCTGATGCTCAGCTTTGACCTTAGAACACGTCAAACATTCTCCTACGTATTTAGCAACATCGGCTTTCATACCCGGCCACCAAAAATGTTTCTTGAGATCCTTGTACATCTTCCCCGTTCCAGGATGTATTGAGTATCTGGTTTTATGAGCTTCTCTAAGTACCATTTCTCTCATATCTCCAAATTTTGGTACCCAAATCCTTTCAGCCCTATACCGGGTTCCGTCTTCCCGAATATTAAGATGCTTCTCCGATCCTTTGGGTATTTCATCCTTTAAATTTCCCTCTTTTAAAACTCCTTGTTGCGCCTCCTTTATTTGAGTAGTAATGTTATTATGAATCATTATATTCATAGATTTTACTCGAATGGGTTCTCTGTCCTTCCTGCTCAAGGCATCGGCTACCACATTTGCCTTCCCCGGGTGGTAACGAATCTCAAAGTCGTAATCATTCAATAATTCAATCCACCTACGCTGCCTCATATTCAGTTGTTTCTGATTAAATATGTGTTGAAGACTTTTGTGGTCGGTATATATAATACTTTTGACCCCATATAAGTAGTGCCTCCAAGTCTTTAATGCAAAAACAACCGCGCCTAATTCTAAATCATGCGTCGTATAATTTTGTTCGTGAATCTTCAATTGTCTAGACGCATAAGCAATCACCTTCATTCGTTGCATTAATACACAACCGAGACCTTGATTTGATGCATCACAATAAATCACAAAATCATCATTCCCTTCAGGCAATGACAATATAGGTGCCGTAGTTAGCTTTTTCTTCAATAACTGAAACGCTTTCTCTTGTTCATCATTCCATTCAAATTTCTTCCCTTTATGCGTTAATGCAGTCAAGGGTTTTGCTATTCTGGAAAAGTCTTGGATGAACCTTCTGTAGTAACCAGCTAGTCCTAAAAACTGGCGTATGTGTTTCGGAGTTTTCGGGGTTTCCCACTTTTCAACAGTTTCTATCTTTGCCGGATCCACCTTAATACCTTCTTTGTTCACTATGTGACCGAGGAATTGAACTTCTTCCAACCAAAATGCACACTTTGAAAACTTAGCGTACAATTCTTCCTTCCTCAATACTTCTAACACCTTTCTCAAATGTTCACCGTGTTCTTGGTCATTCTTTGAGTAAATAAGTATGTCATCAATGAAAACAATGACAAACTTGTCAAGGTATGGTCCACACACTCGGTTCATAAGGTCCATGAACACAGCTGGTACATTAGTTAAACCAAACGGCATGACCATAAACTCGTAATGACCGTAACGTGTTCTGAAAGCAGTCTTTGGAATATCATCTTCTTTCACCCGCATTTGATGATACCCGGAACGTAAGTCAATCTTTGAATAAACAGACGAGCCTTGTAGTTGATCAAATAAGTCATCGATTCTCGGTAGTGGGTAGTGGTTCTTGATGGTAAGTTTGTTCAACTCTCGGTAGTCGATACACAACCTGAATGTACCATCTTTCTTCTTGACAAACAAAACAGGAGCTCCCCACGGTGATATGCTTGGTCGAATGAAACCACGCTCTAAAAGTTCTTGTAATTGGCTTTGTAGTTCTTTCATCTCGCTGGGTGCGAGTCTGTAAGAAGCACGAGCTATTGGTGCAGCTCCTGGTACAAGATCTATTTGAAATTCAACAGATCGATGTGGGGGTAATCCCGGTAATTCTTTCGGAAATACATCAGGAAATTCTTTTGCGACGGGAACATCATTGATGCTCTTTTCTTCAGTTTGTACTTTCTCGACGTGTGCTAGAACAGCATAGCAACCTTTTCTTATTAGTTTTTGTGCCTTCAAATTACTAATAAGATGTAGCTTCGTGTTGCCCTTTTCTCCGTACACCATTAAGGGTTTTCCTTTTTCTCGTATAATGCGAATTGCATTTTTGTAACAAACGATCTTCGCTTTCACTTCTTTCAACCAGTCCATACCGATTATCACATCAAAACTCGCTAACTCTACTGGTATCAAATCAATCTTAAATGTTTCGCTAACCAGTTTAATTTCTCGATTCCGACATATATTATCTGCTGAAATTAATTTACCATTTGCTAATTCGAGTAAAAATTTACTATCCAAAGGCGTCAATGGACAACTTAATTTAGCACAAAAATCTCTACTCATATAGCTTCTATCCGCACCCGAATCAAATAAAACGTAAGCAGATTTATTGTCAATAAGAAACGTACCCGTAACAAGCTCCGGGTCTTCCTGTGCCTCTGCCGCATTAATATTGAAAACTCTTCCACGGCCTTGTCCATTCGTGTTCTCCTGGTTCGGGCAATTTCTAATAATGTGGCCCGGTTTTCCACATTTATAACAAACTACATTGGCATAACTTGCTCCGACACTACTTGCTCCGCCATTACTCGTTCCGACACCATTTGTTCCTTTCGTTCTATTAACCCCTGGTCCGTAGACCTCACACTTCGCCGCGCTATGACCATTTCTTTTACACTTGTTGCAAAATTTGGTGCAGAACCCCGAGTGATTCTTTTCACACCTTTGGCATAGCTGCTTCTGATTGTTGTTGTTGTTGCGGTTATTATTGTTGTTGGGATGATTGTTGTAGTTGCTGTTGTTGTTGTTGTTGTTGTTGTTGTTGGGCCGTTTGTTGTAGTTGCGATTGATGTTACGATTGTTGGGATAATTGTTGCGATTATTGTTGTAATTGCTGTTGTTGTTGTATTGGTGATTCTTATCACCGTTTTCCTCCCACTTTCTTTTGACTTGCTTCACATTGGCCTCTTCAGCAGTCTGTTCTTTAATTCTTTCTTCAATTTGGTTCACGAGTTTGTGAGCCATTCTACATGCCTGTTGTATGGAGGAGGGCTCGTGTGAACTTATATCTTCTTGGATTCTTTCCGGTAATCCTTTCACAAACGCGTCGATCTTCTCTTCCTCATCTTCGAATGCTCCCGGACACAATAGGCACAATTCTGTGAATCGTCTTTCGTACGTGGTAATATCAAATCCTTGGGTTCGTAACCCTCTAAGTTCTGTCTTGAGCTTATTGACCTCGGTTCTGGGACGGTACTTCTCGTTCATCAAGTGCTTGAATGCTGACCACGGTAGTGCGTACGCATCGTCTTGTCCCACTTGCTCTAGATAGGTATTCCACCATGTTAACGCAGAACCTGTGAAGGTATGCGTAGCGTACTTTACTTTGTCCTCTTCAGTACACTTACTTATGGCAAACACCGATTCGACCTTCTCGGTCTACCGTTTCAATCCGATCGGTCCTTCGGTTCCATCAAATTCCAAAGGTTTGCAGGCAGTGAATTCTTTGTAGGTGCATCCTACACGATTTCCTGTACTGCTAGATCCAAGGTTATTGTTGGTATGTAGCGCAGCCTGTACTGCGGCTATGTTTGAAGCTAGAAAAGTACGGAATTCCTCTTCATTCATATTCACGGTGTGTCGAGTAGTCGGTGCCATTTCCTTCAAAATAGTTAAATGGAACAAGTTAATCATACAGAATATTAAGAGTAGTTAATAGTATTTCGTAGCATAATATGAACTCATTTATAAAAGCTTTTTCTTCATATTAGCGTTTTATAAGTTTAAATTCGGGTAGTACCTACCCGTTAAGTTCATACTTAGTAGCTAATATACAATTCAACTACTACAATTCTATATGAAAAACTGATTATAATAATATTTCGCGTTCAAACTTTTATACAATATTTTACAAACTTACAATACCGCTTATTTTACATAAAGCATGAAATATAGCACACAATAACTTTGATACAAGATAGTTGTGAAGATAATTCTAGCTAGTACACAAGTCGTTCAGCAAAGGCAATAAAGACACGTAATTCATACGTCCAGAAACAAGTCATGCATTCTGGTTTTACTAGGACTACTTCCCATCCTTGGTCTTTTGCAACATAACCGTTATGGCCGTTGATAAGACAGCGTGTTGTAACGTCGTCAAAGGGACGAGGGTTACGTAATGTCCAACAGTCCCGTAATAATCTAAAAACCTCATTTCTTACCCCAATTACCGACTCTGTCACTTGTGGAAACGTTTTGTTTAATAGTTGTAGCCCAATGTTCTTGTTCTCACTTTGGTGAGAAGCGAACATTACTAATCCGTAAGCATAACATGCTTCTTTATGTTGCATGTTAGCCGCTTTTTCTAAATCACGAAGTCCAATATTCGGATATATTGAGTCAAAATAATTTCTTAACCCGTTGCGTAAAATAGCATTTGGGTTCCCCGCAATATATGCGTCAAAGTAAACACATCGTAACTTATGGGTTTCCCAATGTGATATCCCCCATCTTTCAAACGAAAGTCTCTTATAAACCAAGACATTCTTGGAACGTTCTTCGAATGTCTTACAAACTGATCTCGCCTTAAATAGTTGTGCCGAGGAATTCTGGCCGACTCTAGACAAGATTTCATCAATCATGTCTCCGGGTAGGTCTCTTAAAATATTGGGTTGTCTATCTATTTTGTGTTTTTAAACTGTAAAATAGACAAGAGTTAGATTCATAAAAAAAATACTTATTAATACAAGCAATTTTTACATATATCATAAAGCATAAGAACACTATATTACATATATTACACCACACGAATACAACTATCTTATTCCGACTCGCTCGTTTCTTCTTCTTCGGTTTTGGTTCGTTTTGCCAAGTTTCTAGGGATATATGATGTTCCCCTAATACGAGCCGTCGTTGTCCACATTGGTTTAGAAAAACCTGGTGGTTTAGAGGTTCCCGGGTCATTGTTACAACTTAAGGACTTCGGGCGTTGACGATACATATAAAGTTCATTGGGGTTGGAATTAGATTTCTCTATTTTTATGCCCTTTCCCTTATTATTTTCTTTTGCCTTTTTAAATTCAGTTGGGGTAATTTCTATAACATCATCGGAATTCTCGTCGGAATCCGATTCATCGGAGAATTGGTAATCCTCCCAATATTTTGCTTCCTTGGCGGAAACACCATTGACCATAATTAACCTTGGTCGGTTGGTTGAGGATTTTCTTTTACTTAACCGTTTTATTATTTCCCCCACCGGTTCTATTTCTTCATCCGGTTCCGATTCTTCTTCCGGTTCCGATTCTTCTTCCGGTTCCGACTCTTCTTCCGGTTCCTCTTCGGGAACTTGTGAATCAGTCCACGAATCATTCCAATTTACATTTGACTCTTCATTATTATTAGGTGAGTCAATGGGACTTGTTCTAGAGATAGACATCTATCACATAATATCAAACGCGTTAAGAGATTAATATATCACATAATATTCACATGTTAAAAATATATAGTTTCCAACAAAATTTGTTAAGCAATCATTTTTCAAGTAAACACGGTCGAAGTCCAGACTCACTAATGCATCCTAACAAACTCGATAAGACACACTAATGAAAAATTCTGGTTCTCTAAGACCAACGCTCGGATACCAACTGAAATGTCCCGTTCTTATTGATTAAAAACGTTCCATATTAATTGATTTCGTTGCGAGGTTTTGACCTCTATATGAGACGTTTTTCAAAGACTGCATTCATTTTTAAAACAAACCATAACCTTTATTTCATAAATAAAGGTTTAAAAAGCTTTACGTAGATTATCAAATAATGATAATCTAAAATATCCTGTTTACACACGACCATTACATAATGGTTTACAATACAAATATGTTACATCGAAATCAGTTTCTTGAATGCAGTTTTTACACAATATCATACAAACATGGACTCCAAATCTTGTCCTTATTTTAGTATGCAACAGCGGAAGCTCTTAATATTCACCTGAGAATAAACATGCTTTAAACGTCAACAAAAATGTTGGTGAGTTATAGGTTTAACCTATATATATCAAATCGTAACAATAGACCACAAGATTTCATATTTCAATACACATCCCATACATAGAGATAAAAATCATTCATATGGTGAACACCTGGTAACCGACATTAACAAGATGCATATATAAGAATATCCCCATCATTCCGGGACACCCTTCGGATATGATATAAATTTCGAAGTACTAAAGCATCCGGTACTTTGGATGGGGTTTGTTAGGCCCAATAGATCTATCTTTAGGATTCGCGTCAATTAGGGTGTCTGTTCCCTAATTCTTAGATTACCAGACTTAATAAAAAGGGGCATATTCGATTTCAATAATTCAACCATAGAATGTAGTTTCACGTACTTGTGTCTATTTTGTAAATCATTTATAAAACCTGCATGTATTCTCATCCCAAAAATATTAGATTTTAAAAGTGGGACTATAACTCACTTTCACAGATTTTTACTTCGTCGGGAAGTAAGACTTGGCCACTGGTTGATTCACGAACCTATAACAATATATACATATATATCAAAGTATGTTCAAAATATATTTACAACACTTTTAATATATTTTGATGTTTTAAGTTTATTAAGTCAGCTGTCCTCGTTAGTAACCTACAACTAGTTGTCCACAGTTAGATGTACAGAAATATTATCTTGAATCAATCCACGACCCAGTGTATACGTATCTCAGTATTGATCACAACTCAAACTATATATATTTTGGAATCAACCTCAACCCTGTATAGCTAACTCCAACATTCACATATAGAGTGTCTATGGTTGTTCCGAAATATATATAGATGTGTCGACATGATAGGTCGAAACATTGTATACGTGTCTATGGTATCTCAAGATTACATAATATACAATACAAGTTGATTAAGTTATGGTTGGAATAGATTTGTTACTAATTTTCACGTAGCTAAAATGAGAAAAATTATCCAATCTTGTTTTACCCATAACTTCTTCATTTTAAATCCGTTTTGAGTGAATCAAATTGCTATGGTTTCATATTGAACTCTATTTTATGAATCTAAACAGAAAAGTATAGGTTTATAGTCGGAAAAAATAAGTTACAAGTCATTTTTGTAAAGGTAGTCATTTCAGTCGAAAGAACGACGTCTAGATGACCATTTTAGAAAACATACTTCCACTTTGAGTTTAATCATAATTTTTGGATATAGTTTCATGTTCATAATAAAAATCATTTTCTCAGAATAACAACTTTAAAATCAAAGTTTATCATAGTTTTTAATTAACTAACCCAAAACAGCCCGCGGTGTTACTACGACGGCGTAAATCCGGTTTTACGGTGTTTTTCGTGTTTCCAGGTTTTAAATCATTAAGTTAGCATATCATTTAGATATAGAACATGTGTTTAGTTGATTTTAAAAGTCAAGTTAGAAGGATTAACTTTTGTTTGCGAACAAGTTTAGAATTAACTAAACTATGTTCTAGTGATTACAAGTTTAAACCTTCGAATAAGATAGCTTTATATGTATGAATCGAATGATGTTATGAACATCATTACTACCTTAAGTTCCTTGGATAAACCTACTGGAAAAGAGAAAAATGGATCTAGCTTCAATGGATCCTTGGATGGCTCGAAGTTCTTGAAGCAGAATCATGACACGAAAACAAGTTCAAGTAAGATCATCACTTGAAATAAGATTGTTATAGTTATAGAAATTGAACCAAAGTTTGAATATGCTTATTACCTTATATTAGAATGATAACCTACTGTAAGAAACAAAGATTTCTTGAGGTTGGATGATCACCTTACAAGATTGGAAGTGAGCTAGCAAATTTGAAAGTATTCTTGATTTTATGAAACTAGAACTTTTGGAATTTATGAAGAACACTTAGAACTTGAAGATAGAACTTGAGAGAGATCAATTAGATGAAGAAAATTGAAGAATGAAAGTGTTTGTAGGTGTTTTTGGTCGTTGGTGTATGGATTAGATATAAAGGATATGTAATTTTGTTTTCATGTAAATAAGTCATGAATGATTACTCATATTTTTGTAATTTTATGAGATATTTCATGCTAGTTGTCAAATGATGGTTCCCACATGTGTTAGGTGACTCACATGGGCTGCTAAGAGCTGATCATTGGAGTGTATATACCAATAGTACATACATCTAAAAGCTGTGTATTGTACGAGTACGAATACGGGTGCATACGAGTAGAATTGTTGATGAAACTGAACGAGGATGTAATTGTAAGCATTTTTGTTAAGTAGAAGTATTTTGATAAGTGTATTGAAGTCTTTCAAAAGTGTATAAATACATATTAAAACACTACATGTATATACATTTTAACTGAGTCGTTAAGTCATCGTTAGTCGTTACATGTAAGTGTTGTTTTGAAACCTTTAGGTTAACGATCTTGTTAAATGTTGTTAACCCAATGTTTATAATATCAAATGAGATTTTAAATTATTATATTATCATGATATTATCATGTATGAATATCTCTTAATATGATATATATACTTTAAATGTCTTTACAACGATAATCGTTACATATATGTCTCGTTTAAAAATCATTAAGTTAGTAGTCTTGTTTTTACATATGTAGTTCATTGTTAATATACTTAATGATATGTTTACTTATCATAGTATCATGTTAACTATATATATATATCCATATATATGTCATCATATAGTTTTTACAAGTTTTAACGTTCGTGAATCACCGGTCAACTTGGGTGGTCAATTGTCTATATGAAACATATTTCAATTAATCAAGTCTTAACAAGTTTGATTGCTTAACATGTTGGAAACATTTAATCATGTAAATATCAATCTCAATTAATATATATAAACATGGAAAAGTTCGGGTCACTACACTTATGGTATCAGAGCCACTCATGTGATGTTGGGGGTGGTGGGTCAAACCTCATCGAGGACGATGAGTCCCTAAGGGGGGTGAATGTAACACCCTAGGCAAATCCCACATCGCCCACAGACATGAGTGATCATGGGATTATAAGGTAATACTCACGCTTAAATGACACAACGCGTTTTGAGATCACAGGCAGAGCAGATGTGCGATACGTTGCAGTTAAACGTGCTCGGGCGAGAGCACTACCGGGATGGGTGACCTCCTGGGAAAGTGCTTCTCGTGTGTGGTCGCCAAGAAAAAGCCGTGCGCCTGCGGGCAAAGCGGACAATATTGTGGTCATGTTAAGCTGGGGTGTTACAGAATGGTATCAGAGCCACTCCTGTGCCGTTGGGGGTGCTGGGGCAAACCTCATCGAGGACGATGAGTCCCTGAGGGGGGGTGAATGTAACACCCTAGGAAAATCCCACATTGCCCACGGACATGAGTGATCATGGGATTATAATGTAATACTCACGCTTAAATGACACAACGCGTTTTGGGACCACATGCAGAGCAGATGTGTGAGTACGCTGTAGTTAAGCGTGCTCGGGCGAGAGCACTACCAGGATGGGTGACCTCCTGGGAAAGTGCTTCTCGTGTATGGTCGCCAAGAAAAAGCCGTGCGCCTGCGGGCAAAGCGAACAATATTGTGGTCATGTTAAGCTGGGACGTTACAGAATGGTATCACCATCAGCCCGTAGTATGATATTGTCTGCTTTGGACACAAGCCGATCACCGACGGGCTACCCGCGCACGAGTACAACCTCGGATCGCACTTCTACCTCACGGATTTGCTTCTCGGGTAAACACCCTCAAAACGCGTTATACCAGAAGAGGTATCCACACCCTTATAAGGAGTGCTTTGTTTTCCTCTCCCACCGATGTGGGACGAGTCTGTTACAACTCTCCCCCCCTTCGGGACACTGCGTCCCCGCAGTGCACATCGATGCGGGCCCCAGCTCTGATACCATTCTGTAACACCCCAGCTTAACATGACCACAATATTGTTCGCTTTGCCCGCAGGCGCACGGCTTTTTCTTGGCGACCACACACGAGAAGCACTTTCCCAGGAGGTCACCCATCCTGGTAGTGCTCTCGCCCGAGCATGCTTAACCACAACGTACTCGCACTTCTACTCAGCCTGTGATCCCAAAACGCGTTGTGTCATTTAAGCGTGAGTATTACCTTATAATCCCATGATCACTCATGTCCATGGGCGATGTGGGATTTGCCTAGGGTGTTACATTCACCCCCCTTAGGGACTCATCGTCCTCGATGAGGTTTGCACCACCATCCCCAACGGCACATGAGTTGCTCTGATACCATAAGTAACATCACCATCAGCCCGTAGTATGATATTGTCCGCTTTGGACACAAGCCGATCACCGACGGGCTACCCGCGCACGAGTACAACCCCGGATCGCACTTCTACCTCACGGATTTGCTTCTCGGGTAAACACCCTCAAAACGCGTCATACCAGAAGAGGTATCCACACCCTTATAAGGAGTGCTTTGTTTTCCTCTCCCACCGATGTGGGACGAGTCTGTTACACATTAAAGGTTACCGGACGTCTACGCGGATCAGCATACATTTTCTGCCTATCTCTAGCGGCTTTCAACTTTTCTCTCGCAATTGCAACTTTTTCGGCTGTCATTTGAACAATTTCGGGACCTGCAAACTGTTTCTCCCCGGCTTCTAACCAACAAGTCGGAGTTCTGCAACGACGACCGTATAACATTTCATAGGGCGGCATCCCTATACTCGAATGATATGAATTATTATACGCAAATTCGACCAACGGCAAATGTGTATCCCACGAACCACTGTATTCTAACACACAAGCCCTTAACATATCCTCCAAAGTTTGTATCGTTCTTTCACTCTGACCGTCTATCTGAGGATGATAAGCTGTACTTAAATTCACACGTGTACCTAAATTCTGTTGAAGACTATTCCAAAAATTCGACACAAATCTGGAATCTCTGTCTGAAACGATCGATAATGGCACACCATGTCGACTAACTATCTCGTTTATATACAATTCGGCTAACTCACTTAACGAAGATGTTTCACGAGTAGCAAGAAAATGAGCACTTTTAGTTAGGCGATCCACTATTACCCAAATCATATCATGTCTTTTCTGAGTTTGAGGTAATTTGGTCACAAAATCCATCGTTATATGTTCCCATTTCCACTCTGGAATCTGTAACTGACGTAACGAACCATAAGGTTTCTGATGTTCGGCCTTCACTTGAGCACATATATGACACTTTTCGACATAACGGGCGATATCTGATTTCATTGTTGGCCACCAATACACTGTTTTCAAATCATGATACATCTTATTACTACCCGGATGTACTGTCAATCTGGATTTGTGAGCTTCCGTCATGATTAAATCCCTCAAATCTCCAAGCTTAGGCACCCAAATACGATTGTTTAAGGTCTTTAGTCCACTTGAGTCATCAATTAAGTCCACTTTTCGTTTGGTCATTTGTTCAGATTTAATATGTTCGTCCTCTAAAGCACAGGCCTGAATGGTTTTTAAGCTGTTAATCAAATCTGAAGTTATATTCAAACGAAGAAATTTCACATTTTCACTTGACTTTTTACGACTTAGCGCATCTGCAACCACATTTGCCTTACCCGGATGGTATTTAATTTCACAATCGTAATCTTTGATCAACTCTTGCCATCGTCTCTGACGCATATTCAATTCTTTCTGTGAGAAGATATACTGCAAACTCTTGTGATCTGTACATATAACACAATGGGTTCCATACAAATAGTGTCTCCACAGTTTCAAAGCAAACACTACTGCAGCCATTTCAAGATCATGCACTGGATAATTCTTCTCATGAACTTTCAACTGTCGCGAGGCGTAGGCGATTACTTTATCTCTTTGCATTAATACACAACCCAACCTGGCATATGATGCATCACAGTATACCACGAAGTCGTCTGAACCTTTTGGTAAAGCTAACACTGGTGCCTGACACAGTAGCTGTTTCAAAATCTGAAAAGCCTTTTCCTGTTCATCAGTACATCGAAAGGCTACATCTTTACGAGTCAACTTAGTCAACGGACCCGCTATTTTCGAGAAATCCTTGATAAATCTGCGATAATAACCGGCTAATCCCAGAAAACTCTTAATCTCAGTCGGAGTCTTCGGAGAATTCCAATTCATTACCGCTTCTATCTTTGTCGGATCAACTTTTATACCCTCGGCACAAATCACATGACCCAAAAACTACACTTCACGTAACCAAAATTCACACTTTGAAAATTTTGCAAATAGTTGTTCACGTTTCAACATGTTCAAAACCTGTCTCAGATGTTCAGCATGTTCACTTTCGGTCTTTGAATACACTAGTATATCATCTATAAACACAATCACAAACTTATCTAAGAACGGGCGACACACTCTATTCATTAGATCCATGAAGATTGCTGGCGCATTTGTCAACCCAAACGGCATGACAAGAAATTCATAATGACCATACCTAGTTCTGAACGCTGTTTTCGGTATATCTGATTCAGCAACACGAACCTGATGATACCCGGATCGTAAATCTATCTTGGAAAAGAATGAAGCACCCTGTAACTGATCGAACAAATCGTCTATTCGAGGTAATGGATACTTATTTTTCACTGTTCTTTTGTTCAATTCACGATAATCAATACACATACGCATTAACCCATCTTTCTTTTTAACAAACAATACCGGAGCACCCCACGGTGAAGAACTCGGTCGGATAAACCCACGATCTAATAACTCTTGAATCTGTGACATCATTTCACGAATTTTAGATGGCGCTAATCGGTATGGAGCTTTTACAACTGGAGTTGTTCCAGGAACCAACTCAATCTTATATTCGACTTCCCTTACCGGCGGCAGACCTGGTAACTCATCTGGGAATACTTCGGGAAATTCTGATACTATCGGAATATCGGCCACTGTTTTCTTTTCTTTCTTCGTATCAATCACATATGCAAGAAATGATTCACAACCTTTTGCCATCGACTTTTTCGCTTTCATCATGGTTATCAACGAAAAATTATACCCACCCCGCTCCCCTCGGGCCACAACACGGGTTCCATCGGTCGAACGAAAGGTAATCATTTTCCTATCACACTTAATATTAGCCCTAAGCGAGCTCAACCAATCCATTCCTAGTACTACATCAAAGCTAGGAATAGGTAACACTAAACAAGTCACCGGGAAAGACTTCCCTTCGATCTCTATACAAACCCCAGTCACATAGGTTGTGACGGGTGTGGTCTTACCATCGGCTACTTCTACACTAACCGGCTTTAGTAACACAGTAGCTGGTAAATTCAACTTAGCACAGAAATCTAGGGACATAAAACACCTATTGGCACCACAATCAAACAATACGCGAGCAGGTATTGAGTTGATTAGAAACATACCGGTGATCACTTCGTCGGTTGTCACAGCATTCTCAACCGACATCTGAAAAGCTCTAGCCTCTGCTGTTGAAGAGTTCTTCCTCTTCTGCCCACTCGAGGCAGTTGACCCTCCAGCTGATGCTGAACGCGCCCCTGACCCTACCCCGGAACTACCACTCTTCGACGGACAACTAATTGCACGATGCCCTGGTTTGTGACAACTCCAACACACACTATTTGGATACGGGCATGCTGAAGACTCATGCCCAACAACACCACACTTTAAGTATCTTCTTGTAGCCTCAGAACACTGACCAATGTGAGAAGATCGACATGTGTGACACCAATTCCCTTTACCTGATCCAGATCCAGTACTACTCTGACCACTTTTACCCTTCGATTTAAACCCACTAGACTTCTTGGATTTAGATCCTGATTGACCAGATACTTGCCCACCTTGTTGTAGCACATTACTAAACATTCTGTTTCTGGCAGCCTGAACATCACTTTCTACCATCTTAGCCATCACAACAGCTTGAGACAAGGATGTAGCTGTTCTAACAAAAGTTCGGTACTCTGGCAGAATGATATTAACAAAATGCTGGATACGAGAAGCTTCGTCTGGCACCCACTGTTGTACAAATCTCAGTTTATCCATATACTTCTCTACTACTTCATCAATCGTCATTTGAGGTGTCATCTTCATTTCAAGAAACTCGGTCTTGATTCGGTTCATATCAAACGGATTACAATACTGTTCACACACCTTCCCATAAAACTGCTCCCATGTGATCATACTCACTTGCTCTTTCGGTATACTGGAAATCAAAGAATCCCACCAAATCATAGCCCTACCTTTTAACAGTCTACTAGCATATGTTACCTTCAGCTCAGGTACACACTTACACGCTTCAAATACCCTTTCAACTTCTCGCAACCAATTGAGAGTTACAGTCGGATCAGTACTTCCAGAGAACTCGGAGGGTTTGCAATCACGGAAGTTCTTATAAGTACATCTTTTGGGTGGTTGCATGTAAGGTTGATGGAACATTTGCATTTGGTATGGATTCATCATCATGGGATTTTGGTAAGTAAAGGTGTTTTGTGGTAGCATATAATATTGGTTAGGTATTTGATTCTGAAACTGGTTCTGGGGCACATTAGGTATCGTTTGGGATTGCGCTGTTGGGAATCCAGGTGGTGTATCATCATTTCCAGAATGCCTCGCCAATTCAAGCTCATTAATTTTGTCCTCAGCCTCTTTTAGCTTGCTTTCTAACTGAAGGATGTAACTACTCTGATCATCATCCGACTCAACACCCTCTTCTGGTGCTCTGAATGTTCCGGGGTTGGATGGGCCAGTTGCGTTTCTATCAACCATATCCGTGCTACAAAACAGCTCACACAAAAGCTTAGTGGATAACAGTTAGTTCAATCACAACTAACACACGTATATCCTATTTTCACTTAGCCCCCACTCCCAAAGACATGTTTGACTTGCCTCAGGGTTTGGGAACAAAATACGCGTACGTATTTGCTGCCAAACCATGCTCTGATACCAACTTGTAACACCGGCAAATTTTTTTTTTTTTTTTTAAAACTCAGCGGAAGACTTTATTAACAAACACACTATAAGTCGCGTCATTACATTAATCTGAGTAATTAAGTTTAAGTTTACACAACGGTGTTACGTTATCACAAAACATTATTTATACAAAAGTCCACATCAGAGTTGGGTTGTCAAACATGTCTTCTGCAACAGCACCCATCCCGACTAGGAGTACGTAAACCTGCAAGGGAAGAATATGTGAGGGATTAGCGCACCGCTAAGTGAATGGAATCTATCTAACAGATATAGCTTAAGTCACACACAAGCTATATACTAACAACAACACATGCTAACTATCAACTAGCATACAATAAGACAATACGAGGATCGGCGGCTTGTACGAGCACCCGACTCCTAGCTGATCGGACTTGAGTCTACCGATAGTCCCTGCTACTCAATTCACAGTATAGTTATCCAGATGCAGGGGATGCATCATTCACACTATACTCTACAATCAGTAGCCTATAGACCCAACCTCCCCTAGGCACGGTTGACCTCATACGGACTCTAACCTCTCCTAGGCACGGTCTCGAGTCCCCAGTCTCCCTAGGCCCGACTGGTGCCATTCACACAGTGTACACATAATTCACATACAACATCAGGCATACTATATTATTCTAACATGGCAATTTCTACACTATGCATGGTAAAAGAGTCAACCACAGTAGCATGATATGCTACTTAAACTCTATCCGGAGATAGACCCACTCACCAATTACCAGCAACTGCTCAGTTATTATTTCTGAGCTTCCTCCTTGTCCTTATAACCTGAGAATTGCCATACGAATAACCCCGACCAAGTTCCAACGATTCACGAACCATTAAACGAATATGATTATATATGTATATGTGTATATATATTATAACTTGAAACGTAAACAAAATATTAGATTAAATACTTTATATGATTGTATCTGTTTCAAAATATTTATCAATGGAATTAGAAGATAAGATCAAATGATTGAATTATCAGATATATTGAATTATGATTACAAGTCTCTGTTGAAAGGCCCACGTTGATTTGAGAAATCTTTCCGTTTTAACAATATCCGAAAAATGGTAAAGTGATTTATAAATAAGAACAAATTGTCAATCATTGAGAACTAGATAAAGGATAGTGGAAGATTGAATCTCATAAAGACTCGATTGATCTATTTAGTTTCAAACGTACAAAAATGTTTTCAATTTAAAAAGAACTTTATTATTAAAACGTATATAAATTTTATAAATATCTAGAACCACTTTTGACAACTCATTACTTAACTAGTATGATAAAGATAACGATATTTATATTTTATTTTATTAAATATATATAACGATTTATATTAATATTATATATATTTATACGCGTATTATACGTACATAGTTTTATACTTTTACTATACTTAAACTTTACCTTTACTTTATTTTTGCTTTACTTTAACTTTAATAATTCACTTTAATAATTCATACTTTAATAATTCACTTTAATAATTCATACTTTAATAATTCACTTTAATAATTCATACTTTAATAATTCACTTTAATAATTCATACTTTAATAATTCACTTTAATAATTCAAAAATCTATTATAAATAGAATTCAATAGGTTTCATTATTTCATAGAAACTTGAAAATATTTTTCTCTAAACTCTCTCAATCGATTTACATATATATATTTACTCCGTATTATTTCAAGATATTATTAGTATACATAAAATATTACGACGGAGTACTGTCCGAGTGATTTCGAAATTGTTTTTCGAGTAGGATAGGATTAAGGAAATTATGGGTTATAGCTATGGAGGTGATTGAGTATGGTTCATGGGTATGCTCGTGAGGTCAATATAGTGTTTATCATTTCCGTTGCGTCTACGTACCTTTCCTGCAATATTGAATCTCAATATTGATATGTGAGTACTCATAATTTAACTTTTACATACTAATAGTGTATCCCTGACTAGTGCTCGAGTATTTAGGATTATGCATGCTTTAACTTTTGATATTGCCCTTAGACACGTTAGGTTGAATATTGAATTAGTTACACTTGCGGTTGAGATAAGGTATAAGATATGCATGTCCTTGGAAAGCTACAGAAAAATTAAGGACTTTTCCTTTAGATATCGAATGGTTTCGATGAACGGATTAGAAGTTATAATCAATTGAATTTTCGATATTTTTATTAAAAATGATTATTATTATTATCGTCATTTTTATCGTCGTTCTAGTTTTATCTTATTATTATCATTATTATTATCTTTATCAATAAAAGGGATTTATCATTAAAAATTGTTATTTTTTTTTTACTATCGTTATTATCGTTAAAGTTATAATTAGTATTATTATTATTATCCAATTATTATTATTATTATTATTATTATTATTATTATTATTATTATTAGTAGTAGTATTATTATTATTATCAATATTAATATATATATATCATTATTTAAAAATGGATATTGTCATTGTTATTATTATTATTACTATATTATCATTAAGATAATTATTAGTATTATCGTTAAAAATGTTATAGTAACTATCATTATTAATATTAGTGTAATTAAAACAAATATTTGTAACACCTAATTATTTTGATTACTATTATTATCATTATTATGAACACGATATAAAAGACGATTAAAAGCTATTAAACGAAACGATTAAGAAATAATGAGTAAGAGTATCATGATGAAATTAAAATATTATAAGATATTGATTTAGATAAAATTATCGTTCTTATTATTTTTATCATTACTATTATTATTAAAAATATCGTTAGTATTAAAACTATCATTTTAACAAAAATTATCATTTTAATAGAAATGTCATTGTTACTATAAAATATCATTATTATTATTATTTTAAATAGAATTATTATTTTAAAGATAATATTAAAAATTATCGTAAATATTAAAGTTATCATAATTAGAATTATCGTTTTATCATAATTTCATCTTAGTAATTATAAATATTGATATTTTTATAATAATAATTATTATTACAAAATAATACAACTTTTACTTACTATCATTATAGATATTATTTTATCAAAGAAATATGTGATACAAACATATTTTACTACGTGTAATAACTTACTTTAATAATACCTATCATATTATCTTGATATTAAATGAACCCTATAAATTTTATTACTTAATATATATAAAAGTATATTATATTATATAAATTTAATATAAAATTTTATTTATTAATAAATAAATTATATTATTTACTCTAATAAATCTTTTAAAAATATTTAAAAATATAAAACGACGATATTTAAACTATATATTAATCATGTATAGATTTTTGGAAATTATTTTGAGTCAAATTTACTTTTGTTGACTTTTGCATATTAGTCTCGAGCATTAGAATTGTGGTACACTATGACTTGACCTAATTTGTTAGACAAATATTGACCAACACATAATTATATATAATTAATTTAGGTTCGTGAATCCGAGGCCAACCTTGCACTTGTTCAATGACGTTATATGTATTTTTACTACGAAATACAGTATGGTGAGTTTCATTTGCCTTTTTACCCTTTATATTTTTGGGACTGAGAATACATGCGCCTTTATAAATGTTTGACGAAATAGACACAAGTAATTAAAACTACATTCTATGGTTGAATTATCGAAATCGGATATGCCCCTTTTTATTAAAGTCTGGTAATCTAAGAATTAGGGAACAGACACCCTAATTGACGTGAATCCTAAAGATAGATCTATTGGGCCTAACAAACCCCATCCAAAGTACCGGATGCTTTAGTACTTCGAAATTTATATCATGTCCGAAGGAGGATCCCGGAATGATAGGGGATATTCTTATATGTATCTAGTTAATGTCGGTTACCAGGTGTTCACCATATGAATGATTATTTTTGTCTCTATGCATGGGACGTATATTTATGAGAACTGGAAATGAAATTCTTGTGGTCTATTAAAATGATGGAAATAAATGATTATGATAAACTAATGAACTGACCAACCTTTTGGTTGACACTTTAAAGCATGTTTATTCTCAGGTGTTAAAGAAATCTTCCGCTGTGCATTTGCTCATTTTAAAGATATTACTTGGAGTCTTTCATAGCATATTTCGAAGAACGTTGCATTCGAGTCATTGAGTTCATCAAAGATTATTAATTACATTATAAACGATTCACAATAGTTAATTACATTGCGAGGTATTTGACCTCTATATGATACATTTTACAAACATTGCATTCGTTTTTAAAAGACAAAATTTCTTTACATCGAAAATTGACAGGCATGCATACCATTTCATAATATCCACTATCCAACTATAAATTGATTTAATAATAATCTTTGATGAACTCAATGACTCGAATGCAACGTTCTTCGAAATATGCTATGAAAGACTCCAAGTAATATCTTTAAAATGAGCAAATGCACAGATTTCTTTAACACCTGAGAATAAACATGCTTTAAAGTGTCAACCAAAAGGTTGGTGAGTTCATTAGTTTATCATAATCATTTATTTTCATAATTTTAATAGACTACAAGAATTTCATTTCCAGTTCTCATAAATATACGTCCCATGCATAGAGACAAAAATAATCATTCATATGGTGAACACCTGGTAACCGACATTAACTAGATACATATAAGAATATCCCCTGTCATTCCGGGATCCTCCTTCGGACATGATATAAATTTTGAAGTACTAAAGCATCCGGTACTTTGGATGGGGTTTGTTAGGCCCAATAGATCTATCTTTAGGATTCGCGTCAATTAGGGTGTCTGTTCCCTAATTCTTAGATTACCAGACTTTAATAAAAAGGGGCATATCCGATTTCGATAATTCAACCATAGAATGTAGTTTTAATTACTTGTGTCTATATCGTCAAACATTTATAAAGGCGCATGTATTCTCAGTCCCAAAAATATAAAGGGTAAAAAGGCAAATGAAACTCACGCTTATAATTATTGTAAAACAGTTAATAAAGCATTTGCATGTATTCTCAGCCCAAAAACGTAAAGAGTAAAAAGGGCAAATGAAACTCACGCTTATAATTATTGTAAAACAGTTAATAAAGCATTTGCATGTATTCTCAGCCCAAAAACGTAAAGAGTAAAAAGGGCAAATGAAACTCACCATACTGTATTTCGTAGTAAAAATACATATAACGTCATTGAACAAGTGCAAGGTTGGCCTCGGATTCACGAACCTAAATTAATTATATATAATTATGTGTTGGTTAATATTTGTCTAACAAATTAGGTCAAGTCATAGTGTACCACAATCCTAATGCTCGAGACTAATATGCAAAAGTCAACAAAAGTAAATTTGACTCAAAATAATTTCCAAAAATATATACATGATTAATATATAGTTTAAATATCGTCGTTTTATATTTTTAAATATTTTTAAAAGATTTATTAGAGTAAATAATATAATTTATTTATTAATAAATAAAATTTTATATTAAATTTATATAATATAATATACTTTTATATATATTAAGTAATAAAATTTATAGGGTTCATTTAATATCATAAAGATAATATGATAGGTATTATTAAAGTAAGTTATTACACGTAGTAAAATATGTTTGTATCACATATTTATTTGATAAAATAATATCTATAATGATAGTAAGTAAAAGTTGTATTATTTTGTAATAATAATTATTATTATAAAAATATCAATATTTATAATTACTAAGATGACATTATGATAAAACGATAATTCTAATTATGATAACTTTAATATTTACGATAATTTTTAATATTATCTTTAAAATAATAATTCTATTTAAAATAATAATAATAATGATATTTTATAGTAACAATGACATTTCTATTAAAATGATAATTTTTGTTAAAATGATAGTTTTAATACTAACGATATTTTTAATAATAATAGTAATGATAAAAATAATAAGAACGATAATTTTATCTAAATCAATATCTTATAATATTTTAATTTCATCATGATACTCTTACTCATTATTTCTTAATCGTTTCGTTTAATAGCTTTTAATCGTCTTTTATATCGTGTTCATAATAATGATAATAATAGTAATCAAAATAATTAGGTGTTATAAATATTTTTTTTAATTACACTAATATTAATAATGATAGTTACTATAACATTTTTAACGATAATACTAATAATTATCTTAATAATAATATAGTAATAATAATAATAACAATGACAATATCCATTTTTAAATAATGATATATATATTAATAATGATAATAATAATAATAATAATAATAATAATAATAATAATAATAATAATAATAATAATAATAATAATAATAATAATAATAATAATAATAATAATAATAATAATAATAATAATAATAATAATAATAATAATTGGATAATAATAATAATACTAATTATAACTTTAACGATAATAACGATAGTAATAATAAAAAAAATAACAATTTTTAATGATAAATCCCTTTTATTGATAAAGATAATAATAATGATAATAATAAGATAAAACTAGAACGACGATAAAAATGACGATAATAATAATAATAATCATTTTTAATAAAAATATCGAAAATTCAATTGATTATAACTTCTAATCCGTTCATCGAAACCATTCGATATCTAAAGGAAAAGTCCTTAATTTTTCTGTAGCTTTCCAAGGACATGCATATCTTATACCTTATCTCAACCGCAAGTGTAACTAATTCAATATTCAACCTAACGTGTCTAAGGGCAATATCAAAAGTTAAAGCATGCATAATCCTAAATACTCGAGCACTAGTCAGGGATACACTATTAGTATGTAAAAGTTAAATTATGAGTACTCACATATCAATATTGAGATTCAATATTGTAGGAAAGGTACGTAGACGCAACAGAAATGATAAACACTATATTGACCTCACGAGCATACCCATGAACCATACTCAACCACCTCCATAGCTATAACCCATAATTTCCTTAATCCTATCCTACTCGAAAAATAATTTCGAAATCACTCGGACAGCACTCCGTCGTAATATTTTATGTATACTAATAATATCTTGAAATAATACGGAGTAAATATATATATGTAAATCGATTGAGAGAGTTTAGAGAAAAATATTTTCAAGTTTCTATGAAATAATGAAACCTATTGAATTCTATTTATAATAGATTTTTGAATTATTAAAGTGAATTATTAAAGTATGAATTATTAAAGTGAATTATTAAAGTATGAATTATTAAAGTGAATTATTAAAGTATGAATTATTAAAGTGAATTATTAAAGTATGAATTATTAAAGTGAATTATTAAAGTATGAATTATTAAAGTGAATTATTAAAGTTAAAGTAAAGCAAAAATAAAGTAAAGGTAAAGTTTAAGTATAGTAAAAGTATAAAACTATGTACGTATAATACGCGTATAAATATATATAATATTAATATAAATCGTTATATATATTTAATAAAATAAAATATAAATATCGTTATCTTTATCATACTAGTTAAGTAATGAGTTGTCAAAAGTGGTTCTAGATATTTATAAAATTTATATACGTTTTAATAATAAAGTTCTTTTTAAACTGAAAACATTTTTGTACGTTTGAAACTAAATAGATCAATCGAGTCTTTATGAGATTCAATCTTCCACTATCCTTTGTCTAGTTCTCAATGATTGACAATTTGTTCTTATTTATAAATCACTTTACCATTTTCCAGATATTGTTAAAACGGAAAGATTTCTCAAATCAACGTGGGCCTTTCAACAGAGACTTGTAATCATAATTCAATATATCTGATAATTCAATCATTTGATCTTATCTTCTAATTCCATTGATAAATATTTTGAAACAGATACAATCATATAAAGTATTTAATCTAATATTTTGTTTACGTTTCAAGTTATAATATATATACACATATACATATATAATCATATTCGTTTAATGGTTCGTGAATCGTTGGAACTTGGTCGAGGTTGAATGAATGTATGAACATAGTTTAAAATTTTTGCAATTTAACTTAACAAATATTGCTTATCGTGTCGAAAACATATAAAGATTAAAGTTTAAATTTAGTTGGAAATTTTCGGGTTGTCACAGTACCTACCCGTTAAAGAAATTTCGTCCCGAAATTTGAGTGGAAAGGTCGTGAATGATAATAAGTATGTTTTCATGATGCATACGGGCTGAAAATTAGAGTTTTATCATCTGCGAATAATTTGGATAAACAATCCATTTATATGAAGAGTACGAATGAAGCTAACATAGAAGAGTGAAATGAGTAAATGTAGATTCATCTTATCATTTGACGTAGATATGATTGATTCCCAGATTTCAAGGGATTTGAAGAAATTCTTCTTAATAAGATTTGACTCTCCGATAATCAAGGGAATTAGGATCCGCTCTAAATACGATCGTCCATTTTAATTGTTCTGTCGGAGATTTTCTTATAAATTCACCTCCTTCGTTTCCTTACAACTCACACCTTCTGTTGATGCATTTTATGCAAGTCCCTAGACATCTACCCACGTCCATTGCAGGTACAACAGTTTACAGGCCACCATGATTACTCGTTATTATCCTATCCGTGTTTGTATGTGGTTACAGGAACTGCAGGAACGAGATTTAGATGTTTGACTATGTTAGACTTAGTCAGACGTACGAGTGAAGCCTCACTAGTACAGCTGACAGGCTCATACGCACGGTTGATGCTGAGCTAAGTCACAATTACAACCTAAATGAGAAGACACGAGTGAGTGATCACCCGTACGACTGATGAAGCCAACTCGTACGTGTGATGAATGAATCATATGGGTGAGTCAACAGCAGGGGTATATAAAGTCTTATGTTCTTCATTTTAGGTTAAGCCTCTCATTTGTTACACACACTCAGATCTAGTGAGCTCCTCCGATTCTCTCTCAGTCCAAATCACCCAGGTGGTGAATAATAGCTCTAGGTGTTGATCTAATCACACTTGATTTAGTTGTGGTTTGACTAAATTAATCAAAAAAAACTTAACCTATTCACTAGAGGGTTTGATTCACTTATTCCACCATTGTGTGAGTTAAATCTGTTGATTTCTAAGTTCCTAGTCATGTTTCATCACCTTCTATTCTTTCCCCCTCAACTCATATTTTAAAGTATTCATCAATATGCTCCATCCAGTTCTGATTCTCGATATACTTCTAACTTTCATATCGGTCATTCTTCTTTTTCATCTACCGCCAGAAGAATCTATTTACTTCTACTATACTCTTGGGTTTATAGTGTTTCTAGTTCTCCCGTGTCTTTATATTGCTATATGCGTCGATATATATGGTTTATAATTTCTGGTTTGTCGTTGGGATTTATATGTTCCCTTATATTTCAAAGTCTCTGCTTCTGTCTTCTATAATCATTATCATTCACAGTTAATGCTCTCTTTTATTTGCTGCAATTTATACCCAATTTCTATTTCGGAGTTTTGTCCTTTCGTTTCTTCTTCTTGCGATTAAGCACCGCTTGTAATGGCCCAGAATTCACAGATATGAATTTCGGAATGAACATTGTTAATGTTCTAGGAAGGAAATTGTGATGGCACGATCTTGACTTGTCAAATTACTAGAATACCTTGGAAAAAGCCGAATCATCAAGAAATATTTTCTTGATATTTTAGAGGTTAAATAGAATACAAGAGTCGTATAACATGGCACATGATGATGTTATGATCTGTGAATCATCACGTTCCATTTAGAAACTCAGCATGACTTACTGTAATATAATCACATTGATCAAGTGTCATTATATTATACTAATTCATGCTTCAGTTCCCAACATTACTTCAAAATATTCCTATTTTAAACTTGAATGTTTCAGAATTTTGAAACTAAAATAGTTTCTTTTATGATGTAATACAGATAGCGCGAAGAGGTAAATGATTTCAAATAAGAAAAATTAAGAAAATATCTTCAGAAATATGGAGGATATTTATAATGAAAGATATGATGATATTTTAGAATTTCTAATATCAGAGGATGATGAAGAATATTGTCCGCAGGGGTTTAGAGTCAGGAGCAAGGTATTCGTTAATGACTTCAGCAGGTACTGGATCATTTGGATCCTTTGAAGTCAGGTTCAGTCTTTGTAATTTGTCCACAACCTCCTTCCTACTTTGCTCAATCAACCAATCAGTCATCACCTATTCTGGATGAATTGGGGATGGGTTCATAGCCTCTCAATCATTGGAGACAAGAAGAAGGTGATCCCTTCCATCCACCACATTGCCCTCTTGACGAAGAACCTGAAGCACTTACCGGCGAACCTGTCCGAAACACCATTTTCTCGCTCATTTCCAGAGTATCTCGTCACGATTATATATTACATCAAATTTTAGATTTTATTTATCCGCTCGTCCGAACCGACAATCACCCCGGTGTAATAGAAGAAGTCAACGAGCTTCGCGCTCGGGTAGTGGCTTTGGATAATATGGTGCAGAGATTACAAACACCAGCAACAGCATCAGCAGCATAACCAGTACCACCATCATCAACGCCAACTGTACCATTACCACCTCCAACCACAACCGCGTTGTAAACCTCAACTTCACAATCTGTCCCACGAGCATCAACGTCATATGCACCATAGATACCAAGGAGTACCAACAACAATAACTGACGAAGTATTAATTCATAACTTCATTGAAGAAACATTCCGCGATGATTATGTAATCTCTAAAGTCTTAGAGATTATCTAATCTAGCCCTAACCATAAATCAGTTAAGCGAACCAAAATGATAGAAGGAAGAGTAGAAACCCTGACAAAAATGGTGTGTGATTAACAAGCTAAACTTGCTTTACCAACAGCATCAACAGTACCGTCAGCGTTACCAGCATCGTCAGTACAGTCAACATCCGAATCAACAACACCGATAACATCACAAAATCCGTCAGTTCAAGAATCACTGTTGTGAAGACCCGTCCTAATCCATCCGGACGAAGTCCATATCGATTATAAACGATTCACAACAGTTGATTACATCGCGAGATACTTGACCTCTATATGATACATTTTACAAACATTGCATTCGTTTTTGAAAAGACAAACTTTCATTACATCGAAAGTTGACAGGCATGCATACCATTTCATAATATATCCAACTATAATTGACTTGATAATAATCTTGATGAACTCGACGACTCGAATGCAACGTCTTTTGAAATATGCCATGAATGACTCCAAGTAATATCTATAAAATGAGCAAATACACAGCGGAAGATTTCTTTCGTACCTGAGAATAAACATGCTTTAAAGTGTCAACCAAAAGGTTGGTGAGTTCATTAGTTTAACTTAAACAATCGTTTCCATCATTTTAATAGACCACAAGATTTCAGATTTCCATTTCTCATAAACATACGTCCCATGCATAGAGACAAAAATATCATTCATATGGATTGAACACCTGGTAACCGACATTAACAATATTCATATATAAGAATATCCCCATCATTCCGGGATCCTCCTTCGGACATGATATAAATTTCGAAGTACTAAAACATCCGGTACTTTGGATGGGGCTTGTTGGGCCCGATAGATCTATCTTTAGGATTCGCGTCAATTAGGGTGTCTGTTCCCTAATTCTTAGATTACCAGACTTAATAAAAAGGGGCATATTCGACTTCGATAATCCAACCATATAATGTAGTTTCACGTACTTGTGTCAATTTCGTAAAACAGTTATAAAAGTTGTGCATGTATTCTCAGCCCAAAAATATAAAGGGTAAAAAGGCAAATGAAACTCACGATACTGTATTTTGTAGTAAAAATACATATGACGTCATTGAACAATGCAGGGTTGGCCTCGGATTCACGAACCTATATCAATTGTGTATATATTAATACGTATAATGTAAGTTACAAAATTTCATTTATTAATATGTATTATTTATATATTATAGTTTTGTAGAATTTATTCTAACCTTTATTTTAAAACGTATACTTATATTATATTTTAAGTTATATTTTATATATATATATATATATATCGATTTTATGTATATATATCTATAATGATTTACGTTTATATAAATAGTGACATTAATATATTTATATACATATATTTGTGGTTAGTATTGTATTTATGAAATTTTATTAGTTTGTTATGTGAATTATTAATACAATCCTAGTATATACCATAAGTATATATATAGTGTACAAAAGATTTATTTGTTAAAATAATAATTTAGATAATAATGATTTACTAATAATAATAATAATTTTATTAATAATGATAATACTAATAGCAAAAAAAATGAAAATGATAACTGTTAATGATACTAATAATAATAACTCTAAAATAATATTAATACTAATACCATACTTATGTTAATAATAAGGGTTCTAATATTTATAAAATGATAAATGATAATCATAATAATACTAGTAAATATTAATGATGATACTGATAAATATGATATTATTAATTGTAAATGTACTGATGATACTATTATTTATAAACCGGTACAAATTCTAATATTGATGATAATAATATATTTTTATTTCCTTCATAATAATAATAATAATGATAATCATAATCCTAATGATGATAAAATACTAAAATGATAAGTTTATTACTAATAATAATATTATTAATACCTATCATAATAATAATAGTAATGTCTATAATACTTTCAAATATGATAACAAGTATGATACTAATAATAACAATAACAATAACAATCAAAACAATCACAATAATAATAATAATACTAATAATAATTAATATATAATAACAATAATAAAATTAGAAAAGAAAACTACCTCACATGAAAAGAGTTTCAAAAAAAAAAAAGAAACTACCGTCCTCTGGACTCGATCTCGTGACCACATGCTCACACGCAAACACTCTCGACCATCCCACCAATTCTGATTCTCTGTACTAATATCGAATTTAAATTTTATATATAAACTGTTTTTCTTCTATTCCTCTTCTTCTCCACAAGTCTCACGGATTCAACAAAACATCAATAACCAAAAAAAAAAAATCAGGGTTCCTTTTAAAGCTTCAAAACATTACAGAAAAAAAATAGTTGGGTTCTAAAATAAAAAAAAAAAAACACTAAAGGCCTACTGCAGCGTCGGTTCTTGGAACAAAATAAAAAAAATTGATTTCGTAATAGATAACATTATAGATAATGTTTATAACACGAAATAGTTTTCTAAACATGTATAAAAACTACTGGAATCGTCAATTTGATCAGAAACATATACACGAACGCGAATTTGTCTCAAGAACAATTGTTGACTTTTTTAAAACTAAACTTTGACTTCAAAATTCAAGATCGATATAAAGATTTGAGAGTTGAGATTTTGCAGATAGATTCAAAGAAAGATTTCTAACCTTTCTGCATTTTTAGATTTTGAAACTTTATTCGAAATTGAATTAAGAGAAAAAAAAATTGGAGCGTGCAGAGAAGAAGAAAAAAAAAAATATCGCTGTGCTCTTTAATCCCATTGGATTTCCTCTTTATTTGATTTGCAATTATACATAATCATTTTGTAATAATCGAGATCGGTTGATAAAAAATGGAGAAAATGTCAACACAGGTTCACGAGTTTGGAGCAGGAAAGAAACAAAAAAAATAATAATAATAATAGAGATAAAGGATACAGAGGTCAAGCGTATAATATAGATCCCTACTGTTTTTTTTAATTAATAATAATAATATATAATAACAATACTATTAATATCTAATAATATTAATAAAATTAATAATAATGATAAATATAATATTAATGATAATAATAATTGTAAAAATGATAATAATAATAATAATAATAATAATAATAATAATACCATACTAATTATGATAATATTAATATTTTATCGATAATAATAATATTAGTAATAATAATCTAATTTATACATCCAATTTCATCTTTATATGATATAAAGTGATATTATGAATACAAATATTGATATTTGACGATACAAATAACATTACTACAACAACTATATTTGTATTTAAATTTAATTTATTAATATCATCTATTATTATGTAATATTTAATAATTATGTAATATGTATTGTAACATATACTGAATATTATATATTTATGCATTTTAATATAAATATATTATAATATTTATTTACATACTAATTATATTATACTTATGTATGTAATTATGAAAAATATAAATGTTTTATATATGTAAGTATTATATATATTTATTAAAATAGTACATTATTTCATCATAGATATATTATAAATTTCTACATATACATAATATAATAATTATGTATAAAATCATATATATATATAGTTATATTTATGTATATATGTATACTACCATATATATAAAATCATGTTTTAAATGTTGAGTAGATGATTAATTATGTATATTAAACAATTAACTACAAAGTATAACATTGTACATTTAATATTTTGATAACGTTGGTAAAATATGTTTGAATCATTTATATACAATATACTATATATATTCAAAATGAAAATCTTTAGTTATTAAATGTTATCTTTTATAATAACAAAATTACTTAATAGTTCATTAATACTAATATAATTAGTTTTATATATAATTATTTATATTTACATTCTTAGTTACAATTAAAGGTTCGTGAATCGTCGGAAATAGTTAAAGGTCAAATGTTATCATGAAATAGTTCAAACATAATGAGACTCGGTTTAATAGACTTTGCTTATCGAGTCGAATCATATAAGATTATGTTTAAATTTGGTCGGAAATTCCCGGGTCATCACAGTACCTACCCGTTAAAGAAATTTCGTCCCGAAATTTGAGTGAGGTCGTCATAGCTAACAATAAATATGTTTTCCTGACGAATATGAGTTGATAACTTGAGTTTTATCATCATTGAGTAATATGGATAAAAATAATTCAATTATTCGAAGAGTGCGAATGAAGCTATTCACAAAAGGATGAAATGAGAAACAAAGATTTGTTTTTAACTTTTGACGTAGTCAGGTTTGAATTTAGAAAATAAGGCGCGTCTTAACTTTTGACATTGCCTTGGTTGAATTCCGGAATTTAAGGGATTTAAAGAAAATCTTGAAGATCTATAAAATCTGATTCTTCGGGATTTATGGAAATTAAGATCTCTTTAATTAAATACGGTGATCTGCCCCGATTACTACGTCTGATATTTCCAGTATAAATTAAGCTCTTCCTTTCCATTATTCTCACCATTCTTATACTTTCTTTCTTAGTTCATACATCCAAAAGATTCTGAAAATGATTAATCCAGTTCTGATCCTTGTCCTCATCCTTACTATCGCAACAATCATTCTCCTTTTCCAACTTCCACCAGAGGAATCTGCTTTCTTCTACTTCGCCCTCGGGATTATAATGTTTTTAATTTTCCCGTGTCTTTATGTTGCGATAAACATTGATATACACGGTTTGTAATTTATGTGTTGTTATCGGACTTTATATTCTCCCTTATATTTCAAAGCTCTATGCTTTTGTTTTCTCTTCCCGACTTCAAGTCAAGCGAATAATGGTCCAGAATTTATAGATATAGAGTTTCGAATGATTATAATGTTCTAAGCATGAAGGAACGTGATAGCACGATTTGATTTTCAAATTTATCAACATCACGGAAGATAGAACCATCAAGAATACATTTTCTTGATTTGTTACGGAGTTAAGTAGGATGAAAGAGTTATGTAACATGGCACATGATGACGTTATGATCTGTGAATCATCACGTTTCATTTAGAAACTCAGCATGACTTACTGTAATATAATCACGTTGATCAAGTGTCATTATATTATACTAACTCATGCATCAGTTCCCATCATTACTACAATAACATTCATATTTTAAGCTTGAAAATTTACAGAATATAGAAACTAACAGTTTCTATATGATGTAATACTGATAGCACGAAAAGATTAATGATTTCAGATAAGAATAGTTATAAAAATATCTCCAGAAATATGGAGGATATTTATAATGAAAGGTACGATAATATCTCAGAATATCTAAGATCAGAGGATGATAGAAACTATTGTCTGCAAGGGTTTAGAGTAAGGAGCAAGTTATTCACTATAGACTTTAGCAGACATTGAATTATTTGGATTCTTTGAAGTCAAACTTATTCTTTGTGATTTATCCACGGCTTTCTTCATAGTTTCGCATAATCTGCTTTTCGGTACTATATTTTCTATTGAATGTTTCCAATATATTGATACACAGGAAGCACGAAGAGGTATATAATTTCGGACGAGAATATTTATGAAAATATCCTCAGAAATATCAAAGATATTGATGATGATATTTTGGAATTTCTAAGTTCGACGGTTGATGGAGAAAGATTTTCCGCAAGATTTTAACATGACTTCGGAGCAAGATATTCTCTAAAGATTTCAACGGATCCAGAATTACCTGAATCCTTTGAATATAGGATTTGGTCCTTGTATTTGTCCTTGGTCTCCTTCATGGGTAACTCAATCTGTTTTTCAATACCCAATTTTCTATCGAGCGTTCCTAACACTCCTTTCTTTATCATCAAACTTTTGTCCGTTTAGACCATCTACCATTTTTCTGTTTCCTCTGCATTTAATGCTATGATATCTGAATCATCGGTTATTAATCCGAGGTGGTTTCAGGAGAATTGTGTTTTTAGATGATTAAACGCTGATGGTAATATGATGGAATATGAAAGGTTACCTGGTAACAATAAAAGAGCACGCGTATATATAAACGTTATAATAAGGTTGTTTCGTACGAAAAGTCGAAGTTGACTTGTTGGAGTTGTGACAAAATTGGCTAATTTTGAAAAGGGATCGCAAAGTTGTTTTTGTTAATAAATGCCAAAGGATCTGACGCGGCTACGTGTTGAACTTTTACTCAATTGCCGAGAGTTTCTCAGGTGCATAACTATATGCATAAATCTTTCCTTCCGTAGATGAAGTGCGGTTGATTCATCCTATCGATTGAGGTGTTTTCAAGAATCATGAAAGGTTTGAACGCAGAATGTAATCGTGAAGATACAAATGAGGTTTAAGACGAAATCAAGTGGCAAACTTGAAGAATTGTTTAGTTTCATATGTTATATTCAATATTTTAATTCATTTTAATTGTCCAATGTTATTAGTCCACAGTCGATAGTCCACAGTTGACAGTGCAATCATTCATATATAGTTTAATATATAATATTTGAATTAATTAATACGTATCGTGACCCGTGTACATGTCTCAGACTCGATCACAACTCAAAGTATATATATTATTATAGAATCAACCTCAACCCTGTATAGAGAACTCGATCATTACTGCATATAGAGTGTCTATGGTGATTCCAAATAATATATATAGATGTGTCGATATGATATGTCAAAACCTTGTATACGTGTCCCGATATTTAAAGTGCGTAAAATAAATAACAGAAATTAAATGACGATAAATAAAGTGCGTAAAGTAAATAACAGAAATTAAATGACAATAAATAAAATTGCGAGAATATAAATTGCGATAAAATAAATTGCGATAAATAAATTGCGATAAATAAAATGTAATACGGAATTAACAGTTAGCTAGGAACAGTTAGCTAGGATTTTGTTAGCGTGGTTTCTTAATAAAATTTAATATTGTTAATTAGTCTGTTTCTAATCAATTTTTATTGTGTCCATTATTTCTTCATTATGCCACTTGTTGGATTCTGATAGGTCAAAATTCAAATATGAAATTGAATTTGAATGAAAATAGTTATTCTTTGGTGAACGGATAAGTATCCCGGTGGTTGTAAATAGGATAGTGAATAACTGTTGAATCAGATTCGAAGAATATACAGTGTAACTTATTAATGTGAAATTTAAATATTCCTCGGGTATTACCTACCCGTTAAAATATTTTTATTATTAACAGTTTGTACAAAAGAATTTTTAATTACAATCTTTATGAAAACATATATACATATATATTTTCTTCAGATGTAATCATGAATTTAATGAGTTAACATGATATTAAACTCATTTAGTTTTCAGTTGGAACTAGAATAAATAATTTCTAAAACATTAGAGATTACATAATCACCATGTCGAACGAAGATAACTGATGTAGAATGTCATGTAGAATGATGATTATACTCGAGGTATAGATTGAGATGTTGAGGCATGTGATATTGAAATTTGGGTTGTTGGTGGTACCGTTGGTGCCGGTGATTTGGATGAAGCTGGTACGTTTTGCACCATATTTTCCAAGACTAAAACTTATGCGCGAAGTTCGTTAACTTCTTCTATTACACCGGGATGATTGTCGGTTCGGACGAGCGGATGAATGAGGTTTAGAATCTGAGATAGTATATGATCGTGATGAGATACTTTGGAAATGAGAGAGAAAATGGTGTCTCGAACAGGTTCGCCGGTAAACGTTTTAGGTCCATTGTCAAGAGGTGAATTTGGTTAGTGGAAATGATCGCCTTCTTCGCGTTTCCATTGATTAAGTCGACTACGAACCCATCTCCAATTCATTCAGAATAGATGATGGCTAATTGATCGATTCATTCTGGTTACTCTGCTTTCGGAGCTCGAGTGGAAATCTATATCGAAATAG
This sequence comes from Rutidosis leptorrhynchoides, assembly GCF_046630445.1. Taxonomy (NCBI): domain Eukaryota; kingdom Viridiplantae; phylum Streptophyta; class Magnoliopsida; order Asterales; family Asteraceae; genus Rutidosis; species Rutidosis leptorrhynchoides. The sequence continues at coordinate 639,935,919 of NC_092336.1, forward strand.
CTGTCGGAATAACTATCGAAATAGCTATCGAAATCAGATGGACTCGAACTGGTTGAGGGATTCATCTCGTACGATCAGATGAAGGATTTTCGATAAGAAATAGATTATAGGATGTAGATTAGTACCCTGCAATACATAATTTACATATGCATATATAATACTAAAATCCCATAAGCTACGGAGGAATCTACGGAAGCTGTCAGGCAAATGTAACAATAACATATACGCTAAGATATGAATTTAACTATACATTGTCTATGCAATAAAGGCAGTAAGACGTGTCTTAGACTTTAAGGATGGTAAGCAAATAATTTTTCGACACTAAATGATAAGCAAAACTTTTGACATGCAAACACGGTCGAAGTCCAGACTCATTAATGCATTCTAACGACTATCAGTTAGACTCACTAATGCAAGACCTGGTTCGCTAAGACCACCGCTCTGATACCAACTGTGAAGACCCGTCCTAATCCATCCGGACGAAGTCCATATCGATTATAAACGATTCACAACAGTTGATTACATCGCGAGATACTTGACCTCTATATGATACATTTTACAAACATTGCATTCGTTTTTGAAAAGACAAACTTTCATTACATCGAAAGTTGACAGGCATGCATACCATTTCATAATATATCCAACTATAATTGACTTGATAATAATCTTGATGAACTCGACGACTCGAATGCAACGTCTTTTGAAATATGCCATGAATGACTCCAAGTAATATCTATAAAATGAGCAAATACACAGCGGAAGATTTCTTTCGTACCTGAGAATAAACATGCTTTAAAGTGTCAACCAAAAGGTTGGTGAGTTCATTAGTTTAACTTAAACAATCGTTTCCATCATTTTAATAGACCACAAGATTTCAGATTTCCATTTCTCATAAACATACGTCCCATGCATAGAGACAAAAATATCATTCATATGGATTGAACACCTGGTAACCGACATTAACAATATTCATATATAAGAATATCCCCATCATTCCGGGATCCTCCTTCGGACATGATATAAATTTCGAAGTACTAAAACATCCGGTACTTTGGATGGGGCTTGTTGGGCCCGATAGATCTATCTTTAGGATTCGCGTCAATTAGGGTGTCTGTTCCCTAATTCTTAGATTACCAGACTTAATAAAAAGGGGCATATTCGACTTCGATAATCCAACCATAGAATGTAGTTTCACGTACTTGTGTCAATTTCGTAAAACAGTTATAAAAGTTGTGCATGTATTCTCAGCCCAAAAATATAAAGGGTAAAAAGGCAAATGAAACTCACGATACTGTATTTTGTAGTAAAAATACATATGACGTCATTGAACAATGCAGGGTTGGCCTCGGATTCACGAACCTATATCAATTGTGTATATATTAATACGTATAATGTAAGTTACAAAATTTCATTTATTAATATGTATTATTTATATATTATAGTTTTGTAGAATTTATTCTAACCTTTATTTTAAAACGTATACTTATATTATATTTTAAGTTATATTTTATATATATATATATATATCGATTTTATGTATATATATCTATAATGATTTACGTTTATATAAATAGTGACATTAATATATTTATATACATATATTTGTGGTTAGTATTGTATTTATGAAATTTTATTAGTTTGTTATGTGAATTATTAATACAATCCTAGTATATACCATAAGTATATATATAGTGTACAAAAGATTTATTTGTTAAAATAATAATTTAGATAATAATGATTTACTAATAATAATAATAATTTTATTAATAATGATAATACTAATAGCAAAAAAAATGAAAATGATAACTGTTAATGATACTAATAATAATAACTCTAAAATAATATTAATACTAATACCATACTTATGTTAATAATAAGGGTTCTAATATTTATAAAATGATAAATGATAATCATAATAATACTAGTAAATATTAATGATGATACTGATAAATATGATATTATTAATTGTAAATGTACTGATGATACTATTATTTATAAACCGGTACAAATTCTAATATTGATGATAATAATATATTTTTATTTCCTTCATAATAATAATAATAATGATAATCATAATCCTAATGATGATAAAATACTAAAATGATAAGTTTATTACTAATAATAATATTATTAATACCTATCATAATAATAATAGTAATGTCTATAATACTTTCAAATATGATAACAAGTATGATACTAATAATAACAATAACAATAACAATCAAAACAATCACAATAATAATAATAATACTAATAATAATTAATATATAATAACAATAATAAAATTAGAAAAGAAAACTACCTCACATGAAAAGAGTTTCAAAAAAAAAAAGAAACTACCGTCCTCTGGACTCGATCTCGTGACCACATGCTCACACGCAAACACTCTCGACCATCCCACCAATTCTGATTCTCTGTACTAATATCGAATTTAAATTTTATATATAAACTGTTTTTCTTCTATTCCTCTTCTTCTCCACAAGTCTCACGGATTCAACAAAACATCAATAACCAAAAAAAAAAATCAGGGTTCCTTTTAAAGCTTCAAAACATTACAGAAAAAAAATAGTTGGGTTCTAAAATAAAAAAAAAAAACACTAAAGGCCTACTGCAGCGTCGGTTCTTGGAACAAAACAAAAAAAATTGATTTCGTAATAGATAACATTATAGATAATGTTTATAACACGAAATAGTTTTCTAAACATGTATAAAAACTACTGGAATCGTCAATTTGATCAGAAACATATACACGAACGCGAATTTGTCTCAAGAACAATTGTTGACTTTTTTAAAACTAAACTTTGACTTCAAAATTCAAGATCGATATAAAGATTTGAGAGTTGAGATTTTGCAGATAGATTCAAAGAAAGATTTCTAACCTTTCTGCATTTTTAGATTTTGAAACTTTATTCGAAATTGAATTAAGAGAAAAAAAAATTGGAGCGTGCAGAGAAGAAGAAAAAAAAAATATCGCTGTGCTCTTTAATCCCATTGGATTTCCTCTTTATTTGATTTGCAATTATACATAATCATTTTGTAATAATCGAGATCGGTTGATAAAAAATGGAGAAAATGTCAACACAGGTTCACGAGTTTGGAGCAGGAAAGAAACAAAAAAAATAATAATAATAATAGAGATAAAGGATACAGAGGTCAAGCGTATAATATAGATCCCTACTGTTTTTTTTAATTAATAATAATAATATATAATAACAATACTATTAATATCTAATAATATTAATAAAATTAATAATAATGATAAATATAATATTAATGATAATAATAATTGTAAAAATGATAATAATAATAATAATAATAATAATAATAATAATAATAATACCATACTAATTATGATAATATTAATATTTTATCGATAATAATAATATTAGTAATAATAATCTAATTTATACATCCAATTTCATCTTTATATGATATAAAGTGATATTATGAATACAAATATTGATATTTGACGATACAAATAACATTACTACAACAACTATATTTGTATTTAAATTTAATTTATTAATATCATCTATTATTATGTAATATTTAATAATTATGTAATATGTATTGTAACATATACTGAATATTATATATTTATGCATTTTAATATAAATATATTATAATATTTATTTACATACTAATTATATTATACTTATGTATGTAATTATGAAAAATATAAATGTTTTATATATGTAAGTATTATATATATTTATTAAAATAGTACATTATTTCATCATAGATATATTATAAATTTCTACATATACATAATATAATAATTATGTATAAAATCATATATATATATAGTTATATTTATGTATATATGTATACTACCATATATATAAAATCATGTTTTAAATGTTGAGTAGATGATTAATTATGTATATTAAACAATTAACTACAAAGTATAACATTGTACATTTAATATTTTGATAACGTTGGTAAAATATGTTTGAATCATTTATATACAATATACTATATATATTCAAAATGAAAATCTTTAGTTATTAAATGTTATCTTTTATAATAACAAAATTACTTAATAGTTCATTAATACTAATATAATTAGTTTTATATATAATTATTTATATTTACATTCTTAGTTACAATTAAAGGTTCGTGAATCGTCGGAAATAGTTAAAGGTCAAATGTTATCATGAAATAGTTCAAACATAATGAGACTCGGTTTAATAGACTTTGCTTATCGAGTCGAATCATATAAGATTATGTTTAAATTTGGTCGGAAATTCCCGGGTCATCACAACTGTGGACATCATTACTAATCAATAACATGTATATTGTATCAACGAGTTATGAAGAATTAACTCATTCCCTCTGAAGAAATTATATATATATATATATATATATATATATATATATATATATATATATATATATATATATATATATATATATATATATATTTTGAAATAAATCTTTCCGTGCTAAGCTATTGTGTGTGAATCTTAACTACTCGGTTAATTCATATTACAAATATGCAATAATGTACGTCCTTCGGCCGCAACTTAACCAGCGTTAACTACAATCTCTGTCGCAATTCAACAAATTCCAATTCATAATAAATCAAGTATATATTTGATTTTACACTTTCATCATCGATGTACCTGAAACTTTTCAGATAACATCATTCGTACTTTGCGAAATTCACAAGAATTCCATGAACCGAACATCATACATCAACAAATAACGAAGTATTGATTCATAATTTCAATGTCATTAAAGAAATACTGCGTAAAAGTTATGTACTTTTTAAAGCCTTTAGGGATTATTCAATTCTAGTTTCAACCGTAAATCAAATGAGTTTAATTTAACATTAACTCATTAAATCTATGTTACATCTGAAGAAAATATACATATATATATTTTCATAAAGACTGTAATAAAATTCTTTTGTACAAAATATTAATTGTGAAATTTTTTTTAACGGGTAGGTAATACCCGAGAGATATATAAATTCACAATTAATATGTTACATTCTTCGAATCTGATTCAGCAAATCATCCATTATACTCCCTACTTTCACAACAATATACATTCTTTTATAGAAATCAAAATAACCATACTCATTCAAAATTTAATTACATATTCTGATTTTGAAATCTCAAAATTCAACTTGAGATATGACCAAAATCATCACTCTTAGATCCTTACATCTTTCACAAGCTATATTTTGACTTCAAAACTGTGTTAGAACATCAAATGTATGTTAACGATTACAATATGTGTTCAAACCCTTCGAAGATTTCTGAAGACACTTCGAATGATGAGCAATCGAGATGATGATCCAACCACATGTTACCCACAGTTATGTACCCGAAAAACTCTTGAAACCAAAGTAAAAGTTTAAACAACGTATCCGCATCAGATTCTTTGGCATTTATTAGCAAAAATAACTTTGCGACTCCTATTCAAAGTAGCCAGTTTTGTCACAGCTCCAGCAAGTCAACTTCAACTTTTCAGTCAGACTAACCTTATTATAACCTTGAGATATACACCTTCGTTACCAGGGAACCTTTTACATTCCACCACATTATTAGCAGATGTACCAACAACTTCATTACCCTTTGACTTTAGCCTCTCCAAAAAGACATTATAATTATTCATTGAAACCCCATCATTTACTCATTCGCATCTTGTAATGAGAATTGTCATACGAATCATTGGGAATTAGCAATCAGTATTTTGAAATCTCGCAGGATGTCTACGCCAACAGTTATATGTGTATATATAACGTCTATCTTCTGGACTTAATTTGAATGTGAAGTTTCTGAAAAACACTCCGAACTACGAATTGGTTCTCCGAAAATGAAAAAAAAAAATGCTGATGAAGCAGCAAAAACTATAAACGACTTTAAACGGTAAAAGCTGGATGATAATGATGAAGTGTGTTGGCAAAGCACAAAAAAAAAGAAAGAGAAGTTTTGGAACTGGAAAACGGATTGAGCAAAGTAGGAAGGAGGTTGTGGACAAATTACAAAGACTGAACCTGACTTCAAAGGATCCAAATGATCCAGTACCTGCTGAAGTCATTAACGAATACCTTGCTCCTGACTCTAAACCCCTGCAAACAATATTCTTCATCATCCTCTGATATTAGAAATTCTAAAATATCATCATATCTTTCATTATAAATATCCTCCATATTTCTGAAGATATTTTCTTAATTTTTCTTATTTGAAATCATTTACCTCTTCGCGCTATCTGTATTACATCATAAAAGAAACTATTTTAGTTTCAAAATTCTGAAACATTCAAGTTTAAAATAGGAATATTTTGAAGTAATGTTGGGAACTGAAGCATGAATTAGTATAATATAATGACACTTGATCAATGTGATTATATTACAGTAAGTCATGCTGAGTTTCTAAATAGAACGTGATGATTCACAGATCATAACATCATCATGTGCCATGTTATACGACTCTTGTATTCTATTTAACCTCTAAAATATCAAGAAAATATTTCTTGATGATTCGGCTTTTTCCAAGGTATTCTAGTAATTTGACAAGTCAAGATCGTGCCATCACAATTTCCTTCCTAGAACATTAACAATGTTCATTCCGAAATTCATATCTGTGAATTCTGGGCCATTACAAGCGGTGCTTAATCGCAAGAAGAAGAAACGAAAGGACAAAACTCCGAAATAGAAATTGGGTATAAATTGCAGCAAATAAAAGAGAGCATTAACTGTGAATGATAATGATTATAGAAGACAGAAGCAGAGACTTTGAAATATAAGGGAACATATAAATCCCAACGACAAACCAGAAATTATAAACCATATATATCAATGCATATAGCAATATAAAGACACGGGAGAACTAGAAACACTATAAATCCAAGAGTATAGTAGAAGTAAATAGATTCTTCTGGCGGTAGATGAAAAAGAAGAATGACCAATATGAAAGTTAGAAGTATATCGAGAATCAGAACTGGATAGAGCATATTGATGAATACTTTAAAATATGAGTTGAGGGGGAAAGAATAGAAGGTGATGAAACATGACTAGGAACTTAGAAATCAACAGATTTAACTCACACAATGGCGGAATAAGTGAATCAAACCCTCTAGTGAATAGGTTAAGTTTTTTTTGATTAATTTAGTCAAACCACAACTAAATCAAGTGTGATTAGATCAACACCTAGAGCTATTATTCACCACCTGGGTGATTTGGACGGAGAGAGAATCGGAGGAGCTCACTAGATCTGAGTGTGTGTAACAAATGAGAGGCTTAACCTAAAATGAAGAACATAAGACTTTATATACCCCTGCTGTTGACTCACCCATATGATTCATTCATCACACGTACGAGTTGGCTTCATCAGTCGTACGGGTGATCACTCACTCGTGTCTTCTCATTTAGGTTGTAATTGTGACTTAGCTCAGCATCAACCGTGCGTATGAGCCTGTCAGCTGTACTAGTGAGGCTTCACTCGTACATCTGACTAAGTCTAACATAGTCAAACATCTAAATCTCGTTCCTGCAGTTCCTGTAACCACATACAAACATGGATAGGATAATAACGAGTAATCATGGTGGCCTGTAAACTGTTGTACCTGCAATGGACGTGGGTAGATGTCTAGGGACTTGCATAAAATGCATCAACAGAAGGTGTGAGTTGTAAGGAAACGAAGGAGGTGAATTTATAAGAAAATCTTCGACAGAACAATTAAAATGGACGATCGCATTTAAAGCGGATCCTAATTCCCTTGATTACCGGAGAGTCAAATCTTATTAAGAAGATTTTCTTCAAATCCCTTGAAATCTGGGAATCAATCATATCTATGTCAAATGATAAGATGAATCTACATTTACTCATTTCACTCTTCTATGTTAGCTTCATTCGTACTCTTCATATAAATGGATTGTTTATCCAAATTATTCGCAGATGATAAAACTCTAATTTTCAGCCCGTATGCATCATGAAAACATACTTATTATCATTCACGACCTTTCCACTCAAATTTCGGGACGAAATTTCTTTAACGGGTAGGTACTGTGACAACCCGGAAATTTCCAACTAAATTTAAACTTTAATCTTTATATGTTTTCGACACGATAAGCAATATTTGTTAAGTTAAATTATAAAAATTTTAAACTATGTTCATACATTCATTCAACCTCGACCAAGTTCCAACGATTCACGAACCATTAAACGAATATGATTATATATGTATATGTGTATATATATTATAACTTGAAACGTAAACAAAATATTAGATTAAATACTTTATATGATTGTATCTGTTTCAAAATATTTATCAATGGAATTAGAAGATAAGATCAAATGATTGAATTATCAGATATATTGAATTATGATTACAAGTCTCTGTTGAAAGGCCCACGTTGATTTGAGAAATCTTTCCGTTTTAACAATATCCGGAAAATGGTAAAGTGATTTATAAATAAGAACAAATTGTCAATCATTGAGAACTAGACAAAGGATAGTGGAAGATTGAATCTCATAAAGACTCGATTGATCTATTTAGTTTCAAACGTACAAAAATGTTTTCAGTTTAAAAAGAACTTTATTATTAAAACGTATATAAATTTTATAAATATCTAGAACCACTTTTGACAACTCATTACTTAACTAGTATGATAAATATAACGATATTTATATTTTATTTTATTAAATATAAATAACGATTTATATTAATATTATATATATTTATACGCGTATTATACGTACATAGTTTTATACTTTTACTATACTTAAACTTTACCTTTACTTTATTTTTGCTTTACTTTAACTTTAATAATTCACTTTAATAATTCATACTTTAATAATTCACTTTAATAACTCATACTTTAATAATTTACTTTAATAATTCATACTTTAATAATTCACTTTAATAATTCATACTTTAATAATTCACTTTAATAATTCATACTTTAATAATTCACTTTAATAATTCAAAAATCTATTATAAATAGAATTCAATAGGTTTCATTATTTCATAGAAACTTGAAAATATTTTTCTCTAAACTCTCTCAATCGATTTACATATATATATTTACTCCGTATTATTTCAAGATATTATTAGTATACATAAAATATTAAGACGGAGTGCTGTCCGAGTGATTTCGAAATTGTTTTTCGAGTAGGATAGGATTAAGGAAATTATGGGTTATAGCTATGGAGGTGATTGAGTATGGTTCATGGGTATGCTCGTGAGGTCAATATAGTGTTTATCATTTCCGTTGCGTCTACGTACCTTTCCTGCAATATTGAATCTCAATATTGATATGTGAGTACTCATAATTTAACTTTTACATACTAATAGTGTATCCCTGACTAGTGCTCGAGTATTTAGGATTATACATGCTTTAACTTTTGATATTGCCCTTAGACACGTTAGGTTGAATATTGAATTAGTTACACTTGCGGTTGAGATAAGGTATAAGATATGCATGTCCTTGGAAAGCTACAGAAAAATTAAGGACTTTTCCTTTAGATATCGAATGGTTTCGATGAACGGATTAGAAGTTATAATCAATTGAATTTTCAATATTTTTATTAAAAATGATTATTATTATTATCTTCATTTTTATCGTCGTTCTAGTTTTATCTTATTTATTATCATTATTATTATCTTTATCAATAAAAGGGATTTATCATTAAAAATTGTTATTTTTTTTTATTATTACTATCTTTATTATCGTTAAAGTTATAATTAGTATTATTATTATTATCCAATTATTATTATTATTATTATTATTATTATTATTAGTATTATTATTATTATTATTATTATCATTATTAATATATATATCATTATTTAAAAATGGATATTGTCATTGTTATTATTATTATTACTATATTATCATTAAGATAATTATTAGTATTATCGTTAAAAATGTAATAGTAACTATCATTATTAATATTAGTGTAATTAAAACAAATATTTGTAACACCTAATTATTTTGATTACTATTATTATCATTATTATGAACACGATATAAAAGACGATTAAAAGCTATTAAACGAAACGATTAAGAAATAATGAGTAAGAGTATCATGATGAAATTAAAATATTATAAGATATTGATTTAGATAAAATTATCGTTCTTATTATTTTTATCATTACTATTATTATTAAAAATATCGTTAGTATTAAAACTATCATTTTAACAAAAATTATCATTTTAATAGAAATGTCATTGTTACTATAAAATATCATTATTATTATTATTTTAAATAGAATTATTATTTTAAAGATAATATTAAAAATTATCGTAAATATTAAAGTTATCATAATTAGAATTATCGTTTTATCATAATGTCATCTTAGTAATTATAAATATTGATATTTTTATAATAATAATTATTATTACAAAATAATACAACTTTTACTTACTATCATTATAGATATTATTTTATCAAATAAATATGTGATACAAACATATTTTACTACGTGTAATAACTTACTTTAATAATACCTATCATATTATCTTTATGATATAAAATGAACCCTATAAATTTTATTACTTAATATATATAAAAGTATATTATATTATATAAATTTAATATAAAATTTTATTTATTAATAAATAAATTATATTATTTACTCTAATAAATCTTTTAAAAATATTTAAAAATATAAAACGACGATATTTAAACTATATATTAATCATGTATAGATTTTTGGAAATTATTTTGAGTCAAATTTACTTTTGTTGACTTTTGCATATTAGTCTCGAGCATTAGGATTGTGGTACACTATGACTTGACCTAATTTGTTAGACAAATATTGACCAACACATAATTATATATAATTAATTTAGGTTCGTGAATCCGAGGCCAACCTTGCACTTGTTCAATGACGTTATATGTATTTTTACTACGAAATACAGTATGGTGAGTTTCATTTACTCCCCTCTTTACTATTTACATTTTTGGGGCTGAGAATACATGCAAATGTTTTATTAACTGTTTTACAATAATTATATGCGTGAGTTTCATTTTCCTTTTTACCCTTTATATTTTTGGGACTGAGAATACATGCGCCTTTATAAATGTTTGACGAAATAGACACAAGTAATTAAAACTACATTCTATGGTTGAATTATCGAAATCGGATATGCCCCTTTTTATTAAAGTCTGGTAATCTAAGAATTAGGGAACAGACACCCTAATTGACGCGAATCCTAAAGATAGATCTATTGGGCCTAACAAACCCCATCCAAAGTACCGGATGCTTTAGTACTTCGAAATTTATATCATGTCCGAAGGAGGATCCCGGAATGATAGGGGATATTCTTATATGTATCTAGTTAATGTCGGTTACCAGGTGTTCACCATATGAATGCTTATTTTTGTCTCTATGCATGGGACGTATATTTATGAGAACGGGAAATGAAATTCTTGTGGTCTATTAAAATGATGGAAATAAATGATTATGATAAACTAATGAACTCCCACGAACATGAGTGATCATGGGATTATAAAGTAATACTCACGCTTAAATGACACAACGCGTTTTGGGATCACAGGCTGAGTAGAAGTGCGAGTACGTTATGGTTAAGCGTGCTCGGGCGAGAGCACTACCAGGATGGGTGACCTCCTGGGAAAGTGCTTCTCGTGTGTGGTCACCAAGAAAAAGCCGTGCGCCTGCGGGCAAAGCGGACAATATTGTGGTCATGTTAAGCTGGGTGTTACAGAATGGTATCAGAGCCAGGCCCCGGACCAAACGTGTACAGCGAGGACGCTGTGTCCCATTAGGGGGGAGGATTGTAACACCCGTGTTACATCCGTCCCACATCGGTTGGTGAGGGGAACGAAGCATGCCTTATAAGGGTGTGGAGACCTTTCCTAGCATGACGCGTTTTGGGACCACAAGCGCAACAGATCCCATGAGAAATCTGCAGTTAAGCGTGCTCAGGCGAGAGCACTACCAGGATGGGTGACCTCCTGGGAAAGTGTTCGTCGTGTGTGGTCGCCAAGAAAAATCCGTGAGCAACCTACGGGGGAGATAAGGGTATGTCCCTATCTCTGCAAAGCGGACAATATCATGCTACGGGGAACGTTTTACCTGGGGTGCTATAGATGGTATCAGAGCCAGGCACCGGACCAAACGTGCACAGCGAGGACGCTGTGTCCCATTAGGGGGAGGATTGTAACACCCGTGTTACATCCGTCCCACATCGGTTGGAGAGGGGAACTAAGCATGCCTTATAAGGGTGTGGAGACCTTTCCTAGCACAACGCGTTTTGGGATCACAGGCTGAGTAGAAGTGCGAGTACGTTGTGGTTAAGCGTGCTCGGGCGAGAGCACTACCAGGATGGGTGACCTCCTGGGAAAGTGCTTCTCGTGTGTGGTCGCCAAGAAAAAGCCGTGCGCCTGCGGGCAAAGCGGACAATATTGTGGTCATGTTAAGCTGGGGTGTTACAGAATGGTATCAGAGCCACTCATGTGCCGTTGGGGGTGGTGGGGCAAACCTCATCGAGGACGATGAGTCCCTAAGGGGGGGTGAATGTAACACCCTAGGCAAATCCCACATCGCCCACGAACATGAGTGATCATGGGATTATAAAGTAATACTCACGCTTAAATGACACAACGCGTTTTGGGATCACAGGCTGAGTAGAAGTGCGAGTACTTTATGGTTAAGCGTACTCGGGCGAGAGCACTACCAGGATGGGTGACCTCCTGGGAAAGTGCTTCTCGTGTGTGGTCGCCAAGAAAAAGCCGTGTGCCTGCGGGCAAAGCGGACAATATTGTGGTCATGTTAAGCTGGGTGTTACAGAATGGTATCAGAGCCAGGCCCCGGACCAAACGTGCACAGCGAGGACGCTGTGTCCCATTAGGGGGGAGGATTGTAACACCCGTGTTACATCCGTCCCACATCGGTTGGAGAGGGGAACGAAGCATGCCTTATAAGGGTGTGGAGACCTTTCCTAGCATGACGCGTTTTGGGACCACAAGCGCAGCAGATCCCATGAGAACTCTGCAGTTAAGCGTGCTCAGGCGAGAGCACTACTAGGATGGGTGACCTCCTGGGAAAGTGTTCGTCGTGTGTGGTCGCCAAGAAAAATCCGTGAGCAACCTACGGGGGAGATAAGGGTACGTCCCTATCTCTGCAAAGCGGACAATATCATGCTACGGGGAACGTTTTACCTGGGGTACTGAAAGGACCCGTTCATATACATTATAAACGATTCACAATAGTTAATTACATCGAGGTATTTGACCTCTATATGATACATTTTACAAATATTGCATTCATTTTTAAAAGACAAAATTTCTTTACATCGAAAATTGACAGGCATGCATACCATTTCATAATATCCACTATCCAACTATAAATTGATTTAATAATAATCTTTGATGAACTCAATGACTCGAATGCAACGTTCTTCGAAATATGCTATGAAAGACTCCAAGTAATATCTTTAAAATGAGCAAATGCACAGCGGAAGATTTCTTTAACACCTGAGAATAAACATGCTTTAAAGTGTCAACCAAAAGGTTGGTGAGTTCATTAGTTTATCATAATCATTTATTTCCATCATTTTAATAGACCACAAGAATTTCATTTCCAGTTCTCATAAATATACGTCCCATGCATAGAGACAAAAATAATCATTCATATGGTGAACACCTGGTAACCGACATTAACTAGATACATATAAGAATATCCCCTATCATTCCGGGATCCTCCTTCGGACATGATATAAATTTCGAAGTACTAAAGCATCCGGTACTTTGGATGGGGTTTGTTAGGCCCAATAGATCTATCTTTAGGATTCGCGTCAATTAGGGTGTCTGTTCCCTAATTCTTAGATTACCAGACTTTAATAAAAAGGGGCATATCCGATTTCGATAATTCAACCATAGAATGTAGTTTTAATTACTTGTGTCTATTTCGTCAAACATTTATAAAGGCGCATGTATTCTCAGTCCCAAAAATATAAAGGGTAAAAAGGCAAATGAAACTCACCATACTGTATTTCGTAGTAAAAATACATATAACGTCATTGAACAAGTGCAAGGTTGGCCTCGGATTCACGAACCTAAATTAATTATATATAATTATGTGTTGGTCAATATTTGTCTAACAAATTAGGTCAAGTCATAGTGTACCACAATCCTAATGCTCGAGACTAATATGCAAAAGTCAACAAAAGTAAATTTGACTCAAAATAATTTCCAAAAATCTATACATGATTAATATATAGTTTAAATATCGTCGTTTTATATTTTTAAATATTTTTAAAAGATTTATTAGAGTAAATAATAAAATTTTATTTATTAATAAATAAAATTTATATTAAATTTATATAATATAATATACTTTTATATATATTAAGTAATAAAATTTATAGGGTTCATTTAATATCATAAAGATAATATGATAGGTATTATTAAAGTAAGTTATTACACGTAGTAAAATATGTTTGTATCACATATTTATTTGATAAAATAATATCTATAATGATAGTAAGTAAAAGTTGTATTATTTTGTAATAATAATTATTATTATAAAAATATTAATATTTATAATTACTAAGATGACATTATGATAAAACGATAATTCTAATTATGATAACTTTAATATTTACGATAATTTTTAATATTATCTTTAAAATAATAATTCTATTTAAAATAATAATAATAATGATATTTTATAGTAACAATGACATTTCTATTAAAATGATAATTTTTGTTAAAATGATAGTTTTAATACTAACGATATTTTTAATAATAATAGTAATGATAAAAATAATAAGAACGATAATTTTATCTAAATCAATATCTTATAATATTTTAATTTCATCACGATACTCTTACTCATTATTTCTTAATCGTTTCGTTTAATAGCTTTTAATCATCTTTTATATCGTGTTCATAATAATGATAATAATAGTAATCAAAATAATTAGGTGTTACAAATATTTGTTTTAATTACACTAATATTAATAATGATAGTTACTATAACATTTTTAACGATAATACTAATAATTATCTTAATGATAATATAGTAATAATAATAATAACAATGACAATATCCATTTTTAAATAATGATATATATATTAATAATGATAATAATAATAATAATACTAATAATAATAATAATAATAATAATAATAATTGGATAATAATAATAATACTAATTATAACTTTAACGATAATAACGATAGTAATAATAAAAAAAAATAACAATTTTTAATGATAAATCCCTTTTATTGCTAAAGATAATTATAATGATAATAATAAGATAAAACTAGAACGACGATAAAAATGACGATAATAATAATAATCATTTTTAATAAAAATATCGAAAATTCAATTGATTATAACTTCTAATCCGTTCATCGAAACCATTCGATATCTAAAGGAAAAGTCCTTAATTTTTCTGTAGCTTTCTAAGGACATGCATATCTTATACCTTATCTCAACCGCAAGTGTAACTAATTCAATATTCAACCTAACGTGTCTAAGGGCAATATCAAAAGTTAAAGCATGCATAATCCTAAATACTCGAGCACTAGTCAGGGATACACTATTAGTATGTAAAAGTTAAATTATGAGTACTCACATATCAATATTGAGATTCAATATTGCAGGAAAGGTAAGTAGACGCAACGGAAATGATAAACACTATATTGACCTCACGAGCATATCCATGAACCATACTCAATCACCTCCATAGCTATAACCCATAATTTCCTTAATCCTATCCTACTTGAAAAACAATTTCGAAATCACTCGGACAGCACTCCGTCGTAATATTTTATGTATACTAATAATATCTTGAAATAATACGGAGTAAATATATATATGTAAATCGATTGAGAGAGTTTAGAGAAAAATATTTTCAAGTTTCTATGAAATAATGAAACCTATTGAATTCTATTTATAATAGATTTTTGAATTATTAAAGTGAATTATTAAAGTATGAATTATTAAAGTGAATTATTAAAGTATGAATTATTAAAGTGAATTATTAAAGTATGAATTATTAAAGTAAATTATTAAAGTTAAAGTAAAGCAAAAATAAAGTAAAGGTAAAGTTTAAGTATAGTAAAAGTATAAAACTATGTACGTATAATACGCGTATAAATATATATAATATTAATATAAATCGTTATATAT
This sequence comes from Rutidosis leptorrhynchoides, assembly GCF_046630445.1. NCBI lineage: Eukaryota > Viridiplantae > Streptophyta > Magnoliopsida > Asterales > Asteraceae > Rutidosis > Rutidosis leptorrhynchoides. Next base: position 639,952,041 of record NC_092336.1, read on the forward strand.
ATTTAATAAAATAAAATATAAATATCGTTATCTTTATCATACTAGTTAAGTAATGAGTTGTCAAAAGTGGTTCTAGATATTTATAAAATTTATATACGTTTTAATAATAAAGTTCTTTTTAAACTGAAAACATTTTTGTACGTTTGAAACTAAATAGATCAATCGAGTCTTTATGAGATTCAATCTTCCACTATCCTTTGTCTAGTTCTCAATGATTGACAATTTGTTCTTATTTATAAATCACTTTACCATTTTCCGGATATTGTTAAAACGGAAAGATTTTTGTGTGAGTTAAATCTGTTGATTTCTAAGTTCCTAGTCATGTTTCATCACCTTCTATTCTTTCCCCCTCAACTCACATTTTAAAGTATTCATCAATATGCTCCATCCAGTTCTGATTCTCGATATACTTCTAACTTTCATATCGGTCATTCTTCTTTTTCATCTACCGCCGGAAGAATCTATTTACTTCTACTATACTCTTGGGTTTATAGTGTTTCTAGTTCTCCCGTGTCTTTATATTGCTATATGCATCTATATATATGGTTTATAATTTCTGGTTTGTCGTTGGGATTTATATGTTCCCTTATATTTCAAAGTCTCTGCTTCTGTCTTCTATAATCATTATCATTCACAGTTAATGCTCCCTTTTATTTTCTGCAATTTATACCCCAATTTCTATTTCGGAGTTTTGTCCTTTCGTTTCTTCTTCTTGCGATTAAGCACCGCTTGTAATGGCCCAGAATTCACAGATATGAATTTCGGAATGAACATTGTTAATGTTCTAGGAAGGAAATTGTGATGGCACGATATTAACTTGTCAAATTACTAGAATACCTTGGAAAAAGCCGAATCATCAAGAAATATTTTCTTGATATTTTAGAGGTTAAATAGAATACAAGAGTCGTATAACATGGCACATGATGATGTTATGATCTGTGAATCATCACGTTCCATTTAGAAACTCAGCATGACTTACTGTAATATAATCACATTGATCAAGTGTCATTATATTATACTAATTCATGCTTCAGTTTCCAACATTACTTCAAAATATTCCTATTTTAAACTTGAATGTTTCAGAATTTTGAAACTAAAATAGTTTCTTTTATGATGTAATACAGATAGCGCGAAGAGGTAAATGATTTCAAATAAGAAAAATTAAGAAAATATCTTCAGAAATATGGAGGATATTTATAATGAAAGATATGATGATATTTTAGAATTTCTAATATCAGAGGATGATGAAGAATATTGTCCGCAGGGGTTTAGAGTCAGGAGCAAGGTATTCGTTAATGACTTCAGCAGGTACTGGATCATTTGGATCCTTTGAAGTCAGGTTCAGTCTTTGTAATTTGTCCACAACCTCCTTCCTACTTTGCTCAATCCGTTTTCCAGTTCCAAAACTTCTCTTTTTTTTTTGCGCTTTGCCAACACACTTCATCATTATCATCCAGCTTTTACCGTTTAAAGTCGTTTATAATTTTTGCTGCTTCATCAGCATTTTTTTTTTCATTTTCGGAGAACCAATTCGTAGTTCGGAGTGTTTTTCAGAAACTTCACATTCAAATTAAGTCCAGAAGATAGATGTTATATATACACATATAACTGTTGGCGTAGACATCCTGCGAGATTTCAAAATACTGATTGCTAATTCCCAATGATTTGTATGGCAATTCTCATTACAAGATGCGAATGAGTAAATGATGGGGTTTCAATGAATAATTATAATGTCTTTTTGGAGAGGCTAAAGTCAAAGGGTAATGAAGTTGCTGGTACATCTGCTAATAATGTGGTGGAATGTAAAAGGTTCCCTGGTAATGAAGGTGTATATCTCAAGGTTATAATAAGGTTAGTCTGACTGAAAAGTTGAAGTTGACTTGCTGGAGCTGTGACAAAACTGGCTACTTTGAATAGGAGTCGCAAAGTTATTTTTGCTAATAAATGCCAAAGAATCTGACGCGGATACGTTGTTTAAACTTTTACTTTGGTTTCAAGAGTTTTTCGGGTACATAACTGTGGGTAACATGTGGTTGGATCATCATCTCGATTGCTCATCATTCGAAGTGTCTTCAGAAATCTTCGAAGGGTTTGAACACATATTGTAATCGTTAACATACATTTGATGTTCTAACACAGTTTTGAAGTCAAAATATAGCTTGTGAAAGATGTAAGGATCTAAGAGTGATGATTTTGGTCATATCTCAAGTTGAATTTTGAGATTTCAAAATCAGAATATGTAATTAAATTTTGAATGAGTATGGTTGTTTTGATTTCTATAAAAGAATGTATATTGTTGTGAAAGTAGGGAGTATAATGGATGATTTGCTGAATCAGATTCGAAGAATGTAACATATTAATTGTGAATTTATATATCTCTCGGGTATTACCTACCCGTTAAAAAAAATTCACAATTAATATTTTGTACAAAAGAATTTTATTACAGTCTTTATGAAAATATATATATGTATATTTTCTTCAGATGTAACATAGATTTAATGAGTTAATGTTAAATTAAACTCATTTGATTTACGGTTGAAACTAGAATTGAATAATCCCTAAAGGCTTTAAAAAGTACATAACTTTTACACAGTATTTCTTTAATGACATTGAAATTATGAATCAATACTTCGTTATTTGTTGATGTACGATGTTCGGTTCATGGAATTCTTGTGAATTTCGCAAAGTACGAATGATGTTATCTGAAAAGTTTCGGGTACATCGATGATGAAAGTGTAAAATCAAATATATACTTGATTTATTATGAATTGGAATTTGTTGAATTGCGACAGAGATTGTAGTTAACGCTGGTTAAGTTGCGGCCGAAGGACGTACATTATTGCATATTTGTAATATGAATTAACCGAGTAGTTAAGATTCACACACAATAGCTTAGCACGGAAAGATTTATTTCAAAATATATATATATATATATATATATATATATATATATATATATATATATATATATATATATATATATATATATATATATAATTTCTTCAGAGGGAATGAGTTAATTCTTCATAACTCGTTGATACAATATACATGTTACTGATTAGTAATGATGTCCACAGTGATTCTTGAACTGACAGAGTTTGTGATGTTATCGGTGTTGTTGATTCGGATGTTGACTGTACTGACGATGCTGGTAACGCTGACGGTACTGTTGATGCTGTTGGTAAAGCAAGTTTAGCTTGTTAATCACACACCATTTTTGTCAGGGTTTCTACTCTTCCTTCTATCATTTTGGTTCGCTTAACTGATTTATGGTTAGGGCTAGATTAGATAATCTCTAAGACTTTAGAGATTACATAATCGTCGCGAAATGTTTCTCCAATGAAGTTATGAATTAATACTTCGTCAGTTATTGTTGTTGGTACTCCTTGGTATCTATGGTGCGTATGACGTTGATGCTCGTGGGACAGATTGTGAAGTTGAGGTTTACAACGCGGTTGTGGTTGGAGGTGGTAATGGTACTGTTGGCGTTGATGATGGTGGTACTGGTTATGCGGTTGATGCTGCTGCTGGTGTTTGTAATCTCTGCACCATATTCTCCAAAGCCACTACCCGAGCGCGAAGCTCGTTGACTTCTTCTATTACACCGGGGTGATTGTCGGTTCGGACGAGCGGATAAATAAAATCTAAAATTTGATGTAATATATAATCGTGACGAGATACTCTGGAAATGAGCGTGAAAATGGTGTTTCGGACAGGTTCGCCGGTAAGTGCTTCAGGTTCTTCGTCAAGAGGGCAATGTGGTGGATGGAAGGGATCACCTTCTTCTTGTCTCCAATGATTGAGAGGCTACGAACCCATCCCCAATTCATCCAGAATAGGTGATGACTGATTGGTTGATCTATTTCGGTCACACTGCTTTCGGAGCTTGAATGGGATTCCATTTCGGAATCTGAGTGACTTGAACTGATGACGAATTCCATTTCGTACGATTGGATAAAGGATTTTTTTTTTCCGATATGAAATGATTTTGGCTAACGGATGGTATTCTAATTACATAGAATATATATATATATATATATATATATATATATATATATATATATATATATATATATATATATATATATATATAAGATTTCGTAGATTACGGAGGACTTTGCGGGATATGTCAGCCAAAGTTTAAAGTAACAGATACGATAAGATATGATTTAGCAGATATGCTAAGATATGAATTTTTGTCTATACACTATTCATGCAATCAATGCAGCAAGACGCGTCTTAGACTAAAAATGATAAGCAGGTAATTTCCTGAGGATGATAAGTAGTAAATTTTTGACACAAAATGATAAGCAAAACTTTTGACTTGCAGACACGGTCGAAGTCCAGACTCACTAATGCATCCTATCGACTTTTCGTTCGAAACAACCTTATTATAATCTTGATATATACGCGTGCTCTTTTATTGTTACCAGGGAACCTTTCGTATTCCACCATATTACCATCAGCGTTTAATCATCTAAAAACACAATTTTCCTGAAACCACCTTGGATTAATAATCGATGATTCAGATATCAAAGCATTAAATGCAGAGGAAACAGAAAAATGGTAGATAGTCTAAACGACCAAAAGTTTGATGATAAAGAAAGGAGTGTTGGGAACGCTCGATAGAAAATTGGGTATTGAAAAACAGATTGAGCTATCTATGAAGGATACCAAGGACAAATACAAGGACCATACCATATATTCAAAGAATCCAGATAATTCTGGATCCGATGAAACCTTCAATGAATATCTTGCTCCGTACTCATGTTAAAATCTTGCGGAAAGTCTTTCCCCATCAACCATCGAACTTAGAAATTTCAAAATATCATTATCAATATCTTCGATATTTCTGAGGATATTTTCATAAATATCCTCGTCCGAAATTATATACCTCATCGTGCTTCCTGTGTATCGTTATATTGAAAACATTCAATAGAAATTTAGTACTGAAAAGTGGATTATGCGAAACTATGAAGGAAGCCGTGGACAAATCACAAAGAATAAGTTTGACTTCAAAGAATCCAAATGATTCTATTTCTGATGAAGTCTTTAGCAAATACCTTGCTTCCGAATCTAAACCCTTACGGATAAATCTTCTTCATCATCCATCGATATTAGAAATTCCAAGATATCATCGTATCTTTCGTTATAAATATCCTCCATATTTCTGAAGATATTTTCATAACTATTCTTATCTGAAATCATTAATCTCTTCCTGATATCAGTGTTACATCATATAGAAACTGTTAGTTTCTATATTCTGTAAACTTTCGAGCTTAAAAAATATGAATGTTATTGGAGTAATGTTGGGAACTGATGCATGAAGCAGTATAAAATAACGACACTTGATCAATGTGATTATATTACAGTAAGTCATGCTGAGTTTCTAAATGGAACGTGATGATTCACAGATCATAACGTCATCATGTGCCATGTTACATAACTCTTTCATCCTACTTAGCTCCGGAACAAATCAAGAAAATGTATTCTTGATGGTTCTATCTTCCGTGATGTTGATAAATTTGAAAATCAAATCGTGCTATCACGTTCCTTCCTGCTTAGAACATTATAATCATTCGAGACTCTATATCTACAAATTCTGGACCACTAACCGCTTGACTGGAAGTCAGGAAGAGAAAATAAAAGCATAGAGCTTTGAAATGTAAGGGAGAATATAAAGCCGATAACAACACATAAATTACAAACCGTGTATATCAATGTTTATCGCAACATAAAGGCACGTGAGAATTAAAAACATTATAATCCTGAGGGCGAAGTAGAAGAAAACAGATTCCTCTGGTGGAAGTTGGAAAAGGAGAATGATTGTTGCGATAATAAGGATGAGGACAAGGATCAGAACTGGATTAAGCATTTTCAGAATCTTTTGGATGTATGAAATAAGAAGGAAAGTATGGGAAGGGTGAGAATAATGGAACGGAAGAGTTTAATTTATAATGGAAATATCAGACAGAGTAATCAAAACAGATCACCGCATTTAATTCGAGAGATCTTAATTTCCTTATTCGCCGAAGAATCAAATCTTTTAGATTTCGAAGATTTTCTTTAAATCCCTTGAATTCCGGGATTCAACTATGACTAGTGAAAAGTTATGATGAAACTTGTCTATCTCAATTTTACTATTTAGTGATAACTTCATTCATATGCTTCGAGTGATAAAATCGTTTTATCTATATTATTCAATAATGATAAAACTCTATTTATCAGCTCATATTCGTCAGGGAAACATATTTATTGTTAGCCATGACGACCTCACTCAAATTTCGGGACGAAATTTCTTTAACGGGTAGGTACTGTGATGACCCGGAAATTTCCGACCAAATTTAAACCTAAATCATTATATGATATCGACGATAAGCGAAGTCTGTAATGTTGAGTCTCAAAATTTTTTGAACTAATTACATGAATACATTTAACCTTTGACTATTCCCGACAATTCACGAACAACTAATTGTATATATATATATATATATATATATATATATATATATATATATATGATTTAGAATTTATTTAATAAACGCTCATAGCACTAGTTTGTCATCTTGATGATTATTAATAAAGCTAAAAACGAACTTATAGCATATAGATAGTTAAACACACACACAAACAATAAAGTTGCGTAGACTATAAAGTTGAAGTGACGGTAGGTAATACCATATGATACCACGAGATAGAACCAAACAAAGAATGGGAATTCTAAATATTTAGCATCAAAATTGCTTCCTGATAATTGATTGCTTTCTTTTAACTTTGCATAATTATATGTATTGATGTAGATACATACATGCATCTAGACATTTATTTATTTTTATACAAAATCCTTTGACTTGTAAATGAGACCGAATTGGAGAATGATATACGTTCATTTTTGTTTGTTTGTCCGACATATCACATCCATAATCACTTATTACTCTTCTTTTGTTAATTAAGGACACCCCACAATACAACTTTCTTTAATATATATCCCCACCATCTGTTACCAATTGCTATCACTACTAGTATATTTATTTATATTGATATATATGCATATCATTGTAATTAATCATGAGCCTAACACGCACTAACTTACTTAAAATAATTAATATTATTTCCGCCTAAAAGTAGATTCCAATCAACTTTTCTTTTCGTTTATGTGTACATGTGATTGAGTGTCGATTAACTAAAAGTTAAACCGAAAAATAGGTGCTCCGTGATTACGGGGATATTACCCTCCATAAATCGACTGCATCTATCTCATTCTATCCATCTGTTTTCTTTTCATTTCTGTTGCTCGTAGAATTTACACAGAAATCATTACCGCCATCCACCACCTTGTCCTCCTTTTCTAAACCATCGACACCGTCACCTATCGTAAACCACCTTCACCATCTTAGGCCAACAAAGTTATGTCACCACCACCATGTTTTTACTTCTCGATCATCATCACAACCTCAAACGAACAATCACTTGAACCACCATGTACAACCACAAACCATCGCCACCACCATGAACACCCTACAATACCTTACAACCCGCTACCCAAAACCACCTTGACACTATCACTTCAAACCCATTACAAACTGCACGAATTGTTACTGTTACACTGATGCAACTATCTATTTTGTTCGCTGATCTTCAAACCAAAAACAGTCCCTACAACTACCGTAATACTTTCTGTTTTTCCTAATTATTTCGAGCATCAACACCATCAAAACCACCACCACAGAGCACGTTATTTTTGCTGCTATTGTTCCCTGCTAACAACATGATAACGAGGTAACGAAGGGGACAAAGAATGAAGAAGATGAATAATGAAAGAATGAGATCATGATTTTATGTTGACACTGTACCTGCGTGAGTTCCTATTTCTGTTTCGTTTACAGACCCGCAACAAACTAATATCAACACCTGAGATTCATCTGATCAGGCGACGTTGATGATGGATGATCACGAGCTAAAACTGCATCTGTTTGCTTCCTTTTCTTTTAGACGTCTCATCTGCAACCCAATAAATAAATACAACATGCTGCTATTGAATTACGCGTGTTTTGTGGCCGACAAGTGCCCACTAGAAAACCCTACTTAATAAATAAATGAGCTGTTAAAATTTCTTAGTGGGAATCTTAATTAGGTCGACTAATAAAACAGTTTTTGTCATAACCCGTCCTTAACCATAAGAACGTGTTAGATAACGTATGATTTCATTGCGAGGTATTGACCTCTATATGCGACATTTTTAAAAGAGAAACTGCATATATTATACATTACAAACCATAACCATTATTTTTGTTACAAACTTTAGACAATAAAAAGATGATTATCATTTAGCGATAATCTTCGACTTACAAACTTTACATATAATGATAACAACACGATTTCGAGCATATTTTACAACACAAATCCTTGGGTATGCAGTTTTATTTTTGACACAAATATGCGTACGCAAGATCCTGCTCAAATTCAACATAATGCAGCGGAAGCTTTAGTAATCACCTGAGAATAGACATGTTTTAAAAGGTCAACATAAAGTTGGTGAGATATAGGTTTAATGCCGGCAGCAATATATATATATAGACCACAAGATTTCGTATATAAACAGTTTAATAAAAATATTCTAAGTGGTTGAGCACTTGGTAACCATACTTAACATTTAATCACGTCGCATATTCCCTTTATTATGAAATCTTACTACACCGTACCAAGTATAGTCACGAAACGAAGTACTGTGCAACCGTTGAATACTGGTCGTCCAGTCCGGTTGGGGTTGTCAGGCCCGATAGATCTATCAACAGGATTCGCGTTTACAATACCGCTGTAAATATTAGTTACCAAGCTACAGGGAAGTATGCCAGTGGTACAACTCAACGTAGAATATATTTTTCAGTTACTTGTGTCCATAACGTAAAACATAAAATACATGTATTCTCATCCCGAAATATTTAGAGTTTAAAAGTGGGACTATATACTCACTTTCGTCTTGAAGATATATATATAATTTGACTTGGTCTCCGGTTGATATCACGAACCTATCCATATATAATATATCAATACCTTTTCTTTTTTTAAACAAACGTCACATATATATACTTGTTATACTTTTAATACTTTGAATAATTCCTTAGTCCGTAGTTAGCAGTTCGTTGTTAGTAATTCAATTTTAATGGTTCATTTTTAGATGTTTAATATACCCGCAATGAAATAAATAAAACCCCCAACGAAATAAATAAAACCCCATCGTATATGTATTGGTCGAGATTAATCTTGACCCATGGTACCGGTGTTGTCAAATGACGTGTTGCGTACATAAAGTACCGGTGTTGTCAAATGACGTGTTGCGTACAATCATGGGATCTTATGATTAATCTTCTCGTGTTGTTTACGGGTGATCCTGAACCATATAAAATTGAATTATAAGTACATATATATAAAATATCATGTTAACTTAAAAAGATGTGATTTATTTAATTTTTTCCCAATTATTTTCGTGGCTAAACTAGTCTTGGATATCCGATTTTGTTTCGGTCATAGTTTCTTCGTTACAACTCCGTTTTCGTTGATTCAACTTGCCATCTCCTTGGATCGAGTCCCTATTTAAGACTATGAACTGTAAATACCTTAGTTTGTATTCAAAATCACACGGCATAGGTCAAACTTTAGTTAAACTTATGAAGTTAATCATTTTCCATCATGTAAACAACCTCAAATGATTATTTTTCTAAAAATACTTATACTTTGAGTTAAATCATGAAATTTTTATGTGTTATCATATTCATAGTAAAAATCATTTTTCCAGAAAATAAACCTCCAATTCAAAGTTTAAGATGGTTTTTAATTATCCAACCCAAAACAGCCCCCGGTTGCACTCCGACGTCGTAAATTCAGTTTTTAAGGTGTTCTTTGAAAAACCAAGTTATACCTTGTTAAGTTAGCATATAATTAAGATATGTTACAGGTCTTGAAGTATTTTAAAAGTTAAGTTAGAAGGATCTATTTAGTTTGCGAACAAGTTTGAAATCATTCAAACTATGTTCTAGTTTATAAACTCTTATATATATAGCTTTAAATATATGAATTGAAAAAGAGTTGAAGTAGAGTTTTTACCTCAAGTTTAAAATGTAAAGTTGCTGGAAAGAAGTAGTAAAATAAAAGTTGAGAGAGTTCTTGCAAGTGTGTGTGAAAATTGGAAGTAAAATTTGGAAAATGAATGTGTAAAAATGAGTTAGAAATGGTGCTTATTTATAGGCTTGAAAATTTGGTTTTTAGTGAAAATATCTAAGATAAGTTAAAATTTATTATGTCATGAATGACATATTATTCCAATAATTGAAGATTTCTATTGGTATATACCAATAGTAAATACTTCTAGAAGCTGTGTATAGTACCCTAGATATACGTATAGGATTATTGAGGAAACGGAACGAGAATTCAAATATAACTATCTTTTGTAAATATACTTATATTGTTTTATGTATAAAAGCCCTTTAAAAATGATTAAATACATTACTTATACGATATATGTATAAACATTATAAATCATCAGTATTTATGTCAAATAACGTTACGTAGGTTATTGTTTTGAAAACTTAAGTTAGTAGTTTCAAAATATACTTATGACTTTTTGTTATTAATACAAAATGAGATATTAAAACATCCTTAGATCATGTTAAATATGTATGCATAATTATCATATATTGTATAGTTCGTGATATCATCGGTCAAACTAGACGGTCAAACGTTGTGTAAAACTCTTTTCAAAAACATAAGTCTCAACAATTTGGATTGCTTATCATGTTGGTAAGGTTTAATTTATGTAAATATTAATCTCATAAGTATAGAACGATCGGAAAAGTGCGGGTCGTTACAGTACCTACCCGTTAAATAAATTTCGTCCCGAAATTTTAAAATTGTACCTATTTTGCGTCATCGAGAAACAAGTGTGGATACTTTTGTTTCATCTGATCCTCTCGTTCCCAAGTAAACTCAGGACCTCTTCGAGCATTCCAACGAACCTTAACGATTGGTATGTTGCTCTGCTTGAGCTGTTTAACTTCACGATCCATGATTTCGATTGGTTCTTCGATGAATTGTAGTTTCTCATCGACATGGATTTCTTCAAGAGGAATGGTGAGGTCTTCCTTTGCAAGACACTTCTTAAGGTTTGAGACGTGAAAGGTATTGTGTACTCCGGCGAGTTGTTGCGGTAACTCGAGTCGATAAGCTACCGGTCCAATGCGTTCGATGATCTTAAACGGGCCTACATATCTTGGGTTCAGTTTACCTCTTTTACCGAAACGTATTACACCTTTCCAAGGTGACACCTTTAGCATAACCATGTCCCCAATCTGAAACTCTAATGGTTTCCTTCGGACATCGGCGTAGCTCTTATGGCGACTTCGGGCTGTTTTCAATCTCTCCTTGATTTGTACTATCTTCTCAGTCGTTTCGTGTATGATCTCGGGACCAGTTAATTGTCGATCTCCTACTTCATTCCAACAGATAGGAGATCTACACTTCCTTCCATACAATGCTTCGAATGGTGCAGCTTTAATGCTTGCATGATAACTATTATTATACGAAAATTCTGCTAACGGTAGATACTTATCCCATCCGTTTCCAAAATCGATCACACATGCCCTGAGCATGTCTTCAAGAGTCTGAATCGTTCTTTCACTCTGCCCGTCGGTTTGCGGATGATATGCGGTACTCATATCTAAACGAGTTCCTAGTGCCTCCTGCAGTGATTGCCAGAACTTTGAGGTAAATCTACTATCACGATCGGATATAATGGAAATAGGTATTCCATGCCTTGAAACAATTTCCTTTATATACAATCGTAATAGTTTCTCCATTCTATCCGTTTCCTTTATAGGCAAGAAATGGGCAGATTTGGTAAGACGATCAACAATCACCCAAATGGTGTCGTATCCCCAGGCAGTCTTTGGTAACTTCGTGATGAAATCCATGGTAATACCATCCCATTTCCATTCTGGGATTTCTGGTTGTTGAAGTAACCCTGATGGTTTCTGGTGTTCTGCCTTGACCTTGGAACAAGTTAAACACTCCCCAACATATGTTGCAACGTCTGTCTTTAAGTTAGGCCACCAATAATGTGTCTTAAGATCTTGATACATCTTTCCAACTCCAGGATGTATCGAGTATCTTGTCTTATGTGCCTCGTTCAATATCAACTTCCTTAATCCACCCAACTTCGGTACCCAAATACGGTTTGCAAAATATCGAATTCCATCTTCCCGCATAACGAGTTGCTTCTCATACTTCTTCATTATTTCATTTCCTATATTTTCTTTAGTAAGTGCTTCTCGTTGAACTTCTTTGATTTGTGAGTTGAGATTCATGCGAATTTTTATGTTCATCGCTCGTACTCGAATTGGTTCTCGTTCCTTTCTGCTTAGAGCGTCGGCCACCACGTTCGCTTTCCCGGGATGATAACGAATTTCACAATCATAGTCATTTATTAACTCGACCCACCTACGTTGCCTCATGTTCAACTGTTTCTGATCAAAAATATGTTGAAGGCTTTTATGATCAGTAAACACAGTGCATTTAACCCCATACAAGTAGTGTCTCCATATCTTCAATGCAAACACGACTGCTCCCAGTTCTAGATCATGCGTCGTATAATTCCGCTCGTGAATCTTTAATTGTCGGGATGCGTATGCAATAACTTTCTTCCGTTGCATAAGAACGCAACCAAAACCTTGTCGCGAAGCGTCACAATATATTTCAAAATCATCGTTCCCTTCTGGTAACGATAAAATAGGCGCCATAGTCAACTTCTTTTTCAGTAATTGAAATGCACTCTCCTGCTCAGAAGTCCATTCATATTTCTTCCCTTTTTGCGTTAACGCTGTCAACGGCTTGGCTATTCGGGAAAAATCTTGAATAAACCTTCTATAATAACCGGCTAAACCCAAAAATTGGCGTATCTGCATTGGTGTCTTAGGAGTCTCCCATTTTTCAATGGCTTCAATTTTTGCTGGATCAACCTGAATTCCTTTGCTACTAACAACGTGGCCAAGAAATTGCACTTCTTTCAACCAGAAAGCACATTTAGAAAATTTAGCATATAGCTGTTCTTTTCTTAACAACTCTAATATTAAACTTAAATGCTGCTCATGCTCTTGCTCACTCTTGGAATAGATAAGAATATCATCAATGAAAACGATAACAAACTTATCTAAATATGGACTACAAACTCGATTCATGAGGTCCATGAATACAGTTGGCGCATTCGTCAATCCAAATGGCATGACCAAAAATTCGTAATGACCGTAGCGTGTCCGAAAAGCAGTTTTCGGTATATCTTCTTCTTTGACACGTAATTGATGATAGCCCGATCTTAGGTCAATTTTCGAGTACACACATGATCCTTGGAGTTGATCAAATAAGTCGTCAATTCTCGGTAGTGGATACCGATTCTTGATAGTTAACTTATTTAATTCACGATAATCTATACACATTCGGAAAGATCCGTCTTTCTTCTTGACGAATAAAATTGGAGCTCCCCACGGTGAAGTACTTGGTCGTATGAATCCACGATCCAGTAATTCTTTTAACTGACTCTGAAGTTCTTTTAACTCGGACGGTGCAAGTCTATATGGAGCACGGGCAACCGGTGCAGCTCCTGGTACAAGATCTATTTGAAATTCTACAGATCTAAATGGAGGTAATCCCGGCAACTCTTCCGGAAATACTTCAGGAAAATCTCTTGCCACAGGCACGTCATTGATGCACTTCTCTTTTTCTTTCTTTTCGACTTTATTAACATATGCTAAGATAGCATAGCACCCTTTCTTCAAGCACTTTTGAGCTTTCAAATAACTAATGAGTTTTAGCTTTGAGTTACCCTTCTCTCCATAAATCATCACCGGCATTCTATCCTTACAAGGAATGCGAATTGCCTTCTTGGCACACACAACTTCAGCTCCTACTTTGGACATCCAGTCCATGCCGACTATTACATCAAAACTTCCTAATTCTACGGGTATTAAGTCAATTTTAAATGTTTCTCCGGCTAAATTTATTTTACAATCACGGCAAATTTTATCGGCTTTAATTAGTTTACCATTAGCTAACTTAATCATGTACTTCTAATTTAGCGTGAAAGTCTCTACACACGTAACTTCTATCAGCACCAGTATCAAATATAATAGATGCGGATAAGTTATTAATGGTAAACGTACCCGTAACAAGCTCCGGGTCTTCACATGCCTCTCTAGCATTAATAACAAATGCTCTCCCACGTGCAGGTCCGATATTCTTCTCTGGATTCGGGCACTGGCTCTTATAGTGACCTTGTTTTCCACACCCAAAACAAGTAATGGTAGCCAAAGCAGTTCTATTTGCATTGGTGGCAAGAGTCTTGGTACCATTTGTATTTGTAACGAGAGCCCTACAATCTTCAGCAAGATGACCCTTTCGATTACATTTGTTGCATACCACATTACAGTAACCAGAGTGATGTTTGTGGCATCGGTTGCATAAAGGATTTTGTCCTTTATAACCAAAGCTTAAACCACTACCCGCACCTTGCGTGTTTTCTTGTTTCTTAAAAGATTGTTGTTGGTTACCTCGATCATAATTTCCATTCCACTTTCTTTTGTTACCTGATACCTTCACATCAGTATTGGATACTTTCTTATCCATGATGACCTGATCCATTAGCTCGTTTGCCATGGTTATAGCTTCATGAATTGTCTTAGGTTTCGATGCTGTAACATTTGCCTTGACCTTTTTGGGCAAACCATCTTTGTACATTTCAATCTTCCGTTCTTCGGTTGGAACCAATTCAGGACATAGCAAAACTAATTCCATGAATCGCTGATTGTAGTTGGTGATTTCAGTACCAATAACCTTCAGACTTCGTAACTCATCTTCCAACTTCCTAACCTCGTTCCTTGGACAATATTCGTTGATTAACATTGTTTTGAATTCTTCCCACGGAGTATCATAAGCTACATCTCCTCCTACAGCCTTCACATAATTTTTCCACGACGTGAGTGCACTATCTTGTAAAGTGCACGATGCATACTTGGTCATGTCCTTTTCAACACAACCACTGATTTTAAACACAGTCTCCATCTTTTCTATCCACCGGGTTAAACCGATTGGTCCTTCTGTTCCACTGAATGATGAGGGCTTGCAAGCTTGAAAAGTTTTGTAAGTGCACCCCACACGAGGATTTGGGTTAACTGCAGCACCTCTTGCAGCCTCGACCCATAACATTCTGTCGTTCACTCGTTGATTGATGAGTTCCTGGATTTCTTGTTCCGTCATTCGGTTCAATCGCGCCATATTCTTCTATAAGAATGAAAAGAAAATAATTATTCACATGGAATATTATAGATGTAGTGTCTATTTACAGTACATTATAGCTTATTAATAATATGAACCAGGTATTATTATAAAAGCCTTTTCTTCTTATTAGCGTTTTATAATTATATCTAGGGTAGTACCTACCCGTTAATGTCCATACTTAATAGCTTAGTACAGAATCAATTACTACCATCTAAATAATACTTAACCATGGAAAATTATTGCATTTCACACTTCACTATTTTACATATGCTTATCTTATATCGAACATTAAGCAAACCACACTAATAATATTATATAAAACATTATATGATCCCATGGTTTAATACGGCAGCGCATCGTTTGGTCTATTTTCTAGGACGTTTAGGTTCAAGGAATGGCCTAACGCTTATCCTAGCTGTCTGTCATAACCCGTCCTTACCCATAAGAACGCGTTAGATAACGTATGATTTCATTGCGAGGTATTGACCTCTATATGAGACATTTTTGAAAGAAAACTGCATATATTATACATTACAAACCATAACCATTATTTTTGTTACAAGCTTAAGACAATAAAAAGAAGATTAACGTTTAGCGATAATCTTCGACTTACAAACTTTACAAATGATGACAACAACACGGTTTCTAGCATATTTTACAATACAACATCTCGGATATGCAGTTTTATTTTTGACACAAACATGCGTACGCAAGATCCTGGTTAGATCCAACATGATGCAGCGGAAGCTTTAGAAATCACCTGAGAATAGACATGTTTTAAAAGGTCAACATAAAGTTGGTGAGATATAGGTTTAGTGCCGGCAGCAATATATATATAGACCACAAGATTTCGTATATAAACAGTTTAATAAAAGTATTCTAAGTGGTTGAGCACTTGGTAACCATACTTAACATTTTCACGTCGCATATTCCCTTTAATATGAAATCTTACTACACCGTACCAAGTGTAGTCACAAAACGAAGTACTGTGCAACCGTTGAATACTGGTCGTCCAGTCCGGTTGGGGTTGTCAGGCCCGATAGATCTATCAACAGGATTCGCGTTTACAATACCGCTGTAAATATTAGTTACCAAGCTACAGGGAAGTATGCCAGTGGTACAACTCAACGTAGAACATATTTTTCAGTTACTTGTGTCCATATCGTAAAACATAAAATACATGTATTCTCATCCCGAAATATGTAGAGTTTAAAAGTGGGACTATATACTCACTCTTGTCTTGATGATATATATAATTTGACTCGGTCTTCCGGTTGATATCACGAACCTATCCATATATAATATATCAATATGTTTTCATTTTTAAACAAACGTTATAAATATATACTTGTTATACTTTTAATACTTTGAATAATTCCTTAGTCCGTAGTTAGCAGTCCGATGTTAGTAATTCAATTTTAATGGTTCATTTTTAGATGTTTAATATACCCGCAATGAAATAAATAAAACCCCCAACGAAATCAATAAAACCCCATCGTATATGTGTTGGTCGAGATTAATCTTGACCCATGGTACCGGTGTTGTCAAATGACGTGTTGCGTACATAAAGTACCGGTGTTGTCAAATGACGTGTTGCGTACAAACATGGGATCTTATGATTAATCTTCTCGTATTGTTTACGGGTGATCCTGAACCATATAAAATTGAATTATAAGTACATATATATAAAATATCATGTTATCTTAGAAATATGTGATTTATATCATTTTTTTCCAATTGATCCCGTAGTTGAAATGATCTAGGATAACCAATTTTGTTTCGGTCATAGTTTCTTCGTTACAAATCCGTTTTTGTTGATTCAAATTGCCATCTTCTTGGATCGAGTTCTTCTTTAAGACTATGAACTGTAAATACCTTGGTTTGTATTCAAAATCATACGGCATAAGTGAAACATTAGTGAAACATATGAAGTTAAACATTTTTGTTACAACAAAATCATTTAATGACCATTTTTCCAAAAATACTTATACTTTGAAAAACCAAGTTTTACCTTGTTAAATTAACATATAAATAAGTTATGTTACATGTCTTGAAGTATTTTAAAAGTTAAGTTAGAAGGATCTATTTAGTTTGCAAACAAGTTTGAAAACATTCAAACTATGTTCTTGTTGTTAAACTTTTGTACCACAAAATAAGATAGCTATATATATATGAATCGAATAAGGTTATGAACATAAATTCTACCTCAACTTCCTTGGATAAAGTTGCTGTAAAAGAGAAGTAAGAAGCTAGAATCAAAAGGGTACTAGAGGTGAATGAAAGATTGGAAGTAAGTTGGTGTTCTTGGAGGGTTTTCTTGAAGTGTTTTTGTATGGTTTTCTTATGGTGTTTTAGTATGGTTTTTGAAGCTAGATCTTCTTGGAAACTTTGCTGAATTGATTAAGGGTTTTAAGGGTTGTGAAAGAGTGTGTGTTTAACTAAAAATGAGGTTAGAAAATGAACTAGAAATGGTGATACTTATAACCTAAAAAAAACATGTATCATGTAATACATGATAAGATTTTTAGTTTGTAATTTTGTTAATTAGTCAAGTAATCATCCAAAAGTAATTACCTAGCTCTAAGGGCATGAATAATGGCTGGTTAGGTGGTGATTTTGATGTGTATTTACTATTAGTAAATACGTATAGGAGCTAGGTATGATACGAGTACAAATACTCTAGGTATACGTATAGAAATTTTGTGAAAAATGAAATGAGGATTCAAATATAGCTATCTTTTGTGAATACACTTATATGGTTTTATGTATTTAAGTTCTTTAAAAGTAATTAAATACATTACTTATACAATATATGTATAACATTATAAGTCTTAAGTATATATGTCAAATAACGTTACGTATTGTTATCGTTTTGAAAACTTAAGTTAGTAGTTTCAAAATACACATATAACTTGTTGTTATTAATATAAAATGAGGTATTAAAACATTCTTTAATCATGTTAAATATGTATATATACATATATATACACAAACGTATAATTATCATATATTGTATAGTTCGTGATATCATCGGTCAAACTAGACGGTCAAACGTTATGTAAAACTCTTTTCGGAAACATAAATCTCAACAATTTGGATTGCTTATCATGTTGGCAAGGTTTAATTTATGTAAATATTAATCTTATAAGTATAGAATGATCGAAAAAGTGCGGGTCGTTACATTACCTCCCCGTTAAATAAATTTCGTCCCGAAATTTTAAAATTGTACCTATTTTGCGTCATCGAGAAACAAGTGTGGATACTTTTGCTTCATCTGATCCTCTCGTTCCCAAGTAAACTCGGGACCTCTTCTAGCATTCCAACGAACCTTAACAATCGGTATATTACTCTGTTTGAGCTGTTTAACTTCACGGTCCATGATTTCGATTGGTTCTTCGACGAATTGTAGTTTCTCGTCGACATGGATTTCTTCAAGAGGAATGGTGAGGTCTTCCTTTGCAAGACACTTCTTAAGGTTCGAGACGTGAAAGGTATTATGTACTCCGGCGAGTTGTTGCGGTAACTCGAGTCGATAAGCTACCGGTCCAATGCGTTCGATGATCTTGAACGGGCCTACGTACCTTGGGTTTAGTTTACCCCTTTTGCCGAAACGTATCACACCTTTCCAAGGTGACACCTTTAGCATAACCATGTCCCCGACCTGAAACTCTAATGGTTTCCTTCGGACATCGGCGTAGCTCTTTTGGCGACTACGGGCTGTTTTCAATCTCTCCTTGATTTGAACTATCTTCTCGGTCGTTTCGTGTATGATCTCGGGACCAGTTAAATGTCGATCTCCTACTTCATTCCAACAGATAGGAGATCTACACTTCCTTCCGTACAATGCTTCGAATGGCGCAGCTCCAATGCTCGCATGATAACTATTATTATACGAGAATTCTGCTAACGGTAGATACTTATCCCATCCGTTTCCAAAATCGATCACACATGCCCTGAGCATATCTTCAAGAGTCTGAATTGTTCTTTCACTCTGCCCATCGGTCTGCGGATGATATGCGGTACTCATATCCAAACGAGTTCCTAGTGCCTCCTGTAGTGATTGCCAAAACTTTGAGGTAAATCTACTATCACGATCGGATATAATGGAAATAGGTATTCCATGCCTTGAAACAACTTCCTTTATATACAATCGTAATAGTTTCTCCATTCTATCTGTTTCCTTTATAGGCAAGAAATGTGCAGACTTGGTGAGACGATCAACAATCACCCAAATGGTGTCGTATCCCCAGGCAGTCTTTGGTAACTTTGTGATGAAATCCATGGTAATACCATCCCATTTCCATTCTGGGATTTCTGGTTGTTGAAGTAACCCTGACGGCTTTTGGTGTTCTGCTTTAACCTTGGAACAAGTTAAACACTCCCCAACATATGTTGCAACGTCTGTTTTTAAATTAGGCCACCAATAACGTGTCTTAAGATCTTGATACATCTTTCCAACTCCAGGATGTATCGAGTATCTTGTCTTATGTGCCTCGTTCAATATCAACTTCCTTAATCCACCCAACTTCGGTACCCAAATACGATTTGCAAAATACCGAATTCCATCTTCCCGTACAACAAGTTGTTTCTCGTACTTTTTCATTATTTCATTCTTTATGTTTTCTTCATTGAGTGCTTCTCGTTGAACTTCTTTGATTTGTGAGTTGAGATTCATAGGAATTTTTATGTTCATTGCTCGAACTCGAATTGGTTCTCGTTCTTTTCTGCTTAAAGCATCAGCCACCACGTTTGCCTTTCCGGGATGATAACGAATTTCACAATCATAGTCGTTTATTAACTCGACCCACCTACGTTGCCTCATGTTCAATTGTTTCTGATCAAAAATATGTTGAAGGCTTTTATGATCAGTAAACACAGTGAATTTAACCCCATACAAGTAGTGTCTCCACATCTTCAATGCAAACACGACTGCTCCCAATTCTAGATCATGCGTCGTATAATTTCGCTCATGAATCTTCAATTGTCGGGATGCAAATGCAATAACTTTCTTCCGTTGCATAAGAACACAACCAAAACCTTGTCGCGAAGCGTCACAATATATTTCAAAATCATCGTTCCCTTCTGGTAAGGATAATATAGGCGCCGTAGTTAACTTCTTCTTCAGTATTTGAAATGCGTTCTCCTGCTCCGAGGTCCATTCGTATTTCTTCCCTTTTTGCGTTAATGCTGTCAACGGCTTAGCTATTCGGGAAAAATCTTGAATAAACCTTCTATAATAATCGGCTAAACCCAAAAATTGGCGTATCTGCGTTGGTGTCTTAGGAGTCTCCCATTTTTCAATAGCTTCAGTTTTTGCTGGATCAACCTGAATTCCTTCGCTATTAACAACATGGCCAAGAAATTGCACTTCTTTCAACCAAAAAGCACACTTAGAAAATTTAGCATATAGCTGTTCTTTTCTTAACAACTCCAATATCAACCTTAAATGCTCTTCATGCTCTTGCTCACTCTTGGAATAGATAAGAATATCATCAATGAAAACGATAACAAACTTATCTAAATACGGACTACAAACTCGATTCATGAGGTCCATGAATACAGCTGGCGCATTCGTCAATCCAAACGGCATAACCAAAAATTCGTAATGACCATAACGTGTCCGAAAAGCAGTTTTCGGAATGTCCTCTTCTTTGACGCGAAGTTGATGATAACCCGATCTTAGATCGATTTTCGAATAAACACATGATCCTTGCAATTGATCAAATAAGTCATCAATTCTCGGTAATGGATACCGATTCTTGATAGTTAACTTATTTAATTCACGATAGTCTATACACATCCTAAAAGATCCATCTTTCTTCTTAACAAACAAAATTGGAGCTCCCCACGGTGAAGTACTCGGTCGTATAAATCCACGGTCCAGTAATTCTTTTAACTGACTTTGAAGTTCTTTTAACTCGGACGGTGCAAGTCTATATGGAGCACGAGCCACTGGTACAGCTCCTGGTACTAAATCTATTTGAAATTCTACCGATCTAAATGGAGGTAATCCCGGCAATTCTTCCGGAAAAACTTCAGGAAAATCTCTTGCCACAGGCACGTCGTTGATGCACTTTTCTTTCTTTTCGACTTTATTAACATGTGCTAAAATAGCGTAACATCCCTTTTCTAAACACTTCTTGGCTTTCAAACAGCTAATGAGTTTTAGCTTTGAATTACCCTTCTCTCCATAAATCATCACCGGTATTTTATCCTTACCAGGAATACGAATTGCCTTCTTAGCACAAACAACTTCCGCTCCTATTTTGGACATCCAGTCCATGCCGACTATTACATCAAAACCTCCTAATTCTACGGGTATTAAGTCGATTTTAAACGTTTCTCCGGCTAGATTTATTTCACAACCACGACAAATTTTATCGGCTTTAATTAGTTTACCATTAGCTAACTCAATCAAGTACTTAGCATCTAGAGGTAATGATGAACAATTCAATTTAGTGTAAAAATTTTTACACACATAACTTCTATCGGCGCCAGTATCAAATAAAATAGATGCTGATAAGTTATTAATGGTAAACGTACCCGTAACAAGCTCCGGGTCTTCTCGTGCCTCTCTAGCATTAATAACAAACGCTCTTCCACGTGCAGGTCCGCCATTCTGATTCGGGCACTGGCTCTTATAATGACCTTGTTTTCCACACCCAAAACAAGTAATGTTAGCCAAAGCAGTTCTATTTGCGTTGGTGGCAGGAGTCTTGTTACCATTTGCATTTGTAACGAGAGCCTTACAATCTTCAGCAAGATGTCCCTGTCTATTGCATTTAGTGCACAACACACTGCAGTAACCAAAATGATGTTTGTGACAACGGTTGCATAAAGGACTTTGTCCTTTGTAACCAAAGCCTGAACCGCTACCCGCACCTTTCGGGGTTTCTGGTTTCTTAAAAGATTGCTGTTGGTAACCTCGATCATAATTTCCGTTCCACTTCCTTTTGTTACTCGATACCTTCACCTCAGTAGTGAATGCTTTCTTATCCAGAATGACCTGATCCATTAACTCGTTCGCCATGGTTATAGCTTCATGAATTGTCTTAGGTTTCGACGCCGTAACGTTTGCCTTGACCTTTTTGGGCAAACCACCTTTGTACATTTCAATCTTCCGTGCTTCGGTTGGAACCAATTCAGGACATAGTAAAACCAATTCCATGAATCGCTGATTGTAGTTGGTGATTTCAGTACCAACTACCTTCAAACTTCGTAACTCATCTTCTAACTTAATAACCTCATTCCTTGGACAATACTCGGTGATTATCATCGCTTTGAATTCTTCCCATGGAGTATCATAAGCTACATCTCCTCCTACCGCCTTCACATAATTCTTCCACCATGTGAGTGCACTATCTTGTAAAGTGCACGATGCAAACTTGGTCATGTCTTTTTCATCACAACCACTGATTTTGAACACCGTCTCCATCTTTTCTATCCATCGGGTTAAACCGATCGGTCCTTCCGTTCCACTGAATGATGATGGCTTGCAAGCTTGAAACGTCTTGTAGGAGCATCCTACACGAGGATTTGGGTTAACTGCAGCAGCTCTTGCAGCTTCGACCCATAGCATTCTATCGTTCACTCGCTGGTTGATGAGTTCCTCGAGTTCTTGTTCCGTCATTCGATTCAATCGCGCCATTTCCTAATGAAAGAAAATAATTATTCACATGGATTATTATAGATGTAGTGTGTATTTATAGTACATTTATAGCTTGTTAATAATATGAACCAGGTATTATTATAAAAGCCTTTTCTTCTTATTAGCGTTTTATAATTATATCTTGGGTAGTACCTACCCGTTAATGTTCATACTTAATAGCTTAGTACAGAATCAATTACTACAATCTAAATAATACTTAACCATGGAAAATTATTGCATTTCATACTTCGCTATTTTACATATGCTTACATCAAACTTTAAACAAACCACACTAATAATATTATACAAAACATTATGTGATTCCATGGTTTAATACGGTAGCGCATCATTTGGTCTATTTCCCAAAACATTTATGTCCAGGGAATCCCCCAACGCGAATCCTAGCTGTCTCCCTACGTTTTGGCTGAGGTGCCGAAGAACTAGATGCGGGGATAGCACTAATAGGAATAGCGGGGATAGGGGTGGTAGTGTTGAGTGGAATTGGTGCCACTTCATTCTCATTAAACTCGGGATTTGGATTTTCTAATTCATTAGCCTTTCGTTTCTTTCCTAGTTCGAACTCGTCTTTTGTAATTTCCTGTATTTCTTCCTCGGGTTCACTTTCCTCCTCGGGTTCACTTTCCTCCTCGGGTTCACTTTCCTCCTCGGGTTCACTTTCCGATATTTCTATAGTTGGTTCATCCGGAAATTGTGAGTCTTCCCCAAAAATACCACTTTCGTCATCGGATATGTTAATGACTGAAACACAATCTGAAGGTTCTGATTCGGAGTCGTTGAATGTGATAATAAGTTTCGAGCCCGACATCTATCACATAACAACTAACCCATTAGTACTTACATAATATTTACATATAAATTTTTAACCAACAGTGATAAGCAATGGTTTTTAAAATCAGACCCGGTCAAAGTCCAGACTTTACTAATGTATCCTAACGACTTCTTGGTTAGACACACTAATGCAAACCTGGTTCGCTAAGACCAACGCTCTGATACCACATGTCATAACCCGTCCTTAACCATAAGAACGCGTTAGATAACGTATGATTTCATTGCGAGGTATTGACCTCTATATGAGACATTTTTGAAAGAAAACTGCATATATTATACATTACAAACCATAACCATTATTTTTGTTACAAGCTTAAGACAATAAAAAGAAGATTAACGTTTAGCGATAATCTTCGACTTACAAACTTTACAAATGATGACAACAACACGGTTTCTAGCATATTTTACAATACAACATCTCGGATATGCAGTTTTATTTTTGACACAAACATGCGTACGCAAGATCCTGGTTAGATCCAACATGATGCAGCGGAAGCTTTAGAAATCACCTGAGAATAGACATGTTTTAAAAGGTCAACATAAAGTTGGTGAGATATAGGTTTAGTGCCGGCAGCAATATATATATAGACCACAAGATTTCGTATATAAACAGTTTAATAAAAGTATTCTAAGTGGTTGAGCACTTGGTAACCATACTTAACATTTTCACGTCGCATATTCCCTTTAATATGAAATCTTACTACACCGTACCAAGTGTAGTCACAAAACGAAGTACTGTGCAACCGTTGAATACTGGTCGTCCAGTCCGGTTGGGGTTGTCAGGCCCGATAGATCTATCAACAGGATTCGCGTTTACAATACCGCTGTAAATATTAGTTACCAAGCTACAGGGAAGTATGCCAGTGGTACAACTCAACGTAGAACATATTTTTCAGTTACTTGTGTCCATATCGTAAAACATAAAATACATGTATTCTCATCCCGAAATATGTAGAGTTTAAAAGTGGGACTATATACTCACTCTTGTCTTGATGATATATATAATTTGACTCGGTCTTCCGGTTGATATCACGAACCTATCCATATATAATATATCAATATGTTTTCATTTTTAAACAAACGTTATAAATATATACTTGTTATACTTTTAATACTTTGAATAATTCCTTAGTCCGTAGTTAGCAGTCCGATGTTAGTAATTCAATTTTAATGGTTCATTTTTAGATGTTTAATATACCCGCAATGAAATAAATAAAACCCCCAACGAAATCAATAAAACCCCATCGTATATGTGTTGGTCGAGATTAATCTTGACCCATGGTACCGGTGTTGTCAAATGACGTGTTGCGTACATAAAGTACCGGTGTTGTCAAATGACGTGTTGCGTACAAACATGGGATCTTATGATTAATCTTCTCGTATTGTTTACGGGTGATCCTGAACCATATAAAATTGAATTATAAGTACATATATATAAAATATCATGTTATCTTAGAAATATGTGATTTATATCATTTTTTTCCAATTGATCCCGTAGTTGAAATGATCTAGGATAACCAATTTTGTTTCGGTCATAGTTTCTTCGTTACAAATCCGTTTTTGTTGATTCAAATTGCCATCTTCTTGGATCGAGTTCTTCTTTAAGACTATGAACTGTAAATACCTTGGTTTGTATTCAAAATCATACGGCATAAGTGAAACATTAGTGAAACATATGAAGTTAAACATTTTTGTTACAACAAAATCATTTAATGACCATTTTTCCAAAAATACTTATACTTTGAAAAACCAAGTTTTACCTTGTTAAATTAACATATAAATAAGTTATGTTACATGTCTTGAAGTATTTTAAAAGTTAAGTTAGAAGGATCTATTTAGTTTGCAAACAAGTTTGAAAACATTCAAACTATGTTCTTGTTGTTAAACTTTTGTACCACAAAATAAGATAGCTATATATATATGAATCGAATAAGGTTATGAACATAAATTCTACCTCAACTTCCTTGGATAAAGTTGCTGTAAAAGAGAAGTAAGAAGCTAGAATCAAAAGGGTACTAGAGGTGAATGAAAGATTGGAAGTAAGTTGGTGTTCTTGGAGGGTTTTCTTGAAGTGTTTTTGTATGGTTTTCTTATGGTGTTTTAGTATGGTTTTTGAAGCTAGATCTTCTTGGAAACTTTGCTGAATTGATTAAGGGTTTTAAGGGTTGTGAAAGAGTGTGTGTTTAACTAAAAATGAGGTTAGAAAATGAACTAGAAATGGTGATACTTATAACCTAAAAAAAACATGTATCATGTAATACATGATAAGATTTCTAGTTTGTAATTTTGTTAATTAGTCAAGTAATCATCCAAAAGTAATTACCTAGCTCTAAGGGCATGAATAATGGCTGGTTAGGTGGTGATTTTGATGTGTATTTACTATTAGTAAATACGTATAGGAGCTAGGTATGATACGAGTACAAATACTATAGGTATACGTATAGAAATTTTGTGAAAAATGAAATGAGGATTCAAATATAGCTATCTTTTGTGAATACACTTATATGGTTTTATGTATTTAAGTTCTTTAAAAGTAATTAAATACATTACTTATACAATATATGTATAACATTATAAGTCTTAAGTATATATGTCAAATAACGTTACGTATTGTTATCGTTTTGAAAACTTAAGTTAGTAGTTTCAAAATACACATATAACTTGTTGTTATTAATATAAAATGAGGTATTAAAACATTCTTTAATCATGTTAAATATGTATATATACATATATATACACAAACGTATAATTATCATATATTGTATAGTTCGTGATATCATCGGTCAAACTAGACGGTCAAACGTTATGTAAAACTCTTTTCGGAAACATAAATCTCAACAATTTGGATTGCTTATCATGTTGGCAAGGTTTAATTTATGTAAATATTAATCTTATAAGTATAGAATGATCGAAAAAGTGCGGGTCGTTACACTGTCTGCCTATATTTTGGCTGTGGGGCTGAAGAACTGGATGCCGGGACAGCACGAATAGGAATAGCGGGAATAGGGGTGGTAGTGTCTAGTGGAGTTGGTACCACATCATCCTTACTAAACTCGGGATTTGAATTTTCTAATTCATTAGCCTTTCGTTTCTTTCCTAGTTCGAACTCGTCTTTTGTAATTTCCTGTATTTCTTCCTCGGGTTCACTTTCCTCCTCGGGTTCACTTTCCTCCTCGGGTTCACTTTCCTCCTCGGGTTCACTTTCCTCCTCGGGTTCACTTTCCGGGTTCTCTATAGTCGGTTCATCCGGAATTTGTGAGTCTTCCCCAAAGATATTATTTTCGTCATCGGATAGGTTAATGACTGGAACACCATCTGAAGATTCTGGTTCGGAGTCGCTGAATGTGATAACAAGTTTTGAGCCCGACATCTATCATACAACAACTAACCCATTAGTACTACATAATATTTACATATAAATTTTAACCAACAATGATAAGCAATGGTTTTTAAATCAGACCCGGTCAAAGTCCAGACTTACTAATGTATCCTAACGACTTATCGGTTAGACACACTAATGCAAACCTGGTTCGCTAAGACCACCGCTCTGATACCACATGTCATAACCCGTCCTTAACCATAAGAACGTGTTAGATAACGTATGATTTCATTGCGAGGTATTGACCTCTATATGCGACATTTTTAAAAGAGAAACTGCATATATTATACATTACAAACCATAACCATTATTTTTGTTACAAACTTTAGACAATAAAAAGATGATTATCATTTAGCGATAATCTTCGACTTACAAACTTTACATATAATGATAACAACACGATTTCGAGCATATTTTACAACACAAATCCTTGGGTATGCAGTTTTATTTTTGACACAAATATGCGTACGCAAGATCCTGCTCAAATTCAACATAATGCAGCGGAAGCTTTAGTAATCACCTGAGAATAGACATGTTTTAAAAGGTCAACATAAAGTTGGTGAGATATAGGTTTAATGCCGGCAGCAATATATATATATAGACCACAAGATTTCGTATATAAACAGTTTAATAAAAATATTCTAAGTGGTTGAGCACTTGGTAACCATACTTAACATTTAATCACGTCGCATATTCCCTTTATTATGAAATCTTACTACACCGTACCAAGTATAGTCACGAAACGAAGTACTGTGCAACCGTTGAATACTGGTCGTCCAGTCCGGTTGGGGTTGTCAGGCCCGATAGATCTATCAACAGGATTCGCGTTTACAATACCGCTGTAAATATTAGTTACCAAGCTACAGGGAAGTATGCCAGTGGTACAACTCAACGTAGAATATATTTTTCAGTTACTTGTGTCCATAACGTAAAACATAAAATACATGTATTCTCATCCCGAAATATTTAGAGTTTAAAAGTGGGACTATATACTCACTTTCGTCTTGAAGATATATATATAATTTGACTTGGTCTCCGGTTGATATCACGAACCTATCCATATATAATATATCAATACCTTTTCTTTTTTTAAACAAACGTCACATATATATACTTGTTATACTTTTAATACTTTGAATAATTCCTTAGTCCGTAGTTAGCAGTTCGTTGTTAGTAATTCAATTTTAATGGTTCATTTTTAGATGTTTAATATACCCGCAATGAAATAAATAAAACCCCCAACGAAATAAATAAAACCCCATCGTATATGTATTGGTCGAGATTAATCTTGACCCATGGTACCGGTGTTGTCAAATGACGTGTTGCGTACATAAAGTACCGGTGTTGTCAAATGACGTGTTGCGTACAATCATGGGATCTTATGATTAATCTTCTCGTGTTGTTTACGGGTGATCCTGAACCATATAAAATTGAATTATAAGTACATATATATAAAATATCATGTTAACTTAAAAAGATGTGATTTATTTAATTTTTTCCCAATTATTTTCGTGGCTAAACTAGTCTTGGATATCCGATTTTGTTTCGGTCATAGTTTCTTCGTTACAACTCCGTTTTCGTTGATTCAACTTGCCATCTCCTTGGATCGAGTCCCTATTTAAGACTATGAACTGTAAATACCTTAGTTTGTATTCAAAATCACACGGCATAGGTCAAACTTTAGTGAAACTTATGAAGTTAATCATTTTCCATCATGTAAACAACCTCAAATGATTATTTTTCTAAAAATACTTATACTTTGAGTTAAATCATGAAATTTTTATGTGTTATCATATTCATAGTAAAAATCATTTTTCCAGAAAATAAACCTCCAATTCAAAGTTTAAGATGGTTTTTAATTATCCAACCCAAAACAGCCCCCGGTTGCACTCCGACGTCGTAAATTCAGTTTTTAAGGTGTTCTTTGAAAAACCAAGTTATACCTTGTTAAGTTAGCATATAATTAAGATATGTTACAGGTCTTGAAGTATTTTAAAAGTTAAGTTAGAAGGATCTATTTAGTTTGCGAACAAGTTTGAAATCATTCAAACTATGTTCTAGTTTATAAACTCTTATATATATAGCTTTAAATATATGAATTGAAAAAGAGTTGAAGTAGAGTTTTTACCTCAAGTTTAAAATGTAAAGTTGCTGGAAAGAAGTAGTAAAATAAAAGTTGAGAGAGTTCTTGCAAGTGTGTGTGAAAATTGGAAGTAAAATTTGGAAAATGAATGTGTAAAAATGAGTTAGAAATGGTGCTTATTTATAGGCTTGAAAATTTGGTTTTTAGTGAAAATATCTAAGATAAGTTAAAATTTATTATGTCATGAATGACATATTATTCCAATAATTGAAGATTTCTATTGGTATATACCAATAGTAAATACTTCTAGAAGCTGTGTATAGTACCCTAGATATACGTATAGGATTATTGAGGAAACGGAACGAGAATTCAAATATAACTATCTTTTGTAAATATACTTATATTGTTTTATGTATAAAAGCCCTTTAAAAATGATTAAATACATTACTTATACGATATATGTATAAACATTATAAATCATCAGTATTTATGTCAAATAACGTTACGTAGGTTATTGTTTTGAAAACTTAAGTTAGTAGTTTCAAAATATACTTATGACTTTTTGTTATTAATACAAAATGAGATATTAAAACATCCTTAGATCATGTTAAATATGTATGCATAATTATCATATATTGTATAGTTCGTGATATCATCGGTCAAACTAGACGGTCAAACGTTGTGTAAAACTCTTTTCAAAAACATAAGTCTCAACAATTTGGATTGCTTATCATGTTGGTAAGGTTTAATTTATGTAAATATTAATCTCATAAGTATAGAACGATCGGAAAAGTGCGGGTCGTTACAGTTTTCTAATAGGCCACTGAATTCTTTGGGGTTTAGTTAATTTTATAATGGACTTGGGCCAAATAACTTGAGTTTTGGCCTGCTATGATTCCTGATTCAATCGGCTCCTTAATGTAGAGGCTATCCATTTTTTTTTGTTATTTTTAAACAATGATGGACGATGATGTCTATATTGATGATGATAGATTCGACAGCTAGGATGATGATAGGAATGGGTTATGATGATTAATACGGATCAAGGAATTAATGTTGTGAAGAAGATATGATTATGATAAAATGATTTGGTATTGTGAAGAAAAGATAAACGAAACAGAAAGGGGTCATATAGATATAAGTTAGATACTCTAACAGAAAAATAGTAGATGGATCAATGGTCATGGGAGGTGTTGAGTGATCGAGAGGTCGCGAGTTCGAGCTCGGGCAAGGCCACATATTTTTTTGGAACTTACTTTTTGAGGTAGTTCTCTATTATTATTATTATTATTGTTGTTATTATTATTATGTTAATTGCTATTATCCCTAATATTAATAACATGATTATTATTATCATTAAGACTAGGATTACTATCACTTTTATAAATATTATTATTATTATTATTATTATTATTATTATTATTATTATTATTATTATTATTATTATTATTATTATTATTATTATTTTTATTATTATTATTATTATTATTATTATTATTATTATGATTAACATAAGTATTATTATCGATAATACCATTATCATTATTATCACTTTTACAAAAATTATCATTTTTATTATTAATATTAGAATTATTATTATTATTATTATTATTATCATTTTTACTACTAGTATCAATAATATTATTATTACTATGATTCTTATTATAATTATTATTAATATAAGTAAAGTTATTATTATCATTATAATCAAATACAACTTTTACTTACTATTATTAATATATAAAGTCATAATATACGAAATCGTTCTATTACAAATATATGTTTTAATATATATAAACAAATGTTATAGGTTCGTGAATCCGAGGCCAACCCTACAATTGTTCAATGTCGTAATATGTATTTTTACTACAAAATACAATAGGTGAGTTTCATTTACCTTTTTACCCTTTATATTTTTGGGCTGAGAATACATGCGCAATTTTTATAAATATTTTACAAAATAGACACAAGTATATGAAAGGACCCGTTCATATACATTATAAACGATTCACAATAGTTGATTACATTGCGAGGTATTTGACCTCTATATGATACATTTTACAAACATTGCATTCGTTTTTAAAAGACAATCTTTCTTTACATCGAAAATTGACAGGCATGCATACCATTTCATAATATCCACTATCCAACTATAAATTGATTTAATAATAATCTTTGATGAACTCAATGACTCGAATGCAACGTTCTTCGAAATATGCTATGAAAGACTCCAAGTAATATCTTTAAAATGAGCAAATGCACAGCGGAAGATTTCTTTAACACCTGAGAATAAACATGCTTTAAAGTGTCAACCAAAAGGTTGGTGAGTTCATTAGTTTATCATAATCATTTATTTCCATCATTTTAATAGACCACAAGAATTTCATTTCCAGTTCTCATAAATATACATCCCATGCATAGAGACAAAAATAATCATTCATATGGTGAACACCTGGTAACCGACATTAACAATATGCAAATAAGAATATCCCCTATCATTCCGGGATCCTCCTTCGGACATGATATAAATTTCGAGGTACTAAAGCATCCGGTACTTTGGATGGGGTTTGTTAGGCCCAATAGATCTATCTTTAGGATTCGCGTCAATTAGGGTATCTGTTCCCTAATTCTTAGATTACCAGACTTTAATAAAAAGGAGCATATTCGATTTCGATAATTCAACCATAGAATGTAGTTTCAATTACTTGTGTCTATTTCGTCAAACATTTATAAAAGCGCATGTATTCTCAGTCCCAAAAATATAAAGGGTAAAAAGGAAAATGAAACTCACCTATTGTATTTTGTAGTAAAAATACATATTACGACATTGAACAATTGTAGGGTTGGCCTCGGATTCACGAACCTATAACATTTGTTTATATATATTAAAACATATATTTGTAATAGAACGATTTCGTATATTATGACTTTATATATTAATAATAGTAAGTAAAAGTTGTATTTGATTATAATGATAATAATAACTTTACTTATATTAATAATAATTATAATAAGAATCATAGTAATAATAATATTATTGATACTAGTAGTAAAAATGATAATAATAATAATAATAATAATAATAATAATAATAATAATAATAATAATTCTAATATTAATAATAAAAATGATAATTTTTGTAAAAGTGATAATAATGATAATGGTATTATCGATAATAATACTTATGTTAATCATAATAATAATAATAATAATAATAAAAATAATAATAATAATAATAATAATAATAATAATAATAATAATAATAATAATAATAATAATAATAATATTTATAAAAGTGATAGTAATCCTAGTCTTAATGATAATAATAATCATGTTATTAATATTAGGGATAATAGCAATTAACATAATAATAATAACAACAATAATAATAATAATAGAGAACTACCTCAAAAAGTAAGTTCCAAAAAAATATGTGGCCTTGCCCGGGCTCGAACTCGCGACCTCTCGATCACTCAACACCTCCCATGACCATTGATCCATCTACTATTTTTCTGTTAGAGTATCTAACTTATATCTATATGACCCCTTTCTGTTTCGTTTATCTTTTCTTCACAATACCAAATCATTTTATCATAATCATATCTTCTTCACAACATTAATTCCTTGATCCGTATTAATCATCATAACCCATTCCTATCATCATCCTAGCTGTCGAATCTATCATCATCAATATAGACATCATCGTCCATCATTGTTTAAAAATAACAAAAAAAAATGGATAGCCTCTACATTAAGGAGCCGATTGAATCAGGAATCATAGCAGGCCAAAACTCAAGTTATTTGGCCCAAGTCCATTATAGAATTAACTAAACCCCAAAGAATTCAGTGGCCTATTAGAAAACTGTTTTATTAGTCGACCTAATTAAGATTCCCACTAAGAAATTTTAACAGCTCATTTATTTATTAAGTAGGGTTTTCTAGTGGGCACTTGTCGGCCACAAAACACGCGTAATTCAATAGCAGCATGTTGTATTTATTTATTGGGTTGCAGATGAGACGTCTAAAAGAAAAGGAAGCAAACAGATGCAGTTTTACCTCGTGATCATCCATCATCAACGTCGCCTGATCAGATGAATCTCAGGAGTTGATATTAGTTTGTTGTGGGTCTGTAAACGAAACAGAAATAGGAACTCACGCAGGTACAGTGTCAACATAAAATCATGATCTCATTCTTTCATTATTCATCTTCTTCATTCTTTGTCCCCTTCTTTACCTCATTATCATGTTGTTAGCAGGGAACAATAGCAGCAAAAATAACGTGCTCTGTGGTGGTGGTTTTGATGGTGTTGATGCTCGAAATAATTAGGAAAAACAGAAAGTATTACGGTAGTTGTAGGGACTGTTTTTGGTTTGAAGATCAGCGAACAAAATAGATAGTTGCATCAGTGTAACAGTAACAATTCGTGCAGTTTGTAATGGGTTTGAAGTGATAGTGTCAAGGTGGTTTTGGGTAGCGGGTTGTAAGGTATTGTAGGGTGTTCATGGTGGTGGCGATGGTTTGTGGTTGTACATGGTGGTTCAAGTGATTGTTCGTTTGAGGTTGTGATGATGATCGAGAAGTAAAAACATGGTGGTGGAGACATAACTTTGTTGGCCTAAGATGGTGAAGGTGGTTTACGATAGGTGACGGTGTCGATGGTTTAGAAAAGGAGGACAAGGTGGTGGATGGCGGTAATGATTTCTGTGTAAATTCTACGAGCAACAGAAATGAAAAGAAAACAGATGGATAGAATGAGATAGATGCAGTTGATTTATGGAGGGTAATATCCCCGTAATCACGGAGCACCTATTTTTCGGTTTAACTTTTAGTTAATCGACACTCAATCACATGTACACAGAAATGAAAAGAAAAGTTGATTGGAATCTACTTTTAGGCGGAAATAATATTAATTATTTTAAGTAAGTTAGTGCGTGTTAGGTTCATGATTAATTACAATGATATGCATATATATCAATATAAATAAATATACTAGTAGTGATAGCAATTGGTAACAGATGGTGGGGATATATATTAAACAAAGTTGTATTGTGGGGTGTCCTTAATTAACAAAAGAAGAGTAATAAGTGATTATGGATGTGATATGTCGGACAAACAAACAAAAATGAACGTATATCATTCTCCAATTCGGTCTCATTTACAAGTCAAAGGATTTTGTATAAAAATAAATAAATGTCTAGATGCATGTATGTATCTACATCAATACATATAATTATGCAAAGTTAAAAGAAAGCAATCAATTATCAGGAAGCAATTTTGATGCTAAATATTTAGAATTCCCATTCTTTGTTTGGTTCTATCTCGTGGTATCATATGGTATTACCTATCGTCACTTCAACTTTATAGTCTACGCAACTTTATTGTTTGTGTGTGTGTTTAACTATCTATATGCTATAAGTTCGTTTTTAGCTTTATTAATAATCATCAAGATGACAAACGAGTGCTACGAGCGTTTATTAAATAAATTCTAAATCTATATATATATATATATATATATATATATATATATATATATATACAATTAGTTGTTCGTGAATTGTCGGGAATAGTCAAAGGTTAAATGTATTCATGTAATTAGTTCAAAAAATTTTGGAAATTTCCGGGTCATCACAGTACCAACCCGTTAAAGAAATTTCGTCCCGAAATTTAAGTGAGGTCGTCATGGCTAACAATAAATATGTTTCCCTGACGAATATGAGCTGATAAATAGAGTTTTATCATTATTGAATAATATAGATAAAACGATTTTATCACTCGAAGCGTATGAATGAAGTTATCACTAAATATAAAGTTTTATCACTGGTAGTGCTCTCGCCCGAGCATGCTTAACCACAACGTACTCGCACTTCTACTCAGTCTGTGATCCCAAAACGCGTTGTGTCATTTAAGCGTGAGTATTACCTTATAATCCCATGATCACTCATGTTCGTGGGCGATGTGGGATTTGCCTAGGGTGTTACATTCACCCCCCCTCAGGGACTCATCGTCCTCGATGAGGTTTGCCCCACCACCCTCAGCGGCACATGAGTGGCTCTGATACCATAAGTAACATCACCATCAGCCCGTAGTATGATATTGTCCGCTTTGGACACAAGCTGATCACCGACGGGCTACCCGCGCACGAGTACAACCCCGGATCGCACTTCTACCTCACGGATTAGCTTCTCGGGTAAACACCCTCAAAACGCATCATACCAGAAGAGGTATCCACACCCTTATAAGGAGTATTGTCCGCTTTGCCCGCAGGCGCACGGCTTTTTCTTGGCGACCACACACGAGAAGCACTTTCCCAGGAGGTCACCCATCCTGGTAGTGCTCTCGCCCGAGCACGCTTAACCACAACGTACTCACACACCTGCTCTGCCTGTGGTCCCAAAACGCGTTGTGTCATTTAAGCGTGAGTATTACATTATAATCCCATGATCACTCATGTCCATGGGCGCTTTGGGATTTGTCTAGGGTGTTACATTCACCCCCCCTCAGTGACTCATCTTCCTCGATGAGGTTTTCCCCACCACTCCCAACGGCACATGAGTGGCTCTGATACCATTCTGTAACACCCCAGCTTAACATGACCACAATATTGTCCGCTTTGCCCGCAGGCGCACGGCTTTTTCTTGGCGACCACACACGAGAAGCACTTTCCCAGGAGGTCACCTATCCTGGTAGTGCTCTCGCCCGAGCACGCTTAACCACAACGTACTCGCACTTCTACTCAGCCTGTGATCCCAAAACGCGTTGTGTCATTTAAGCGTGAGTATTACCTTATAATCCCATGATCACTCATGTTCGTGGGCGATGTGGGATTTGCCTAGGGTGTTCCAAAATGGTATCAGAGCCACTCATGTGCCGTTGGGGGTGGTGGGGCAAACCTCATCGAGGACGATGAGTCCCTAAGGGGGGTGAATGTAACACCCTAGGCAAATCCCACATCGCCCACGAACATGAGTGATCATGGGATTATAAGGTAATACTCATGCTTAAATGACACAACGCGTTTTGGGATCACAGGCTGAGTAGAAGTGCGAGTACGTTGTGGTTAAGCGTGCTCGGGCGAGAGCACTACCAGGATGGGTGACCTCCTGGGAAATTGCTTCTTGTGTGTGGTCGCCAAGAAAAAGCCGCACACGAGTACAACCCCGGATCGCACTTCTACCTCACGGATTTGCTTCTCGGGTAAACACCCTCAAAACGCGTCATACCAGAAGAGGTATCCACACCCTTATAAGGA
This sequence comes from Rutidosis leptorrhynchoides, assembly GCF_046630445.1. Taxonomy (NCBI): domain Eukaryota; kingdom Viridiplantae; phylum Streptophyta; class Magnoliopsida; order Asterales; family Asteraceae; genus Rutidosis; species Rutidosis leptorrhynchoides. Next base: position 639,988,571 of record NC_092336.1, read on the forward strand.
GTGCTTTTTTTTCCTCTCCCACTGATGTGGGACGAGTCTGTTACAACTCTCCCCCCTTCGGGACACTGCGTTCCCGCAGTGTAAATCGATGTGGGCCCCAGCTCTGATACCATAAGTAACATCACCATCAGCCCGTAGTATGATATTGTCCGCTTTGGACACAAGCCGATCACCGACGGGCTACCCGCGCACGAGTACAACCCCAGATCGCACTTCTACCTCACGGATTTGCTTCTCGGGTAAACACCCTCAAAAATCCTGGTAGTGCTCTCGCCCGAGCACGCTTAACCACAACGTACTCGCACTTCTACTCAGCCTGTGATCCCAAAACGCGTTGTACCAGAAGAGGTATCCACACCCTTATAAGGAGTGCTTTGTTTTCCTCTCCCACCAATGTTTACCCGAGAAGCAAATCCGTGAGGTAGAAGTGCGATCCGGGGTTGTACTCGTGCGCGGGTAGCCCGTCGGTGATCGGCTTGTGTCCAAAGCGGACAATATCATACTACGGGCTGATAGTGATGTTACTTATGGTATCAGAGCTGGGGCCCGCATCGATGTGCACTGCGGGGACGCAGTGTCCCGAAGGGGGGAGAGTTGTAACAGACTCGTCCCACATCGGTGGGAGAGGAAAACAAAGCACTCCTTATAAGGGTGTGGATACCTCTTCTGGTATGACGCGTTTTGAGGGTGTTTACCCGAGAAGCAAATCCGTGAGGTAGAAGTGCGATCCGAGGTTGTACTCGTGCGCGGGTAGCCCGTCGGTGATCGGCTTGTGTCCAAAGCGGACAATATCATACTACGGGCTGATGGTGATGTTACTTATGGTATCAGAGCCACTCATGTACCGTTGGGGGTGGTGGGACAAACCTCATCGAGGACGATGAGTCCCTAAGGGGGGTGAATGTAACACCCTAGGCAAATCCCACATCGCCCACAGACATGAGTGATCATGGGATTATAAGGTAATACTCACGCTTAAATGACACAACGCGTTTTGGGACCACAGGCTGAGCAGAAGTGTGAGTACGTTGTGGTTAAGCGTGCTCGGGCGAGAGCACTACCAGGATGGGTGACCTCCTTGGAAAGTGCTTCTCGTGTGTGGTCGCCAAGAAAAAGCCGTGCGCCTGCGGGCAAAGCGGACAATATTGTGGTCATGTTAGTTGTAACAGACTCGTCCCACATCGGTGGGAGAGGAAAACAAAGCACTCTTTATAAGGGTGTGGATACCTCTTCTGGTATGACGCGTTTTGAGGGTGTTTACCCGAGAAGCAAATCCGTGAGGTAGAAGTGCGATCCGGGGTTGTACTCGTGCGCGGGTAGCCCGTCGGTGATCAGCTTGTGTCCAAAGCGGACAATATCATACTACGGGCTGATGGTGATGTTACTTATGGTATCAGAGCTGGGGCCCGCATAGATGTGCACTGCGAGGACGCAGTGTCCCGAAGGGGGGAAGAGTTGTAACAGACTCGTCCCACATCGGTGGGAGAGGAAAACAAAGCACTCCTTATAAGGGTGTGGATACCTCTTCTGGTATGACGCGTTTTGAGGGTGTTTACCCGAGAAGCAAATCCGTGAGGTAGAAGTGCGATCCGGGGTTGTACTCGTGCGCGGGTAGCCCGTCAGTGATCAGCTTGTGTCCAAAGCGGACAATATCATACTATGGGCTGATGGTGATGTTACTTAATTCTGTAACACTCCAGCTTAACATGACCACAATATTGTCCGCTTTGCCCGCAGGCGCACGGCTTTTTCTTGGCGACCACACACGAGAAGCACTTTCCCAGGAGGTCACCCATCCCGGTAGTGCTCTCGCCCGAGCACGCTTAACTGTAACGTACTAACACATCTGCTCTGCCTGTGATCCCAAAACGCGTTGTGTCATTTAAGCGTGAGTATTACCTTATAATCCCATGATCACTCATGTTCATGGGCGATGTGGGATTTGCCTAGGGTGTTACATACACCCCCCCTCAGGGACTCATCGTCCTCGATGAGGTTTGCCCCACCACCCCCAACGGCACATGAGTGGCTCTGATACCATTCTGTAAAACAGTGGGGACGCATCCCACTCAGTGCCTTCCCAGCTAACCGCCTGGTGACCACTGAGCGTACCTCAGACACTGATTTTACGGCCCGCCTCTCGGCAACGTACAGCCAACCCTAATAGGGACCGCGAGGAGTAAGAGCCAATGCTTCGTCACAGGTAACACTGTGAGAACCCCCTCTACGATTAACCCGCTAATAAACGGCATTAAACCAGCTCTGATACCAACTTGTAACACCGGCAAATTTTTTTTTTTTTTTTAAACACAGCGGAAGACTTTATTAACAAACACACTATAAGTCGCGTCATTACATTAGTATGAGTAATTAAGTTTAAGTTTACACAACGGTGTTACGTTATTATAAAACATGATTTAAACAAAAGTCCACATCAGAGTAGGGTTGTCAAACATGTCTTTTGCAATAGCACCCTTCCCGACTAGCAGTACCTAAACCTGCAAGGGGAGAATATGTGGGGGATTAGCGCACCGCTAAGTGAATGGAATCTATCTAACAGATATAGCTTAAGTCACACATAAGCTATATACTAACAACAACACATGCTAACTATCAACTAGCATACAATAAGACAATACGAGGATCGGCGGCTTGTACGAGCACACGACTCCTAGCTGATCGGACTTGAGTCTACCGATAGTCCCTGCTACTCAATTCATAGTATAGTTATCCAGATGCAGGGGATGCATCATTCACACTATACTCTACAATCAGTAGCCTATGGACCCAACCTCCCCTAGGCACGGTTGACCTCATACGGACTCTAACCTCTCCTAGGCACGGTCTCGAGTCCCCAGTCTCCCTAGGCCCGACTGGTGCCATTCACACAGTGTACACATAATTCACATACAACATCAGGCATACTATATTATTCTAACATGGCAATTTCTACACTATGCATGGTAAAAGAGTCAACCACAGTAGCATGATATGCTACTTAAACTCTATCCGGAGATAGACCCACTCACCAATTACCAGCAACTGCTCAGTTATTATTTCTGAGCTTCCTCCTTGTCTTTATAACCTGAGAACAGCAAAACCAAGTTAATATACATATCCAATAAATAATATAATCATTTCATATGATTAACTAGATCATAACACCATATATTCATAATTTTATGAGTCTACATTATGACTCCACTCAATAATGGCATACAGGTGCGTGCAAAACACGACATACACACTAAAACTCCTTTTCTGGCCCAAAAACAGTTTGATCTAGTTTCTTAAAAGTTCACCATTAAAAAGTATTCTTTATTACGATTCTAACGATAGTTTATTCATCAAAAACGGAGTTACATTTTGAAAGTTGCGTCCGTTTCAATTTTATAAAAGTACTGTAGCAAATAGTGACACTGTAGCAACTCGGTACTGTAGCAAATAGTGACACTGTAGCAACTCGTACTGTAGCAAATAGTGACACTGTAGCAACTCGGGGGTACTGTATCAACTCGGGTACTGTAGCAAATACTGTAGCAACTGGGTTTCGAAGCAGTTCGCTGTTTTTGCAATTTTTTCGCCCAAAACTCGATTTTTGAGGTTTTTTGATCCGTTTTTAAGCACATGGAAGCTACTAAACATATATACAACCTATTTCTAACATCAATTAAGCATAACAAACACCAAAAATGAAGATTCAAGCTTAAAATCACACTTTTTATTCAAGAACACAAAACCCATTTTGAGCAAGAATTAATACATGAATCTATGATATGCATACCTTATATTGATCACGAAATCACAAGGAATATATCTCTAGCTTTAATTAATCCAAAGGCTCACAAAATCAAATTAGGGTTTATGTGTGTGTTTGTGTATGTGTTCGTGTATGTGTTTGATGAAATGAGAAATGGATAGAACTATCCAGATACATACACTTAAATGAGTTATAAACTCATACCCTATATCACACAGGTATTTACTAGTTATCTTATCTGATAACCTTTCGTATCTCCTTAGGCGGTCCTAACGGAGTCCAAATTAAATAAACCAACATGTTCTGGGACCCTTGTCACAAACTGGTCACAACACAATTATAATAAAACACTAATAAAATAATTAAAATAAAAGCACTTAAGACTAAGCACAAACCCTAAGGGCAAAATAGGCAACTTACAACTAGCCCGGGTTTCAGTCTGTTACAAATCCACCCCCTTAAGAAGATTCCGTCCTCGGAATCTGGTCTTGGTCAAACAAATGAGGGTAACGTTTTCTCATCAACTCTTCCGTTTCCCACGTAAGATTAGAACCCAAACTGTGTTTCCACTCAATCAACACCATCGGAATCTCTTTCTTTCTCAGCTTAGTCACCTTTTGGTCAACCACACGGACCGGCTCTTCCACCAATTTCTTATTCAAATCGACCCTTAAATCTTCTAAAGGAAGAAATTGTGTTTCATCATTGACTTTACACTTACGAAGATAACATACGTTGAATGTATTATGAATACCAGCTAACTCTGGCGGAAGATATAACACCACAGTCTGATCATTCAACACTTCACTGATCGGAAACGGACCAATAAATCTCGGTGCTAACTTACCACGTTTACCGAATCTGATAACCCCTTTCCACGGCGAAACTTTCAGATACACTCGTTCACCCACATTAAAGGTTACCGGACGTCTACGCGGATCAGCATACATTTTCTGCCTATCTCTAGCGGCTTTCAACTTTTCTCTCGCAATTGCAACTTTTTCGGCTGTCATTTGAACAATTTCGGGACCTGCAAACTGTTTCTCCCCGGCTTCTAACCAACAAGTCAGAGTTCTGCAACGACGACCGTATAACATTTCATAGGGCGGCATCCCTATACTCGAATGATATGAATTATTATACGCAAATTCGACCAACGGCAAATGTGTATCCCACGAACCACCGTATTCTAACACACAAGCCCTTAACATATCCTCCAAAGTCTGTATCGTTCTTTCACTCTGACCGTCTGTCTGAGGATGATAAGCTGTACTTAAATTCACACGTGTACCCAAATTCTGTTGAAGACTATTCCAAAAATTCGACACAAATCTGGAATCTCTGTCTGAAACGATCGATAATGGCACACCATGTCGACTAACTATCTCGTTTATATACAATTCGGCTAACTCACTTAACGAAGCTGTTTCACGAGTAGCAAGAAAATGAGCACTTTTAGTTAGGCGATCCACTATTACCCAAATCATATCATGTCTTTTCTGAGTTCGAGGTAATTTGGTCACAAAATCCATCGTTATATGTTCCCGTTTCCACTCTGGAATCTGTAACTGACGTAACGAACCATAAGGTTTCTGATGTTCGGCCTTCACTTGAGCACATATATGACACTTTTCGACATAACGGGCGATATCTGTTTTCATTGTTGGCCACCAATACACTGTTTTCAAATCATGATACATCTTATTACTACGCGGATGTACTGTCAATCTGGATATTGTCCGCTTTGGACACAAGCCGATCACCGACGGGCTACCCGCACACGAGTACAACCCCGGATCGCACTTCTACCTCACGGATTTGCTTCTCGGGTAAACACCCTCAAAACGCGTCATACCAGAAGAGGTATCCACACCCTTATAAGGAGTGCTTTGTTTTCCTCTCCCACCGATGTGGGACGAGTCTGTTACAACTCTCCCCCCCTTCGGGACACTGCGTCCCCGCAGTGCACATCGATGCGGGCCCCAGCTCTGATACCATAAGTAACATCACCATTAGCCCGTAGTATGATATTGTGGTCATGTTAAGCTGGGGTGTTACAGAATGGTATCAGAGCCACTCATGTGCCGTTGGGGATGGTGGGGCAAACCTCATCGAGGACGATGAGTCCCTAAGGGGGGGTGAATGTAACACCCTAGGCAAATCCCACATCGCCCATGGACATGAGTGATCATGGGATTATAAGGTAATACTCACGCTTAAATGATACAGCGCGTTTTGGGATCACAGGCTGAGTAGAAGTGCGAGTACGTTGTGGTTAAGCGTGCTCGGGCGAGAGCACTACCAGGATGGGTGACCTCCTGGGAAAGTGCTTCTCGTGTGTGGTCGCCAAGAAAAAGCCGTACGCCTGCGGGCAAAGCGGACAATATCATACTACGGGCTGATGGTGATGTTACTTATGGTATCAGAGCTGGGGCCCGCATCGATGTGCACTGCGGGGACGCAGTGTCCCGAAGGGGGGGAGAGTTGTAACAGACTCGTCCCACATCGGTGGGAGAGGAAAACAAAGCACTCCTTATAAGGGTGTGGATACCTCTTCTGGTATGACGCGTTTTGAGGGTGTTTACCCGAGAAGCAAATCCGTGAGGTAGAAGTGCGATCCGGGGTTGTACTCGTGCGCGGGTAGCCCGTCGGTGATCGGCTTGTGTCCAAAGCGGACACTATCATACTACGGGTAGATGGTGATGTTACTTATCGGAATCCAAGTAAAGCTTTAGCAAGTGTAATCTTCCTAAAGATCACTACATTCATGAATTATATTCATTCGTATTTGTGACAACCCGAAAATTTTCGAACAAATTTAAACTTTATCTTTATATCATTAGATAAATATTTCAAACATATATATTACGTACAAATTTACAATTCTAAATAAAAATATATATATATTTTAACTTAGTCATAAAACGTCCTGATTTAAAATAATATATTTTGATAAACAACGAGTCACTGATTTATAGAAGCAAATGACCACAACGCTCAATTTTATAAGTTACATTTTTTATAAGTTAATTTATTGATGAGTAAGTCAAATTATTAATAAGGGTACACGTCGCGTAACGTAAAAGGCTAGTTTTCTAAACGTACGAAAGTGCGTTCGAAAAACCGAAAGTGGTACACGAGTCGAGTATCAATGTACTAGTCAACGGACCTAAAATTACAAGTCAACTATGTACATGAATATAATATAATATATATATAATTAATATAAATTATATAAATTATATATATATAATAATATGTCGACAAACAAGAAAACAAAAAAATTGTGAGCTGGATTTTGGGGCCATGCGATCGCATGAGAAATATGCATAAAACCCATGCAATCGCATGGCGGTTAGAATTCAGAAACATTCTATAAATTGGCCAGTTTGCTCAACACTGAACACACACACATATTAATATCTATATTACTCCGTATTTATTTATTTTATTTATAATAATAATAATAATAATAATATTATTATTATTATTATTATTATTATTATTATTATTATTATTATTATTATTATTAATCTTATTATTATTAGTAGTATTAATATTATACATAAAATACTACGACGAAGTCTTGAGCGTGTCACTTTCAAAATGGGTTTTCAAGCGGGATAGAGCTAAGGAAATTATGGGTAATGTTCGGGGGTATATTTATGAATCAAACCTAGTGTTTATCATCTTCGTTACGTCTACGTACTTTTCTACAATATTGAATCTCAATATTGATACGTAAGCACTCATATTTTATCTTTTATATATTAATTGTGTATCCATGTCTAGTGCTCGAGTATATATATTTATACATATGCTAAATTTTGTTGTTAAACAGTTTATAACAGATCACGAATTAAATACATATATTACTGGTAAAAGGTATATGATATACATGTTTTTAGAAAGCTGGCGAAAAATCAATAACTTTTCATTTAGATATCGAATAATTTTGATGAACGGATTAAAAGATATGATCAACTGAATTATAATTGACGTTAATTGGAATTGCTTTTTAATCTGCAATTAATATTTAAACAACTTGTTTGTAAGATTGATAAATTGGATTTTTGAATATTACCAACCGAGTAAATGAATCCTTATATAAGGTACGTCTCGTTTTGTTGAACTATTGTCAAAATTGACTTTTTGAAACGACTTTGGATAACTTTTGTATGTCGATCTCGAGCATTAGGATTGTGATACACTATGACCTGACCTAGCTTGATAAACATTTATTGACCAACATATGTTCTCTAGGTTGAGATCTACAATTATTTGGTAATCCGAGTTTCAGTCATATTTTGGTGAACGACTTTACATGCTGCTGAAGTGAGTTTCATTTTCTCCTTTTTTAATTGCTTTTGCAATATACATTTTTGGGCTGAGAATACATGCAATTTATTTTAAACGCAATGGATACAAGTACATACTTAATTCTACACTGAGTTTAAACCGAAAATCCCTTAGCTTTGGTAACTAGTAACTGCCAGTACATAGGATGTGGACTGGTGGGCGCGAATAATAGTATATGGATCCATAGGGCTTGACATCCCCGTCCGAGCTAGAGCGCTAGCCTTTTAACGGACGTGTGTTATTTGAGTTTAGGACACGTTGGTTTGCGTGTATTAAAACGAATGGGGTATTTATCATTATAACGTTAAAGCTTAGTTACCAGGGTGCTCTGTTACGTAGAATCTATTGACAAACTTTTGATAAACGTTTCTGGATGAAACAACTGAAAACTTGTGATTCACCTTTATATACAGATTATGCGCAACATTAAAACTATGAACTCACCAACCTTTGTGTTGACACTTTTAAGCATGTTTATTCTCAGGTTTCTAGAAGTCTTCCGCTGTTTGCTTATATGTGATACAAGCTATGTGCATGGAGTCATACATGCTTTATTCAAGAAAACTTTGCATTCACAAAATCATCACCGTGTATCTTATTTTGACTTCATTGTCAACGGATGTATTATGGTAAACTATTATTTATGGTGATTGTCTATATGTAGAAATCATCAAACGTTGAAAACCTTATAAATTTATATTCATTTATTGTGTACTATTTGAAAAGAATGCAATGTTTACAAAACGTATCATATAGAGGTCAAATACCTCGCAATGAAATCAATGAATGACGTGTTCATCCATATGGATTTGGAGCGATCGTCACAGTTGGTATCAGAGCGTTGGTCCTAGTGAACCAGGTCTTGCATAAGTGTGTCTAACTGATAGTTGTTAGGATGCATTAGTAAGTCTGGACTTCGACTGTGTCTGCATGTCAAAAGTTTTGCTTATCATTTCTTGTCAGAAATTACCTGTCTATCATCTTAAGTCTAAACGCGTCTTATTGCATTGATTGCATAGATAGTGTATAGACAAAATTCATATCTTGGCATATCTATTACAGTAAACTTTGACTGCCATCTTTCGAAAATTTCTCCGTAATTTACGGGATTTTGGTATTATATATACATATGTAAATTATGTATTGAAGAGTACCAATCAAATTCTATAATCTATTTCATATCAAAAATTATCTCTCTAATTATACAAGATGGATCCCGTATCTAGTTCAAATTCTTTAAATTCCGACAGCTATTCCGATATGGATATTCACCTGAACTCTGAAGAAAGTGTAACCGGAATGGATCAACCAATCATCCATCACATATTCTGGATGAATTGGGGATGGGTTCGTAGCCTACTTAATCATTGAAGACAAGAAGAAGGTGATCCCTTCCATCCACCACATTCACCTCTTGGCGAAGAACCTGAAGCACTTACTGGCGAACCTATTCGTAATACTATTTTCTCTCTCATTTCCAGAGTATCATCATGATTATATACTATCCTATATTATAAATCTTATTTATCCGATCGTCCGAACCACCGATCATCCCGGTATAATAGAAGAAGTCAACGAGCTTCGTGCTCGGGTAGTGGCTTTGGAGAATATGGTGCAAGGGTTACGAACACCAGCAGCAGCACCCGCAGCATAACCGGTACCACCATCATCCACACCAACAGGATCAACACCACCACCAACAACCACATCCGCATCACACGCCTCAACATCATAATTTGTATCTCGGATATCAACATCATACGCACCATAGGTACCAAGAAGTACCAGCAACGACAAACGATGAAGTATGGATTCATAACTTCATCGGAGAAACATTCTACGGCGATTATGTAATTTATAAAGTTTAGAGATTATCTATTCTAGCCTTAACCCTAAATCAGATAGAGTCGAAAACCTTATCCGAATGGTGTAAGATACAAGCTAGACTAGTTTTACCAACAGCATCAACAGTACCCTTAGCCTCACCAGCACAGTCAGTGCTGTCAACATCATCAGAATCAGCAACACCTCTAACATCACAAGCTCCGTCAGTTCAAGAAAGCACCGTGGACATCATTACGAGTCAACAACGAGTATATTGTATCAATGAGTTATGAAGTAATAACTCAATTCATCTAAAGAATTTATATGTATATCTTATATATATAAATTTTAAAACCATCATGAATCTTTTCGTACTAAACTATTACGTGTGAATTTTAAGGGGTAGATACTACTCGGTTAATTCATATTACTAATATGCTATGATGTACATCCTTCATTAACAACTTAACCATCGTTAACTACAAATATCTGTTTCAACTCAATGAATTCCATTTCATAATGAACTTAGTGTATTAATCAATTACATATTTGATTTTACACTTTTATCTTCGATGTACTCGAAACTTTCAAGAAAACATCATTTATATCTTATGAAGTTTATAAGAATTCCACGAGCATCAACATCCTTCACCGAGGAATAAGAATAAATAATGAAGTATTGGTTTCATTAGTGAAATACTCCGCGAAGATTATGTAATCCTTAATGTTTTAGAGATTATTCATTCAATTCAAAAATCAAATGAGCTTAATATGATATTAACTCATCAAATCTGTATTACATCTGAAGAAAATATACATACATATATTTTCATAAAGACGGTAATAAAAAAATTCTTTTGTACAAAGTATTAATTGTGAAATCTTTAACGGGTAGGTAATACTCGGGAAATATATAAGTTCACAATTGATATGTTATACTGTACATTCTTCAACTTTGATTCAAAAATTATTAACTATGCTCACAGCGATATACAATCGTTTCCATACAAATTCAATTACATATTCTGATTTTGAAAAATCAGAATCCAAGCTAAGATTTAACAGAAAACATCACTCTTAGATTCTTACATCTTTCAAATGCTATACTTTGACTTCAAAACTGTGCTAGAACATCACTTCTATTCATAAACACACACACAAAAAAAAAAAAAATTTGTATCGTTCAAAATTCTAGAACATCATATGTATCTTGACAATTACAATCTTCATGCAAACCCTTCAAACTTTTGAAAACACCTCGGATTGATAACCGACGATTCAGTTATGATAACTTTGAATGCTGATGAAGCAGCAAAAATTGTAAACGACCTTAACAGCCAAAAGTTTGATGATAAAGAATAGTGTGTTGGCAAAGCTCAGAAAAAGAGAAGGTTCGGAACTAAAAAACGGATTGAGCAAAGTATGAAGGAGGTTGTGGATAAATCACAAAGACTAAACCTGCCTTCAAAGAATCCAAATTATTCAGTATCTGCTGAAGCCATTAACGAATACCTTGCTTCCGAATCTAAACCCTTGCGGACAATATTCTTCATCATCCTCTGATATTAGAAATTCTAAGATATCATCGTATCTTTCATTATAAATATCTTCCATATTTCTGGAGATAATTCCATAATCATTCTTATCGAAAATCAATTTTCTCCTTACGATATCTGTGTAACATCATAAAAGAAACTATTTTAGTTTCTAATTTCTGAAACCTTCGAGTTTAAAATATGAATATTTTTGAAGTGGTGTTGGGAACTGAAGCATGAGTTAGTATAATATAATGACACTTGATCAACGTGATTATATTACAGTAAGTCATGCTGAGTTTCTAAATGAAACATGATGATTCACAGATCATAACATTATCATGTGCCATGTTACACGACTTTTGTAGTCTATTTAACCTCTAAAATATCAAGAAAATATTTCTTGATGATTCGGTCTTTTCCAGTGTATTCTGGTAATTTAACAAGTCAAAATCGTGTCATTACCATTTCCTTTCTAGAACATTAACAATGTTCATTCCGAAATATATATATGCGAATTCTGGACCATTACAAGAAATGCCTAATCGCAAGAAGAAGAAACGAAGGGACAAAGCTTCGAAATAGAAATTGGAGTATAAATCGCAGCAAATAGGAGGGAGTATTAACTGTGGATGACAATGATTATAGAAGACAGAGGTAGGGACATTGAAATATAAGGGGAGATATAAAACCCGATAACAACGCATAAATTACAATCCGTGAATATCAATGTTTATCGCAACATAAAGACACGGGAGAATTAAAAGCACTATAACCCCAAGAGCAAAGTAGAAGTAAGCAGATTCCTCTTGTGGAAGTTGGAAAAGGAGAATGATTGTTGCGATAGTAAGGATAAGGACAAGGATCAGAACTGGATTAAGCATTTTCGCAATCTTTTGAATTTAAGAATTAGGTATAGCAATGGTAAAAGTGACAAACCGGAAGAAGTTAATTTATAGTGAAATATTTGATAGAGAAATCAAGGAAGATCTCCGCATTTAATTAGAGAGATCCTAATTTCCTTATTCGCCGAAGAATCAAATCTTTTAGATTTAGAAGATTTTCTTTAAATTCCCTGAATTCCGGAATTCAACAAAGACAACGTCAAAAGTTAAGACAAAACTTTAGTTCTCATTTCATTCCTTTTAGGATAGCTTCACTCGTACTCTTCAATTAATCGAATCGTTTTATCTATATTACTCAATAGTGATAAAACTCTATATAATAACTCATATTCGTCATAAAAACATTTTTATGATTAGCCATGACGACCACGATCAAATTTCGGGACGAAATTTCTTTAACGGGTAGGTACTGTGACAACCCGAAAATTTTCGAACAAATTTAAACTTTATCTTTATATCATTAGATAAATATTTCAAACATATATATTACGTACAAATTTACAATTCTAAATAAAAATATATATATATTTTAACTTAGTCATAAAACGTCCTGATTTAAAATAATATATTTTGATAAACAACGAGTCACTGATTTATAGAAGCAAATGACCACAACGCTCAATTTTATAAGTTACATTTTTTATAAGTTAATTTATTGATGAGTAAGTCAAATTATTAATAAGGGTACACGTCGCGTAACGTAAAAGGCTAGTTTTCTAAACGTACGAAAGTGCGTTCGAAAAACCGAAAGTGGTACACGAGTCGAGTATCAATGTACGAGTCAACAGACCTAAAATTACAAGTCAACTATGTACATGAATATAATATAATATATATATAATTAATATAAATTATATATATTATATATATATAATAATATGTCGACAAACAAGAAAACAAAAAAATTGTGAGCTGGATTTTGGGGCCATGTGATCGCATGAGAAATAGGCATAAAACCCATGCAATCGCATGGCGGTCAGAATTCAGAAACATTCTATAAATTGGCCAGTTTGCTCAACACTGAACACACACACATATTAATATCTATATTACTCCGTATTTATTTATTTTATTTATAATAATAATAATAATAATAATAATAATAATATTATTATTATTATTATTATTATTATTATTATTATTATTATTATTAATCTTATTATTATTAGTAGTATTAATATTATACATAAAATACTACGACGAAGTCTTGAGCGTGTCATTTTCAAAATGGGTTTTCAAGCGGGATAGAGCTAAGGAAATTATGGGTAATGTTCGGGGGTATATTTATGAATCAAACCTAGTGTTTATCATCTTCGTTACATCTACGTATTTTTCTACAATATTGAATCTCAATATTGATACGTAAGCACTCATATTTTATCTTTTATATATTAATTGTGTATCCATGTCTAGTGCTCGAGTATATATATTTATACATACGTGTATGCTAAATTTTGCCGTTAAACAGTTTATAATAGATCACGAATTAAATACATATATTACTGGTAAAAGGTATATGATATACATGTTTTTGGAAAGCTGGCGAAAAATCAATAACTTTTCATTTAGATATCGAATAATTTTGATGAACGGATTAAAAGATATGATCAACTGAATTATAATTGACGTTAATTGGAATTGCTTTTTAATCTGCAATTAATATTTAAACAAATTGTTTGTAAGATTGATAAATTGGGTTTTTGAATATTACCAACCGAGTAAATGAATCCTTATATAAGGTACGTCTCGTTTTGTTGAACTATTGTCAAAATTGACTTTTTGAAACGACTTTGGATAACTTTTGTATGTCGATCTCGAGCATTAGGATTGTGATACACTATGACCTGACCTAGCTTGATAAACATTTATTGACCAACATATGTTCTCTAGGTTGAGATCTACGATTATTTGGTAATCCGAGTTTCGGTCACATTTTGGTGAACGACTTTACATGCTGCTGAAGTGAGTTTCATTTGCTCCCTTTTTAATTGCTTTTGCAATATACATTTTTGGGCTGAGAATACATGCAATTTATTTTAAACGCAATGGATACAAGTACATACTTAATTCTACACTGAGTTTAAACCGAAAATCCCTTAGCTTTGGTAACTAGTAACTGCCAGTACATAGGATGTGGACTGGTGGGCGCGAATAATAGTATATGGATCCATAGGGCTTGACATCCCCGTCCGAGCTAGAGCGCTAGCCTTTTAACGGACGTGTGTTATTTGAGTTTAGGACACGTTGGTTTGCGTGTATTAAAACGAATGGGGTATTTATCATTATAACGTTAAAGCTTAGTTACCAGGGTGCTCTGTTACGTAGAATCTATTGACAAACTTTTGATAAACATTTCTGGATGAAACAACTGAAAACTTGTGATTCACCTTTATATACAGATTATGCGCAACATTAAAACTATGAACTCACCAATCTTTGTGTTGACACTTTTAAGCATGTTTATTCTCAGGTTTCTAGAAGTCTTCCGCTGTTTGCTTATATGTGATACAAGCTATGTGCATGGAGTCATACATGCTTTATTCAAGAAAACTTTGCATTCACAAAATCATCACCGTGTATCTTATTTTGACTTCATTGTCAACGGATGTATTATGGTAAACTATTATTTATGGTGATTGTCTATATGTAGAAATCATCAAACGTTGAAAATCTTATAAATTTATATTCATTTATTGTGTACTATTTGAAAATAATGCAATGTTTACAAAATGTATCATATAGAGGTCAAATACCTCGCAATAAAATCAATGAATGACGTGTTCGTCCATATGGATTTGGAGCGATCGTCACAGTATTCTATGATGAATTATCACATCAAACCACCGAAATTATCGTTCATTACTTTTGAAATCAACAACTCCTATTCATCAACCATTAGATCCGTTGACGATTACAATCAGCGTTTAATCATCTAAAAATGAAATTTCTTGAAACCATCTCGGATTGATAACCGATTAATCAAATATGGCTGCATTAAATGCAGAGGAAACAGCAAAATTGTAGATGGTCTCAATGGCCAAAAGTTTGATAATAAAGAATGGTACGTTGGAAAAGCTCAAAAGAAAATTTGGAACTGAAAAACGGATTGAGCTAACCATGGAGGAGACCAAGGAAAAATACAAGGACCAAACCCTATATTCAAAGAATCCAGGTAATTCTGGATCCGATGAAATCTTTAGAGAATATCTTGCTTCGAAGTTATGTTAAAAGCTTGCGAAAAATTTTTCTTTATCAACCTTCGAACTTAGAAATTCCAAAATATCGTTATAAATATCCTCTATATTTCTGAAGATATTTTCATAACGATTCTTGTCCACAATTAAGTATCTCTTTGCGATATCTTTATAAAGGAAACTATTTTAGTTTCTATATTCAGTAAAATTCAAGTTTAAATTATAAATGTTTTGAAGAAATGTTAGAAATTGAAGCATGAGTTAGTATAATATAATGACATCAGGCCAACGTGATTATATTACAGTAAGTCATGCTAAATTTTTAATGGAAGATGATAATTCATAGACTTTATAATCATCATTTGCCATGTTACATGACTCTTACATTCTACTTAATCTCTGAACATATCAAGAACATATATTCTTGATAGTTCTATCCTCAGTAATTCTGGTAATTTACCAAATCAAATCGTGATATTACGCTTAGAACATTAGGTTCATTCGAAACTTCGTACCTACAAATTCTGGACCATTACTCGCTTAACTTAGAGTCGAGAGCAGAATAAAAAGGTAAAGAGCTCCGACATATAAGGGAAAATACAAAGCCTGATAACAACACGGAAATTACAAATCGTGTATATCAATGCGTATAGCAACATAAAGACACGAGAGAATTAAAAACACTATAACCCCAAGAGCATAGTAGAAGTAAACAGATTCCTCTGGTGGTAAAAGAAAAAGAAGCATGACTGCATATATGGTCAATATAATAACAAGTATCAATACGGGATTGAGCATATTAACAAAACTTTTGGAAGTATGAATCTAGGAAAAAAGTATAGAATTGGTGAAGATAATGAAACGGAAGAAGCTAATTTATAGCAAAATTTCCAAACACAGCAATCGAGGCAATTCACCGCATTTAATCAAAGAAATCCCAAAATTCCGTAAATACCGGAGAATCAAATCTTATAGATTACGAAGATTTCCTTTAATCCCTTGAATTCCGGAAATCAATCGTGACTACGTCAAAAGTTAATGCGAACATTTAATTTACTCAATCACTCTTTTACGATAGCTTCGTTTATACTCTTCCTATAATTGAATCGTTTTATCCATATTATTCAATAGTGATAAAACTTTATTCTTCAACTTATATTCATCATTACAATATTCTTGTTGTAAACAATGATGATCTCTATCAAACTTCATGACTATAATTTTCATGAACTACTCTCTGTTTTGTCTACCCTAATATTGTGGCATAACCACTCAAGGTTTTAAATGAGCTCGATATTATTCATAACACATTTTATATATCCAATTTACTAAAATGACTTGTATAACATCATCATTTTGAATGATCTCCGCATTAATAATAAAATGCACTTCGTAGAAGAACTTGTAGAAATTATGGTTTGTATGATTTTAATTCTTGAAACAGAACAATATTCTATCCGTTAGAATTCACGCAAGGCCCCGAGCATACCTGGGAACGTGAAAACCAAATAAAACGTAGATATCCTCGTCTATGTATGAACAACGCCGATTGATGGCAACAACTAAATTTCGGGACGAAATTTCTTTTAACGGGTAGGTACTATAACAACCCTCATATTTCCATACTTGAATTGACTAATTTGCCTATAGGGTTGTTATCCATACGTAATATTTAATTAAATTCGACGTTGATCAAATATTTATTTTTAGTCGACACTTTTTGTTAACTAAAGTTTACACTAATTATATAAAATAACTTTAGTTAATATTAATATTAATGGGTATTATATTTAAAACTATATGAAACATAATTATTAATTAAATGATAAGTTATTTTAATCATTATATATATATATTTAGCTTATAAAAAAAAGATATTTTTTTTATAAATTAAATAATTAGCCCATGAATTTTGACTAAATATTTTCAAAAACAAAAACTTATTAAAAACATTTTTAACATGTTTTTATTTTTTGTCAAAATTGGCACCTTTATTTTATTTATATTTTTTCTTTTCACCAACCATTTTTTTTCTATAAATATCCACTTCCATTTCATAAAAACTTGTATCAAATCTTTGGAAAAACTCTCTCACAAACTTGGGAAAGTACTTGAGGTATTTTCTATATTTTTTATCGAATTGCTTTTATTTTTTTATATATTCTTTAAAAATTCGAATTTAATATATATAAATTATTTTTACATGTTATAATTAATATTATAAATATTATGATGTATAAAAATAATTTTGATAATTTATGGAATATTATTTATAATTAAATATGAATTATGTAGTATTTAAACATAAAAACAATATAAAATTCATAATAAAATATTAAACGGTAATAAAAATAATTATAAATTTTTTTTGAGATTATTATACTTTTATAAACAAGCAAAAATTATAAAAATTAAATAAATGAGATGATTAGTATTTAAAAAGAATTTACTTTTGCATTATTCTAAACCGAGAGAAATAATAAAGAAAATACAAAATAAATACAAACGTGCTTTATCCTTCGTACCCCACTTTTAGCAACGGCTTCGCACGTAAATATTTTTGGCCCAAAGACTTGTGTCCTGATAATTACCAAAACTGCATTTATGCCATTAGTTTTCACTACCTAGTAACTGGTCACCCAAGGATTCCAAGCTTTTTCACTCAATCTTTTCCAACTCGTAACCTTTGAAATACGAAAAACTATGTTTATTAAAAATTTTTACAAGTTGTTTATTTGTGCGGTCCTCACAAGATTTACAGACAATGAAAATACTAAAAACTTTTCTGTCCCTTATACGATTTATAAAATCATATATGTATAAATTATACTTACTTATTTTGATACTAAGTTATATCTTCAAATTATTTAAAAACCGCTCCTTTACCGAGTTATTCAACTTAAGTCAAATAGTTTTGTGCAAAATGGTACACGTTGTACCTACTTCTAAACTTACTAGGAACTTCGTTCCGTTTATGTTGTCACAACAAACGTTTAAAGGTTTTGTTTTTCAAAACTCCCTTAGTTGATTTTATTAAAGGTTTTCGTATCATACTACACCATGTGTGGACCACACTTTTTCTCGCCCTCTGTTAAGAGATGAAACTTACTATTAAGATCTTTTGTGAAAACTCTTGAGCCACTTTGGATGGCAGTCTTGTAAAATTTGTTAGAAAATCTTTGCACCCATAAAATGTTCTTTTAAAACTAGACATGACAAAAACACGGGCCGATAAATCAGTTTTCTGAGGGACACCTAGTGGTCACCCTACCGTAGGAAAGGCTCTAGACGGGTTTCTACTCTCAACGTTCCACGGCTAATCACAACACCCTCGTAAACCTCATCTCTATGAATCAGTATGTTGAGACACATCATTTTTGGAGATTCTTTTCACTCGGAGTAAACCATTCGTTAGGACCAAGAGTTCATGTATCCTCTTATCCGCACATCCCCTTAAATACGCAGATAAATTCAGAACGAACCACTTGAAGTGTTCACTCTCATGCCTTTCGTGCGACTTTCTTTCGGAAATGTAATATAAGATACTATGAGAACCTATGAATCTTGTTATCCCTTGGGAAGGGCAGCTTAAAACATCTACGACACCGATGTAGTTACTCTACACATTCCTTCCTTCATTGGTTGCAAATGTATGTTGCTCTAGTTAACGTTAACCCTAACTTCAACATGTAACTGAAAGGATGAGGTTACATTACATAACTGTGCTTTCATTTCATCTAAGGATAAGTTCACCTACAGTGTGGTAAAATGGGTGATACCCTTCATTTTCCGTTCCGACCATCCTGAAGACACTACAAATAATTATGGCTTGCAAGTCCGGTTGGTCACTTTGAGCTAAAACTTCGATTCACTTACACGAATGAAACATTCTTAAATATTGGATTCCCTATAACTATGGTCTCCTTCCGAAATCAAGGGGTTGGTAAAACCCGTGGCTAACGCTATCCGGACATCAAATCGCATGGTTGTAATCACTATGTTTTCCATTCTACCCATCAGCTTATATTACGACATACACGCTCAATGTTTTAGATGAGATTAGAATCATTCGTGATGCATTTCACGCATCCAACTTACTGAAGATGCCTGTACGGCTAAACACACCATCTTTCCTTTTGTGGATATACATTCAGATGACATACTCCTGTTAATCATAAACTAAAGCAGTTTTGTTGACCTCTTAGGACAAGAGACTTAACTAACGGCATATACCTATTCTCACTTTCATACGCCGAAGTACCTTTCAAGGTAGATAACTTACTTCTGAGCCCACGGGTCTCACAGAACTATGATACGCTCCTTCTTATTCGAATACGGTACCATTGTTGGTCACTCCTTAAAATTTCGGGACGAAATTTTATTTAACAGGTGGGTAATGTAACGACCCTGGAAATTCCAACTTTTATTTATTAATAATTATTATTATTAATACGTGTGATTAAACGAATGTATGTTATTACATTTACATGTTACCATGATTGCCCGTACTTGACTTTAATTGCCCGAAACGTCTTTGTGACATACGAAACTTTTACGAATAATATTTTTGAATATTATTTACATTCATGATTAATTTATTAATCATTTTAATTAACTATGGTTATTAGTTAGTTACTTGGGCTTTAATTGGACGTATTTGTTAATTAATTGAACTTGGGCTTGATTAATGTTAATGGGCTCTTGAATGTGGACTCATAAGCCCACCCTACATCTTAATGAACTAACTAGCCCATTCTCACATGTAAGTATCACCTTAATATGAAACTAGTTAGTTATTTACATGAAGAATCTAGTTACTACATAATTCCCATGCATGCACCCATTTTAACCAACTTTAAAGACTTTTACATGTATAATTTAGTGGACAAATCCCTCCCACCTTCCCATGTGAAAACCGTCCACCCCTTTGGTAAATGGGGAGTTCAAATTTTTTTTTTTTTGTTACTTATTATTAGTGTATTATTTCCTCATTTCTTCACACACACATACACCACTTTTCTTTCAACCTTTTCTCTCATTCTTCTCTCAAAAACTTGTAAGTAAAAAAGGCTTTGTTTCTCTCTTTTTCTTCCAACAAAACCGAACCCAAGAGCATCCATATCATCATCATCATCTTTTATTACTTGTTGTTGTTTACTTGATTATTGTTTACTTACTTACTAGTTGTTGTTTGTTACTTACTTACATGTTACAAGAATCAAACTCTTTAGTTTGATTCTCCATTTATCTTGTAATTTTAAGAACACACAAGAACTAAACTTACTAGTTTATGTTCTACCTTATTTATTTTAAAAGATTTAAGTTTCATGTGTTGTAAATCATACTTGTAATTCATGTTAGTAAACTTTAAAGTTTACTTTCTTAAAGATCAAACTTTGGTTTGAATCTTTAAAGTATGAACAACCTTGAACTAACTACTTGTTTACTTAGTTATTTCTTTATATTATGCACTTTTACATTTCATGTTTGTTGATTGTTATTGGTCAAATGTTACTAGTTAACTTTGATCTCATTAATCTTAAACTAAAATTAACTTTGAAAGTTCAAGAACATGTAAGTAAGCTTTCTATAATTATAACTTGGTACACTTATGTTAGATCTAGACTTTTGAGTCTTGGATCTTCAAGATCAAACTAAGAACTATGTTCTACAACTCAAGATCTTGATTTCATAAGTTCACTTTCAAGTTTGTAACTTATTATTAGTTTTAAAGTTCATGTATGTGTTAGATCTAAGACTTTGATGTAACCTTGGTTCATCAAAACACTTGCAACACTTAAGTGAGTTGTGCTTCATGTCTTAGACTTACACTTGGGTTATGATGGTCAAACCTTGGTGAAAACGATGCAAACACATCAACGAGTTTTACACTTGAAGCTATATGCATCAAGGATGAGAACCATGATAAGCATCAAGCACCAAGAACTACCGGAACCTACTGACCCTACTGTTCTACTGTTTCTGTGACTTACCCGTATGACCTGGGCTACTGTAACTATGATTTTCAGATAGCTCTGTTTGAGTAGATAACTTTTCATATAGGACTCGTCTTAATCCGAGTTACGGTTTAGGATTTATGGCCCTCCGATCGTCACTATGTCCATTTAACGTTGTGCTGAAAATTCTGACCTACTCGCACTTAGACCATTGCCACGGTCAAACGAAGACGAGTTTGCTTCTGTAATTTTTACCACAACTAAAGGACTCATATACGGAGCTATTACCACTGGTCTCACCTTATTTCAGTAGGTGTATAGGCCGTGGTGACTGACCGAACTCAGCCTTTGTTTTAAACTACTTTCTTAAACGAAACCTACTTTACACCTTTTGTTTGATGATGAATGATGATGACCCTTAAGACCTTATTTAAATACTATTAAACTTATTTGGACTATTTACTGACTTAGTACTATTTGACTTAGGTTGAGGACCCGTATGGACAACCTTCATTACTTGCTTACTTTCCGAGTCATACTTTACCGCTACTTATTCATTGTGAGTTATAGCATTCCCTTTTTACTTTAACTTATTTTGGGAACTGAGAATACATTCGGATTTTATGTTTTACATACTAGGCACGAGTACTTAAACTTTATATATGTGTGGGTTATATAACGGCAGAAACATTCCCTTTAGCTCGGTAACGTTTAATCATTGGTTTTTGAACTGGTGAACGCAAATCTTAGATGTGGATCCATAGGGTTTGACATCCCCACTCGGGCTAGTCGCGCTAGCATTTAATGAGTGTTTAATACTTCGTAGACATACGCACTTGCCAAGTGTACTTTCAGGGGGTATAAACGTTAAGTTAGTTACCGAGTGCCCACGGTTGAGCATATACTTAAACATACTGATTTGGATTACTTTTGAAACGCTCTTTGTAGCACTGAAATCTCGTGGCCTACCTTACATTACTGTTATACTTAAACTATAGCTCACCAACATTCGTGTTGACGTTTTTAAGCATGTTTTTCTCAGGTGCTTAAGGTTTGCTTGCTTCCGCTGTGTACTAGTCTTGCTGTAGACACCCGCTGCTCTAGAGTTATCTCCGCATGAATTAATTTATCTTGCATTCAAACTTAATTACTTTTGAACTATGAATTGTAATGACCTAAGAGTCACGTACTATTACCTTTGCTTCTGTTCAATGAACCATATTGTTGATGTAAAACAAATGACGTTAGTTATGACGTCACCTTTTGATATGAATGCAAACTTGTTTTGAAAACGCATATAGTGTTTGACCTTGTAATGATCCTGTTGTTGATGGTCCATACATGATGATTTAGTACGGGGTGTCACATTTGGTATCAGAGCGTTGGTTGTAGGGAATTAGGTTGTATTAGTGAGTCTAAGACCGACCCAGGTAGGATTCACTAATAGGACTAATCTACAACTTGCTAGTTTACTTGTTTCCGCAGAACTTACTTCATGCTGCTGCTTACTTTTACTGCTATATGCCGTATACTACTACTTGCTTTCGCTACTGCATGCTATTATCTGCTTTCGATTGCATGCTACTGTGTTATATTACTGCATATTACCATTTACTACTACTGCATGTCACTGCTTACTTCTACTGTTGTATGGACTTACTGCATGCTACCGTTTCCTTTTACTGCTATGTAAACTCGCTGTATGCTTTTGTCTACTCTCGCTACTGCATGCTGCCACCTGCTTTTAGCATGTTACTTCGGTATGATGCTGTTACTATTGCCATGCTACGTGCTGTTTTAAACGATATAGGCTGCTGTAGTTGTTATGCCTGATTACGCGCTTGCTTCATGTCTATTATTCGCTGTACCGACGTGGAGAACTTATCCTTCCCAGTTCAGATGTTTTCCTGAACTACTTACCCGCTCGTCTAACCCTAAGAACTAGTAGTGAAATCCACCTGTTACTACTGCCCCACCATTCCAGAGATCGAAACATTACTTCACGCAATCTAGAAGATTGTTCAGTTGACACATACCCTGTACGCTTTCATGACCGTCACTTAACTCTTTCATGCTTCACCACTGCTCGACGATCTAACGACACCTCTGGACTTAGGTCCCTAACACTCCTAGACATTGGAGAAGTCGGGAAGGCATTCCTTTTAACAGGGTCGTAGTGTCTTCTACTGATGCTCAGCCATACCCAAAGACTTGCGAGTCGCTTTGAGACATATCGTATCACTACTTGCTACACGTACAACCCGACGCGAGACCCGGAATGAATATCTAGAAGGAACCTAACAACGTTACCTGAATCCGAACCTTTGAAGAAACTTCGGGACACTTAGGCATTAATATGTGATCTACGGAACCTATGCACCCACATCGAGAAACTGTGAGATTAGTTATGCCGATTCTGTTTTGAGATAGCATAGTTAAAGCACCGTTAGATTAAATTGTGTATAATTGGAAGTGATCACGTTACATTGACCATGTGAAATGATATTGGAATGAACGTACGATTTAGTACAATATAATGACGCCAGGCCAGCGTGATTATATTGAAGTAAATCATGCAGAAGTTCCAATGTTACTACATGAGGAATATGGGGTGATCCAGGGAAAATTTTGTTAAGAATCACTTGAGCATACACATTGTAGCCTGTTAAAGGTAGGGAAAGAATAACCACGTAGCCCAGATACTGTACAAGAAGGGCCTTGATTGCAGAATTGATAACCCAAAAATTTGTATTAGAGATCGACACCCTGGACATTTAATGAAAAAGTTCTCAAATAGGAAAAACTTTGTACTAACTTGTGGTAGAACAATCGTTATCTCAGTTATAGAAACTCGCATGGATCCTGATTTTGGTTAGGGTACGTTTCATCACAACGTTTTATTGTTTCGGAGTTGTTTAATACTAGAACGATAGAAACCTTATATCTAAGCACCTTAGCGTTATGAATAATAAGCCATCAACAACCACGAGAGTTAGGTATTCTATAGGACCAGCAAATGGTAAGCTGGCAGAGATAGAGGAATAATTTAAGGTGGTACTTTAAGATTAACAGGTGAGTCATTTGGAGATGACCTCATGTTAACCAAACTTGGGAGTTTTAATGTAGTAGTTGAGAAGGATTAGTTACCTACGTACAGGCATATGCTATTTGAGAAGATTGATAAAATTTTCACAGCAATATAATAAGAATAGTTGGAATGAACCCTAAGATTAACCTACCACCCATCAATTTGGGAAATTGGATGCAATAGTTGGGATGAACTTTGGGATTAACCTAATACTCATCAGGTTAGGAAGCTTTAATGAAATAGTTGGAACAAGCTAACTTTCAAGGATGAAAGCGGAAATTATTTATAATGAGGGGAAAAAAAATTTATTCGTATACCTCGCAAGAATGGTGAAACTATTATGGGAAGAGATGTAGCCCGAAAACTGAACCTTATTAGTTACATGACAACAACCCGAAATCCCACAATGGAAATGGGAAGAAATTCATCACTAAACTACCAGAGACGGTAAGGCGGTTAGGACATCATCTGGATTATTATTGACCCTCTCACCAAAACTGCTCACTTTCTAGCCATGAAAGAAACCGATATAATGGACAAACTTGCGCAACAATAATTAAAGAAAATTGTATCCCGTCACTTTAGCAATTCAAATTCTATATTGAGGACTACCCAAGAATCACATTTGATACTCATTCTTACGCAACTCTAAATCCTAACTTATTACGAGGAAATTCTTATTCGATGATAACCACAACATCATCCTTCTTACCTCGATATTAGTCATACCAGTTCGAAATTTTTCTAAAATCAATGAGTGGTTAACCCTCATCCTCATACCCTCCCATTCGTAACTCACTTATAAGCAACAACTTCACACTTAAGCATTTTTGGTCAAAAGACTTATGCCCTACAAATAGTCGTCAATCACATATAAATTCAATGGTTTTTATTACCTCAAATATCACTCAAAATTTTCAAAAGTCTTTTACTTGATTCTCATCAACCTTTTTCAACTTGTAGCCTCCGAGATATGAAGATTTTGTTTGCCAAAATTTTACACACCTTATTTTACTGTGCTATCCTCTCAAGGCTTAATAAAAATAAATTTATTCTGTTTGCCATTCATACAAATTTTTGAAATCGTACTCGTTATATAGAATAAAGTAAATGATTACTTTTGACAAATACATATGAAACTTTACTTTCACTTTTACAAATCAAATCTTTCATTTAAAAGATATTATACTTTGAACGGTACGTGTTGCACATAACCCTAATTTACTAAGAACTTCATTTCTTCTCTTACATTGTCACCATAAACAATTTCTATAAAACTTTCGTTGCTTATTATATAAAATTTTCGTGTTATTCGTATCCAAGTCATCATAAAGGCTTTATAACCGTCGAAATCGAGAGGTTCGTGTGTATGTGATAAAGGCACTGACCACCACGTCATGCAAGGCCTTCGGGCATCCGCTAACACTCAAACCATTCAAAACTATTGCGTTACCCCATGGATTTATTTCACCACACCTGTTGGAACAATGCTCTTTCTTACATGGCTCTAAGTCCTGACTCATTCTAAGGGATCCTCATTTAGTGGTATTAATACCATCATTATTCCGGCTTTAATACTAGTCATAACCTGTTTGGCATTTTGCAAATTCAAGAAGCCATTAACTTCTCATCCTCGTGCTTTATCCTTCGTACCCCACTTTTAGCAACGGCTTCGCACGTAAATATTTTTGGCCCAAAGACTTGTGTCCTGATAATTACCAAAACTGCATTTATGTCATTAGTTTTCACTACCTAGTAACTGGTCACCCAAGGATTCCAAGCTTTTTCACTCAATCTTTTCCAACTCGTAACCTTTGAAATACGAAAAACTATGTTCATCAAAAAAATTTACACGTTGTTTATTTGTGCGGTCCACACAAGATTTACAGACAATGAAAATACTAAAAACTTTTCTGTCCCTTATACGATTTATAAAATCATATATGTATAAATTATACTTACTTATTTTGATACTAAGTTATATCTTCAAATTATTTAAAAACCGCTCCTTTACCGAGTTATTCAACTTAAGTCAAATAGTTTTGTGCAAAATGGTACACGTTGTACCTACTTCTAAACTTACTAGGAACTTCGTTCCGTTTATGTTGTCACAACAAATGTTTAAAGGTTTTGTTTTTCAAAACTCCCTTAGTTGATTTTATTAAAGGTTTTCGTATCATACTACACCATGTGTGGACCACACTTTTTCTCGCCCTCTGTTAAGAGATGAAACTTACTATTAAGATCTTTTGTGAAAACTCTTGAGCCACTTTGGATGGCAGTCTTGTAAAATTTGTTAGAAAATCTTTGCACCCATAAAATGTTCTTTTAAAACTAGATATGACAAAAACGCGGGCCGATAAATCAGTTTTCTGAGGGACACCTAGTGGTCACCCTACCGTAGGAAAGGCTCTAGACGGGTTTCTACTCTCAACGTTCCACGGCTAATCACAACACCCTCGTAAACCTCATCTCTATGAATCAGTATGTTGAGACACATCATTTTTGGAGATTCTTTTCACTCGGAGTAAACCATTCGTTAGGACCAAGAGTTCACGTATCCTCTTATCTGTACATCCCCTTAAATACGCGGATAAATTCAGAACGAACCACTTGAAGTGTTCACTCTCATGCCTTTCGTGCGACTTTCTTTCGGAAATGTAATATAAGATACTATGAGAACCTATGAATCTTGTTATCCCTTGGGAAGGGCAGCTTAAAACATCTACGACACTGATGTAGTTACTCTACACATTCCTTCCTTCATTGGTTGCAACTGTATGTTGCTCTAGTTAACGTTAACCCTAACTTCAACATGTAACTGAAAGGATGAGGTTACATTACATAACTGTGCTTTCATTTCATCTAAGGATAAGTTCACCTACAGTGTGGTAAAATGGGTGATACCCTTCATTTTTCGTTCCGACCATCCTGAAGACACTACAAATAATTATGGCTTGCAAGTCCGGTTGGTCACTTTGAGCTAAAACTTCGATTCACTTACTCGAATGAAACGTTCTTAAATATCGGATTCCCTATAACTATGGTCTCCTTCCAAAATCAAGGGGTTGGTAAAACCCGTGACTAACAGTATCCGGACATCAAATCACATGGTTGTAATCACTATGTTTTTCATTTTACCCGTCAGCTTATATTACGACATACACGCTCAATGTTTTAGATGAGATTAGAATCATTCGTGATGCATTTCACACATCCAACTTACTGAAGATGCCTGTACGGCTAAACACACCATCTTTCCTTTTGTGGATATACATTCAGATGACATACTCCTGTTAATCAGAAACTAAAGCAGTTTGTTGACCTCTTAGGACAAGAGACTTAACTAACGACATATACCTATTCTCACTTTCATACGCCGAAGTACCTTTCAAGGTAGATAACTTACTTCTGAGCCCACGGGTCTCACAGAACTATGATACGCTCCTTCTTATTCGAATACGGTACCATTGTTGGTCACTCCTTAAAATTTCAGGACGAAATTTTCTTTAACAGGTGGGTAATGTAACGACCCTGGAAATTTCAACTTTTATTTATTAATAATTATTATTATTAATACGTGTGATTAAACGAATGTATGTTATTACATTTATATGTTGCCATGATTGCCCGTACTTGACTTTAATTGCCCGAAACGTCTTTGTGACATACGAAACTTTTACGAATAATATTTTTGAATATTATTTACATTCATGATTAATTTATTAATCATTTTAATTAACTATGGTTATTAGTTAGTTACTTGGGCTTTAATTGGACGTATTTGTTAATTAATTGAACTTGGGCTTGATTAATGTTAATGGGCTCTTGAATGTGGACTCATAAGCCCACCCTACATCTTAATGAACTAACTAGCTCATTCTCACATGTAAGTATCACCTTAATATGAAACTAGTTAGTTATTTATATGAAGAATCTAGTTACTACATAATCCCCATGCATGCACCCATTTTAACCAACTTTAAAGACTTTTACATGTATAATTTAGTGGACAAATCCCTCCCCCCTTCCCATGTGAAAACCGTCCACCCCTTTGGTAAATGGGGAGTACAAATTTTTTTTTTTTGTTACTTATTATTAGTGTATTATTTCCTCATTTTTTCACACACACATACACCACTTTTCTCTCAACCTTTTCTCTCATTCTTCTCTCAAAAACTTGTAAGTAAAAAAGGCTTTGTTTTTCTCTTTTTCTTCCAACAAAACCGAACCCAAGAGCATCCATATCATCATCATCATCTTTTGTTACTTGTTGTTGTTTACTTGATTATTGTTTACTTACTTACTAGTTGTTGTTTGTTACTTACTTACATGTTACAAGAATCAAACTCTTTAGTTTGATTCTCCATTTATCTTGTAATTTCAAGAACACACAAGAACTAAACTTACTAGTTTATGTTCTACCTTATTTGTTTTAAAAGATTTAAGGTTCATGCGTTGTAAATCATACTTGTAATTCATGTTAGTAAACTTTAAAGTTTACTTTCTTAAAGATCAAACTTTGGTTTGAATCTTTAAAGTATGAACAACCTTGAACTAACTACTTGTTTACTTAGTTATTTCTTTATATTATGCACTTTTACATTTCATGTTTGTTGGTTGTTATTGGTCAAATGTTACTAGTTAACTTTGATCTCATTAATCTTAAACTAAAATTAACTTTGAAAGTTCAAGAACATGTAAGTAAGCTTTCTATAATTATAACTTGGTACACTTATGTTAGATCTAGACTTTTGAGTCTTGGATCTTCAAGATCAAACTAAGAACTATGTTCTACAACTCAAGATCTTAATTTCATAAATTCACTTTTAAGTTTGTAACTTATTATTAGTTTTAAAGTTCATGTATGTGTTAGATCTAAGACTTTGATGTAACCTTGGTTCATCAAAACACTTGCAACACTTAAGTGAGTTGTGCTTCATGTCTTAGACTTATACTTGGGTTATGATGGTCAAACCTTGGTGAAAACGATGCAAACACATCAACGAGTTGTACACTTGAAGCTATATGCATCAAGGATGAGAACCATGATAAGCATCAAGCACCAAGAACTACCGGAACCTACTGACCCTACTGTTCTACTGTTTTCGTGACTGACCCGTACGACTTGGGCTACTATAACTATGATTTTCAGATAGCTCTGTTCGAGTAGATAACTTTTCATATAGGACTCGTCTTAATCCGAGTTACAGTTTAGGATTTATGGCCCTCCGATCGTCACTATGTTCATTTAACGTTGTGCTGAAAATTCTGACCTACTCGCACTTAGACCATCGCCACGGTCAAACGAAGACGAGTTTGCTTCTGTAATTTTTACCACAACTAAAGGACTCATATACGGAGCCATGGCCACTGGTCTCACCTTATTTCAGTAGGTGTAGAGGCCGTGGTGACTGACCGAACTCAGCTTTTGTTTTAAACTACTTTCTTAAATGAAACCTACTTTACACCTTTTGTTTGATGATGAATGATGATGACCCTTAAGACCTTATTTACATACTTTTAAACTTATTCGGACGATTTACTGACTTAGTACTATTTGACTTAGGTTGAGGACCCGTATGGACAACCTTCATTACTTGCTTACTTTCCGAGTCATACTTTACCGCTACTTATTCATTGTGAGTTATAGCATTCCCTTTTTACTTTAACTTATTTTGGGAACTGAGAATACATGCGGATTTTATGTTTTACATACTAGGAACGAGTACTTAAACTTTATATATGTGTGGGTTATATAACGGCAGAAACATTCCATTTAGCTCGGTAACGTTTAATCATTGGTTTTTGAACTGGTGAACGCGAATCTTAGATATGGATCCATAGGGTTTGACATCCCCACTCGGGCTAGTCGCACTAGCATTTAACGAGTGTTTAATACTTCGTAGACATACGCACTTGCCAAGTGTACTTTCAGGGGGTATAAACGTTAAGTTAGTTACCGATTTCCCACGGTTGAGCATATACTTAAACATACTGATTTGGATTACTTTTGAAACGCTCTTTGTAGCATTGAAATCTCGTGGCCTACCTTTCATTACTGTTATACTTAAACTATAGCTCACCAACATTCGTGTTGACGTTTTTAAGCACGTTTTTCTCAGGTGCTTAAGGTTTGCTTGCTTCCGCTGTGTACTAGTCTTGCTGTAGACACCCGCTGCTCTAGAGTTATCTCCGCATGAATTAATTTATCTTGCATTCAAACTTAATTACTTTTGAACTATGAATTGTAATGACCTAAGAGTCACGTACTATTACCTTTGCTTCTGTTCAATGAAGCATACTGTTGATGTAAAACAAATGACGTTAGTTATGACGTCACCTTTTGATATGAATGCAAACTTGTTTTGAAAATGCATATAGTGTTTAACCTTGTAATGATCCTGTTGTTGATGGTCCATACATGATGATTTAGTACGGGGCGTCACATTTGGTATCAGAGCGTTGGTTGTAGGGAATTAGGTTGCATTAGTGAGTCTAAGACCGACCCGAGTAGGATTCACTAATAGGACTAATCTACAACTTGCTAGTTTACTTGTTTCCGCAGAACTCACTGCATGCTGCTGCTTACTTTTACTGCTATATGTCGTATACTACTACTTGCTTTCGCTACTGCATGCTATTATCTGCTTTCGATTGCATGCTACTGTGTTATATTACTGCATGATGAATGTAAACTTAATTATTGTTTTGAGTAGGCCTATTGAGAGTAACGTCTCTAACCATTCGACCGTTGGTCTTTGGTTACATAATAATGATTCCACGACACTGACAGTACAAGGTGTCATAGGGTAAACTTGTTTAGTAGCGATATTACAAAATGCAGCAACACTTTTAGATTGATATTTCTGAAATACCTTCAATATGCTTACATATAAAAGATGGGTTTAAAGAATTTTTACCTCCTCAAGCTAGTTGAGGGTTACAATATAGGATGATGAAGAAGATGATGAAGCAAGCCTCAAAAGTGTAACCCTCAACTAGCTTGAGGAGGTAAAAATTCTTTAAACCCACCTTTTATATGTAAGCATATTATTCAAGACTTGATATGGTTATGGATTTTGTCTTTTAAAATGGTTAATTTATAACATGAACTACTTGCTTCCGCTCACTTTAATCTTCATAAAATGGGTTTTATGAACTAGTTAAAAATGTAGAACATGTAATTTTAAAAGTTTGTCAAAATCCATCAATTTCTATATCAATCAACTTTAAACTAAATCTTGTGGTATAAAACTTTAGATATTATTTATAAACCTGTGAATTTCACTCAACCTTTTTAGTTGACACTTTAAGCATGTTTTGTCTCAGGTGATGATTGAGCTAGTTGTTTGCAACTTTGTGATAATAGATTTGATGCTTGCATGGAGTCCACATCGCATATTATATTTTAGTTCATAAACATTTATTTTACGTTTTAATAATAATGTAAACATGTATTACTGCTTCCGCTGTTTTATTAACAAAGGTTTTATTTAAAAAGTCTCATACAGAGTCGTTCTCGTTTATACAACTGTGTTATGATATGATTGGTCACAATTACCCCTGGTCCATTTTGGGAGGTGTGACACTTAAAGGGTGTGTTTATAGATGCAATAGTTTGTTTAGAAGAAATGATGACGTGACACATGTCTCTTTCATGGTTGTAACAAACTATTGTAACAAACTTTTCTGAAAATGAGTTTCATCCCGTCGGATGACGATGAGCAAAAGTAAATGCTTGTTACGAATGGTCTCTTGGTTTGATCTAATCATGCTGGGTATGACTTTATTCATGAGATTGAGCAAAAGTGAAAGTTTCTTTTTTCCTATTATTATGATAAATCTGAATTCTTGAATGCTGCTTTTATTTATGTAATAACTTTTACAAGTATTTTGAATTAGTTAATTCTATACACATGGACATGGTGTCAACAAAATGAATTTTTTATCGTTTGTTTTATTCAAAAAAATATTTACCCTTTTAAGCATTTACATGGATTGAATGAATGTTGAACGTTATGTATAAATATGTTTGGATAATACGTTATATCATAGGCGGACCTTCAAGGGAGGCATGGCAGGGTGCTAGCCCCTCCAGCCATTTGTATAATTATTAGAAGTTTGATATTATATAGGTTTAAAAAAATATAAATTTTATATATTAGTCCTTCCAAAAAATTAGAAATAACCCTTCCAAAACTTCCACCCTTTTGTGATTTACCTTCGAACCATTTTCGCCCTCTCGGTAGTATAGTTCAAGATCCGCCACCGGTTATATGTTCAAGGCATGTCTTTTTATTTATTTTGATTTGGATTTGGATTAGATTTGAATAGAATTTAGGGTTTATAGTTTTAGGGATGAATGAAGATGTTGAAGTTAGAGAAGAAGGTGAAGGAAAAGACATTTTTGTCCTCACATGCCTTGCACATGTATAATTTTAATAGAAAAATTTAACAGACGTTAGGAACAGGGGTCATTGGTGATCAAATTAGGGATGACAATGGATGTTCCATTCATGGATATCCATCCGATCCGATCCATTTATAATGGATATGGATGATCTAAATGAATAATAAATGGATATGGATATGGATATGGATATGGATGATCTAATTATTTTGTGGATCGGATATGGATGACAATTTGTCATCCATGGATATATCTATTAACACCCGAAATACATATATACATACATATATACTTACTAACATACATGCATATACATCAATATATCGATATACATATGCATATAACTTGTATATTTTAAAATTAATAAAAAAAAATAAAGATTATAAAAGTTACAATTATTAAACTCATACTAATAATATTAAACGTTACATATTTAGATTAGTTTAAATATACATTTACTTACATTGTAACATATTTCGCTCAAATGAAGTCACACTCGGCGACAAATTTCAATCAAAACATGTGTAACAATGCAAAAAGGTAGAGATATATATTCAAATTTGTTATAATCTGTAGTTAATTTTCAAAATCGTCATTAGATTAATATTTTACTGAAAATTCAATGGATATTCATTAACCCGCTTAATCCATTGGATATGGATATGGATGGATGAAATAAAACTAAATGGATATTGATACGGATATGGATGAACAAAAATTAAATGGATATGGATGTGAATATGACATCACCCGATCCATATCCGATCCATTGCCATTCCTAAATCAAATCGATGATCAAGGTGAAAACCATAGGGGCAATCAATGATGAAAAAAAGCATAGGGTCCACAAGTGATATATGATACAAATCTTAAGGACTATCTATGAAATTTTGTCAAACTAAATTGTATCAAAATTGACTTTTGGAGTAAAAAAGTGAAAAGAAAATGATCTAAAACCACATACATATGAATAGTACAGGGACTAATATAAAAACTTCCTCGATGATATACTATGAATCGGTCCAACAGACTCCATCGACTGATCAAAACAGATTCCGGCATGAAATCCGGGCAATTCTACCGTCGCATTCCTCCTCATATCATTCGTTATCACCTCCTTATCAAAAATATTAATCCGCTTAAGAATATCAACCACTTTCCTCTGGCATTCTCCGGTACCGAAACAACGACAATTCGTACTGTGAAAGCTGGAAATTTGCCGTTGAAGCTAACGATGCCGGAGCCAGGTACGTTGTTCCGGAACGATGTGTGAACTTCTTTAAAGAGTATATGAAAGGAGACCGATACCGGTTGGATTCAGAGGTTATTGCTGAGAAGTGAGAACGCATTGGAGTATGCGAAAACGGTGAATGTCGCCGGTGACGGTGAAGATGCTTGAAACTCTGAAATTGATGAAACGTTGTTATCGAATCTGACTTTTAATCATGGATACGGGTAATGCAGATACTTTTTTTTGCCTTTCTATACTGATTAAACTTGTAACTTATAACTTATGAATTATAATAGCCTAATAAGTACTTTTGGATTGATGTATGAATTATAAGCTGAAACTCATAAGATCATATTTTTTTTGAAAAGCAAGATAGATTTATATATATAAATTCAACGAAATGTACAATCAACGATAAGGCAACGATCATACAATCAAAAACTAAGCCAAAAGGGAACTCGGAATACAATAATTGGGTGCAAAGGTTGCAACCAACACGAAATTAACTAAGTATAAAGAAGGATTAGTAAGCCAAGATTGTCAATCGATACTATCCTTTAAGCCTACTAGATACAGTGGCGGAAGCAGGGCGGGGGCCAAATTTTTTTTTAAAACCGTAGCAATTTTTTTTGGCAAAATACGGAGTTTTTGGGACAAAAATTGGAGGTTTTTAGGCAAAATATTGAGGTTTTTGGTCAAAATTTGAAGGTTTGTGGTCAAAATTTGAAGATTTTGGGGCAAAATTTAAAGAATTGTGGACAAAATTTGAAGGTTTTGAGGCAAAATATGTAGGTTTTGGGGCAAATGACTTTTGGGTTTGGGGCAAATGACTTTTGAGCTGGGGGCAAAATAAAAAAAATCCAATTTTTTACACTAAAATTTTGAAATCGACTGGGGGCGGGCCCCCCCCCCCCCCCCCCCCCCCTCCCCCCCCTCCCTTTAAATTCGCCCCTGACTAGATATCCACTCGAAATACTTCACTTGAACTACATTTAACGCGACCGGAGCATTCCAACCTTTGTTTTGAAAAACCGTCATATTTCGATTCTTCCAAAGAAAGTATGCACATACCCACGCCACGGCTTGCGAAATTTTCGAGCCAAGTGGAGACATAGTATGGGGTGACTTCCCTCGGAGAAATTCGGAGATACTTAAATTCGAACAATTACCAAAATTCCACCACTTATGAACACGATCCCAAACATCCAACGATAGTTTGCAATGAATTAACAAATGTTCCACCGATTCTAGGTCATCATCACAAACATGACATCAAAAACTATGTAGATCAATGCCTCTTTTGTTGAGTTCGATTCGGGCCGATAGTCTTTTTTTCAAAACTCTCCACACAAAAATTTCAATTTTTTTTGGAACAAGATTATTTCTCAAGGTTTCTTGTGATGAATTAATTGCACTACCAAGTATTCGACTGTCGATGAGATTAGCTAATTTTTTGACTGTAAATATACCATTATTCGTGAGAATCCACCTCCATGATTCTTGAACACTGAAATCGAACGAAAAAGATTTAATCAGGTTATTCATTTCTTCAAATTCATCCGCTGTACGTCCTGTAGGGGCTCGCAACCACGCCCAATTTGTCTGCATTGAGCTGCTGTTTACAGCTGCAGGGACACGACCTGATGCTGCTGCTACTTGGACTGTTGCTGTTGCTGTTTGGCCTGTCGCTGCTGACTTTATCGGCATTTTAAAAGTCTAATAAGCCCATAAGTTGCAATAGAAAGCTTTAGTTTGATCGGATATTGCTTACAGAGTTCATACTGTTTGAACCATGAATTTGTATTTCAATAAATATGATTTACGAGACTATCCTAAAAAAATTCATGATATTGCTGCTGACTTTATCGGCATTTTAAAAGTCTAATAAGCCCATAAGTTGCAATAGAAAGCTTTAGTTTGATCGGATATTGCTTACAGAGTTCATACTGTTTGAACCATGAATTTGTATTTCAATAAATATGATTTACGAGACTATCCTAAAAAAATTCACTTTGGGTCCTTGTAGCTCAGGAGAACCATTTCCGTTTAATTTTCTACTTTAAACGTGTAACCCGTTCTAGATGTTAAAGTCTTAAAACATAACACGAATTACCTCATATTCTACTCATTATGGTTTGCCGCCATATGTCATAATGAATTCTGATACTTAAATAAACTATAATGCTGTAGTGTTCTTTATGTCTAACTAGATTGCTTATTTGCTTTTTTGTGAATAGATAAGAGGTTTTTGATGACAAGTCTTTTAATGAGTGGGTAGATGTGGCAGAAGCTCCTGCTTTGCATTGTTATTTATCTTAAATGGTCAAGTAACATGTTCTCTTTTTTTTTTTTTTTTTTTTTTTTTTGGCTAAACAAGGAACAGGGGCATACGAGTAGAACGGGATATGATATATGTTTAGTAGTGCAAAAAAACTCCTAAATTGGTTAATTTGAAGATTTGGATTATTATTGTAATCATATGTATGTAACTATGTATGCACAAGTCTCATATATTAAAAAGCTTAAAAATAGGAAGTATTTGCAGGTCTATGACTCAATGTGGTTCGAATCGTATTAAAAGGATAATTTTTAACCCTTACCAATAAGAATCATTTAAAAACAGTAGCTAACAATGTCCTAACCAACCCATTTTGTCAGCACTAATTATTCATGTTAAATCATGTGTTGCTCAACCTTGACATTCATACGGTTGAACCAGGCTGGATTCAGATTTAGGTAAAGCAGCTACTTTGTACAAATCCAAGATGAGAGTATGAGACAAGAAAGAATACATGGCGACTCTGGAGACCAATGGAGCGATTTGTTGGGTTTCACAAAAGCAGAAAGATTCTACAACTTCCATGGATTCAAGTTTCATGACTTTCACCATTAGTACATTACACAACCATTGAGTGATCTATTTTTCTTCTTCAGTTTTTGGGTCTTGCTCTTGCTTCAGTTTTGGGGTTTTAAAGCGAAACATAAAACCTACACCCATAAATCAAACTCCAATTATCATTCCTCATACTCAATTTTCAACCCCAACCCAATAACCCATCATTCTAAACGACACCTTACTTCTCTTTTGAACATGTTAGGAGTTACTTATCGGGGCCAGAAGCCAATCACCCAATTATATTTGGACCACGTGTCAGGAGGAAACCCAGATTAACTGCCCTGTCCGTAAGGCTCAGTTTGAGATGACTCCCACAGAATTTGAACCCTCGATCCTATGAAACCCGGATATCGCGGAGTACCATTGCTCTGTTAACGCAAGTGGTCTAAAAGGCACCTTACTGCTAGTAGATACATAGTCATGCATTTATTTATTTATTTATTATTACCATTACTTGTTACATGTTATTATTTGATTTTTGTGTGTGCAAGTGTTTTTGTGTTTGTGTTATGGGATTGAGTGTGTTCACACTTTCATGCATGAGTAGATCTCTCAAGGTTTCCTTGAAGATAGTCTATGTATGCGTGTCTAAATTGTTTTGACATATATATTACTCTGTCGACATTGAGTATTCTTGTAGTACGGAGTATTATTTAAAGGGGTTGATCCGTACACCACTTCAAATTTGCCATACACCACAAAATTAATTATTTAGACATTTTTACCCTTTCTTTTACACTATCAAATTTGTCATACACCACCAAATGAAGGGTATAAATGTCCAAATAATTTATTTGGTGGTGTATGGCAAATTTGAGGTGGTGTACGAATCAATTCCCATTATTTAATGGGTCAAAACAGGTTGAACTTCTTAGATAGAGAAAATATTGATAGGTCCTAACTGTGTACTCCATCAAAATGTGTTCTCCTGTCTCTTTTGCACCATGATACTAGAGTCTGATCATGAAAAGAGTTATTGTTTTTTTTTTTTTTTTTTTTTTTTTTTTTTTTCATTGCAGTAAGAGTACTAGGAGTCATTTCACAATCACAATGGAAAAACACG
This sequence comes from Rutidosis leptorrhynchoides, assembly GCF_046630445.1. Taxonomy (NCBI): domain Eukaryota; kingdom Viridiplantae; phylum Streptophyta; class Magnoliopsida; order Asterales; family Asteraceae; genus Rutidosis; species Rutidosis leptorrhynchoides. Next base: position 640,026,796 of record NC_092336.1, read on the forward strand.
TGTCATTATTATTACTACGTAGCATCCATTTGAGCATCCAATTAATATTTTATGAATGTATGGTAGGTATAACGGGTATCGGTTATTAATGATCTTATAAGAGATTTCCACAAAATGAAAATTAGGGCGTGGGGCATCCTTGTTGGCATTCTACAACACTCGGGCTCGTGGGGCGTTGTAGGGTGTGGACGTGGTAGAGAAATCACGGGCTCGATGACGGATTTTCATCCAATCCAATTTCTACTTTTTTATTTAACTAAATATATCAATATATATATATTTTTAATACTACTAATCAAATTTAACTACATCATACAACACTCCCCAAAACACTGCTATAGGGACCTCTTTTTCTCAAACTGTTAGACAAGTCAACTACTCCTGCAATACAATACTGCATCACCGTAGGAAATAGTCTAACTGATATTATTTGGAAAATTGTCTTGCTATGCTTAACAAATATGCTCACAAAAATCAACATTATTACCTATTTGGGCCTAATATATTTGGAAGCTAGGATTTTAGGCAAACAGTTTAGATTAATATACATCGACTCAAACGTCAATGATTAGGTATATATTTTCTAACGTTTCCATTAACCAACTACTTTACTTGATTTGCTTAATCATGTCATGATTAGCATATGATTAATTGAACAATAGTCAAATGTCCATTGTACTACAGTTAAAAGTCAAATGTACTTATTACAGTGCTACTATTTATCATATACGGAGTATTACATATTACATGTTATATATAATTATATATGTAAAACCCGAGAAGAATTATACTAGATTCACACACGCATAAGTTTAGAAAATCATTAAATTCAAGACCCACCTCCATCCTCTTCCCCATCAATCTTTTTGTAAATACAAACAACTTTACTTCAAGAAAACCCAACACCCCACGATACAAATGGAAGAAAAATGCTTCCTTTTTTTACTTTTTTTCATCTTTAATTTCACACATACAACAAATGGTGCTTCATTTAGTGTAGGTGGTGGTATTGGTGTTGGTGTAGGTGTAGGTGGTGGATGGGCTGGTGTTGTGAGTGACCCAAATCCATCATCTCCTTCACCTTCAAATTTCAAGAATGCCTATATTGCCCTTCAAGCTTGGAAGTCAGCAATTAAAAGTGACCCAAATGGGTTATTAAGATCATGGGTCGGGTCAAATGTATGTTCTTACCATGGAGTGTTTTGTGCAGATCCAAGTAATGTAATGGGGGATCCATCAGGGCCAGTAGTTGCAGGTATAGATCTTAACCATGGTAACCTAAAGGGCATTTTAGTAAAAGAGCTCTCTCTTCTCACAGATATGTCTTTACTTCATCTCAGTAGTAACAGATTCACAGGCACAATCCCACAAAGTTTTCAGGACCTTTTTGCCCTTACTGAACTTGACCTCAGTAATAATCAGTTTACAGGACAATTTCCATCTACTGTATTACAAATCCCAAATCTTTTATATTTAGACCTCAGATTTAATTCTTTTTCAGGACCCATTCCACAAGAGCTTTTCAATAAAAAACTTGATGCAATCTTTCTCAATAACAATTTCTTTTCAGGTGAAATCCCACAAAACTTAGCTAATTCACCTGCTTCTGTGATTAATTTAGCTAACAATAAGCTTACAGGTGACATCCCTATAAACTTTGGGCACTCAAGTCCAAATTTAAAAGAAATATTGTTTATGAACAATCAGTTAACTGGTTGTATACCTCAAGGGATTGGGATGTGGTCAGATGTACAAGTTTTTGATGCAAGTTTTAATTCATTAATGGGTCATTTACCAGATACAATATCTTGTTTGGAAGATATTGAAGTTTTGAATGTGGCACATAATAAGTTATCAGGTGAGCTGCCAGATTTGATTTGTGAATTGAGGAGCTTGTTGAGATTGAGTGTAGCTTATAATTTTATATCAGGATTTAGTCAAGAATGTGCAAAATTGTATGATAAAAATGTAGGGTTTGATATTGCATTAAATTGTATTCCAGGGGTAGAAATGCAAAGACCAGAACCTGAGTGTTCTATAATTCCTGGTGGTGGGTTAAGTTGTCTTATAATTCCTTCACTTAGGCCTCTTGCTTGTGGTACATTTCTTCAATCTTTAAACTCATCAACCCCATGAGATAAAGATTGAATCTTTGAGACGAATTGGTATAAAATACCCCTAAATCGGCGCGAAATTTGGTTTGGAGGATGATTAGTAAGTGACAAGGTGTAGTATGGTAAAGATTATTAATCTATGTAATTAATGTTTTTGCGTTTTGTATGGATGATAGAAAGATTAGCAATCTTGGTACAGTTTTTGACTTGCATTGATAATTAATGATAGAGGTTTACTATAGTTTTCTTTTATTTACAAGTGTTTGTTGTATTAATGCATTCCATTTGGTGCAAATAAATGCATAACATTATAATGGCAGATAAAATCACAACTATCTTGCCAATAAGCTCATTTAACTCACCTCGTGCAATAGTAGTTGCAGTTTCGACCCATTGGACCAACTATGGGTCCGTTTGGGTCTCTAATAGGGCAAACGGATAAAAGTATACAAGCTTTGTTAAAATAGACATATGTCACATGGCCTGACCAATTTAAACGATTCAAAGTTTTAACACCCTTAATTCACTTATTTAGACAATTATGTTACTTTTATTTTCTGGAAAACTGAGTTTGGAATCAGGAACGGGAAGAGAAACCACCCACCAGATCATTTTCGATGCACACACGCATTTCTTGACGGAAACCCGAACATCATAACAGGGAAAAATTATAGCTCTAACAACCTTATTATAACAATGAAAACGCTCAAAAAATAATGTTGGTAAGCAGCCCATAGAGATTTCAACCGCTTGAGTGTTACAATTGTCTTTTATTTACTGTAAATATATGCATTACATATATAACAATGTTGTTTTGATAAACACTAGAGACAAATAAGGCTTAATACATTGTAATAAGAAGTTAAATGACTTGATGAGAGCCTTTCAAAAAAGAAAAAAAAAAATATTGAGAGGTTTCAAACAGAAAAGGGAGTTCATGTGATGGAATGATATAAACTAATTTTGATGTATCTTCGTTGATGAAGCACAGTCACATGGGATATATATGATGAAACAAAACTGACCTTTCAAGAGAAGTAGTATGAAATTAACTTAAAAAAACATAAATATTTCAAAAATATTATGTAAAATTCAGAGTATCTAGTAGAGTACCAACTTTAACATGTTCATGACCAATGTCACATGACAGTGAACTTGTGAAGAGTCATTTCTTTTTTCCTATTTGGCACTTCTATTCTCCCTAAGCTGGCCCACATATTATACCCCACTCTCACGGGCCTAAATTGCAAACACTTGTATAATCTTTCAATATAGTTCTCATAACTTTACTTTGTTTTTTTGTTTTTTTGTTTTTTTTCTAATCTCATTAATTATTAATGTTGTTTAAAGGAAAATTTATCATTATCATATAAAGAATAGTCAAAGAAAGAAGTGTCTGTAATATTATTTATACCATCTTTATCCATGGCGGGTAAAAGTGGCGTGTTAATGGGTAGAGTCTGGTGCTTGACGAGCGTGTTGAAAAACTGGAAAATAATAGGGTGACGCGTTGAATGGCGTGTTGGGTGATGTGTTAAATTATGATGGGAAGTTTGGTGAAATAGTGGGTAAAAAATAAAATAAAATAAAAAAGGAATTGAACCAATCAAAGGTGAGCGCTTTTCACACGAGGCGCAAATCACTGCAGGCGTGGTCCTAACATCAATACCTTAGCTATGATATCATGTGGAAATAATATATTTGAGCTCAGTTCAACCCCAATAGTTAACTTAAGAGGATGAAGAACCCAAGCTATTATAAGCGTCATAATATTTAGGGAAAATTGTTTAAAAATGCACTGAACTTTCACCAAATTTCTATTGTATACATCTAACTTTCAGATCTCCTATTGTATGTATTCAACTATTTAAATTGTTATATTGTATGTATGTAACATGTTATAATAGCTAAACTTCAAGTCGCCATAAATTCAAAATTACATAATTAGTCCCTCTTATTTGACAGATATTGCATCATTTATTTTTTCTTGACAAAATTACATCATATGGTCCCTTTTATCCTTGTTCATCTTTCCACCCTGGTGCAAACAAGTTCTTGATTTCCTTTTCACATAACTCCCATAAAATTGAACTCACAAAAAAATGTATCCGATCCAAATCAAAATACAACCCCAAAAATCAAAACCTCCAAATATCAATACCATTCAAATTATCGCATCTTGACTTTGTCAAATCCAGAAAATAAAAATATCAAGGATATTTGTATATGTTTTGCTACAGTACGTTCATAACTTCATCTTCAACATTAGAACTTCGAATTTTCAGAGGTTGATTATAAGCATAAATTAGACTCAGATCTGTGATTCTAATCTTGAACCTAACACTTGAAAACATTTAAATTGAATTAAAAAACACTCCTGAATCTCAGATCTGGAGGTCAAAATTCAATGGTATTTGGTCAACGAATCGATTGAAGCGATTGTGTTGATTTCACGTGTTTAAACTGATGATCGAGCATTCAGTTAAGGATTTCAAGCAACTTCTGTGTTGATTTCATCATCTGAAACATCCCAGATCTCAAAATTAAATTTAATGTTCATCTTTTATGTGACGTCACTGTTCTTCGTGATTGAAACTTGTTGATGTTTTTGCTCTTAAATTCTTCACTATAAGGTAATGTAGCTGCCAGAGGAAGATATTTCAACCAATTTTGATTCATAACTTTCGAGATTAAAAATAACCCGGGTGAATTTATCACAACTTGTTGATGCTTTTGCTCTTGACTTCTTCACAAACGTATGGCATGCCTAAACCATTCAATAATAAAGTATACGGAGCATTAAAAAACAATATCACATACCTGATTTTTGATAACTAATACAAAATCTCTAGGGCCAACTATGGATTTCCACCGATGGGTATTAAAAGTAACAATGGTGAGTTGTTAAATATGCATTTAAAGGTGGAAAAAAGAATAATGTAACAGTTTTTTCCTTTTAAACAATATTGAATTGTTTTGGATTTATGTTTGATTTGAAGGTGCTGATTTTGATTTGGAGAAAAAAAATATTAAATTAGAGTTTATGAATGAGAAGATGATGAACTTCAAGAAGAGAAGAAATGATAGAACATGCAATAGTACATATTTAACTAACAGTCGTTAGAGGGACTAACTGCGTCAAAAAATTAACGTTAGTAATCTGCTACTTGATGTATAAGTAATGCCTTGCATACAATAGTATATATTTAAAAATTGATTACATACAATAGAAGATTTAAAAGTTGAATGCATACAATAGGAATTTAGTGAAAGTTCAATGCATTTTGAAATAATTTTCCCTAATATTTAGTCTCATAGCGGATGCGGAATGAGACAACTCAACAGTTACACTCATAAAGTGTTTGATAAAATGCCTCTGAATTTTTGTGTGTAAATAAGTGTTTGAATTTGCGTTTACTAATTTGTTGATCATGGTTAATAATAGTTGTTATAACCAGTTATTGATATTTGGATAAACATTTAAATTGCAAGTCGTTGAAAGATACGGTAGATGAATGGGCGAGGACTACGGAAAAGGAGTGAAGTTACTATTTGTTTGTCTATGATAAATTTTAATATGCTTATTTGGTGCCTGGATGAGTGAAGTTACTAAGGTTGCCTTTGATTTCTGTGTACACTACCTGTTGCCCCTCTAGGCATTTTATTTAAGGATGGTAGTTCCATAGCCTCCTAATATTGTCTTGGTTTTGTGTATTCCCAAAATAAGTTTCACATAAAAGCCCATTATAGATAGAAAATAGCGTTTACTTTACATGATTGTTGTTGGATGTGCAAAGAAGATCAAAACGAAAAAACTGGTACCGGTCGCGTTTGGGTGTGGTCTGTCGCGAAACGCGACACAATTGAACGCGACACAGGTGGCTGGGACGCGACAAATGTGGCAGGGCCTGGGACTCGATGTTATCACGTTTTGATCAACATGGCCGCGTTTGAGTTGGAGTTGTCGCGTAACGCGATGGGGTGTTGCGAAACGCGACAGGGTGCATAGCCAGCAAGTTGTTATATTGTTTCCTAATTTTGTTTAGCACTATAAATATACCTATTGTAATCTGTAACCCTAAGCACGAAAAATCAATAAAAAGCTCTCTAGTTGGCCGTGGACTAAAGCAATCACACCGATTGCATATAACCACGTAATATCTTGTATCGTTTACTTTTCTTGTTGTTATTCTGTCCGTTTGTCGTTTGTGGGATCACAATCCTTCGATTGGTGGTCGTTGTTGGGTCCATAAATTCCTAACAACTGGTATCTAGAGCACAAGGTTCGTATTGGGCACGATGGCGGACGAAGGAAAGTTTAGGATTGATCGGTTCGATGGGAAAGATTTTGGAAGATGCAAATAGAAAACTATTTGTACCAGAAAAAATTACACTTACCATTTGAAGAGAAGAAGCCTAATAGCGTTAAATAAGAAGATTGGGATCTCCTAGATCGCCAAGCTTTAGGGGAGGTTTGGATGTCTCTTGCAAAAAACGTTGCTTACAATATTATTAACGAGAAGACTACGTTTGGGTGCTTAAAGGCACTTACAAACATGTATGAAAAACTTAACGTTGCTAATAAGGTTTTTCTCATGCGTCAATTGTTCAACCAAATGATGAAAGAAGGTGCGTGTGCTGCAGATCATATCAATGATTTCAACAATCTTATTACAAGATTGGCCTCGGTGGAGATTGTGTTTGATGATGAACTTTAGGCACTGATTTTGCTTTCGTCTTTGCCTGAAAGTTGGTCGGGTACAGTTACTGCAGTTAGTATGTAAAGACCCGTCTTAATTCATAAGAACGAATACAATAACATATGATTACATTGCGAGGTATTTGACCTCTATATGATACATTTTACAAACATTGCATTCGTTTTAAAAGACAAACTTTCATTACATCGAAAGTTGACAGGCATGCAAACCATTTCATAATATCCAACTATAAATAATCTAATTTGTCATTTACTTAATCATAATCTTTACTGAACACAACGACTTGAATGCAACGTCTTTTGAAATATGCCATGAATGATTCCAAGTAATATCTTTAAAATGAGCAAATGCACAGCGAAAGATTTCTTTCAATCCTGAGAATAAACATGCTTTAAAGTGTCAACCAAAAGGTTCCTGAGTTCATTAGTTTATCATAAACGATCATTTTCATCATTTTAATAGACCACAAGATTTTCATTTCCATTTCTCATAAATATACGTTCCATGCATAGAGACAAAAAATCATTCATATGGATTGAACACCTGGTAATCGACCTTAACAAGATGCATATAGAATATCCCCATCATTCCGGGACTCCCTTCGGATATGATAAATTCGAAGGACTAAAGCATCCGGTACTTTGGATGGGGCTCGTTGGGCCCGATAGATCTATCTTTAGGATTCGCGTCAATTAGGGTGTCTGTTCCCTAATTCTTAGATTACCAGACTAAAAAGGGGCATATTCGATTCGATAATTCAACCATAGAACGTAGTTTTGATTACTTGTGTCTATTTCGTAAAACAGTTATAAAAGCAGCGCATGTATTCTCAGTCCCAAAAATATATATTGCAAAAGCATTTAAAAAGGGAGCAAATGAAACTCACAATACTGTATTTTGTAGTAAAAATACATATGACGACATTGAACAAGTGTAGGGTTGACCTCGGATTCACGAACCTATATCATTCATATATATATATATTAAAACATATAATAGTAATTGAACAAATTTAGGTATTATTATTAATTGTTATATTTTAGTAACTTGTACGTTTCATTAATAACCAAATTAACTATATTTATTTTTATATACATTAATATTTATTACAAACATATTAATATAGTTATGTTTTATGTTAATAATATATTTTTATTTAGAAAATCTTTATTTGATATATTAATAATACTAATAATAATAATGATAAAAATAATAATATTAATGTTAGAAATAATTATGAAAACGATAATAAAAAATAATAAAAAAATGATAATTCTAATAATCAAGGTTGTAAAAGTCGCGAGTCGGGGACACATCGGTCGTTGACTAACGTTGACTTTATTAATAATTTCTTAAATATATATTTATATATGTATAAAATAGTTGATTTTGTACCATAAATTTCTTAAATAAGAACTTGAATTTAAATACAATCAAACTTTAAGCTCAATTAATGTTACCGAGTACATAATCAGTAAGGACACAGAGAAAAGAGCGGCCCAAAAAATAAAAACAAATCCTAATTTTAAAACATATCACATCTTGACGAAAATTTGACTGATTTTGACCGTTTTTACCAACTTTGACCGTCTTTGACAGACTTTGACCGAACTTTTAGCTTTGACCGTCTTTTGAGTCGTTTTCAGAAAAAATGGGACGGAGAACCCAAAAAAACGACGCATCGGCCGACGGCCAAGTCGGCCGACTTTTACAACACTGCTAATAATAATAATAATAATGATAGTTTTAATAATAAAAATGATAATTTCGATAAAAAAAAATTATTTTCAATAATAATACCACTTACATTAAAAATGATAATAATAATATTAATAAAAATGATAAAATTAATAATAATAATAATAATAATAATAATAATAATAATAATAATAATAATAATAATAATAATAATAATAATAATAATAATGAATATAATAATAATAGTGAAATAATAATAATAAGAGTATTAGTAATAACTACCTCAAAGGAGTAGCCCTAAAAAAAATGCCCAAGTCCGGGTTTGAACCCGCGACGTCCCACTAACCCGATAACATCCTTAATTACTCCCATGATCACGATTTTCTGATTATAACATCACAACATCATCATGTACCTCATCACCACGATCATCATGATCATAATCATAACTATATCATAATCTAAATCATCATCAATTTCCATTACTTTATGTATCGTTTATCAAATATCGCCAATATGATACATCAACATTATCACAATCTTAATCATCACTTAATTCTATTATCACCTTTATCATTCCACCATGATCATACCTCATCATTAACTTAACCTTGTCTCATCATCAATCATCACAGTGGATCATCATTTATATAACAATCATATGTTTTAGTCTATATATCCCTCGGCCCAACAGGCCCAAGTTTCACGTGTATCTTTAACAACAACAATTTATTCGTAAGCCCACTAGCAAGTTCTAACGGTTCAAGGGTCACGAACCAATCACTAATCACAGCCTAAAAGTAAATATTAAATCAGTTAACATGTCTAGTTCAAAAGAAAAATGATAATACGGCCCCATTTGCATTTTTAGTCTTCGATTCCAAAAGCTGGAAACAAACAGAGTTTAACGGGTCTACTTGTTTCCCACTCATTCATTACCATTATCATCATTATTGATCATCATGATCATATGTCATCATCATAAAATAAAATAAAAAGAACGTAGTAGTAATAGCATCTCGACAAACAACATATGGTTGTGTTTTGGTGACTTCGGCCTACAACAGAAAAGTAATGTAATCAACATCAAGTGGATGTTATTTTAATCGAACAAAGAACAAGAAAAGCATCCTTATCATCGCTCATCATGATCATTATCACATTGTTATCATCATCTTTTATCCTTGCTATCATGTATCACCATTATCATTCTGTTTAATTATTGAACCCACCTTCATCATCGTCATAGAAGAAAATTGAAACAGCAATAATCAAAAGTTGCAGGTTTGTGATGATGTTTGAATTTGATTTTCGAAGGTTGCAGGTGACAATAGAGTGTCGAGTTTGTGTTGTGATCAACAAGAAATCGATGGTTTTGTAGCTGCACACAAAACACGAACAATATAGTTTGTAATCGTGGTTTATAGTGTTCGTTGAAGATGATGACGGTACACAACAGTAGTTTGAAGTAGCAGGTGATAGATTTTGATGGTTTGTGTATCCTTGGCAACATCCACAATAAGGATGGTTCGGTTTTTGGTTTGCAAACTGAACACAAACAGGAGTAGTCGATCAGCAGCCTTTGTGTATCTTTGGGGTGACGTTTGAACTAGAAAAATAGTAGTAGTAATCCAAGTGGTTTCGAATCAAGAAGAAGCAAGTATAAGTCGGCTGTATTATTATGTAAATTCACGAAGGAGTTAGAAGAAAAACACACACAGCAGTAGCAATTTGAAGAGTAGTAAATGGCAGTTTTGTGTATAGTTTAAGCTGCAAAATAGGAGAAGAGCAGTGGTTACTACGAAACAGAAAACAAGAGAAACAGTAGCTGTTTGCAAAATAGATGGGTTTAATTGGTGGTGACGGTTTGTGGTGATTCATTGAGTTTGTTAAACAAAAACATATAGAGAAGGTGATGACGAGGGTGTAGGCGATGATGGTTTCAAGATGTCATGAGAGAAGAAGATGGCTTGTGTACGTCGAACAAGAAAAGAAAAGAAACAGAAAACTCAAGTGGGTTTTTGTGATGGTTGAGGTGGTGGATGTAGGTGGTGTAATGGTGAAGTTGGCGATGTATATGAGATGGTGATTATGGCGTCGATGCACCCAAGATTTCAACTGTTGCCACCGTTGGCGATGGTGGTCATGGTGGCTGTGGTGATAGAGGGTTTCAAGTGGTGGTGAGGGTTGATTCTCGTTTGTACAGAGAAAGAGGAAAAGAAGTGGAGTTTGTTGCTAGAATGTGTAAGTGTGTGTTAGTGGATTGAGAGATAGATAGTTTAATCGAGCAAGAAGACAATAATTTGCCTTATACTCAAACTTGGGACCGACACTTCCTTTTTCCAGTTTATCTTTTAGCTGGTCGACATTATATCACAAGTGGAATAGAATTGATAGGAAAAATAAAACTGATGGGGATTGGGATGCCTAACAGCTTATACGAGATATATTAAAAATAAAAATATTAAATGATAATAATAAGTTGTATTATAATAATAATAAAAATAATTTTAATAACAAGGATAATACTAATAATAATATTAATAATAATATTAGTAATAATGATAATAATAATTATTAATATAACAAATTAATATTAACATATAACTATTTACATTCCATGCTCTCACTTTTAAATATTAGGTAAGCTAAATAGTTAATATATCAAAAGACATGAGAAAAATTTATGTGAAGCATACATTGGAAAATATGCATGAATCTCCACTATCCTTTGTCTAATTTCCATTATTTGACACTTTTGTTTTTATTTATAAATCAAATTACCATTTTCCGAATGTTGTTAAAATGGAAAGATTTCTCAAATCAATGTGGACCTCTCAACAAAGACTCGTAATCATATATCAATGTATCTGATAATTCTATCTTTTAATCTCGTCGATAAATGAACTTATATTGAAACAATTACGTTTAGGTAAAGTATTATATATCAAATACTTTGTTAACGTTTTCAAGTTATAATATGTACACATATATATACACATATATTCATATTCATTTATAATGGTTTAACACCCCGTCCTTAATTTCCTTAACGGAATGTTAACTCTGGTCCCAGTGCTTGGCTTGACTTCTACGTAACGGCAATATTCTACAGCGGAAGCAATTAATACCTGAGAATAACAACACGCAAAAACAGGTCAACAAATAATGTTGGTGAATCTACAGGTTTAAAGTATTGTAACAGTATCTGAAAATAGTTATCAGAAAAATAGTTTGATTTCCTTGACCACGAGATTCTATCGCTTGCATAAACCGAGCACCTGAATACTAGCAATGACCCGAGTATAGAAACCACTACACCCGACCTTACCTCGTAAAATGTTATACACTTGTTCAAATGTATTTAATGTTCAAAGTAAATGCACCACTGTTTTTACAGCGGGTGAGGTTGTCAACCTAACGGATCCGTCCATCTAAATTGTGCTAGAGGCTTTTTTTGAACAAACTCATTATGCATATGTGTAGTACTCATGTCAATATAAAAGTAATTGAAAATGTAAATATAACAGCGTGTATTCTCATCCCTGAAAGCATGTAAAAAGCGGGACTGTAGACTCACCTTTGAATAAGCTCGGAATGAAAGACAAATGACTTGTACGGTTTAGACCCGAGTAATGTAACCTAAGTATACGTATGTAGGTTGGTTAATATATGTATCTTATATAAGTGTGGTTTCATAGTGTACGTTGTCTTATTGCTCGACTCGACGCGTTTCAAAGTAAAAGTCAACTATCTCATGCAAGTCAAACAAAGTCAACCGAAGTCAAACCGAAAGTCAAACTTGGTCAATGTGGTCAACTAAGGTCAACATCAGTAGGTTCATGTCAAATATTGGTCAGCATGTCAAACCTAAGTCAAACAATATGTTTTTGGTCATGAATGATCATTTTCACAATTTCAGTTTATCGTCATGCACAAAATTTATGAACACGTAACATACTTAGCACATTATCTCATAGTACAAAATTCGAGTAAATATGAAAAACTCCAGATCATAATTACACTTAAAATCGATTCCAAAAAGTCCAGACAGGGACTCATACGACAATTAAAAGTCAGGAATCAGAAGGGATACATTTGGGGTTTCCCAAGTCAGTTTCTAACCGCGCACTGATTTAATTTTGGCTATAACCGGAGTTAGGAACATGAAATTGATACAAGACCAGTGGCCATAGTTCAAGGACAAATCAAAGTAACACATATAAAAAATCTAGCCACTTTTGTTTAGCCAATTGGTACAGTTTATTCGTGCAAGTTGAACATTCAGTTTTCAGCTCAAATCAGAATTCACATAAAGTATGGCTCTACTGTGCCCAATGCATAAGGTTTCAGAGATTGACATAAACTAACAATAAGTCACATATCATGTTAAGTTTCATTTTCCAGAAGCATACATGCTCAAACAATCCAAAAAATCTACAGAGTACAAAACCGTGTGTAATTTACAGATTCGATTCTCATTTAGTTAGTCACATTCGCATACGATTATCCGAAGATCTAGATACAATTAGCCTATGATATCTACATGAAAGATGAATTACGTTTTGTCTAATTTTCAAATATGCAAATATTTAATCACAGAAGTTAACACATTTTATCATACAAGGTTATTTTCATGCAAGTGCTGTATAAAACTACTTTTACACTAATTCTAGCATATCTCGGGCTATACATAAGAAAACGACATGATATCCTAGTCTAACTTGAGTGTTTTTAAATTATATTTCTAGTGGTATAAGTCTCACATTCCAATTCGTTTTCTATCAATACCAGATTTCTGATCAAGCAACAAAAACACAACGATAATTCAAATCGACATAACTTAATCATACGGAAACGAAATCAAGCGAATCCAAAGCCTAAACTCAATAGTTTTTCGCAAGGAATCTGATTATAATATAATAATTAGCATTTGAAAAACTTAATTTTTCTGATCAAACAAATACAAATTCGTTTTTAAACCCTAGCGCATCAAACAATCAAAATAACGATTACACTTAACACGTACGCGTATAGACTTGAGCAATTGACAACATAACTATGAAAATTTAATAAAATTCAAATTTTAAGAATTAGGGTTTATGCAATTATACCTTTAATCGCTAAATTAAATACACCAACGCGTAGAGGAGATCGGGAATTACAACTTTCGTGTTCAAGGTTTTATCAAAAAGTGAAAATTGAATGGTGGTAGTGGTGATGGAGGTCGACGGTTTTGGGGAGGAGGAAGAAGTCGACTGCTTTTTTTTCTTTCTAGTGAGGGTTTATACCTAATTTGTGTTAATACTTGTATTTATACTAACCCTAGTTTAAACAATTAGCACATAAGTTCCTAAAGTTATCAAAAATTAAACATAAAATGGGTGGGGAGGGGGTTCGGCCGTGGCCCATATGGGAAGTATTCCCGGGCTCGTATTATCCAATTCCTTGTAATCGTGGTCCGTTTTAAGTGCCGTTTAGTCGTACCGAAGGCCCGGAACGCTAACCCGATCGTTAAACGCAACCAATTGTTTAATTTATTAAAAAACCCAATAAATTAAATATTTAAAAAGTTAATAATTAATAAAATTAATTATTAAAATAAACCCGAGCGTTTCGTTGCTCAAAAAACTTTTATCAAAATCGTATCGTTTTTATCGTATTTCATTATCCGAAATATTTATTTGAATTAATATCAACCCATATCAATTATTAAAACCCTCCGAAGATCAAGTATGCAATTAATACACGTAAACGCATAAAAGTTAAATAATCGCCGTTAAATAAACTAACGGAAGGTTAACGAAAGTAACGGAAAAATCAGGGTTGTTACAAATGGTTCGTGAATCGTCAAGGTCTGGTCAAGGTTAAATGAATGTATGAACAAAGTTTAAAATTCTTGAGATTTAAACTTCACAAACTTTGCTTATCATGTCGGAATAATATAAAGATAAAGTTTAAATTTAGTCGAAAATTTTCGGGTCGTCACAGTACCTACCCGTTAAAGAAATTTCGTCCCCGAAATTTGATCGAGGTTGTCATGGTTAACATTAAGAATATTTTCATGACGAATATGAGTTGATAAATAGAGTTTTATCATCACTGAGTAATATAAACAAAATAATTTGATTTTGTGAAGAGTACGAGTGAACCTATCTCAAAAGAGTGAAATGAGAAAATAGTGATTTGTCTCATCTTTTGACGTTATCACGGTTGATCTCTGGAGTAAAAAAAATCTTTGTAATCTATACAAGATTTGATTCTTCGGCGATTAAGGAAATTAGGATCCGCTTTAAATGCGATCACCTGTTTTGATTGCTTTGTCAGATATTTTACTATAAATCCACCCCCTTCGTTTCCTTACAACTCACACATTCTATTCTTTCTCCCTTAATTCATTTATCAATATGCTCCATCCAGTACTGATTCTTGATATACTCCTGACTTTCATATCTGTCATTCTTCTTTTTCATCTATCGTCGGAGGATTTCATTTATTTTTACTATTACATTGGGATTATAGTAATTTTAATTCTCCCGTGCCTTTACGTGGCAATACGTATTGATATGCACAGTTTGTAATTTATGTGTTGTTGTCAAGCTTTATATTTTCTTTTATATTCAATAATTCCATACTTTTGTCTCCTCTTCCCGACTTCAAGTCAAGCGAATAATGGTCTAGAATTCGTAGGTATGAACATAGTTAATGTTCTTAAGAAGGGAATTGTAGTGGCATAATCTTGATTTGTCAAATTACCAGAATATCCGAAAAAGACTGAATCATCAAGAAAATATTTTCTTGATATTTTTAGAGGTTAGTTAAAATACAAGTGTCGTGTAACATGGCACATGATGACGTTATGATCTGTAAATCATCACGTTCCATTTAGAAACTCAGCATGACTTACTGTAATATAATCACGTTGATCAAGTGTCATTATATTATACTAACTCATGCTTCAGCCCCCAACACCACTTCAAAAACATTCATATTTTTAAACTCGAAAGTTTCAGAATTTAGAAACTAAGATAGTTTCTTTTATGATGTAATACAGATAGCGCGAAGAGGTAAATGATTTCAGGTACGAATAATTATGGAAGTATCTTCAGGAATATGGAGGATATTTATAATGAAATATACAATGATATCTTAGGATTTCTAATATCAGAGGATGATGAAGAATATTGTCCGTAAAGTTTTAGAGTCAGGAGCAAGGTATTCGATAATAACTTCAGCAGACACTGAATCATTTGGATTCTTTGAAGGCAGATTTAGTCCTTGTGATTTGTCCACAGCCTCCTTCATAGTTTACTTGATCTGTTTTCCAGTTCCAAACCTTCTCTTTTTCTGAGCTTTGCCAACACACTATTCTTTATCATCAAACTTTTTACTGTTAAGTTCGTTTACAGTTCTTGCTGCTTCACCAGCATTTTTCAAAATTTCGAGAACTAGTTCGCAGTTCAGGGTGTTTTTCAGAAACTTCACATTTGAAGTATGTAAGTCTGTAATATGTATACATATAACTGTTGGCGTAGACATACTGCGAGATTTCAAAATACTGATTGCTAATTCTCGATGATTCGTATGGCAATTCTTGTTACAAGATGCAGATGAATAAATGATGGGGTTTTGATAAATATAATGATTTTTCGGAAATATCAAAGATCAGTGAAGTTGTTGGTAAGTTTATTGCTAATGTGGTGGAACATAAACGGTTCCCCGATAACAATGGCGAAAGGGCAACGTATATATCGAGGTTATAATATGATGTTTCAACTTAAAAGTCGGAGTTGACTTGCTGGAACTGTGACAAAACTGGCTACTTTGAAAAGAAATCGCAAAGTTATTTTTGCTAATAAATGCCAAAGAATTTGACGCGGATACGTGTTTAAACTTTTACTTTGGTTTCAAGAGTTTTTCAGATACATAACTGTGGGTAACATGTGGTTGGATCATCATCGCGATTGTTTATTATTTGAAGTGTCTTCAGGAATTTCGAAGGGTTTAAACACAGTTTGTAATCATACGATGTTCTAGGAGTTTGAATGATACAAGTATTTTATGAATAGAAATGTTGTTCTATCACAGTTTTGAAGTCAAAGTATAGTTTGAAAGATGTAGGAATCTAAGAGTGGTGGTACCGGTTATATCTCGAATTGAATTTTGAGGTTTCAAAAGCAGAATATGTAACTGGGTTTGAATGAGTATGATTGTTTTAATTTCTATAAACAAATTTATATAGTTGTGAAAGTAGGGAGTATAGTGGACGATTTGCTAAATCGGAATCAGAGTATGTAACATATTGATTGTGAATTTATATATCTCTCGGGTATTACCTGCCCGTTAAAAATTTTCACAATTAATATTTTGTACAAAAGAATTTTATTACAGTCCTTATGAAAATATATATGTATGTATATTTTCTTCAGATGTAGTATAGATTTAATGAGTTAATGTTAAATTAAACTCATTTGATTTACGGTTGAAACTAGAATTGAATAATCCCTAAAATTACATAACTTTTACGAAGTATTTCTTCAATGAAATTGAAATTATGAATCAATACTTCGTTATTTGTTGATGCATGATGTTGGTGTTCGTGGAATTCTTGTGAACTTTGCAAGATATGAATAATGTTTTATAGAAAGTTTTTGAGTATATCGAAAGTGTAAAATCAAACATGTAATTGAATAATACACTTAAATTATTATGAAACGAGATTCATTGAGTTGGAACAGAGATTGTGGTTAACGATAGTTAAGTCGTTAATCGAAGGATTATAGCATATTAGTAATATGAATTTAACTGAGTAGTATCTACCCATTTTCAATTCATACATAATATCTTAGTACTAAAAGATTTATGATGGTTTCAAAATTTATATATATAAGATATACATATAAACTCTTCAGTGGAAATGAGTTAATACTTCATAATTCGTTGATATTATATAATCGTTGTTGATTCGTAATATTGTCCACGTTGATTCTTGAACTGGTAGAGCTTGTGATGTTATAAATGCTGCTGATTCTGACGATGCTGACGGCACTGACTGTGCTAATGATGCTAACGGTACTGTTGATGCTGTTGGTAGAACAAGTCTAGCTTGTAAATCACGCACCATTCTTGTCAGGGTTTCTATTCTTCCTTCTATCATTTTGGTTCACTCATCTGATTTATGGTTAGGGTTAGAATAGATAATATCTAAGACTTTGGAGATTACATAATCATCGCGGAATGTTTCTTCAATGAAGTTATAAATCAATACTTCATCGGTCAGTGTTGTTGGTACTCCTTGTTATCTACGGTGCGTATGACGTTGATGTTCGAGGTACAGATTGTGATGTTGAGGTGTGAGATGCGGATGTTGTTGTTGGTGGTAATGGTTCTGTTGACGTTGGTGATGGTGGTACTGTTGATGCCGGTGTTGCTGCTGGTGCTTGTAACCTTCACACCATATTCTCCAAGGCCACTACCCGAGCGCGAAGTTCGTTAACTTCTTCTATTACACCGGGGTGATTGGCGGTTTGGACGAGCGGATGAATAAGATCTAGAATCTGGGATAGTATATAATCATGACAGGATACTCTGGAAATGAGAGAGAAAATGGTGTCTTGAACAGGTTCGCCGGTAAGTGCTTCAGGTTCTTCGCCAAGAGGGCAATGTGGTGAATGAAAAGGATCGCCTTCTTCTTGTCTCCAATGATTAAGGAAGCTACGAACCCATCCCTAATTCATCCAGAATAGATGATGGCTGATTGGTTGGTCCATTCCGGTCACACTGCTTTTGGAGCTTGAGTGAAACTCCATATCGAAAATGATGAGAGCTCTATTGGTGGGGATGAAGGTGACTTAACTCGATCACCACCACCCGTTACTCCACCATTAAGACGCTCTAGTAGAACGCCCAAACCTACTGTTAGGTTTTGAAATGTCCCGTTCATATTGATTATAAACGTTCCATATTAATTGATTTCGTTGCGAGGTTTTGACCTCTATATGAGACGTTTTTCAAAGACTGCATTCATTTTTAAAAACAACCATAACCTTTATTTTATCAATAAAGGTTTTAAAAACATTACGTAGATTATCAAATAATGATAATCTAAAATATACTGTTTACACACGACCATTACATAATGGTTTACAATAGAAATATATTACATCGACATATGTTTCTTGAATGCAGTTTTTACACAATATCATACAAACATGGACTCTAAATCTTGTCCTTATTTTAGTATGCAACAGCGGAAGCTCTTAGTATTCACCTGAGAATAAACATGCTTTAAACGTCAACAAAAATGTTGGTGAGTTATATGTTTAACCTATATATATCAAATCGTAACAATAGACCACAAGATTTCATATTTCAATACACATCCCATACATAGAGATAAAAATCATTCATATGGTGAACACCTGGTAACCGACATTAACAAGATGCATATATAAGAATATCCCCATCATTCCGGGACACCCTTCAGATATGATATAAATTTCGAAGTACTAAAGCATCCGGTACTTTGGATGGGGTTTGTTAGGCCCAATAGATCTATTTTTAGGATTCGCGTCAATTAGGGTGTCTGTTCCCTAATTCTTAGATTACCAGACTTAATAAAAAGGGGCATATTCGATTTCGATAATTCAACCATAGAATGTAGTTTCACGTACTTGTGTCTATTTTGTAAATCATTTATAAAACCTGCATGTATTCTCATCCCAAAAATATTAGATTTTAAAAGTGGGACTATAACTCACTTTCACATATTTTTACTTCGTCGAGAAGTAAGACTTGGCCACTGGTCGATTCACGAACCTATAACAAATATGTACATATATATCAAAGTATGTTCAATATATATTTACAACATTTTTAATACGTTTTAATGTTTTAATTTTATTAAGTCAGCTGTCCTCATTAATAACCTACAACTAGTTGTCCACAATTAGATGTACAGAAAATAAATTGATATATATTATCTTGAATAAATCCACGACCCAGTGTATACACGTCTCAGGCTAGATCACAACTCAAAGTATATATATTTTTGGAATCAACCTCAACCCTGTATAGCTAACTCCAACATTACTGCATATAGAGTGTCTATGGTTGTTCCAAATAATATATATACATGGGTCGATATGATATGTCAAAACATTTGCATACGTGTCTATGGTATCCCAAGATTACATAATATATTAGAATACATGTATAATACAATATAAGTTAGCTAGGATATGATTTGTATAGATTTGTTAAACATTTGCAGTAGCTAAAAAGATCAAAAATATCCAATCTTGTTTTACCCATAACTTCTTCATTTTAAATCCGTTTTGAGTGAATCAAATTGCTATGGTTTCATATTGAACTCTATTTTATGAATCTAAACAGACAAAGTATAGGTTTATAGTCGGAAATATAAGTTACAAGTCATTTTTGTAAAGGTAGTCATTTCAGTCGAAAGAACGTCGTCTAGATGACCATTTTAGAAAACATACTTCCACTTTGAGTTTAACCTTGATTTTTGGATATAGTTTCATGTTCATATGAAAAATCATTTTCCCAGAAGAACAAATTTTAAATCAAAGTTTGTCATAGTTTTTAATTATCCAAACCAAAACAGCCCCCGGTTTCACTACGACGGCGTATATCCGATTTTATGGTGTTCATCGTGTTTCCAGGTTTTAAATCATTAAGTTAGCATGTCATATAGATATAGAACATGTGTTTAGTTGATTTTAAAAGTCAAGTTTGAAGGATTAACTTTTGTTTGCGAACAAGTTTAGAATTAACTAAACTATGTCCTAGTGATTACAAGTTTAAACCTTCGAATAAGATAGCTTTATATGTATGAATCGAATGATGTTATGAACATCATTACTACCTCAAGTTTTCTGGATAAAACTACTGGAAATGAGAAAAATGGATCTAGCTTCAAAGGATCCTTGGATGGCTTGAAAGTTCTTGAAACAGAATCATGACACGAAAACAGTTCAAGTAAGATTTTCACTCGAAATAAGATTGTTATAGTTGTAGGAATTGAATCAAAGTTTGAATATGAATATTACCTTGAATTAGAAAGATAACCTACTATAAATAACAATGGTTCCTTGATCTTAGATGATTACTTGGAATGGATTAGAAAGCTTGGAAGTAGACTTGCAAACTTGGAAGTATTCTTGATTTTTATGAAACTATACTTATGGAATTTATGAAGAACACTTAGAACTTGAAGATGGAACTTGAGAGAGATCAATTAGATGAAGAAAATTGAAGAATGAAAGTGTTTGTAGGTGTTCTTGGTCATTGGTATATGGATTAGATATAAAGGATATGTAATTTTGTTTTCATGTAAATAAGTCATGAATGATTACTCATATTTTTGTAATTTTATGAGATATTTCATGCTAGTTGCCAAATGATGGTTCCCACATGTGTTAGGTGACTCACATGGGCTGCTAAGAGCTGATCATTAGAGTGTATATACCAATAGTACATACATCTAAAAGCTGTGTATTGTACGAGTACGAATACGGGTGCATACGAGTAGAATTGTTGATGAAACTGAACGAGGATGTAATTGTAAGCATTTTTGTTAAGTAGAAGTATTTTGATACGTGTCTTGAAGTCTTTCAAAAGTGTATGAATACATATTAAAACACTACATGTATATACATTTTAACTGATTCGTTAAGTCATCGTTAGTCGTTACATGTAAATGTTGTTTTGAAACCTTTAGGTTAACGATCTTGTTAAATGTTGTTAACCCATTGTTTATTATATCAAATGAGATTTTAAATTGTTACATTATCATGATATTATGATGTATAATATATCTTAGTATGATATATATACAGTTAAATGTCGTTACAACGATAATCGTTACATATATGTCTCGTTTCGAAATCATTAAGTTAGTATTCTTATTTTTACATATGTAGTTCATTGTTAATACACTTAATGATATATTTACTTATCATTTAACATAATTAACCAAGTGTATCAATATCTTAATATGATTCATATGTACCTAGTAAGACGTTGTTATAACGATAATCGTTATATATATATAGTTTTCGAGTTTCTTAATTTAATAGTCTCATTTTTATGTATATAACTCATTGTTAAAATAGCTAATGAGATAATTACTTATAATAAAATCATGTTAACTATATATATATAACCATATATATGTTATCGTATAGTTTTTACAAGTTTTAACGTTCGTGAATCACCGGTCAACTTGGGTGGTCAATTGTCTATATGAAACTTATTTCAATTAATCAAGTCTTAATAAGTTTGATTGCTTAACACGTTGGAAACATTTAGTCATGTAAATATCAATCTCAATTAATATATATAAACATGGAAAAGTTCGGGTCACTACAGTACCTACCCGTTAAATAAATTTCGTCCCGAAATTTTAAGCTGTTGAAGGTGTTGACGAATCTTCTGGAAATAGATGCAGGTATTTCTTCTTCATCTGATCTTCACGCTCCTAGGTGAACTCGGGTCCTCTACGAGCATTCCATCAAACCTTAACAATTGGTATCTTGTTTTGCTTAAGTATTTTAACCTCATGATCCATTATTTCGACGGGTTCTTCAATGAATTGAAGTTTTTCATTGATTTGAATTTCGTCTAACGGAATAGTGAGATCTTCTTTAGCAAAACATTTCTTCAAATTCGAGACGTGAAAAGTGTTATGTACAGCTGCGAGTTGTTGGGGTAACTCAAGTCGGTAAGCTCCCGACACGTTCAATAATCTTGAATGGTCCAATATACCTTGGATTTAGTTTCCCTCGTTTACCAAATCTAACAATGCCTTTCCAAGGTGAAACTTTAAGCATGACCATCTCGCCAATTTCAAATTCTATATCTTTTCTTTTAATGTCAGCGTAGCTCTTTTGTCGACTCTGGGCGGTTTTCAATCGTTGTTGAATTTGGATGATCTTCTCGGTAGTTTCATGTATTATCTTCGGATCCGTAATCTGTCTATCCCCCACTTCACTCCAACAAATCGGAGACCTGCACTTTCTACCATAAAGTGCTTCAAACAGTGCCATCTCAATGCTTGAATGGTAGCTATTGTTGTAGGAAAATTCTGCTAACGGTAGATGTCGATCCCAACTGTTTCCGAAATCAATAACACATGCTCGTAGCATGTCTTCAAGCGTTTGTATCGTCCTTTCGCTTTGCCCATCAGTTTGTGGATGATAGGCAGTACTCATGTCTAGACGAGTCCCCAATGCTTGTTGCAACGTCTGCCAGAACCTTAAAACAAATCTACCATCCCTATCAGAGATAATAGAGACGGGTATTCCATGTCTGGAGACAACCTCCTTCAAATACAATCGCGCCAACTTCTCCATTTTGTCATCTTCTCTCATTGGCAGGAAGTGTGCTGACTTGGTGAGACGATCAACTATTACCCAAATAGTATCATAACCACTTACAGTCCTTGGCAATTTAGTAATGAAATCCATGGTAATGTTTTCCCATTTCCATTCCGGGATTTCAGGGTGTTGTAGTAGACCTGATGGTTTCTGATGTTTAGCTTTGACCTTAGAACACATCAAACATTCTCCTACATATTTAGCAATATCGGCTTTCATACCCGGCCACCAAAAGTGTTTTTTGAGATCTTTATACATCTTCCCCGCTCCGGGATGTATTGAATATCTGGTTTTATGTGCTTCTTTAAGTACCATTTCTCTCACATCTCCAAACCTTGGTACCCAAATTCTATTAGCCCTATATCGGGTTCCATCTTCCCGAATATTAATATGTTTCTCTGATCCTTTGGGTATCTCATTCTTCAACTTTCCTTCTTTTACAACCCCCTATTGCGCCTCCTTTATTTGAGTAGTAAGGTTAGTACGAATAATTATATTCATAGCTTTTACCCGTATAGGTTCTCTGTCCTTTCTACTCAAAGCGTCGGCTACCACATTCGCCTTCTCCGGGTGGTATCGAATCTCAAAATCATTATCATTCAACAGTTTAATCCACCTGCGTTGTCTCATATTCAGTTGCTTCTGATTAAATATATGTTGGAGACTTTTGTGGTCGGTATATATAATACTTTTGACCCCATATAAATAATGCCTCCAAGTCTTAAATGCAAAAACAACAGCACCCAATTCCAAATCGTGAGTTGTATAATTTTGCTCGTGAATCTTCAATTGTCTAGACGCATAAACAATCACCTTCGTTCGTTGCATTAATAAACAACCAAGACCTTGCTTTGATGCATTACAATAAATCACAAAATCATCATTCCCTTCAGGCAATGACAATATAGGTGCCGTAGTTAGCTTTTTCTTTAATAACTGAAACGCCTTCTCTTGTTCATCCTTCCATTCAAATTTCTTCCCTTTATGCGTTAATGCAGTCAAGGGTTTTGCTATTTTGGAGAAATCTTGGATGAATCTTCTGTAGTAACCAGCCAATCCTAAAAATTGACGTATATGCTTCGGAGTTTTTGGGGTTTCCCACTTTTCAACGGTTTCGATCTTTGCCGGGTCCACCTGGATACTTTCTTTGTTCACTATGTGACCGAGGAATTGAACTTCTTCCAACCAAAATACACACTTTGAAAACGTAGCATACAGTTTTTCTTTCCTCAATACTTCTAGCACTTTTCTTAAATGTTCTTCGTGCTCTTGATCATTCTTTGAGTAAATAAGTATGTCATCGATGAAAACAATGACAAACTTGTCAAGATATGGCCCACACACTCAGTTCATAAGGCCCATGAACACAGCTGGTGCATTAGTCAATCCAAAAGGCATAACCATAAACTCGTAATGAACATAACGCGTCCTAAAAGCAGTTTTTGGAATATCATCCTCCTTTACTCGCATTTGATGATATCCAGAACGTAAATCGATTTTCGAATAAACTGACGAGACTTGTAGTTGATCAAATAAGTCGTCAATTCTCGGCAGTGGATAACGTTTTTTGATGGTAAGTTTATTCAACTCTCTGTAGTCAATACACAACCTAAATGTACCATCCTTCTTCTTGACAAACAAAACAGGAGCTCCCCATGGTGATGTACTTGGTCGAATGAAACCACGTTCTAATAGTTCTTGCAGTTGGCTTTGCAGTTCTTTCATCTCACTGGGTGCGAGTCTGTAAGGAGCACGAGCTATTGTGCAGCTCCTGGTATAAGATCTATTTGAAATTCAACAGATCGATGTGGAGGTAGTCCCGGTAATTCTTTCGGAAATACATCGGGAAATTCTTTTGCGACGGGAACATCATTGATGCTCTTTTCTTCAGTTTGTACTTTCTCGACGTGTGCTAGAACAGCATAGCAACCTTTTCTTATTAGTTTTTGTGCCTTCAAATTAATAATAAGATGTAGCTTCGTGTTGCCCTTTTCTCCATACACCATTAAGGGTTCTCCTTCTTCTCGTACAATGCGAATTGCATTTTTGTAACATACGATCTCTGCTTTCATCTCCTTCAGCCAGTCCATGCCAACTATTACATCAAAACTCCCTAACTCTACTGGTATCAAATCAATCTTAAATATTTCGCTACCCAGTTTAATTTCTCGATTCCGGCATATATAATCTGCTGAAATTAATTTACCGTTTGCTAATTCGAGTAAAAATTTACTATCCAAAGGCATTAATGGACAACTTAATTTAGCACAAAAATCTCTACTCATATAGCTTCTATCCGCACCCGAATCAAATAAAACGTAAGCAGATTTATTGTCAATAAAAAACGTACCCGTAACAAGCTCCGGGTCTTCCTGTGCCTCTGCCGCATTAATATTGAAAACTCTTCTGCGGCCTTATCCATTCGTGTTCTCCTGGTTCGGGCAATTTCTAATAATGTGGCCCGGTTTTCCACATTTATAACAAACTACATTGGCATAACTTGCTCCGACACTACTTGCTCCGCCATTACTTGTTCCGACACCATTTGTTCCTTTCGTTCTGTTAACCCCTGGTACGTAGACCTCACACTTCGCCGCGCTATGACCATTTCTTTTACACTTGTTGCAAAATTTGGTGCAGAACCCCGAGTGATACTTTTCACACCTTTGGCATAGCTGCTTCTGATTGTTGTTGTTGTGGTTGTTATTGTTGTTGGGATGATTGTTGTAGTTGTTGTTGTTGTGTCGTTTGTTGAACTTGCGATTAATGTTGCGATTATTGGGATAGTTGTTGTTGTTTTGGTGACTCTTATCACCGTTTTCCTCCCACTTTCTTTTGACTAACTTCACGTTGGCCTCTTCGGCCGCCTGTTCTTTAATTCTTCCCTCAATCTGGTTCACTAGTTTGTGAGCCATTCTACATGCCTTTTGTATGGAGGCAGGCTCGTGTGAACTTATATCTTCTTAGATTCTCTCCGATAACCCTTTCACAAACGCGTCGATCTTCTCTTCTTCATCTTCGAACGCTCTCGGACACAATGGGCACAATTCTGTGAATCGTCTTTCGTATGAAGTAATATTGAATCCCTGTGTTCGTAACCCTCTAAGTTCTGACTTGAGCTTATTGACCTCGGTTCTGGGACGGTACTTCTCGTTCATCAAGTGCTTGAATGCTGACCACGGTAGCGCGTAAGCAACATCTTATCCCACTTGCTCTAGATAGGTATTCCACCATGTTAACGCAATACCTGTGAAGGTATGCGTAGCGTACTTCCCTTTGTCTCCTTCAGCACACTTACTTATGGCAAACACCGATTCAACTTTCTCGGTCCACCATTTCAATCCGATTGGTCCTTCTGTCCCATCAAATTCTGAAGGTTTACAGGCAGTGAATTCCTTGTAGGAGCATCCTACACGATTTCTTGCGCCGTTAGCTGTATTGCTAGATTCAGAGTTATTGTTGGTATGTAGCGCGGCCTGTACTGCGGCTATGTTTGAAGCAAGAAAGGCACGAAATTCCTCTTCGCTCATATTCAAGGTGTGTCGAGTAGTCGGTGCCATTTCCTTCAAAATAGTCAAATGAAACAATTTAATCATACAGAATATTAAGAGTTGTCAATAGTATCTCGTAGCATAATATGAACTCATTTATAAAAGCTTTTTCTTCATATTAGCGTTTTATAAGTTTAAATTCGGGTACTACCTACCCGTTAAGTTCATACTTAGTAGCTAATATACAATTCAACTACTACAATTGCATATAAAAAACTGATTATAATAATATATCACATACAAATATTCTTCAAACTTACAACTTCGCTATATTACATATAACATGAAATATAGTACACTATGATACAGGACAGTTTTGAAGATAAATCTAGTTAATACGCAAGTTGTTCAGCAAAGGAAATAAAGTCACGTAATTCATAAGTCCAGAAACAAGTCATGCATTCTGGTTTTACTAAGACGACTTCCCATCCTTGGTCTTGTGGAAAATAACCGTTATGACCATTGGCTAGGCAGCATGTTGTAATGTCGTCAAAAGGACGAGGGTTTCGTAATATCCAACAACCCCTTAATAATCTAAAAACCTTGTTTCTTACCCCAAATACCGAATCCTTCACTTGTGGGAAGGTTTTATTTAAAAGTTGCAATCCAATGTTCTTTTTCTCACTTTGGTAAGAAGCGAACATCACTAACCCGTAAGCATAACATGCTTCTTTATGTTGCATGTTAGAAGCTCTTTCTAATTCACGAAATCCTATGTTGGGATATGTTGAGTCAAAATAGGTTCTTAACCCGTAGCGTAAAATTGCATTTGGGTTCCCCGCATTTAACGCTTTAAAGAAAACACGGCGTAACTTGCGGTCTCCCCAATGTGATATACCCCACCTATCAAAGGAAAGCCTTTTATAAACTAAGGCATTTCTGGAAAGTCTTTCAAATGTTTGACAAGTTAATTTCGCCATAACTAAATGTGCTGATGAATTCTGACCGACTCTAGACAAGATTTCCTCAATCATATCCTCTGGTAGGTCTTCTAAAATATTCGGTTGTCTATCCTTAACGTCCATTTTGTTTTTATACTGTAAAATAGACAAGGATTAGATTCGTAAAAGATAATTAACAAACAATACAAGCAATTTTTACATAGAACATAAAAGTACAAGCACACTATAATACATATAATACACAACATGATTACAACCTTCTAATCTGAATCACTGGTTTCTTCTTCTTCGGACTTGGTTCGTTTTCCTAATTTTCTAGGAATATATGGTGTTCTTCTAATACGAGCCGTCGTTTTCCACAATGGTTTAGAAAAACCTGGTGGTTTAGAGGTTCCTGGGTCATTGTTACATTTTAGGAAATACGGATGTTGTCGATACATATAAAGTTCATCGGGGTTGGAATCGGGTTTCTCTATTTTTATACCTTTTCCCTTATTATTTTCTTTCGCTTTATTAAATTGGGTCGAGGTAATTTCTACAACATCATCGGAATCCTCATCGGGATCCGATTCATCGAAAAATTGGTAATCTTCCCAATATTTTGCTTCCTCGGCAGAAACACCATTGACCATTATTAACTTTGGTCTGTTGGTTGAGGATTTTCTTTTATTTAATCGATTTACTATAGGTATCAATATTTCTTCCTCTGGAACCTCTTCTTCTGGTTCCTCCTCTTCCGATTCCTCCTCTTCTGGTTCATCTTCTTCC
This sequence comes from Rutidosis leptorrhynchoides, assembly GCF_046630445.1. NCBI lineage: Eukaryota > Viridiplantae > Streptophyta > Magnoliopsida > Asterales > Asteraceae > Rutidosis > Rutidosis leptorrhynchoides. The sequence goes on from NC_092336.1 coordinate 640,054,949, forward strand.
GGTTCCTCTTCTTCCGGTTCTTCTTCTTCCGGTTCCTCTTCGAGAATTTGTGAATCTTCCCAAAATATATTAGACTCTTCATTATTATTAGGTGAATCAATGGGATTTGTACTAGAGGTAGACATCTATCACACAATATCAAACACGTTAAGAGATTAATATATCACATAATATTTACATGTTAATAATATATAGTTTCCAACAAAAAATGTTATGCAATCGTTTTTGAAGAAAAACACGATCGAAGTCCAGACTCACTAATGCATCCTAACAAACTCGGTAAGACACACTAATGCAATTTTCTGGTTCTCTAAGACCAACGCTCTGATACCAACTGAAATGTCCCTTTCATATTGATTATAAACGTTCCATATTAATTGATTTCGTTGCGAGATTTTGACCTCTATATGAGACGTTTTTCAAAGACTGCATTCATTTTTAAAAACAACCATAACCTTTATTTTATCAATAAAGGTTTTAAAAACATTACGTAGATTATCAAATAATGATAATCTAAAATATACTGCTTACACATGACCATTACATAATGGTTTACAATAGAAATATATTACATCGACATATGTTTCTTGAATGCAGTTTTTACACAATATCATCAGTTTTTACACAATATCATACAAACATGGACTCCAAATCTTGTCCTTATTTTAGTATGCAACAGCGGAAGCTCTTAGTATTCACCTGAGAATAAACATGCTTTAAACGTCAACAAAAATATTGGTGAGTTATAGGTTTAACCTATATATATATCAAATCGTAACAATAGACCACAAGATTTCATATTTCAATACATATCCCATACATAGAGATAAAAATCATTCATATGGTGAACACCTGGTAACCGACATTAACAAGATGCATATATAAGAATATCCCCATCATTCTGGGACACCCTTCGGATATGATATAAATTTCGAAGTACTAAAGCATCCAGTACTTTGGATGGGGTTTGTTTGGCCCAATAGATCTATCTTTAGGATTCGCGTCAATTAGGGTGTCTGTTCCCTAATTCTTAGATTACCAGACTTAATAAAAAGGGGCATATTCGATTTCGATAATTCAACCATAGAATGTAGCTTCACGTACTTGTGTCTATTTTGTAAATCATTTATAAAACCTGCATGTATTCTCATCCCAAAAATATTAGATTTTAAAAGTGGGACTATAACTCACTTTCACTTATTTTTACTTCGTCGGGAAGTAAGACTTGGCCACTGGTCGATTCACGAACCTATAACAAATATGTACATATATATCAAAGTATGTTCAAAATATATTTACAACATTTTTAATACGTTTTAATGTTTTAAGTTTATTAAGTCAGCTGTCCTCATTAGTAACCTACAACTAGTTGTCCACAATTAGATGTACAGAAAATAAATTGATATATATTATCTTGAATAAATCCACGACCCAGTGTATACACGTCTCAGGCTAGATCACAACTCAAAGTATATATATTTTTGGAATCAACCTCAACCCTGTATAGCTAACTCCAACATTACTGCATATAGAGTGTCTATGGTTGTTCCAAATAATATATATACATGGGTCGATATGATATGTCAAAACATTTGCATACGTGTCTATGGCATCCCAAGATTACATAATATATTAGAATACATGTATAATACAATATAAGTTAGCTAGGATATGATTTGTATAGATTTGTTAAACATTTCCCGTAGCTAAAAATATCAAAAATATCCAATCTTGTTTTACCCATAACTTCTTCATTTTAAATCCGTTTTGAGTGAATCAAATTGCTATGATTTCATATTGAACTCTATTTTATGAATCTAAATAGACAAAGTATAGGTTTATAGTCCGAAATATAAGTTACAAGTCATTTTTGTAAAGGTAGTCATTTCAGTCGAAAGAACGACGTCTAGATGACCATTTTAGAAAACATACTTCCACTTTGAGTTTAACCTTGATTTTTGGATATAGTTTCATGTTCATATGAAAAATCATTTTCCCAGAAGAACAACTTTTAAATCAAAGTTTATCATAGTTTTTAATTATCCAAACCAAAACAGCCCCCGGTTTCACTACGACGGCGTATATCCGATTTTATGGTGTTCATCGTGTTTCCAGGTTTTAAATCATTAAGTTAGCATATCATATAGATATAGAACATGTGTTTAGTTGATTTTAAAAGTCAAGTTAGAAGGATTAACTTTTGTTTGCGAACAAGTTTAGAATTAACTAAACTATGTTCTAGTGATTACAAGTTTAAACCTTCGAATAAGATAGCTTTATATGTATGAATCGAATGATGTTATGAACATCATTACTACCTCAAGTTTTCTGGATAAAACTACTGGAAATGAGAAAAATGGATCTAGCTTCAAAGGATCCTTGGATGGCTTGAAAGTTCTTGAAACAGAATCATGACACGAAAACAGTTCAAGTAAGATTTTCACTCGAAATAAGATTGTTATAGTTGTAGAAATTGAATCAAAGTTTGAATATGAATATTACCTTGAATTAGAAAGATAACCTACTGTAAATAACAAAGGTTCCTTGATCTTAGATGATTACTTGGAATGGATTAGAAAGCTTGGAAGTAGACTTGCAAACTTGGAAGTATTCTTGATTTTTATGAAACTATACTTATGGAATTTATGAAGAACACTTACAACTTGAAGATGAAACTTGAGAGAGATCAATTAGATGAAGAAAATTAAAGAATGAAAGTGTTTATAGGTGTTTTTGGTCGTTGGTATATGGATTAGATATAAAGGATATGTAATTTTGTTTTCATGTAAATAAGTCATGAATGATTACTCATATTTTTGTAATTTTATGAGATATTTCATGCTAGTTGCCAAATGATGGTTCCCACATGTGTTAGGTAACTCACATGGGCTGCTAAAATCTGATCATTGGAGTGTATATACCAATAGTACATACATCTAAAAGCTGTGTATTGTACGAGTACGAATATGGGTGCATACGAGTAGAATTGTTGATGAAACTGAACTAGGATGTAATTGTAAGCATTTTTGTTAAGTAGAAGTATTTTGATAAGTGTCTTGAAGTCTTTCAAAAGTGTATGAATACATATTAAAACACTACATGTATATACATTTTAACTGAGTCGTTAAGTCATCGTTAGTCGTTACATGTAAATGTTGTTTTGAAACCTTTAGGTTAACGATCTTGTTAAATGTTGTTAACCCATTGTTTATTATATCAAATGAGATGTTAAATTGTTACATTATCATGATATTATGATATATAATATATCTTAGTATGATATATATACAGTTAAATGTCGTTACAACGATAATCGTTACATATATGTCTCGTTTCGAAATCATTAAGTTAGTAGTCTTATTTTTACATATGTAGTTCATTGTTAATACACTTAATGATATATTTACTTATCATTTAACATAATTAACCAAGTGTATCAATATCTTAATATGATTCATATGTACCTAGTAAGACGTTGTTATAACGATAATCGTTATATATATCGTTTTCGAGTTTCTTAATTTAATAGTCTCATTTTTATGTATATAACTCATTGTTAAAATACCTAATGAGATACTTACTTATAATAAAATCATGTTAACTATATATATAACCATATATATGTTATCATATAGTTTTTACAAGTTTTAACGTTCGTGAATCACCGGTCAACTTGGGTGGTCAATTGTCTATATGAAACCTATTTCAATTAATCAAGTCTTAATAAGTTTGATTGCTTAACACGTTGGAAACATTAGTCATGTAAATATCAATCTCAATTAATATATATAAACATGGAAAAGTTCGGGTCACTACAGTACCTACCCGTTAAATAAATTTCGTCCCGAAATTTTAAGCTGTTGAAGGTGTTGACGAATCTTCTGGAAATAGATGCGGGTATTTCTTCTTCATCTGATCTTCACGCTCCCAGGTGAACTCGGGTCCTCTACGAGCATTCCATCAAACCTTAACAATTGGTATCTTGTTTTGCTTAAGTCTTTTAACCTCATGATCCATTATTTCGACGGGTTCTTCAATGAATTGAAGTTTTTCGTTGATTTGAATTTCGTCTAACGGAATAGTGAGATCTTCTTTAGCAAAACATTTCTTCAAATTCGAGACGTGAAAAGTGTTATGTACAGCTGTGAGTTGTTGGGGTAACTCAAGTCGGTAAGCTCCCGACACGCTCAATAATATTGAATGGTCCAATATACCTGTGATTTAGTTTCCCTCGTTTACCAAATCGAACAACGCCTTTCCAAGGTGAAACTTTAAGCATGACCATCTCGCCAATTTCAAATTCTATATCTTTTCTTTTAATGTCAGCGTAGCTCTTTTGTCGACTTTGGGCGGTTTTCAATCGTTGTTGAATTTGGATGATCTTCTCGGTAGTTTCTTTTATTACCTCTGGACCCGTAATCTGTCTATCCCCCACTTCACTCCAACAAATCAGAGACCTGCACTTTCTACCATAAAGTGCTTCAAACGGCGCCATCTCAATGCTTGAATGGTAGCTATTGTTGTAGGAAAATTCTGCTAACGGTAGATGTCGATCCCAACTGTTTCTGAAATCAATAACACATGCTCGTAGTATGTCTTCAAGCGTTTGTATCGTCCTTTCACTCTGCCCATCAGTTTGTGGATGATAGGCAGTACTCATGTCTAGACGAGTCCCCAATGCTTGTTGCAACGTCTGCCAGAACCTTGAAATAAATCTACCATCCCTATCAGAGAGAATAGAGACGGGTATTCCATGTCTGGAGACAACCTCCTTCAAATACAATCGCGCCAACTTCTCCATTTTGTCATCTTCTCTCATTGACAGGAAGTGTGCTGACTTGGTGAGACGATCAACTATTACCCAAATAGTATCATAACCACTTGCAGTCCTTGGCAATTTAGTAATGAAATCCATGGTAATGTTTTCCCATTTCCATTTCGGGATTTCAGGTTGTTGTAGTAGACCTAATGGTTTCTGATGTCCAGCTTTGACCTTAGAACACGTCAAACATTCTCCTACATATTTAGCAATATCGGCTTTCATACCCGGCTACCAAAAGTGTTTCTTGAGATCTTTATACATCTTCCTCGCTCCGGGATGTATTGAATATCTGGTTTTATGTGCTTCTTTAAGTACCATTTCTCTCACATCTCCAAACCTTGGTACCCAAATTCTATCAGCCCTATATCGGGTTCCGTCTTCCCAAATATTAATATGTTTCTCTGATCCTTTAGGTATCTCATTCTTCAACTTTCCTTCTTTTACAACCCCCTGTTGCGCCTCCTTTATTTGAGTAGTAAGCTTAGTACGAATAATTATATTCATAGCTTTTACCCGTATAGGTTCTCTGTCCTTTCTACTCAAAGCGTCGGCTACCACATTCGCCTTCCCCGGGTGGTATCGAATCTCAAAATCATTATCATTCAACAGTTCAATCCACCTGCGTTGTCTCATATTCAGTTGCTTCTGATTTAATATATGTTGGAGACTTTTGTGGTCGGTATATATAATACTTTTGACCCCATATAAATAATGCCTCCAAGTCTTAAATGCAAAAACAACAGCACCCAATTCCAAATCGTGAGTTGTATAATTTTGCTCGTGAATCTTCAATTGTCTAGACGCATAAGCAATCACCTTCGTTCGTTGCATTAATACACAACCGAGACCTTGCTTTGATGCGTCACAATAAATCACAAAATCATCATTCCCTTCAGGCAATGACAATATAGGTGTTGTAGTTAGCTTTTTCTTCAATAACTGAAACGTCTTCTCTTATTCATCCTTCCATTCAAATTTCTTCCCTTTATGCGTTAATGCAGTCAAGGGTTTTGCTATTTTGGAGAAATCTTGGATGAATCTTCTGTAGTAACCAGCCAATCCTAAAAATTGACGTATATGCTTCGGAGTTTTTGGGGTTTCCCACTTTTCAACGGTTTTGATCTTTGCCGGGTCCACCTGGATACCTTCTTTGTTCACTATGTGACCGAGGAATTGAACTTCTTCCAACCAAAATGCACACTTTGAAAACTTAGCATACAGTTTTTCTTTCCTAAATACTTCTAGCACTTTTCTCAAATGTTCTTCGTGCTCTTGATCATTCTTTGAGTAAATAAATATGTCATCGATGAAAACAATGACAAACTTATCAAGATATAGCCCACACACTCAGTTCATAAGGTCCATGAACACAGCTGGTGCATTAGTCAATACAAATGGCATAACCATAAACTCGTAATGACCATAACGCGTCCTAAAAGCAGTTTTTGGAATATCATCCTCCTTTACTCGCATTTTATGATATCCAGAACGTAAATTGATTTTCGAATAAACCGACGAGCCATGTCGTTGATGAAATAAGTCGTCAATTCTCGGCAATGGATAACGGTTTTTGATGGTAAGTTTATTCAACTCTCTGTAGTCAATACACAACCTAAATGTACCATCCTTCTTCTTGACAAACAAAACAGGAGCTCCCCATGGTGATGTGCTTGGTTGAATGAAACCACGTTCTAATAGTTCTTGCAGTTGGCTTTGCAGTTCTTTCATCTCACTGGGTGCGAGTCTGTAAGGAGCACGAGCTATTGGTGCAGCTCCTGGTACAAGATCTATTTGAAATTCAACAGATCGATGTGGAGGTAGTCCCGGTAATTCTTTCGGAAATACATCGGGAAATTCTTTTGTGACGGGAACATCGTTGATGCTCTTTTCTTCAGTTTGTACTTTCTCGATGTATGCTAGAACAGCATAGAAACCTTTTCTTATTAGTTTTTGTGCCTTCAAATTACTAATAAGATGTAGTTTCGTGTTGCCCTTTTCTCCATACACCATTAAGGGTTCTCCTTCTTCTCGTACAATGCGAATTGCATTTTTGTAACATACGATCTCTGCTTTCATCTCCTTCAGCCAGTCTATGCCAACTATTATATCAAAACTCCCTAACTCTACTGGTATCAAATCAATCTTAAATATTTCGCTACCCAGTTTAATTTCTCGATTCCGGCATATATAATCTGCTGAAATTAATTTACCGTTTGCTAATTCGAGTAAAAATTTACTATCCAAAGGCATCAATGGACAACTTAATTTAGCACAAAAATCTCTACTCATATAGCTTCTATCCGCACCTGAATCAAATAAAACGTAAGCAGATTTATTGTCAATAAGAAACGTACCCGTAACAAGCTCCGGGTCTTCCTGTGCCTCTGCCGCATTAATATTGAAAACTCTTCCGCGGCCTCGTCCATTAATGTTCTCCTGGTTCGGGCAATTTCTAGTAATGTGGCCCGATTTTCCACATTTATAACAAACTACATTGGCATAACTTGCTCCGACACTACTTGCTCCGCCATTACTTGTTCCGACACCATTTGTTCCTTTCGTTCTATTAACCCCTGGTCCGTAGACCTCACACTTCACCGCGCTATAACCATTTCTTTTACACTTGTTGCAAAATTTGGTGCAGAACCCCGAGTGATACTTTTCACACCTTTGGCATAGCTGCTTCTGATTGTTGTTGTTGTTGTGGTTGTTATTGTTATTGGGATGATTGTTGTAGTTGTTGTTGTTGTTGTGCCGTTTGTTGAAGTTGCGATTAATGTTGCGATTGTTGGGATAGTTGTTGTTGTTTTGGTGACTCTTATCACCGTTTTCCTCCCACTTTCTTTTGACTAACTTCACGTTGGCCTCTTTGGCCGCCTGTTCTTTAATTCTTCCCTCAATCTGGTTCACTAGTTTGTGAGCCATTCTACATGCCTTTTGTATGGAGGCAGGCTCGTGTGAACTTATATCTTCTTGGATTCTCTCCGGTAACCCTTTCATAAATGCGTCGATCTTCTCTTCTTCATCTTCGAACGCTCTCGGACACAATAGGCACAATTCTGTGAATCGTCTTTCGTATGAAGTAATATCGAATCCCTGTGTTCGTAACCCTCTAAGTTCTGACTTGAGCTTATTGACCTCGGTTCTGGGACGGTACTTCTCGTTCATCAAGTGCTTGAATGCTGACCACGGTAGCGCGTAAGCAACATCTTGTCCCACTTGCTCTAGATAGGTATTCCACCATGTTAACGCAATACCTGTGAAGGTATGCGTAGCGTACTTCACTTTATCTCCTTCAGCACACTTACTTATGGCAAACACCGATTCAACTTTCTCGGTCCACCGTTTCAATCCGATTGGTCCTTCGGTCCCATCAAATTCTGAAGGTTTGCAGGCAGTGAATTCCTTGTAGGAGCATCCTACACGATTTCTTGCGCCGTTAGCTGTATTGCTAGATTCAGAGTTATTGTTGGTATGTAGCGTGGCCTGTACTGCGGCTATGTTTGAAGCAAGAAAGGCACGAAATTCCTCTTCGTTCATATTCAAGGTGTGTCGAGTAGTCGGTGCCATTTCCTTCAAAATAGTCAAATGAAACAATTTAATCATACAGAATATTAAGAGTAGTCAATAGTATCTCGTAGCATAATATGAACTCATTTATAAAAGCTTTTTCTTCATATTAGCGTTTTATAAGTTTAAATTCGGATACTACCTACCCGTTAAGTTCATACTTAGTAGCTAATATACAATTCAACTACTACAATTCCATATGAAAAACAGATTATAATAATATATCACATACAAATATTCTTCAAACTTACAACTTCGCTATATTACATATAACATGAAATATAGTACACTATGATACATGACAGTTTTGAAGATAAATCTAGTTAATACGCAAGTTGTTCAGCAAAGGAAATAAAGACACGTAATTCATAAGTCCAGAAACAAGTCATGCATTCTGGTTTTACTAAGACGACTTCCCATCCTTGGTCTTGTGGAAAATAACCGTTATGACCATTGGCTAGGCAGCATGTTGTAATGTCGTCAAAAGGACGAGGGTTTCGTAATGTCCAACAGCCCCGTAATAATCTAAGAACCTTGTTTCTTACCCTAAATACTGAATCCGTCACTTGTGGGAAGGTTTTATTTAAAAGTTGCAATCCAATGTTCTTTTTCTCACTTTGGTAAGAAGCGAACATCACTAACCCGTAAGCATAACATGCTTCTTTATGTTGCATGTTAGAAGCTATTTCTAATTCATGAAATCCTATGTTGGGATATGTTGAGTCAAAATAGGTTCTTAACCCGTAGTGTAAAATTGCATTTGGGTTCCCCGCATTTAACGCTTTAAAGAAAACACGGCGTAACTTACGGTCTCCCCAATGTGATATACCCCACCTATCAAAGGAAAGCCTTTTATAAACTAAGGCATTTCTGGAAAGTCTTTCAAATGTTTGACAAGTTAATTTCGCCATAACTAAATGTGCTGATGAATTCTGACCAACTCTAGACAAGATTTCCTCAATCATATCCTCTGGTAGGTCTTCTAAAATATTCGGTTGTCTATCCTTAACGTCCATTTTGTTTTTATACTGTAAAATAGACAAGGATTAGATTCGTAAAAGATAATTAACAAACAATACAAGCAATTTTTACATAGAACATAAAAGTACAAGCACACTACAATACATATAATACACAACATGATTACAACCTTCTAATCTGAATCACTGGTTTCTTCTTCTTCGGACTTGGTTCATTTTCCTAATTCTCTAGGAATATATGGTGTTCCTCTAATACGAGCCGTCGTTTTCCACAATGGTTTAGAAAAACCTGGTGGTTTAGAGGTTCCCGGGTCATTGTTACATTTTAGGAAATACGGATGTTGTCGATACATATAAAGTTCATCGGGGTTGGAATCGGGTTTCTCTATTTTTATACCTTTTCCCTTATTATTTTCTTTCGCTTTATTAAATTGGGTCGAGGTAATTTCTATAACATCATCGGAATCCTCATCGGGATCCGATTCATCGGAAAATTGGTAATCTTCCCAATATTTTGCTTCCTCGGTGGAAACACCATTGACCATTATTAACTTTGGTCTGTTGGTTGAGGATTTTCTTTTATTTAATCGATTTACTATAGGTATCAATATTTCTTCCTCTGGAACCTCTTCTTCTGGTTCCTCCTCTTCCGATTCCTCCTCTTCTGGTTCATCTTCTTCCGGTTCCTCCTCTTCCGGTTATTCTTCTTCCGGTTCCTCTTCGAGAATTTGTGAATCTTCCCAAAATATATTCGACTCTTTATTATTATTAGGTGAATCAATGGGATTTGTACTAGAGGTAGACATCTATCACATAATATCAAACACGTTAAGAGATTAATATATCACATAATATTTACGTGTTAATAATATACAGTTTCCAACAAAAAAGGTTAAGCAATCGTTTTTGAAGAAAAACACGGTCGAAGTCCAGACTCACTAATGCATCCTAACAAACTCGGTAAGACACACTAATGCAATTTTCTGGTTCTCTAAGACCAACGCTCTGATACCAACTGAAATGTCCCTTTCATATTGATTATAAACGTTCCATATTAATTGATTTCGTTGCTAGGTTTTGACCTCTATATGAGACGTTTTTCAAAGACTGCATTCATTTTTAAAAACAACCATAACCTTTATTTTATCAATAAAGGTTTTAAAAACATTACGTAGATTATCAAATAATGATAATCTAAAATATACTGTTTATACACGACCATTACATAATGGTTTACAATAGAAATATATTACATCGACATATGTTTCTTGAATGCAGTTTTTTACACAATATCATACAAACATGGACTCCAAACCTTGTTCTTATTTTAGTATGCAACAGCGAAAGCTCTTAGTATTCACCTGAGAATAAACATGCTTTAAACGTCAACAAAAATGTTGGTGAGTTATAGGTTTAACCTATATATATCAAATCGTAACAATAGACCACAAGATTTCATATTTCAATACACATCCCATACATAGAGATAAAAATCATTCATATGGTAAACACCTGGTAACCGACATTAACAAGATGCATATATAAGAATATATCCATCATTCCGAGACACCCTTCGGATATGATATAAATTTCGAAGTACTAAAGCATCTGGTACTTTGGATGGGGTTTGTTAGGCCCAATAGATCTATTTTTAGGATTCGCGTCAATTAGGGTGTCTGTTCCCTAATTCTTAGATTACCAGACTTAATAAAAAGGGGCATATTCGATTTCGATAATTCAACCATAGAATGTAGTTTCACGTACTTGTGTCTATTTTGTAAATCATTTATAAAACCTGCATGTATTCTCATCCCAAAAATATTAGATTTTAAAAGTGGGACTATAACTCACTTTCACAGATTTTTACTTCGTCGGGAAGTAAGACTTGGCCACTGGTCGATTCACGAACCTATAACAAATATGTACATATATATCAAAGTATGTTCAAAATATATTTACAACATTTTTAATACGTTTTAATGTTTTAAGTTTATTAAGTCAGCTGTCCTCATTAGTAACCTACAACTAGTTGTCCACAATTAGATGTACAGAAAATAAATTGATATATATTATCTTGAATCAATCCACGACCCAGTGTATACACGTCTTAGGCTAGATCACAATTCAAAGTATATATATTTTTGGAATCAACCTCAACCCTGTATAGCTAACTCCAACATTACTGCATATAGAGTGTCTATGGTTGTTTCAAATAATATATATACATGGGTCGATATGATATGTCAAAACATTTGCATACATGTCTATGGTATCCCAAGATTACATAATATATTAGAATACATGTATAATACAATATAAGTTAGCTAGGATATGATTTGTATAGATTTGTTAAACATTTCCCGTAGCTAAAAAGATCAAAAATATCCAATCTTGTTTTACCTATAACTTCTTCATTTTAAATCCGTTTTGAGTGAATCAAATTGCTATGGTTTCATATTGAATTCTATTTTATGAATCTAAACAGACAAAGTATAGGTTTATAGTCGGAAATATAAGTTACAAGTCATTTTTGTAAAGGTAGTAATTTCAGTCGAAAGAACGACGTCTAGATGACCATTTTAGAAAACATATTTCCACTTTGAGTTTAACCTTGATTTTTGGATATAGTTTCATGTTCATATGAAAAATCATTTTCCCAGAAGAACAACTTTTAAATCAAAGTTTATCATAGTTTTTAATTATCCAAACCAAAACAGCCCCCGGTTTCACTACGACGGTGTATATCCGATTTTATGGTGTTCATCGTGTTTCCAGGTTTTAAATCATTAAGTTAGCATATCATATAGATATAGAAAATGTGTTTAGTTGATTTTAAAAGTCAAGTTAGAAGGATTAACTTTTGTTTGCGAACAAGTTTAGAATTAACTAAACTATGTTCTAGTGATTACAAGTTTAAACCTTCGAATAAGATAGCTTTATATGTATGAATTGAATGATGTTATGAACATCATTACTACCTCAAGTTTTCTGGATAAAACTACTGGAAATGAGAAAAATGGATCTAGCTTCAAAGGATCCTTGGATGGCTTGAAAGTTCTTGAAACAGAATCATGACACGAAAACAGTTCAAGTAAGATTTTCACTCGAAATAAGATTGTTATAGTTGTAGAAATTGAATCAAAGTTTGAATATGAATATTACCTTGAATTAGAAAGATAACCTACTGTAAATAACAAAGGTTCCTTGATCTTAGATGATTACTTGGAATGGATTAGAAAGCTTGGAAGTAGACTTGCAAACTTGGAAGTATTCTTGATTTTTATGAAACTATACTTATGGAATTTATGAAGAACACTTAGAACTTGAAGATGAAACTTGAGAGAGATCAATTAGATGAAGAAAATTAAAGAATGAAAGTGTTTGTAGGTATTTTTGGTCGTTGGTATATGGATTAGATATAAAGGATATGTAATTTTGTTTTCATGTAAATAAGTCATGAATGATTACTCATATTTTTGTAATTTTATGAGATATTTCATGCTAGTTTCCAAATGATGGTTCCCACATGTGTTAGGTGACTCACATGGTCTGCTAAGAGCTGATAATTGGAGTGTATATACCAATAGTACATACATCTAAAAGCTGTGTATTGTACGAGTATGAATACGGGTGCATACGAGTAGAATTGTTGATGAAACTGAACGAGGATGTAATTGTAAGAATTTTTGTTAAGTAGAAGTATTTTGATAAGTGTCTTGAAGTCTTTCAAAAGTTTATGAATACATATTAAAACACTACATGTATATACATTTTAACTGAGTCGTTAAGTCATCGTTAGTCGTTACATGTAAATGTTGTTTTGAAACCTTTAGGCTAACGATCTTGTTAAATGTTGTTAACCCATTGTTTATTATATCAAATGAGATGTTAAATTGTTACATTATCATGATATTATGATATATAATATATCTTAGTATGATATATATACAGTTAAATGTCGTTACAACGATAATCGTTACATATATGTCTCGTTTCGAAATCATTAAGTTAGTAGTCTTATTTTTACATATGTAGTTCATTGTTAATACACTTAATGATATATTTACTTATCATTTAACATAATTAATCAAGTGTATCAATATCTTAATATGATTCATATGTACCTAGTAAGACGTTGTTATAACGATAATCGTTATATATATCATTTTCGAGTTTCTTAATTTAATAGTCTCATTTTTATGTATATAACTCATTGTTAAAATACCTAATGAGATACTTACTTATAATAAAATCATGTTAACTATATATAACCATATATATGTTATCGTATAGTTTTTACAAGTTTTAACGTTCGTGAATCACCGGTCAACTTGGGTGGTCAATTGTCTATATAAAACCTATTTCAATTAATCAAGTCTTAATAAGTTTGATTGCTTAACACGTTGGAAACATTTAGTCATGTAAATATCAATCTCAATTAATATATATAAACATGGAAAAGTTCGGGTCACTACAGGTTTTCTCCATAAGCAAACTATTTGCTCCATACCGAGAATGGTGAACCCGAGAGTTATTTTGAAGCAAGACAATCTAAATAATCCATACAGTGGGAGCTTGCTATGAAATAAGAGATGTGGTCACTTATCAAGAATAAGACATGGTCTTTAGTGAAATTACCTCCTATGAAAAAGGCGTTGCACAGTAAATGGGTCTTTCGAGTCAAAGATGAGTTGAACGAGGAAAAGCGGTACAAAGCTCGGTTGGTAGTTAAGGGGTTTCAACAAAGGGAAGGAGTTGATTATAACGAGATTTTTTCGCCGGTTGTGAAGATGACTACTATTCGATTGGTTTTGAGTATTGTTGCTGCTGATGACTTACATCTAAAACAATTAGATGTAAAGACCGCATTTTTACATGGGGATCTTAAAGAGGAGATTTATATGGTGCAACCAAAGGGCTTCGAGGTAGTTGGTAAAGAGAGATGGGTTTGCAAATTGAAGAAAAGTCTGTATGGGTTAAAACAAGCACCACGGCAACGGTACTTTAAGTTTGATGAATTTATGACAAGGAGTGGCTTTACAAGAAGTGAGTAGGATCATTGTTGTTACTTGAAGAAATTCAAGTCCTCCTATGTTATATTGTTACTTTATGTTGATGACATGTTAATTGCAGGATCAGACATGTTAGAGGTCAACAGGTTGAAGAGAAAGTTGTCTCACGCGTTCGAGATGAAAGACTTAGGGGATGCTAAACGGATACCAGGAATGAGTATTGAAAGGAATCGGGTTGAAGGTACTTTAACTTTGTCTCAAACCAAGTATATCGAGAAAGTGTTAGAGCGGTTCAACATGGGTGATTCAAAGGCAAGATCCGTGCCTTTAGGCCGTACTTTAAAGTTAACAAAAAGTCAAGCACCTACAACGGAAGTAGACAAAGAGGAGATGACTCAAATTCTGTATGCGTCGGCAGTGGGTAGTATTATGTACGCAATGATTTGTTCAAGACCTGACATAGCTTATGCAGTGGGAGTAGTGAGTCGGTTTATGTCGAATCCGGGTAAAGAGCATTGGGAAGGTATAAAGTGGCTTTTGCGCTACTTGAAAGGTACTTCTAAAATGGGGTTGCAATTCACTAAAGGTGATTCCATTTTGAGAGGGTACGTTGATGCTGATTTGGGTGGTTGTGACGATTCGGGTAGAAGCACTACGGGGTATGTTTTCACGGTTGGTAAGACGGCGGTCAGTTGGATGTCCAAACTTCGAAGTTGTGTTGCGCTGTCAACAACGTAAGCTGAGTATATGGCAGCAGCAGAAGCATGCAAAGAACTTGTATGGCTGAAGAATTTTATGATTGAGTTGGGATGAGTTCAACAAGATTATGTCTTGAACTGTGATAATCAAAGTGCTATTCATTTGGTGAAGAACCCGGTGTTTCATGGTCGTATGAAACATATAAAGCTAAGGTATCATAAAATTCACGAACTTATTGAAGATGGTACTTTAGTTGTTAAGAAAATTCCTGGTACGGAGAATCCTGCTGATATGTGTACTAAGGTGGTTACGATCAGAAAGTTGAAGCTTTGCATAGCTTCAACTGGTCTTCTTGTTACTTGATGAAAGAAGACGTCAACTAGAGAGTTCTAAGGGTTATTGGTATTGATTTCGACAAGTAGTGTTGAAGGCCTTGTATTGAAAGTCTGCTCTTCCAGCGATGTTGTGTTTGCGTGTCTCGTGTTTGATTGGCGGTGTGAGAGGTGGTTCGACGTTCTTGGTTGAAATGGTTAGTTTTGGGGTTGATGAGATTTCTGGGTTTTGCTCTCCTTTGAGTGGGAGATTTTGTAGTGACCCGAACTTTTCCATGTTTATATATATTAATTAAGATTGATATTTACATGATTAAATGTTTCCAACATGTTAAGCAATCAAACTTGTTAAGACTTGATTAATTGAAATAAGTTTCATATAGACAATTGACCACCCAAGTTGACCGGCGATTCACGAACGTTAAAACTTGTAAAAATGACATGACGATATATATATGGATATACATATGGTTAACATGAGATTATGATAAGTAAGTATCTCCATAAGTATATTAACAATGAGTTATATACATATAAACAAGACTACTAACTTAAGGATTTCGAAACGAGACATATATGTAACGATTATCGTTGTAACGACATTTAAATGTATATATATCATATTAAGATATATTAATATATCATAATATCATGATAATATAATAATTTAACATCTCATTAGATATAATAAACAATGGGTTAACAACATTAATTGAGATCGTTAACTTAAAGGTTTCAAAACAACACTTACATGTAACGACTAACGATGACTTAACGACTCAGTTAAAATGTATATACATGTAGTGTATTTAGATGTATTAAAATACTTTTGGAAGACTTCAAGACATATATCAAAACACTCATACTTAATGAAAATGGTTACAGTTACTTTCCCATTCTTTTCTTTCATCAAGAATTCTAGTCGTATTCTTACCCGTATTATACACAGCTTCAAAACGTACTTACTATGGGTATATACCAATAGGAACTAGCATGGGATTCCACTCTTTATTATGTCATGTATGACTAATCAATTTTAACTTCTACCATGAGCTAGTCAACTAACTAGAACTCCTTTTAACCCCACTCACCACTCATCATTCACTCCATTTCACTTCCAATTCTCTTTCTAATTCTCTCTCAACACACACACACACTATTATGAACATATTTTTCCAGTAGTTAATCATCATCTTCATCAAAAATCACTTCAAGAATCAAGCTATAATCATCATAGGAAGAACACTTCAAGAACACTTCAAAAATCCCTTCAAGTTTACTAATTTACTTCCAAGCTTTCTAATCCATTCCAAGTAATCATCTAAGATCAAGAAACCTTTGTTATATATAGTAGGTTATCTTTCTTATTCAAGGTAATATTCATATTCAAACTTTGATTCAATTTCTATAACTATAAACTATCTTAATTCGAGTAAAAATCTTACTTGAACTTGTTTTTGTGTCATGATCCTACTTCAAGAACTTTGAAGCCATCCAAGATCCTTTGAAGCTAGATCATTTATTGTCACTTCCAGTAGGTTTACCTACTAAACTTGAGGTAGTAATGATGTTCATAACATCATTCGATTCATATATATAAAACTATCTTATTCGAAGGTTTAAACTCGTAATCACTAGAACATAGTTTAGTTAATTCTAAACTTGTTCGCAAACAAAAGTTAATCCTTCTAACTTGACTTTTAAAATTAACTAAACACATGTTCTATATCTATATGATATGCTAACTTAATGATTTAAAACCTGGAAACACGAAAAACACCGTAAAACCAGATTTACGCCGTCGTAGTAACACCGCGGGCTGTTTTGGGTTAGTTAAATAAAAACTATGATAAACTTTGATTTAAAAGTTGTTATTCTGAGAAAATGATTTTTATTATGAACATGAAACTATATCCAAAAATTATGGTTAAACTCAAAGTGGAAGTATGTTTTCTAAAATGGTCATCTAGACGTCGTTCTTTCGACTGAAATGACTACCTTTACAAAAACGACTTGTAACTTATTTTTCCGACTATAAACCTATACTTTTTCTGTTTAGATTCATAAAATAGAGTTCAATATGAAACCATAGCAATTTGATTCACTCAAAACGGATTTAAAATGAAGAAGTTATGGGTAAAACAAGATTGGATAATTTTTCTCATTTTAGCTACGTGAAAATTGGTAACAAATCTATTCCAACCATAACTTAATCAACTTGTATTGTATATTATGTAATCTTGAGATACCATAGACACGTATACAATGTTTCGACCTATCATGTCGACACATCTATATATATTTCGAAACAACCATAGACACTCTATATGTGAATGTTGGAGTTAGCTATACAGGGTTGAGGTTGATTCCAAAATATATATAGTTTGAGTTGTGATCAATACTGAGATACGTATACACTGGGTCGTGGATTGATTCAAGATAATATTTATCGATTTATTTCTGTACATCTAACTGTGGACAACTAGTTGTAGGTTACTAACGAGGACAGCTGACTTAATAAACTTAAAACATCAAAATATATTAAAAGTGTTGTAAATATATTTTGAACATACTTTAATATAGATGTATATATTGTTATAGGTTCGTGAATCAACAGTGGCCAAGTCTTACTTCTCGACGAAGTAAAAATCTGTGAAAGTGAGTTATAGTCCCACTTTTAAAATCTAATATTTTTGGGATGAGAATACATGCAGGTTTTATAAATGATTTACAAAATAGACACAAGTACGTGAAACTACATTCTATGGTTGAATTATCGAAATCGAATATGCCCCTTTTTATTAAGTCTGGTAATCTAAGAATTAGGGAACAGACACCCTAATTGACGCGAATCCTAAAGATAGATCTATTGGGCCTAACAAATCCCATCCACAGTACCGGATGCTTTAGTACTTCGAAATTTATATCATATCCGAAGGGTGTCCCGGAATGATGGGGATATTCTTATATATATGCATCTTGTTAATGTCGGTTACCAGGTGTTCACCATATGAATGATTTTTATCTCGATGTATGAGATGTGTATTGAAATATGAAATCTTGTGGTCTATTGTTACGATTTGATATATATAGGTTAAACCTATAACTCACCAACATTTTTGTTGACGTTTTAAGCATGTTTATTCTCAGGTGATTATTAAGAGCTTCCGCTGTCGCATACTTAAATAAGGACGAGATTTGGAGTCCATGCTTGTATGATATTGTGTAAAAACTGCATTCAAGAAACTTATTTTGTTGTAACATATTTGTATTGTAAATCATTATGTAATGGTCGTGTGTAAACAGGATATTGTAGATTATCATTATTTGATAATCTACGTAAAGCTTTTTAAACCTTTATTGATGAAATAAAGGTTATGGTTTGTTTTAAAATGAATGCAGTCTTTGAAAAACATCTCATATAGAGGTCAAAACCTCGCAACGAAATCCATTAATATGGAACGTTTTTAATCAATAAGAACGGGACATTTCAGATTTTTGGATGTGCAAAGAAGATCAAAACAAAGAAACTGGTACCGGTCGCGTTTAATGGAACGCGACACAGGTGGCTGGGACGAGAAAAATGTGGCAGGGATTGGGATGTAGTGACCCGAACTTTTCCATGTTTATATATATTAATTGAGATTGATGTTTACATGATTAAATGTTTCCAACATGTTAAGCAATCAAACTTGTTAAGACTTGATTAATTGAAATAGGTTTCATATAGACAATTGACCACCCAAGTTGACCGGTGATTCACGAACGTTAAAACTTGTAAAAAAAACTATATGATGACATATATATGGTTATATATATAGTTAACATGATATTATGATAAGTAAACATATCATTAATTATATTAACAATGAACTACATATGTAAAAACAAGACTACTAACTTAATGATTTTGAAACGAGACATATATGTAACGTTTATCGTTGTAACAACATTTAATGTATATATATCATATTAAGAGATATTCGTACATCATAATATCATGATAATATAATAATTTAAAATCTCTTTTGATATTATAAACATTGGGTTAACAACATTTAACAAGATCGTTAACCTAAAGGTTTCAAAACAACACTTACATGTAACGACTAACGATGACTTAACGACTCAGTTAAAATGTATATACATGTAGTGTTTTAATATGTATTTATACACTTTTGAAAGACTTCAATACACTTATCAAAATACTTCTACTTAACAAAAATGCTTACAATTACATTCTCGTTCAGTTTCATCAACAATTCTACTCGTATGCACCCGTATTCGTACTCGTACAATACACAGCTTTTAGATGTATGTACTATTGGTATATACACTCCAATGATCAGCTCTTAGCAGCCCATGTGAGTCACCTAACACATGTGGGAACCATCATTTGGCAACTAGCATGAAATATCTCATAAGATTACAAAAATATGAGTAATCATTCATGACTTATTTACATGAAAACAAAATTACATATCCTTTATATCTAATCCATACACCAACGACCAAAAACACCTACAAACACTTTCATTCTTCAATTTTCTTCATCTAATTGAACTCTCTCAAGTTCTATCTTCAAGTTCTAAGTGTTCTTCATAAATTCCAAAAGTTCTAGTTTCATAAAATCAAGAATACTTTCAAGTTTGCTAGCTCACTTCCAATCTTGTAAGGTGATCATCCAACCTCAAGAAATCTTTGTTTCTTACAGTAGGTTATCATTCTAATACAAGGTAATAATCATATTCAAACTTTGGTTCAATTTCTATAACTATAACAATCTTATTTCAAGTGATGATCATACTTGAACTTGTTTTCGTGTCATGATTTTGCTTCAAGAACTTTGAGCCATCCAAGGATCCATTGAAGCTAGATCCATTTTTCTCTTTTCCAGTAGGTTCATCCAAGGAACTTAAGGTAGTAATGATGTTCATAACATCATTCGATTCATACATATAAAGCTATCTTATTCGAAGGTTTAAACTTGTAATCACTAGAACATAGTTTAGTTAATTCTAAACTTGTTCGCAAACAAAAGTTAATCCTTCTAACTTGACTTTTAAAATCAACTAAACACATGTTCTATATCTATATGATATGCTAACTTAATGATTTAAAACCTGGAAACACGAAAAACACCGTAAAACCGGATTTACGCCGTCGTAGTAACACCGCGGGCTGTTTTGGGTTAGTTAATTAAAAACTATGATAAACTTTGATTTAAAAGTTGTTATTCTGAGAAAATGATTTTTATTATGAACATGAAACTATATCCAAAAATTATGGTTAAACTCAAAGTGGAAGTATGTTTTCTAAAATGGTCATCTAGACGTCGTTCTTTCGACTGAAATGACTACCTTTACAAAAACGACTTGTAACTTATTTTTACGACTAGAAACCTATACTTTTTTTGTTTAGATTCATAAAATAGAGTTCAATATGAAACCATAGCAATTTGATTCACTCAAAACGGATTTAAAATGAAGAAGTTATGGGTAAAACAAGATTGGATAATTTTTCTCATTTTAGCTACGTGAAAATTGGTAACAAATCTATTCCAACCATAACTTAATCAACTTGTATTATATATTATGTAATCTTGAGATACCATAGACACGTATACAATGTTTCGACCTATCATGTCGACACATCTATATATATTTCGGAACAACCATAGACACTCTATATGTGAATGTTGGAGTTAGCTATACAGGGTTGAGGTTGATTCCAAAATATATATAGTTTGAGTTGTGATCAATACTGAGATACGTATACACTGGGTCGTGGATTGATTCAAGATAATATTTATCGATTTATTTCTGTACATCTAACTGTGGACAACTAGTTGTAGGTTACTAACGAGGACAGCTGACTTAATAAACTTAAAACATCAAAATATATTAAAAGTGTTGTAAATATATTTTGAACATACTTTGATATATATGTATATATTGTTATAGGTTCGTGAATCAACCAGTGGCCAAGTCTTACTTCCCGACGAAGTAAAAATCTGTGAATGTGAGTTATAGTCCCACTTTTAAAATCTAATATTTTTGGGATGAGAATACATGCAGGTTTTATAAATGATTTACAAAATAGACACAAGTACGTGAAACTACATTCTATGGTTGAATTATCGAAATCGAATATGCCCCTTTTTATTAAGTCTGGTAATCTAAGAATTAGGGAACAGACACCCTAATTGACGCGAATCCTAAAGATAGATCTATTGGGCCTAACAAACCCCATCCAAAGTACCGGATGCTTTAGTACTTCGAAATTTATATCATATCCGAAGGGTGTCCCGGAATGATGGGGATATTCTTATATATGCATCTTGTTATTGTCGGTTACCAGGTGTTCACCATATGAATGATTTTTATCTCTATGTATGGGATGTGTATTGAAATATGAAATCTTGTGGTCTATTGTTACGATTTGATATATATATAGGTTAAACCTATAACTCACCAACATTTTTGTTGACGTTTTAAGCATGTTTATTCTCAGGTGATTATTAAGAGCTTCCGCTGTCGCATACTTAAATAAGGACAAGATTTGGAGTCCATGCTTGTATGATATTGTGTAAAAACTGCATTCAAGAAACTTATTTTGTTGTAACATATTTGTATTGTAAACCATTATGTAATGGTCGTGTGTAAACAGGATATTTTAGATTATCATTATTTGATAATCTACGTAAAGCTTTTTAAACCTTTATTGATGAAATAAAGGTTATGGTTTGTTTAAAAATGAATGCAGTCTTTGAAAAACGTCTCATATAGAGGTCAAAACCTCGCAACGAAATCAATTAATATGGAACGTTTTTAATCAATAAGAACGGGACATTTCAGTTGGTATCCGAGCGTTGGTCTTAGAGAACCAGAAAATTTGCATTAGTGTGTCTTATCGAGTTTGTTAGGATGCATTAGTGAGTCTGGACTTCGACCGTGTTTTCTTTAAAAATGATTGCTTAACATTTTTGTTGGAAACTATATATTTTTAACATATGAATATTATGTGATATATTAATCTCTTAACGTGTTTGATATTATGTGATAGATGTCTACCTCTAGAACAAGTCCCATTGACTCACCTAATAATAATGAAGAGTCAAATGTAAATTGGAATGATTTGTGGACTGATTCACAAGTTCCCGAAGAGGAACCGGAAGAAGAGTCGGAACCGGAAGAAGAATCGGAACCGGAAGAAGAATCGGAACCGGATGAAGAAATAGAACCGGTGGGGGAAATAATAAAACGGTTAAGTAAAAGAAAATCCTCAACCAACCGACCAAAGTTAATTATGGTCAATGGTGTTTCCGCCAAGGAAGCAAAATATTGGGAGGATTACCAATTCTCCGATGAATCGGATTCCGACGAGAATTCCGATGATGTTATAGAAATTACCCCAACTGAATTTAAAAAGGCAAAAGAAAATAATAAGGGAAAAGGCATAAAAATAGAGAAATCTAATTCCAACCCCGATGAACTTTATATGTATCGTCAACCCCCGAAGTCCTTAAGTTGTAACAATGACCCGGGAACCTCTAAACCACCAGGTTTTTCTAAACCAATGTGGATAACGACGGCTCGTATTAGGGGAAAATCATATATCCCTAGAAACTTGGCAAAACGAACCAAAACCGAAGAAGAAGAAACAAGCGAGTCGGAATAAGATAGTTGTATTCATGTGGTGTAATATATGTAATATAGTGTGCTTATGCTTTATGATATATGTAAAAATTGCTTGTATTAATAAGTATTTTTTTTTATGAATCTAACTCTTGTCTATTTTACAGTATAAAAAAACAAAATGGATAGACAACCCAATATTTTAAGAGACCTACCCGGAGACATGATTGATGAAATCTTGTCTATAGTCGGTCAGAATTCCTCGGCACAACTATTTAAGGCGAGATCAGTTTGTAAGACATTCGAAGAACGTTCCAAGAATGCCTTGGTTTATAAAAGGCTTTCATTCGGAAGATGGGGAATATCACATTGGGAAATCCATAAGTTACGATGTGTTTACTTTGACGCATATGTTGCGGGGAACCCAAATACTATTTTACGCAACGGGTTAAGAAATTATTTTGACTCAGTATATCCGAATATAGGACTTCGTGATTTAGAAAAAGCGGCTAACATGCAACATAAAGAAGCATGTTATGCTTACGGGTTAGTAATGTTCGCTTCTCACCAAAGTGAGAACAAGAACATCGGGCTACAACTATTAAACAAAACGTTCCCACAAGTGACGGAGTCGGTAATTGGGGTAAGAAATGAGGTTTTTAGGTTATTACGAGACTGTTGGTCATTACGTAACCCTCGTCCCTTTGACGACGTTACAACACGCTGTCTTATCAACGGCCATAACGGTTATGTTGCACAAGACCAAGGATGGGAAGTAGTCCTAGTAAAACCAGAATGCATGACTTGTTTCTGGACGTATGAATTACGTGTCTTTATTGCCTTTGCTGAACGACTTGTGTACTAGCTAGAATTATCTTCACAACTATCTTGTATCAAAGTTATTGTGTGCTATATTTCATGCTTTATGTAAAATAAGCGGTATTGTAAGTTTGTAAAATATTGTATAAAAGTTTGAACGCAAAATATTATTATAATCAGTTTTTCATATAGAATTGTAGTAGTTGAATTGTATATTAGCTACTAAGTATGAACTTAACGGGTAGGTACTACCCGAATTTAAACTTATAAAACGCTAATATGAAGAAAAAGCTTTTATAAATGAGTTCATATTATGCTACGAAATACTATTAACTACTCTTAATATTCTGTATGATTAACTTGTTCCATTTAACTATTTTGAAGGAAATGGCACCGACTACTCGACACACCGTGAATATGAATGAAGAGGAATTTCGTACTTTTCTAGCTTCAAACATAGCCGCAGTACAGGCTGCGCTACATACCAACAATAACCTTGGATCTAGCAGTACAGGAAATCGTGTAGGATGCACCTACAAAGAATTCACTGCCTGCAAACCTTTGGAATTTGATGGAACCGAAGGACCGATCGGATTGAAACGGTGGACCGAGAAGGTTGAATCGGTGTTTGCCATAAGTAAGTGTACTAAAGAGGACAAAGTAAAGTACACTACGCATACCTTCACAGGTTCTGCGTTAACATGGTGCAATACCTATCTAGAGCAAGTGGGACAAGACGGTGCGTACGCACTACCGTGGTCAGCATTCAAGCACTTGATGAACGAGAAGTACCGTCCCAGAACCGAGGTCAATAAGCTCAAGACAGAACTTAGAGGGTTACGAACCCAAGGATTTGATATTACCACGTACGAAAGACGATTCACAGAATTGTGCCTATTGTGTCCGGGAGCATTCGAAGATGAGGAAGAGAAGATCGACGCGTTTGTGAAAGGATTACCGGAAAGAATCCAAGAAGATATAAGTTCACACGAGCCCGCCTCCATACAACAGGCATGTAGAATGGCTCACAAACTCGTGAACCAAATTGAAGAAAGAATTAAAGAACAGACTGCTGAAGAGGCCAATGTGAAGCAAGTCAAAAGAAAGTGGGAGGAAAACGGTGATAAGAATCACCAATACAACAACAACAGCAATTACAACAATAATCGCAACAATTATCCCAGCAATCGCAACATCAATCGCAACTACAACAAACGGCCCAACAACAACAACAACAACAACAACAACAACAACAGCAACTACAACAATCATCCTAACAACAATAATAACCGCAACAACAACAACAATCAGAAGCAGCTATGCCAAAGGTGTGAAAAGAATCACTCGGGGTTCTGCACCAAATTTTGCAACAAGTGTAAAAGAAATGGTCATAGCGCGGCGAAGTGTGAGGTCTACGGACCAGGGGTTAATAGAACGAAAGGAACAAATGGTGTCGGAACGAGTAATGGCGGAGCAAGTAGTGTCGGAGCAAGCTATGCCAATGTAGTTTGTTATAAATGTGGAAAACCGGGCCACATTATTAGAAATTGCCCGAACCAGGAGAACACGAATGGACAAGGACGCGGAAGAGTTTTCAATATTAATGCGGCAGAGGCACAGGAAGACCCGGAGCTTGTTACGGGTACGTTTCTTATTGACAATAAATCTGCTTACGTTTTATTTAATTCGGGTGCGGATAGAAGCTATATGAGTAGAGATTTTTGTGCTAAATTAAGTTGCCCATTGACGCCTTTGGATAGTAAATTTTTACTCGAATTAGCAAATGGTAAATTAATTTCAGCAGATAATATATGTCGGAATCGAGAAATTAAACTGGTTAGCGAAACATTTAAGATTGATTTAATACCAGTAGAGTTAGGGAGTTTTGATGTGATAATCGGTATGGACTGGTTGAAAGAAGTGAAAGCGGAGATCGTTTGTTACAAAAATGCAATTCGCATTATACGAGAAAAAGGAAAACCCTTAATGGTGTACGGAGAAAAGGGCAACACGAAGCTACATCTTATTAGTAATTTGAAGGCACAAAAACTAATAAGAAAAGATTGCTATGCTGTTCTAGCACACGTCGAGAAAGTACAAACTGAAGAAAAGAGCATCAATGATGTTCCCGTCGCAAAAGAATTTCCTGATGTATTTCTGAAAGAATTACCGGGATTACCCCCACATCGATCCGTTGAATTTCAAATAGATCTTGTACCAGGAGCTGCACCAATAGCTCGTGCTCCTTACAGACTCGCACCCAACGAGATGAAAGAACTACAAAGCCAATTACAAGAACTTTTAGAGCGTGGTTTCATTCGACCAAGCACATCACCGTGGGGAGCTCCTGTTTTGTTTGTCAAGAAGAAAGATGGTACATTCAGGTTGTGTATCGACTACCGAGAGTTGAACAAACTTACCATCAAGAAACGCTACCCACTACCGAGAATCGATGACTTATTTGATCAACTACAAGGCTCGTCTGTTTATTCAAAGATTGACTTACGTTCCGGGTATCATCAAATGCGGGTGAAAGAAGATGATATTCCAAAGACTGCTTTCAGAACACGTTACGGTCATTACGAGTTTATGGTCATGCCGTTTGGTTTAACTAATGCACCAGCTGTGTTCATGGACCTTATGAACCGAGTTTGTGGACCATACCTTGACAAGTTTGTCATTGTTTTCATTGATGACATACTTATTTACTCAAAGAATGACCAAGAACACGGTGAACATTTGAGAAAGGTGTTAGAAGTATTGAGGAAGGAAGAATTGTACGCTAAGTTTTCAAAGTGTGCATTTTGGTTGGAAGAAGTTCAATTCCTCGGTCACATAGTGAACAAAGAAGGTATTAAGGTGGATCCGGCAAAGATAGAAACTGTTGAAAAGTGGGAAACCCCGAAAACTCCGAAACAGATACGCCAGTTTTTAGGACTAGCTGGTTACTACAGAAGGTTCATCCAAGACTTTTCCAGAATAGCAAAACCCTTGACTGCATTAACGCATAAAGGGAAGAAATTTGAATGGAATGATGAACAAGAGAAAGCGTTTCAGTTATTGAAGAAAAAGCTAACTACGGCACCTATATTGTCATTTCCTGAAGGGAATGATGATTTTGTGATTTATTGTGACGCATCAAAGCAAGGTCTCGGTTGTGTATTAATGCAACGAACGAAGGTGATTGCTTATGCGTCTAGACAATTGAAGATTCACGAAAAAAATTATACGACGCATGATTTGGAATTAGGCGCGGTTGTTTTTGCATTAAAGACTTGGAGGCACTACTTATATGGGGTCAAAAGTATTATATATACCGACCACAAAAGTCTTCAACACATATTTAATCAGAAACAACTGAATATGAGGCAGCGTAGGTGGATTGAATTATTGAATGATTACGACTTTGAGATTCGTTACCACCCGGGGAAGGCAAATGTGGTAGCCGATGCCTTGAGCAGGAAGGACAGAGAACCCATTCGAGTAAAATCTATGAATATAATGATTCATAATAACATTACTACTCAAATAAAGGAGGCGCAACAAGGAGTTTTAAAAGAGGGAAATTTAAAGGATGAAATACCCAAAGGATCGGAGAAGCATCTTAATATTCGGGAAGACGGAACCCGGTATAGGGCTGAAAGGATTTGGGTACCAAAATTTGGAGATATGAGAGAAATGGTACTTAGAGAAGCTCATAAAACCAGATACTCAATACATCCTGGAACGGGGAAGATGTACAAGGATCTCAAGAAACATTTTTGGTGGCCGGGTATGAAAGCCGATGTTGCTAAATACGTAGGAGAATGTTTGACGTGTTCTAAGGTCAAAGCTGAGCATCAGAAACCATCAGGTCTACTTCAACAACCCAAAATCCCGGAATGGAAATGGGAAAACATTACCATGGATTTCATCACTAAATTGCCAAGGACTGCAAGTGGTTTTGATACTATTTGGGTAATAGTTGATCGTCTCACCAAATCAGCACACTTCCTGCCAATAAGAGAAGATGACAAGATGGAGAAATTAGCACGACTGTATTTGAAGGAAGTCGTCTCCAGACATGGAATACCAATCTCTATTATCTCTGATAGGGATGGCAGATTTATTTCAAGATTCTGGCAGACATTACAGCAAGCATTAGGAACTCGTCTAGACATGAGTACTGCCTATCATCCACAAACTGATGGGCAGAGCGAAAGGACGATACAAACGCTTGAAGACATGCTACGAGCATGTGTTATTGATTTCGGAAACAGTTGGGATCGACATCTACCGTTAGCAGAATTTTCCTACAACAACAGCTACCATTCAAGCATTGAGATGGCGCCGTTTGAAGCACTTTATGGTAGAAAGTGCAGGTCTCTGATTTGTTGGAGTGAGGTGGGGGATAGACAGATTACGGGTCCGGAGATTATACAAGAAACTACCGAGAAGATCATCCAAATTCAACAACGGTTGAAAACTGCCCAAAGTCGACAAAAGAGCTACGCTGACATTAAAAGAAAAGATATAGAATTTGAAATTGGAGAGATGGTCATGCTTAAAGTTGCACCTTGGAAAGGCGTTGTTCGATTTGGTAAACGAGGGAAATTAAATCCAAGGTATATTGGACCATTCAAGATTATTGATCGTGTCGGACCAGTAGCTTACCGACTTGAGTTACCTCAACAACTCGCGGCTGTACATAACACTTTCCACGTCTCGAATTTGAAGAAATGTTTTGCTAAAGAAGATCTCACTATTCCGTTAGATGAAATCCAAATCAACGAAAAACTTCAATTCATCGAAGAACCCGTCGAAATAATGGATCGTGAGGTTAAAAGACTTAAGCAAAACAAGATACCAATTGTTAAGGTTCGATGGAATGCTCGTAGAGGACCCGAGTTTACCTAGGAGCGTGAAGATCAGATGAAGAAGAAATACCCGCATCTATTTCCAGAAGATTCATCAACACCTTCAACAGCTTAAAATTTCGGGACGAAATTTATTTAACGGGTAGGTACTGTAGTGACCCGAACTTTTCCATGTTTATATATATTAATTGAGATTGATGTTTACATGATTAAATGTTTCCAACATGTTAAGCAATCAAACTTGTTAAGACTTGATTAATTGAAATAGGTTTCATATAGACAATTGACCACCCAAGTTGACCGGTGATTCACGAACGTTAAAACTTGTAAAAAAAACTATATGATGACATATATATGGTTATATATATAGTTAACATGATATTATGATAAGTAAACATATCATTAATTATATTAACAATGAACTACATATGTAAAAACAAGACTACTAACTTAATGATTTTGAAACGAGACATATATGTAACGTTTATCGTTGTAACAACATTTAATGTATATATATCATATTAAGAGATATTCGTACATCATAATATCATGATAATATAATAATTTAAAATCTCTTTTGATATTATAAACATTGGGTTAACAACATTTAACAAGATCGTTAACCTAAAGGTTTCAAAACAACACTTACATGTAACGACTAACGATGACTTAACGACTCAGTTAAAATGTATATACATGTAGTGTTTTAATATGTATTTATACACTTTTGAAAGACTTCAATACACTTATCAAAATACTTCTACTTAACAAAAATGCTTACAATTACATTCTCGTTCAGTTTCATCAACAATTCTACTCGTATGCACCCGTATTCGTACTCGTACAATACACAGCTTTTAGATGTATGTACTATTGGTATATACACTCCAATGATCAGCTCTTAGCAGCCCATGTGAGTCACCTAACACATGTGGGAACCATCATTTGGCAACTAGCATGAAATATCTCATAAGATTACAAAAATATGAGTAATCATTCATGACTTATTTACATGAAAACAAAATTACATATCCTTTATATCTAATCCATACACCAACGACCAAAAACACCTACAAACACTTTCATTCTTCAATTTTCTTCATCTAATTGAACTCTCTCAAGTTCTATCTTCAAGTTCTAAGTGTTCTTCATAAATTCCAAAAGTTCTAGTTTCATAAAATCAAGAATACTTTCAAGTTTGCTAGCTCACTTCCAATCTTGTAAGGTGATCATCCAACCTCAAGAAATCTTTGTTTCTTACAGTAGGTTATCATTCTAATACAAGGTAATAATCATATTCAAACTTTGGTTCAATTTCTATAACTATAACAATCTTATTTCAAGTGATGATCATACTTGAACTTGTTTTCGTGTCATGATTTTGCTTCAAGAACTTTGAGCCATCCAAGGATCCATTGAAGCTAGATCCATTTTTCTCTTTTCCAGTAGGTTCATCCAAGGAACTTAAGGTAGTAATGATGTTCATAACATCATTCGATTCATACATATAAAGCTATCTTATTCGAAGGTTTAAACTTGTAATCACTAGAACATAGTTTAGTTAATTCTAAACTTGTTCGCAAACAAAAGTTAATCCTTCTAACTTGACTTTTAAAATCAACTAAACACATGTTCTATATCTATATGATATGCTAACTTAATGATTTAAAACCTGGAAACACGAAAAACACCGTAAAACCGGATTTACGCCGTCGTAGTAACACCGCGGGCTGTTTTGGGTTAGTTAATTAAAAACTATGATAAACTTTGATTTAAAAGTTGTTATTCTGAGAAAATGATTTTTATTATGAACATGAAACTATATCCAAAAATTATGGTTAAACTCAAAGTGGAAGTATGTTTTCTAAAATGGTCATCTAGACGTCGTTCTTTCGACTGAAATGACTACCTTTACAAAAACGACTTGTAACTTATTTTTACGACTAGAAACCTATACTTTTTTTGTTTAGATTCATAAAATAGAGTTCAATATGAAACCATAGCAATTTGATTCACTCAAAACGGATTTAAAATGAAGAAGTTATGGGTAAAACAAGATTGGATAATTTTTCTCATTTTAGCTACGTGAAAATTGGTAACAAATCTATTCCAACCATAACTTAATCAACTTGTATTATATATTATGTAATCTTGAGATACCATAGACACGTATACAATGTTTCGACCTATCATGTCGACACATCTATATATATTTCGGAACAACCATAGACACTCTATATGTGAATGTTGGAGTTAGCTATACAGGGTTGAGGTTGATTCCAAAATATATATAGTTTGAGTTGTGATCAATACTGAGATACGTATACACTGGGTCGTGGATTGATTCAAGATAATATTTATCGATTTATTTCTGTACATCTAACTGTGGACAACTAGTTGTAGGTTACTAACGAGGACAGCTGACTTAATAAACTTAAAACATCAAAATATATTAAAAGTGTTGTAAATATATTTTGAACATACTTTGAAATATATGTATATATTGTTATAGGTTCGTGAATCAACCAGTGGCCAAGTCTTACTTCCCGACGAAGTAAAAATCTGTGAATGTGAGTTATAGTCCCACTTTTAAAATCTAATATTTTTGGGATGAGAATACATGCAGGTTTTATAAATGATTTACAAAATAGACACAAGTACGTGAAACTACATTCTATGGTTGAATTATCGAAATCGAATATGCCCCTTTTTATTAAGTCTGGTAATCTAAGAATTAGGGAACAGACACCCTAATTGACGCGAATCCTAAAGATAGATCTATTGGGCCTAACAAACCCCATCCAAAGTACCGGATGCTTTAGTACTTCGAAATTTATATCATATCCGAAGGGTGTCCCGGAATGATGGGGATATTCTTATATATGCATCTTGTTATTGTCGGTTACCAGGTGTTCACCATATGAATGATTTTTATCTCTATGTATGGGATGTGTATTGAAATATGAAATCTTGTGGTCTATTGTTACGATTTGATATATATATAGGTTAAACCTATAACTCACCAACATTTTTGTTGACGTTTTAAGCATGTTTATTCTCAGGTGATTATTAAGAGCTTCCGCTGTCGCATACTTAAATAAGGACAAGATTTGGAGTCCATGCTTGTATTATATTGTGTAAAAACTGCATTCAAGAAACTTATTTTGTTGTAACATATTTGTATTGTAAACCATTATGTAATGGTCGTGTGTAAACAGGATATTTTAGATTATCATTATTTGATAATCTACGTAAAGCTTTTTAAACCTTTATTGATGAAATAAAGGTTATGGTTTGTTTAAAAATGAATGCAGTCTTTGAAAAACGTCTCATATAGAGGTCAAAACCTCGCAACGAAATCAATTAATATGGAACGTTTTTAATCAATAAGAACGGGACATTTCATGGGACTCGAGGTTATCGCGTTTTGATCAACATGGCTGCGTTGAGTTGGAGTTGTCGCGTAACGCGACGGGGTGTCACGAAATGCGACAGGGTGCGTAGCCAGCAAGTTATTAGATTATTTCCTAATTTTGATTAGCACTATAAATATACCTATTGTAATCTGTAACCCTAAGCACAAAAATTCAATAAAAAAGCTCTCTAGTTGGCCGTGGACTAAAGCAATCACACTGATTGCATATAACCACGTAATATCTTGTGTCGTTTACTTTTCTTATTGTTATTCTGTCCGTTTGTAGTTTGTGGGATCACAATTCTTCGATTGGTGGTTGTTGTTGGGTCCATAAATTCCTAACAATTGTTGTATGTTTTAGCAAAACTCTCATCAAGCACCTATATTATTGACTTTACCTTTGTTTTCGACATCTCATTAAACTGTAATAATGGTGGGTTCAGATAATGGATTAGATGGTGCAACTTGAATAAGATGATAAAGTTAGGACCTCATTGGAATCTTCTAGCCTTTCAGGATATGTGAATCTCTAAGAATTGATGGATATGATACGGAGTTGTTAAATGAAGTAAGTAGCAAGTAACCAATAATCAATGATAATGCTAATGTTTGGTTTACAACTGATCTTATATGAATCAAATATGTTTTCATTGCAAAACCTTTAGAGGAACAAAAGAATAATATAGTATTTGTATTTTGTCTTTAAGCTTTTGTGGGCTATGGCTAAAAATTAAATATATAAATGATCATATTTAAACTGAATTAGCAGGTCATATGTGCTAAAACCCATGTATAATGTGTTCACATGCATGAATTTTAAATCATTGTCATACCGGTTGCGGGTTGTGACTTGAACGTGTTTTAACTTATTATTTTACACACCTGTTTCGTCACTTATATACTACAACAACAACAAGAACAAAACACAATCCCACCTAAGTAGGGTATGAGAAGGTAAGATGTAGACAAACCTAGAATGACTAAATTATTTTACACCATTGGTGTTGGTGTTATTTTTTCCCCAGCAAAATATTAGATAACATTATATTTCAATACAAGTGTTTATTGGTATTTACAGTTACGAGTACTTTTGAAAGTGCTGAATGGCCGGTTGCTGTTTCGATATATATGATTTACCTGACTGCAATAAGTGAAATGGGCTTCCTATATGGTACTTGTAGCTTTTGTTGCAAATTAAATTTGTTGCAAATTAAATTGTTACATATACAACACCAAAGGATGACATTAGATTCCTTTCACATTTTAGTTTTAGTTTCATGGACTCTGCTTTGTTTGATGTTTTTAGCTCTTCATATTATCTTGCATTGTTGCAAAGTTCACTTGTTCGTTGGTGTTGGTGCATAAATTAGTCCCCGAGTTCATTATGATCAAGTTAATAAGCTTAATCGTTTAGCTTTCTCTGGTGGTATGCAACCGCACGGTTGCAGGATGCAAGAGTACGGTTAGACAGGCAACCGCACGGTTGCAACATGCTGTGTATATTTAAAGGGGATTTCAGGGTCATTGTTAGGGTTACGAATCCTAGCATATACTACACGTACAATTCGAATCCCTGGTGCTCTAGCATTCAATATAGTCGATCTTTAACATATCTAAGTCGATTTTATCATTAAGATCAAAGGTTTTCATTAAGTTTTGAGTATAAAACCCAATATCGAGATTTTCCGCATTCGTTATTGAATCTAAGATCGTTAAATCCTATTTACAGCATCCTACAAGTGGTATCAGAGCTTGTGTGATTGATTAAACGATTGGTTTTTGTCAAACTTTGTTAAGAAATTGTGTTTTTAGTGTTTTTGTCAAAAACCCCATTTGAATCATGACTTTTCAGTGTTAATTCGTGTTTTTGTTGAAGTAAACGTGTTAGTCTGGTCTAAAACTTTATGTTGGACATCAAACATACGCTGGTTTTTCTCAAGATTGAGTGCAAGATCGACCAAAACCTTAAACCCTAGTTTCTGTGCAGTTTTTCTGCCCAGATTTGACCAAGCATTCAAACGTACGGTTACACACTGTAATCGCACGGGTACACCATCCTGATACCACAACCGTACGGATACGTCTTGAATCCGTGTAATCTCTATCCACTTAAATCACAACCGTATAACATCATAACCGTAAGGATACACTCTGCATCCGTCCGGTTATACCTTACATCCGTATAATCTTATCCGGTTACACTTTGCAACCGTGTATCTTACAACCATGTCACATCACATGCATCCGAGTGTTGCAACCGTATAAACTTCTGTAACCGTACCGTGCAACCGTACGGTAAAAATGTCAGACGCGTTTGAATCTTCTGAAATGCAATCAGCTCTTGTCGGTGCTTCGTCGTCATGTCTCCATCAATTGTTAAAGACAGAAAATGATATTGGTAGCTCATATAGGGTACCTAGACTGGAATCTTTGGATGATTTTGCAGAATGGAAGCCTAGGTTCTTAATTTCGTTAAACGACATAGACTCTAGGTTATATAATTTCTTGAAGGTTGAATATGTCTTTCCGACTAAGGATCATGGAGAAACTAAGAAACCCATGGAATTGTCTGCAACTGAGCGTGAGGACTATAATCTTGAGTGTAAAGCATACATCCATCTTACTCAAGCATTGTCTAAAGAGATATTCCATCAGTTTGAAACACATTTGACAACCTATGCTTTATGGAATGCTCTAAAGAGTGGTAATGAAGGGACGGCCGAATATAGAAAAACAAAAGGCAAGGTTCTGAAGAAAGAGTGGAAGAATTTTGCCGTTCAGCCAGATAAATCTTTAAAAGATGCTGTTGCTAGATATCGTCACTTGTTAACTGAACTCAAACGTGTTGATATTGTTTTTCTGACTAAGAAGCTTGTCCAATGCTTTCGTGAGGGGTTACCAATTAAGTGGGATCCAATGATTGTTGAGATTGAGAAGTCCTTTGCTATCATGGATAATTTGTTGAGTGCGTTTGTTACTAAGCTTCAGGCAAAGGAGCTAGAATTTCAAGAAAGGTTGAAGAGGTTAGAGACTGTTCAGAATCCTGTGAAGTATAAGGCTCCAGAAATTGGTTCATCTGAAATTAAACACGCCCAGCCACAAACAGCTTTTACTTTAAATTCTGAGAAGATAACATCAAGTTATGTCACTTCTGCACCTCAAAGTGTTCTGTATCAGACAACTTCGAACAAGGGAGCAAGTACTGAGGTTTTGAGAACAGAGAATATTCGCTTACGTACGATAACAGGAGTTGAGGAGGATATGGCGTTAGTCTCGATGGTAGTAAATTCTTATAATGTTTTGTTACATGGGAGAATTGGTAATAGTCATTTGGAACAGGAAGACTACGATCAGATATACAAGAATGAGATGGAGAAAATGGATATTCTATGGGCTATAGGAAGTGTGATTCGCAGGGCGAAAAGATACATTGAAAAGACTGGGGAAAAACACTTGGGTGTGAGTAAGAACACCAAGTTCGGTTTTGACATGAACAAAGTAAGGTGTCATAGCTGTCAAGAGTTGGGTCATTTCAAGCGAAACTGCACTAAACCAAAGCAGCAACGATTTCATAACCCATTTCATAATCAGAAGCGTGAATCGAAGAATACTGTCAATGTTCCCATTATGGATGAATCATCGAAGGATTTAGCAGTTACTTATGATGATGAGTCCTATGATTGGTCTTTTGATGTGACTGATGCTTACGATCGTCATGCTAATGTAGTTAGGATTCAGATGACTGAGGAAGAGGAAGCAAGAGAAAAGGCCGAGAGAGAAAAGATGGGTTGCGTTGGAAGAGATAAACAATGTAAATGCCTAGGATGTAAGATGGAGGAACGTTTGGATAAGGAATGGTACTGGGCTAATTGTTTACGAAGAGGGTATGTGAATAAAAGGGTTCAAGAGAAGTTTAAATGGGCAAAACATGATGATGGAGATGTTTGGACCGACAGTGAATCTTTCAGCTCAGATGATGAACCGAGGAAGTTCTGTAAACAAACTGGTCGTTCGTCTGGTATCATTACAAAGGGAAGTGTTGCGATAGGTTGGTGGTCGAGAAAGGAGGTTCGTCAGATTTTGGTTCGGATAGCTCAAGTTCGGAATCGGAGTCTAAATCTGATTCAGAATCTGGTCAAGCTAATGAGAAAGCTCCACGATGTAAGATCCTATTTTCTCAGATGTATGGGATGCCATCCAGAGGTGTGAGACACCGTCCAACTATAAAGGGATGGACGCCGTCCAGAACCCTGGACGCCTTCCAGTTGAACTGGCGGACCAGCTGTGTTCTTTTAGATATTTTAATGAGGGTAGTTTGGTCTTTTCACTTTGTGGACGAGTTTAAGGCTCTAGATCAGTTTTGGAGCACCATTTACTCCATCTTCAACTACCACATCTTTTCCACTTAAATTCTAGAGAGAGAAGGATCTAGAGTGAGAGAGCTTAAATCAAGGAAGAAGAAGCTTATTTTGGGTTAAAGTGCAAGTTTTAAAGTTGTCCATCTAGTCTCTAGCTACGTAGTGGTTGTGGTGGTAAGCCTTAACCTTGATTTCCTTATTTTAAATTGTTTAAGGTTTGGGGTTTGGGTTAGTGATGAACATAAAACCCATTTTGTTAGTGAATTGGGGTTTTTGGGTAAGTTTGGGTCATGAGGACTCAAAGATGAGTAACCTAGGGTTTTGAAATGTTAAATGTGTTTATGGGTCTTAAATTGATTAGTTAACTACTAGCACAGCTAGATGTTATGTAAGTGGGTATTAATTGGGTATGTGGTGACCCAAATGGGTGTGTAAACCTTGAAATGGATCAAACGAGTCCTTGATGACCTAAGTTGTCTTACGAGTGTGGAAAATGTGATCACCTTGTGTTAAAATGTGTTTTAAGACCATATTTGGCTAGAGTTAGGGTTTTGGCAAAATTGACCCGATGATAGGGGTAAGTGTGCAAATGGGTCGAAGTTGCACCAAGGGTCAAAATAATTTTAGAATGGTTAGCAAGTTGGTTGACCAACTTGAGTTTGAGATTGATTATATACATAATGTGATAGGTACGTTCCGTTGAAGGTTGCAAGCTCGGTTGTCTTTCACAAAATACTTTAAGGTGAGTGAAATAATTATATGCGTAGGTATATAATGTATTTATTTGTCGTAGAGTGAGATGTGAAGTGTCGAAGTGTTAAGACACCACGTTTCACGTGACGAGTTAAGCGTCGAGGTGTTACGACGTGTAGTGAACCGTTCTAATCCATCTGGACGAATACATTACATTTGGTTACATCGTGAGGTACTTAACCTCTATATGATACATTTTACAAACATTGCATTCATTTTTAAAAGACAAACTTTCATTTCATCGAAAGTTGACGGCATGCATACCATTTCATAATATATCCAACTATAATTGACTTAATAATAATCTTGATGAACTCAACAACTCGAATGCAACGTCTTTTGAAATATGACATGAATGACTACAAGTAATATCTCTAAAGTGAGCAAATGCACAGCGGAAGATTTTTTTCATACCTGAGAATAAACATGCTTTAAAGTGTCAACCAAAAGGTTGGTGAGTTCATTAGTTTATCGTAGTCAATCATTTCCATAATTTTAATAGACCATAAGATTTCATTTATTCAATAATCATACACTCACAAGTGTTTAAAATTTCATTCATATGGATTGAACACCTGGTAACCGACATTAACAAATTGCATCTAGAATATCCCCAAAAATAAAATCAAAGTACTAAAGCAGTTCAAATTCTCTGACTGGGGCGGGTCAAGGCCCATAGATCTATCTTTGGGATTCGCGTCAGTTGGTGGCAATTATACTAAACACCAATTCTTAGGTTACCAAGTTCAACAAGGGCGATATTCGGTATAACAATTCAACCATAGAATGTAGTTTCGATTACTTGTGTCTATTTCGTAAAACATTTATAAAAGCAGCGCATGTATTCTCAGTCCCAAACATATATATTGCAAAAGCATTTAACAAGGGAGCAAATGAAACTCACAATACTGTATTTTGTAGTAAAAATACATATGACGATATTTAACAATGCAGGGTTGGCCTTGGATTCACGAACCTATATCAGTTATATATATTAAAACATATAATAACATTTAAACAAGTTGATATTATTGATATACTAGTTTTATTAATGATTTATATGTTACCCTAAATAAATATATTAACTATACCTATTTTATATATTTTAGTTACATAGTTAATATTTATATATATCGGATTCTTATTAAAGTATTTTAATTAAAATATATATGATATATTAAAATTTAAATTTAAGGTTATATTAAAATATATTTATATCTTATGTGTAATTTAATTAATAATAAATAATAATATTTTATTTTGAAAACAAAAAAAATAGTTTATAATATTAACATAGGTATTATATATGTTTTAGATACATTTTATGTATGTAATATATATTGTAATAATAATAATGATAATAATAATAATAATAATAATAAATAAATAAATAAATATATAAAATAGGATACCTTTAAAGCTCTAAAAAAAATGCCCCAAGACAGGCTCGAACTCGAGACCACTCGATCAAGAACCTCACGCCCAACCATTGAACCCTTGCTTACTTTCTATTTTAATTTACACAATAAATTCTCTTATCCTATAAATTCGGCCCAACACAATACTTGGATCACGGCCCAAGCTTTCAGACTGCCCAATAACTTCTATTGATAAATAAAAAAATATATTGTAGTGACCTGGGTTCGAACCCACGACCTCACGTTTTATCAGTTTCCTTCCAACTGTAACGACCCGGATTTTTCTGCTCGTTTTATACTTATGAGATTAATATTTACATAAATTAAACCTTACCAACATGATAAGCAATCTAAATTGTTGAGACTTGTGTTTTTGAAAAGAGTTTTACACAACGTTTGACCGTCCAATTTGACCGATGATATCACGAACTATATAACATACGATAATTATACGTTTGTGTATATATATGTATTTATATATATTTAACATGATCTAAGGATGGTTTAACATCTTATTGTGTACTAATGACAATGAGTTATAAGTATATTTTGAAACTACTAACTTAAGTTTTCAAAACGATAACTATACGTAACATTCTTTGATATATATACTTATAACCTATGATGCTTATACATGTATCGTATATATAATGTATTTAATCACTTTTAAGGACTTAAATACATAAAACAATATAACTATATTCACAAAAGATAGCTATATTTAAATTCTCGTTCCGTTTCCTCAAGATTTCTATACGTATACCTAGGGTATATGTACCCGTATCATACCCATCTTCTATACGTATTTACTATTGGTATATACTCATAAAAATACACCAATAATTAGATCTAATCAGTTAAGGAACATGTGAGGATTTAGCTTTTGACAATTATCAAAAATATCTAGCAAAATAACAAACTAAAAATCTTATCCTTGTCTCCCCATGAAAACGCCATTTATGGCTATAAGTATCCTCATTTTGATTCAAGTTTTATCTTCATTTCTTAGCTAAAACACACACACTTCTATAACCCTTAAACACCTTCAACAATTCAGCAAGTTACCATGAAGATCTAGCTTCAAAAACAACCCTTAATCTTCATAAGAAAAACCACTCAAGAACACTTCAAAAATCCTTCCAACTATACAAGTTTACTTCCAACCTTTTGATCCAACTCCACCACTGCTTTGGTTCTAGGATTTTACTCATCTTTTACAGTAACTTTGTCCAAGTAACTTGAGGTAGTAACCTTGTTCATAATTTTATTCGATTCATATTTATATAGCTATCTTATTTTATGTTGTAAAATTTTAACAACTAGAACATAGATTGAATGATTTCAAACTTGTTTGCAAACTAAATAGATCCTTCTAACTTAACATTTAAAACACTTCAAGACCTGTAATATATCATAATGATATGCTAAATTAACAAGATATAACTTGCTTTTACAAAGAACACCTTAAAACTGAATCTACGTCGTCGGAGTGCAACTGGGGGCTGTTTTGGGTTGGATAATTAAAAACCATCTTAAGCTTTGAATTGGAAGTTCATGTTCTGGAAAAATGATATTTCTTATGAATATGTTAACACATAAAAATTTCATGGTTTAACTCAAAGTGTAAGTATTTTTAGAAAAATGATCATTAAATATTGTTTTTATGATGGAAAATGACCACTTTCATAAGTTTCACCAAAGTTTGACCTATAACCTGTGATTTCGAATACAAACTAAGGTATTTTCAGTTCATATTCTTAAATTTTGACTCGACCCAAGGAAGTGACAAGTTGAACCAACAAAAACGGAGTTGTAATGAAGAAACTACGACTAAAACAAGATCGGGTATCCGAAGCTAGTTTAGCTAAGAAAATATTTGGAGAAAAATTAAATTAATCATATATTTTCTAATTAATATGATATTTCATATATATTTACTTATGATTTGATTTTATATATTTCAGGACCACCCGTAAACAACACGAGAAGATTAATCATAAGACCTCATGATTGTACGCAACACGTCATTTGACAACACGGTACTTTATGTACGCAACACGTCATTTGACAACATGGTACCATGGGTCGAGATTAATTCTGATCAATACGAATACGATGGGGTCTTTATTTATTTTATTGAGTAACTAATTGTGGACCATTAACATCGGACTGCTAACTACGGACTAAGAAAAATATTAAAAGTAATATAAGTATATATATATATATATATATATATATATATATATATATATATATATATATATATATATATATATATATATATATATATATATATATATATATGTAATGATTATTTGAGAAGAAAATATGTTAATATATTATATATATGGTTAGGTTCGTGATATCAATCGGAGACCAAGTCGTGTTATATATCTTCAAGGCAAAAGTGAGTATATAGTCCCACTTTTAAACTCTAAATATTTCGGGATGAGAATACATGCATTTTATGATTTACGTTATAGACACAAGTGATTAAAAATATACATTCTACGTTGAGTTGTACCACTGGCATACTTCCCTGTAACTTGGTAACTACTATTTACATGAGGTATTGTAAACGCGAATCCTGTTGATAGATCTATCGGGCCTGACAACCCCAACCGGACTGGACGACCAGTATTCAACGGTTGCACAGTACTTCGTTTCGGTGACTACACTTGGTACGGTGTAGTAATATTTCATAATAAAGGGAATATGCGACGTTGATTAAATGTTAAGTATGGTTATCAAGTGCTCAACAACTCAGAAAATTTTTATTAAAACGTTTATATATGAAATCTTGTGGTCTATATTTATAACGCTGCCGGCATTAAACCTATATCTCACCAGCTTTATGTTGACGTTTTAAGCATGTTTATTCTCAGGTGATAACTAAAAGCTTCCGCTGCAACATGTTGAATTTAAGCAAGATCTTGAGTATGCATATTTGTGTCAAAAATAAAACTGCATATCGGAGAATTTGTAATGTAAAATACGTTGGAAATCGTGTTGTTATCATCACATGTAAAATTTGTAAGGCTAAGATTATCGCTAAACGATAATCATTATTATGTTGTTTAAATCTTGTATTTGTAATAAAAGCTATGGTTTATATTGTAAAAACGAATGCAGTTTTTGAAAAACGTCGCATATAGAGGTCAATACCTCGCGATGAAATCATATGTTATTGTATTCGTCCTTATGGTTAAGGTCGGGTTATGACACCAACCCTTTCTCCGCCTGTTACTTTCTTGTTTAGTTATCACTTTAAATTCTCCTAAACTATTTGTGCCTGATGCCTTCCTCAACCCATTTAACATTTTAAACTATCATCAAGATTTTAACATCTCCACTCTTCCTTACCATTACTCGTCCTAATCATCATCTTCACAATATCCATAATTATCATTATCCTAATCAA
Organism: Rutidosis leptorrhynchoides; assembly: GCF_046630445.1. Lineage (NCBI taxonomy): Eukaryota > Viridiplantae > Streptophyta > Magnoliopsida > Asterales > Asteraceae > Rutidosis > Rutidosis leptorrhynchoides. The sequence continues at coordinate 640,097,041 of NC_092336.1, forward strand.
ATCGCCATCATCTACATCTAAACTAATCATTATAACATAATCATTATTCGAGTCGCGTTCATCATCATCTTCATAATATCCATAATTATCATCATAACAACCATAAGATTATGTATCGTTATCGTCTTTAATCCTAATCATCTATCATTACCAAATCATCCTAGTTACTATTATCTATCTTAATTACCTAATCTTCATAATCACATAAAATCGTATTAATCCATCATCTAGATCATCATTTATGATTTCTTAAAAGGAAACAAACTCCATAATGGTGTCTGGATCTATATGTCGACATAACCCCACTTGTTCTAAAGGAGTCCATTTTAATATTCTATGTAATTGATTAATTTAATCCACCAAATTACTCCACTAACACAAGTCCATAAAGGGTTCATAGTTGATTATTAATTTGTACAGAATTTCTCACTTTGCAGCAACCTTTCACGACTAACAAGGTAAAAATATCGACAAAAGGTGTGTGTTTGGTTTGATTTAATTTGATGAACTTTATGTACGTGGAATCTTCATTACTAGCTTTCTTTAACCTCATCACCTATTATCGAATATCACCAAAACAGGAGATGTTCAGCAGAAAATTCGATGATGGTGGATTTCGTTGGTGTTTGAAAATGGTTTAATGGTGTGGTTGGTTGAACAACAAACGAAATTAGCAACAAGAAGACTTAACCTGAGTGGTGGCGGGTTGAATAGCAACAAAGAATAAATAGCAGTAGTAACAGAAAGTATTGGCGACATGGTGGTTTGGAGTGGTGCTCGTTTATATGTTGGCGAAGATAGTTGTGGTGGTGGTTCTTGTGTAGTATTAATGCAGCAGCAGTGATAACAAGTAGATTATAGTAGTAGACGAGTAGGTAAATGGTGACGGTTCAAAAGTGGTGATGTGGTGGCGGGACCGGATGGTGAAGGTGTAGTTTTACGGCTTTGCAGGGGGTTGTTCTTGTTTAAAATAGAAACACGACATAATGAATGGTGGTTCTTGGTTGTTTCAAGGACGGTTGATGGTGGTGGTTGGTGATGACGGAGGTGGTGGTGAATGGAGACGGTTTATGGTTGTTGTGGTTCTCGATGGGAGAGAGAATGAGGGAGAGGGTAGTTCACGGCGGTGTCTTGGCTCGAACAGAAATATCCAAACCAGAAAAACCAACGTGTGATGGTGGTTTTAAGGGGTGTTTGAAGGTGGTTTGTGGTTGTATGGGTTGAACCGAAAATACTTTCAACAATGTTGGTGCTCGATGGTTGTATAATGGTGGAGTGGTGGTTTACGGCCTTAACATGAATGCTTCAGTGATGGTGCTTGACATCAGTAGAACCATCACTTGACCATAGTAAGCTTGTAGCAAGTTATAGTTTTAGATTGATTTATGTTCTGTTGGTAACGAAAATAGAAGTAGAGAAAGGTGTTGTGGTTCGATGAAGTATGATGGTTGTGATCGATGAAGATGGTGGGTTTCGATAATGAAGTTGTTGAATGGTTTCACAGATAGTTTGAAGAGGAGACAAAGTGATGGGTTTTAAATTGGTGATGGTTCATTTATATATCTATATCTCTAATGTACAAGTGTACATATGCATATACAATTGAGATTAGTGGAAAAGAATAAAAAAAAAGAAACAGTAATAATTTGTTATTAATCTCAATCAATTACAGTTTTTATTCGATTGATTTAATATATATAATATAAATATATTCATATCATGTCAACAATCAGTGGAAAGAAAAGAAACACGCATACTAAAATCAAATTTCAATTAGGCATAGTCATTTAATTATTCTACCGACAGTTTTTACGGACTGTGTATCGAGCACTATTTGAAATCAGTGGCGGATAAAAGTCTTCGAAAAAGTCCCACATTTTTAGATTAACTATATTTATTTATTTTGATCATTATGGTATAAAATTCGATCCTTAATTTGTTAAATAAAAATTACATTAATTATTCACTCCCATCCCCAAGTAAAATATAAAAAGTTTAAAATTCAACAAATAGTTTCTAAATACATTTTTAATAAGCCTAAAATTTATAAAACCCATTTTCGGATCATCGTTTATTTTAAAATCATATAAGTTCATTTCTAACTTGATTAATAACTATCAAAATGACAAACGAGCGCTACGAGCATTTATTAAATAAATTCTAAATCATATATATATATATATATATATATATATATATATATATATATAAATATACTTTATATATATATAGATTTATAGTAGTATCATATATTATTTTATTTACACAAATGAATTAAATCATATAAGTTTCTATTTCAAATTTATATATATATATATATATATATATATGTATATATATATATATATATATATATATATATATATATATATATATATACATATTTATTTACAGATAGTGGTTCGTGAATCGTCGGGAATAGTCGAAGGTTAAATGAATTCATAACTCGGGGTGAAGCATCGAGGTGTTAAGATGCCACCTAGGAGTGAAGTGCCGAGGTGTTAAGGCACCACTCCGTAAGATAAAGGGTGAAGCATCGAGGTGTTAAGGTGTCACCCGAGGGTTTAGTGATACGAGGTGTTATGTACACTAACGGATGTTATGAACACCGATGGCCTTTCGCGAGTGCCATTCCCTTGTATGTTTGGTTAACCATGGTTATTGTGTTGTAGCGTAAGCATATTATATTGTTCGAGTTATATATATGCTATTGTTATGCTAGCCTGTGGTATCGAAGGTTAATAGCTTTGTATTTGAGATGATAAGCTAATTGTGTTGCTAGCTTGTATGCGGTATGTGTGTAAGTGTTTGCAAGTAGGTATATTATATATGTATTTGAATAATTATTGCATTCAATAAGCGTTTTTCTTACCCTATCGTTGTTTACTCTTTTTAGGTTCCGGCGTGGACAAGGTTAAGGGTGTTCGATTGGATTAGAGGCCTCCCGCTCGTTTTGGATAAGGGGACGCTTTTGGAAAGTTTAGTTTTTGAAGTTTGACCAAGATGTGGGTAGTTTAACCCCAAACACCATGCTCTAGGTGTCTTTTGGAATTTAAACTCTTAAGGTCGAAACTCGTAATTTTGAACGAAAGTCGTAAAACGGCTGATGTGGGCCCGATGTTGTAAAACTTGGTTTTATTGTAGAAATCTTTTAATTTTACTTATATTGTCATGTTGTAAAAAGGGTTTCGTTCGAAAGTGTTGGGAAGCGGGATTTCCACTCACGTAAGTTGAGCACGGGGAGTAGTAGCTGACAGTTCATTGGGACGCCGTCCCACATGTTTGGACGCCGTCCTCGCCTTCAGAGCTGGACGCCGTCCAGATGTACTGATCTAATAAAATTTTTGGGGCGTGTTTTTGGTATAACGAGGTTTGGGTCGTTACAAGTGGTATCAGAGCATGGTCTAAGGGATTTAGGCGACTTGAGATAGGTGCCTAGACTTAGACTTTATTGTGTATGCGCTTTATGCGGGACTTGTAGGAGACGGGTCGGACCGGGGATTGGTTAGTTCCTAGAATTAGGTTAATTAACTATACGCTAATTGTTTTGTGTTATGTTTTGCAATCTTCAAGCGAGATAGACGTTGTACTAGCGAGTTAATGCGACGTGCTCGCGTAATAATGATTAGCTACCATTGTTACGGGTTTAAATCGTGTCAAACAAGCGATGTACAACGATTGTTGAGCAAGATGGGGCACTGTGAGATATATATATATATATATATATATATATATATATATATATATATATATATATATATATATATATATATATATATATATATATATATATATATAAATATATACTTTGCGTTATGTCCTTTCGTTTCATTGTTTAACTGATTTCCATTTTATAGTATGGAGACGAGAAATGAACCAGAGAACCATGAAGGAGGTACGAGCGAGGACCTCAAGTTTACGGCCAAAGTTGAGGCCATTATTAAAAAGCAAAGAGCGGAATTTTTTGAGGATGTCCGAAAGGTTTTCCAAGAATTAGTTGATGGGCAAGTAACCGAGTTAATAAATGAGCGAATGAATGCCGCAATCAAAGAGGCATTAGAAGCTAGAAACATTCATCCTCGGGGTGAGGGGGATGATGGTAGTGGTGGGCATGGAAGGCGAGACTTCCATTACAAAAATTTCAAGGATGCTCAACCTCCTATGTTTAATGGAGTAAGGGATCCGTTGAAAAGCACATGTTGGATCTCCGACATAGAGGGGTTTTTTTGTACCACGGAGTGTCCTCCCGAGAAGAAAACAAGATGCGGTTCTAGTATGTTGCGTGAAGAGACGAAGTTGTGGTGGGAGGATAAGATTAAGTTGTATGGTGAAGAGCAATGTATGGGCTTGTCGTGGGATGAGTTTAAAAAGGAGTTCTTTGATGAATATCGGACTCCATCCGATCTTAACAAAATCCAGGACGAGTTGCGTGATTTACGACAAGGTTCGATGGACTTGGTTACTCTCAAGTCTACCTTCTTGTCAAAGACTCGTTTTTGTCCGGAGTATGTAGGTGATGACCGAATGTTGATGCTAGATTATTATCGTACACTAAGCGATGAGTTGAAGCATAAGATTAGTCGGGGAATGGCTAAGTCTTTTGATGAATTGTTTGAGTTAGCCCGGGGTTTCGAGCTAGAGGTTCTAAAAAGAAGTGATTTCTCTTTTTCTAAGATAAAATTTGAAGGTTCGAGTCATTCGAGCTTTTCAAGCAAAAAGAGCAAGAGCAAGAAGGGTTTCGAAAGTGTCAATAGCATGAAGAAGAGTGCTTCCGGGGGTTTTTCTTATACATGCTACAATTGTGGACAAATGGGCCACATGGCTCGTGATTGTCCGAACCCATCTTCCGGAAACAACCTCACATGTTTCAATTGCCAAAAGCAAGGACACCGAAATTCGGAGTGTCCCGATTTGAACACCGATCATGTTAAACGATTAGATAAGGCGGCGGGTACGGCTCGGGGATGAAATTACTTGATGACCCATGATGAGGCCAAGCAATCAAATGAAGTTATCTCAGGTACTTTCATGGTTAACTCTAATCCGGCAAGGATCCTATTTAATAGCGGTGCTAATTTATCGTTTGTTTCTCCAAGTTTTGTGTCTAAGCTTGATAAACCGCTAGCTAAGTTAAGTCATCCGGTAGAGGTTGAAATAACGGATGGTAAGACGATGCTAGGGGTTGATGTGTGTAATGCTTGTGATATTGTCTTTGGTTCCGAAACGTTAAAAATTGATCTTATCCCGATGACCTTGGGTGAATTTGATATTGTCGTTGGTATGGACTGGCCTGATCGTTATAGAGCCGATATTGCATGCCATGAAAAATCTATTCGTGTGAAGACCCCAAGTGGGGGAGAGTTAATTATTCATGGCGAGAGACGGAGAAGACTTGTGCCATTATGCACTTATGCACGGGCACGTCGTTTTCTTGTTAGTGGTGGCATGGATTTCCTTGCTCATGTAGTTGATACTCGCGAAGAGCCACCATCCATTCGTGAAATTCCGGTGGTTAGCGAATTCGAAGACGTTTTTCTGGATGAATTGTCGGGTGTTCTGGCGGAAAGACAAGTCGAATTTCGCATTGAGTTGGTTCCGGGTGCTACTTCCATTGCTAAAACTCCTTATCGTTTAGCACCAATGGGAATGCAAGAGTTGTTAAATCAAACCCAAGAGTTGCTTGAGAAGGTTTTCATTCGACCGAGTGCCTCGTCGTGGGGTGCTCCGGTTTTATTCGTAAAGAAGAAGGATGGTAGTATGCGGATGTGCATTGATTATTGTGAGTTGAACAAGGTGACAATCAAGAATCGTTATCCATTGCCTCGGATTGACGATTTGTTTGATCAACTCCAAGGCGCAACTTACTTTTCTAAAATCGACTTACGGTCCGGCTATCACCAAATGCGGGTCCGTGAGGAAGATATTGAGAAAACGGCCTTTCGAATGCGTTATGGGCATTTTGAGTTTGTAGTTATGCCTTTTGGTCTTACGAATGCACCGACGGCATTCATGGATCTTATGAACCGAGTGTGCCAACCTATGTTGGACAAGTCGGTGATTGTGTTCATTGACGTGTCTATTCGAAGAGTATGAAGGAACATGAACATCATTTGCGTGGTGTGTTGAAGACGTTGCGGAAGGAGAAGTTATATGCAAAATTCTCCAAATGTGAATTTTGGCTAAGGGAAGTTCAATTCCTTGGCCATATTGTGAACAAGGATGGTATTCAAGTAGATCCGGGGAAGATTGAGACATTGAAAAGTTGGGGACGACCGACTACGCCTACGGAAATCTGAAGTTTTCTCGGATTGGCAGGTTATGACCGTCGGTTTATCAAAGACTTTTCTAAGATCGTTTCTCCATTGATGAAATTGACGAGAAAGAACGCGAGATTTAATTGGGAGAACGAGCAAGAAATTGCTTTTCAATTGTTAAAAGAGAAGTTATGTCAAGCTCCAGTGTTAGTGTTGCCGGAAGGTGTAGAAGACATGACGGTTTATTGTGATGCATCTTTAAATGGGCTCGGGTGTGTTCTGATGCAAAGAGGTAAAGTCATCGCTTATGCCTCTCGACAATTAAAGGAACATAAAACGAGATATCCGACTCATGATCTCGAGTTGGCGGCGGTTGTTCATGTGTTGAAAATTTAGCGCCACTATTTGTATGGTGTCAAGTGTATGATATATTCGAATCACAAGAGTTTGAAACATCTTTTTGGTCAAAGAGATTTGAATTATCGTCAATGTAGATGGATGGATGTGGTGAAAGACTATGATTGTGAAATCTTATATCATCCAGGCAAGGCGAATGTGGTCGCGGATGCGTTAAGTCAGAAGAGTCAACATCCGGCGATACGAGTAGGATCGTTACGCATGATTATTACTAACGATTTTCTTGTAAAGTTCGGTGAGATTCAAATTGAAGCTTTTGTTAACAATAAGCATGAGGAACGAATCGTGGGACAAACGGAGTCTATTACTTTAGGTCCACATGGTTTGTTATCCTTTCAAGGACGAGTATGGGTGCCTAGAATGGGAGATTTCCGACGAGTGCTACTTGATGAAGCACATAAGTCAAAGTATTCCATTCATCCGGGCGCGACGAAAATGTATCTTGATTTGAAGAAAGAGTATTGGTGGCCGGGCATGAAACGTGATGTCATAAAGTATGTTGAACAATGTGTCACGTGTTTGCAAGTTAAGGTCGAGCACCAAAAGCCGTATGGTAAGTTACAACCGTTGGAAGTCCCGAAATAGAAATGGGAGCACAATACCATGGACTTCATTACAAAGTTACCAAAGACGGCGAGAACCCAATTTGATTCGATTTGGGTGATAGTTTACCGGTTGATGAAAAGTGATTTGTTTCTTCCCATTCGGGAAACGATATCGTCGGAGACTTTGGCTAAAATATTTATCAAGGAGGTGATATCGAGACATGGAGTTCCTATATCTATTATTTCGGATCGAGATACCCGTTTCACATCTCGGTTTTGGGAAAAGTTTCATGAAGATATGGGTACACAATTGAAATTGAGCACGGCGTACCATCCTCAAATGGACGGTTAAACTGAACGTACGAATCAAACATTGGAGGATATGTTACGGGCGTGTATTATTGATTTCGGGGGTACTTAGGATGAGCACTTACCATTGGTGGAGTTTTCGTACAATAATAGTTACCATACTAGTATCGGGATGCCATCTTATGAGATGCTTTATGGGCGAAGGTGTCGAACTCCAATTTGTTGGGGTGAAGTGGGACAAAGAGAAATCGGGAGTACCGATTTGGTTTTAGAGACGAATAGCTAGATTGAGATGATTCGGACTCATTTGAAAGCAGTTCAAGATAGACAAAAGTCGTATGCCGATAAACGTAGGCGATTGATTGAGTTCCAAGAAGGTGACATGGTGATGCTTAAGGTTTTGCCATGGAAGGGTATTATTCGGTTTCGAAAATGGGGAAAGTTAGCTCCTCGGTTTATTGGGTCATTTAAGATTTTGGCTCGTGTTGGTGAAGTTGCTTATCGATTGGAATTACCCGAAGAGCTTGCGGGGATCCATAATACATTTCACGTGTCCCATCTCCGCAAGTGTCTTGCGAATGATTCTTCATGGATGCCATTAGACGAAATCGAGCTAAATAATAAGTTAGAGTATGTTGAGGAGCCGATTGCAATACTCGATGAAAAGGTGAAAATGTTGAGAAATAAAGAGGTGAGAACTTTTAAGGTTCAATGGCGTCGTATTAAGGGTTCCGAGTTTACATGGGAATCCGAAGAGTTTGTTCTGGTGTATCTTCCTGCTTGTCATGCGGCTTGGATTGCGAGGACGCAATCCGGTTCAAGTGGGGGAGAGTTGTAAGATCCTGTTTTCTCAGATGTATGGGACGCCGTCCAGAGGTGTGGGACGCCATCCAACTATAAAGGGCTGGACGCTGTCCAGAACCCTGGACGCCATCCAGAACCTTGGACGCAGTCCAGTTGAACTGGCAGGCCAGCTGTGTTCTTTTAGATATTTTAATGGGGGTAGTTTGGTCTTTTTACTTTGTGGATGAGTTTAAGGCTCTAGATAAGTTTTTGGAGCACCATTTACTCCATCTTTAACTACCACATCTTTTCCACTTAAATTCTAGAGAGAGAAGGATCTAGAGTGAGAGAGCTCAAATCAAGGAAGAAGAAGCTTGTTTCGGGTTAAAGTGCAAGTTCTAAAGTTGTCCATCTAGTCTCTAGCTACGTAGTGGTTGTGGTGGTAAGCCTTAACCTTGATTTCCTTGTTTTAAATGGTTTAAGGGTTGGGGTTTGGTTAGTGATGAACATAAAACCCATTTTGTTAGTGAATTGAGGTTTTTGGGTAAGTTTGGGTCATGAGGACTCAAAGATGAGTAACCTAGGGTTTTGAAATGTTAAATGTGTTTATGGGTCTTAAATTGATTAGTTAACTACTAGAACACCTAGATGTTATGTAAGTGGGTATTAATTGGGTATGTGGTGACCCAAATGGGTGTGTAAACCTTGAAATAGATCAAACGAGTCCTTGATGACCTAAGTTGTCTTACGAGTGTGGAAAATGTGATAACCTTGTGTTAAAATGTGTTTTAAGACCATATTTGGCTAGTGTTAGGGTTTTGGAAAAATTGACCCGATGATAGGGGTAAGTGTGCAAATGGGTCGAAGTTGCACCAAGGGTCAAAATGGTTTTAAAATGGTTTGTAAGTTGGTTGACCAACTTGAGTTTGAGATTGATTATATACATAATGTGATAGGTACGTTCCGTTGAAGGTTGCAAGCTCAGTTGTCTTTCACAAAAGACTTTAAGGTGAGTGGAATAATTATATGCGTAGGTATATAATGTATTTATTTGTCGTAGCGTGAGATGTAAAGTGTCGAAGTGTTAAGACACCACGTTTCACGTGACGAGTTAAGCGTCGAGGTGTTTAGACGCCACTCGGGGTGAAGCATCGAGGTGTTAAGATGCCACCTAGGAGTGAAGTGCTGAGGCGTTAAGGCACCACTCCGTAAGATAAAGGGTGAAGCATCGAGGTGTTAAGGTGCCACCCGAGGGTTTAGTGATACGAGGTGTTAAGTACACTAACGGATGTTATGAACACCGATGGCCTTTCGCGAGTGCCATTCCCTTTTAAGTTTGGTTAACCATGGTTATTGTGTTGTAGCGTAAGCATATTATATTGTCCGAGTTATATATATATATATATATATATATATGCTATTGTTGTGCTAGCTTGTGGTATCGGAGGTTAATAGCTTTTTATTTGAGATGATAAGCTAATTGTGTTGCTAGCTTGTATGCGGTATGTGTGTAAGTGTTTGCAAGTAGGTATATTATATATGTATGTGTATAATTAATGCATTCACTAAGTGTTTTGCTTACCCTCTCGTTGTTTACTCTTTTTAGGCTCTGGCGTGGACAAGGGTAAGGGTGTTCGATTGGATTAGAGGCCTCCCGCTCGTTTTGGATAAGGGGGCGCTTTTGGAAAGTTTAGTTTTTGAAGTTTGACCAAGATGTGGGTAGTTTAACCCCAAACACCATGCTCTAGGTGTCATTTGGAATATAAACTCTTAAGGTCGAAACTATTAATTTTGAACGAAAGTCGTAAAACGGCCGATGTGGGCCCGATGTTGTAAAACTTGGTTTTATTGTAGAAATCTTTTAATTTTACTTATATTGTCATGTTGTAAAAAGGGTTTCGTTCAAAAGTGTCGGGAAGCGGGATTTTCGCTCACGTAAGTTGAGCACGGGGAGCAGTAGCTGACAGTTCATTGGGACGCCGTCCCACATGTTTGGATGCCGTCCTGGCCTTCAGAGCTGGACGCCGTCCAGATGTACTGATCCAAAAAAAATTTTTGGGACGTGTTTTTGGTATAACGAGGTTTGGGTCTTTACACACGCCTATATGCATTTATGGCTGATTCGTCAAGTAAAGCCAAGGTAACTCTAGAAATTGAATTTGTCTGTACTAAATGTGTTAACCTTGAAAAGCAGCTTAGTGAACTTAAAGAGTCGGTTAAAACATGCAATAGATGTGTAACTCTAGAGGATCAGGTCAAAAGATTGTCTGATATTTGCCTAAACTGTAATAATTTTGTTGCTTTAAATCAAGAAATAGATGTCCTTAAAAAGGCTTATCAAGTTCTTAAGAAGCAATATGAGGATAATCTGTATTTTAAGAATAGAGAAAAAGAGTTTAGGGACATAATTAAGACATTAGACGATCAGGTGACCGATTTGAAGTCGAATGTGCTGTTAAATACTCAGACCATTTTAAGGCAGATTAAGGAGATAGATGAGCTTAAGAGAGAAAAAGAATCCTTTAAGATCAGTTTTGAAACTGAAAAGGAAAAGGCTTATATTTACAAGAGATCTGCGTTTGTCCTAGAGTATTGTCAGAATGTTGGAGGAAAAGAAACTAGTGGTGATTATAAACAGTGTCCTCCTCCATTCGAGCATGACTATAGTTTCTCACCTCCGGAGAAATAGTTCGGGGAAGATTATGTTCCCATTCAACTGGCCGAACAAGATAAGGGTAACGGGATAGGTACATCTGAGATTCATAGTGCAGGAGTAGAAAAAACTGAAAATGCAGAAAAACCTAACCCTGAAACTGTTAAAATTCTGAAAAACCAGGCAAATCAGAGACCAATAAAGATTAGGAACTGATCACCAATTAAATTTGTTAAAGGTCCTAATTTTGAGGAGGAGGACTTCTTGAAACCTGCTGGAAATTTGCAATCAAAGTATGTTCCTCCACTAAAATGGTCTCCTGATAGAACTCCTGAGCGATCTCCTGTAAACAGGAGATCTCCACCCAGATATTTTAGAAATAGATCTCCACCTGCTCGTAGACCTAGCTTCAATTCCCATTTTAGGCATGATAAAATTGAAACTAGGCGTACATGTTTGCATTGCGGGTTGGGAGGTCATAGGGCGGTTCATTGTTCTAAACGATTTGTAGCACCCAGAAGGAGGATTGAGCTGAGTCCCCCTAAAAGGTTTCAAAAATTTCGATCAGCTTCTCCTCCTAAGAATCAGATGTCGTCTAGATCTAACTCTCATGGGTCAAGTCAACATGTGATTTATGAGAATCAATCCACAATTAAAGACAGTAAAAGGGTTAAACAGGATAATGTTTATTTTAAGAAACCTATACATAAGAACCAAACGTTGGTGACAAAGGAGGGTTCTAATGGGGCTATTGGTTCGGTTACCACTTTCAGGGAAAATGAAATGGCTGTTAATGTAAATGGGAAACCCATTGCCGAAAAGGCATGGGTGTCCCCCTCAAACTAATCATTTTTCTTTGATTGTTGATAGTGGGGTGTCCAGGCACATGACAGGAAACATGTCTCTGTTGAATGATGTTAAATCTATTAAGGGTGGACCTGCTTCTTTTGCTGGTGATGAAGGAGGGTTTATAACTGCTCAAGGGATGATTTCAAATTCTTCGGTCAGTTTTGACAAAGTGAGCTATGTAAAGGAAATGTCCAATAACCTGCTGTCTGTCTCTCAAGTGTGTGACAAGAGGCACAAAGTTTTATTTGATGAACAGCAGTGTTATATCATGAGAAAAGATTATAAAGTACCAGATGATATGATTCTTATGACGGCACCTAGATGTCAAGACTTGTACATTCTGGATATGTCAAAGGCTTATGTGAACGCAGCTACAGGGCATCAGGCTTTTGTGTCCAGAGCTTCTGAGCAAGAGTCAATGTTATGGCATAAGAGGATGGGTCACTTGAGTTTTAGGAAAATTAACCATTTAATTCACAATTGTTTAGTCGAAGGGGTAAATGTTAAAGGGTTTCAGGCTCCTGATGGTTGCGTGCCGTGTAAGAAGGAGAAGCAAGCTAAGAAACCACATAAGGGTAAGAAACATCATTCCATCGATACTCCTCTTGAGATGCTTCATATGTACCTCTTCGGTCCAGTTAACAAGAAGAGTATTACTGGAAACTCCTATTGCTTAGTGGTTACTGATGAATACTCACGGTTTACGTGGGTTGTGATGCTGAAAAGTAAAGCTGATACTTTTGAACAAATCAAGTTGCTGATCACGAGGCTTGAAACGTTGTACAAATTGAGGGTTCATAGGATCCGGACAGATAATGGAACAGAGTTTAAAAATAAGAAAATGGACGAGTATTGTAATGAAAGAGGAATTCAACAACAATTCAGTTCACCTTACACTTCGCAGATGAATGGTGTTGCTGAAAGAAAGAATCGTACTCTAATTGAGACTGCTAGGACCATGCTGGCTGACTCAGAATTACCAGTTACCTTTTGGAGTGAGGCAGTTTTGAATGCATGCTATACGATGAATAGAGTGCTTGTTGTGAAAAGTCATGGCAAGACATGTTATGAGCTGCTTCTGAAATGAAAACCTCACATTAAACATCTTGAACCATTTGGTTCTCTTTGTACTATAATGGTTAGAGATTCAGGTGAGAAATTCAATCCGAAAGCTGTTACAGGTAGGTTCTTGGGTTATGGGAATGCGTGCAAACGAGTTTACAATTTGGAATCACGGTGTGTTGAAGAATGTACCGAAATTGATGTTCAAAGACATGCAGCAATTCCATCCGAAAATGGGTACATGTGGCAGTTTGATTATGATAAGTTGTTTGATTCATTCAAGCTTCCAGATGATGACTCTGATGATGAAGAGATAGCTGCACAAATGATGTATAACATGCGTCTCTCTGCTGAACGCATGTCTGATGTGCGTATGCAATCTCGAGTGCCTAAAATAACAGATAATACAGTACCAGTGACAGGGACTAATGATGATGACTCGGACTCAGGGGATTTAGTTCCAGCATTACAGGAATCGACCTTACAGTCTGAGGGGGAGGAAGTTTATCTGGATGAAGTATACGAGGACTTGGTAGAGGAGGAACAAAATAGAACTGTGTTGGAAGAACCACTTCAAGATGAGAAACCCACACAAACAGTTACTGTGGATCCTTTACAAACTAATACAGATGACACCATTGAAACAGGAGGACTAAGACGGTCTGGCCGATCGGTTTGTCTCCCTAAACATTTTGATGATTATGTAATTAACCCTGCAGGTGTTTCAGGTGCTAATACAGGTGAATCTTCTGCTTCGGATGAGCGTGTAACACCCTCTGCAAATATTGTTACTGCATTTTATACTGAATTGAATCAGACCGGAAGAATCTTCAGGAATGCGTACTGTGCTTTTGTATTGAAAATCGAACCGGAAGACGTCAAAGATGCTTTGCAGTATGATTAGTGGGTTTCAGCCATGCAGGAAGAACTTCAATAGTTTAATCACTTGGGTGTTTGGAGATTGGTAATACCACCTACAGGTTGTAAGCCGTATGGCCTGAAGTGGGTATTGAAAGATAAGACAGATGATCAGGGTATCGTGATCCGGAACAAAGCAAGATTGGTTGTTCGAGGTTATCAACAAATTCCAGAAGTTGATTATGACGAGGTATATGCTCCGGTTGCCAGACTTGAGGCGACACGGATGTTTTTAGCATTTGCTTCGTGGAAAGGTTTTAAAGTGTTTCAGATGGATGTTAAGAGTGCGTTTTTATATGGTACTCTCCAAGAAACTGTGTATGTAACTCAGCCACCGAGCTTTGTTGATCCACATCATCCAGAGAAGGTGTATCTCTTAGAAAAGGTGCTTTATGGTCTTCACCAAGCCCCGAGAGCTTGGTATGCTACTCTGTCAAACTATATGATAGAGAATGGTTTTAGACGAGGGGTCATCGATCAGACTCTTTTTATTAAGGAAAGGGGGGACGACATTATGTTGGTATAAGTATATGTGGATGATATCATCTTTGGGTCAACCGATCAGAAAATGGTTGATGAGTTTCAGAACGTAATGCAAAAACGGTTTAAGATGAGTTCACTAGGGGCCATTAATTTCTTCTTAGGGTTGCAGGTTGATCAAACTGAAAAGGGCATTTTTCTACATCAATCAAAGTATGTAGCTGACATCTTGAGCCGGTTCAAGATGGAAGATGAACGAATTTCTAAGAATCCTCTGTTGGTGAATCACAGGATTACACCAGAAAATACAGGGTGGAAAGTCAATCCGACTCTTTACAGGGCTATTATTGGTTCTTTAATGTATCTTACATAGTCTCGCCCAGATATCACGATCGCTACTTGTTTGTGTGCTCGTTATCAGGCACAACTGAATGTGAATCATATGTTAGCAGCAAAGAAGATCATGCGTTATCTAAAGGGAACTCCAAGTTTGGGTTTATGGTATCCTAGAAAGGATGGGTTCGATCTAACGGCTTTTAGTGATTCTGATTATGGGGGTTGTAAGAGAGACTTCAAATCAACCTCGGGAGGTTGTCAATTTCTAGGTAGCAGGTTGATAAGTTGGCAGTGTAAGAAATAAACGGCAACTGAAAGGACCCGTTCATATATTGTAGCAGGCTGAATATATTGTAGCAGCAAGTTGTACTTCTCAAGTTGTCTGGATTCAACTGAAAGGACCCGTTCATATACATTATAAATGATTCACAATAGTTGATTACATCGCGAGGTATTTGACCTCTATATGATACATTTTACAAACATTGCATTCCTTTTTAAAAGACAAACTTTCTTTACATCTAAAGTTGACGGCATGCATACCATTTCATAATACATCCAACTATAATTGTCTTAATAATAATCTTAATGAACTCAATGACTCGAATGCAACGTCTTTCGAAATATGTCATGAATGACTCCAAGTAATATCTTTAAAATGAGCTAATGCACAGCGGAAGATTTCTTTAATACCTGAGAATAAACATGCTTTAAAGTGTCAACCAAAAGGTTGGTGAGTTCATTAGTTTATCATAATCCATCAATTCCATAATCTTAATAGACCACAAGATTTCATTTATTCATAAACAACCTTACACTCGTAAGTGTATAAAAATCATTCGTATGATGAACACCTGGTAACCGACATTAACATATTGCATATAGAATATCCCCCGCATACTCGCAAGTATGCCATAATATCGGCAATCGCAATCACCATTTAAATCGAAGTACTAAAGCATTCCAATTTCCAGAATGGGGTTTGTTAGGCCCATAGATCTATCTTTAGGATTCGCGTCAATTAGGGGCCATTTCCCTAATTCTTAGGTTACCAGACTTGAAGGGGCGATATTCGGTTTAATAATCCAACCATACAATATAGTTTTAAGTACTTGTGTCTATTTCGTAAAACAGTTATAAAAGCAGTGCATTTATTCTCAGCCCAAAAATATATATTGCAAAAGCATTTAAAAAGGGAGCAAATGAAACTCACAATACTGTATTTTGTAGTAAAAATACATATGACGTCATTGAAAAAGTGCAAGGTTGGCCTTAGATTCACGAACCTATATTAATTATATATATTTATATGTTGATCTATATTTTTTTTGTAACAATTTAGGTCAAGTCATAGTGTATCACAATCCTAATGCTCGAGACTAAATATGCAAAAGTCAACAAAAGTCATATTGAACAAAATGTCTTCCAAAATTTATACATGATTATTATATAGTTTAAATATAGTCGTCTTATACATTTAAATATTTTTAACAGATTTTATTAAAGTAAATAATATAGTTCTTTTATTAATAAATAAAATTTTATATTAAAATTTATATAATAAAAATATACTTTTATATATCCTAAGTAATAAAATTTATAAAGTTCATTTAATATCATAAAAATAATATGATAGGTATTATTAATGTAATTATATTATACATAGTAAAATATCTTTGTATCACATATTTATTTGATAAAATAATATTGATAATAATAATAATAAGTAAAGTTGTATTATTTTGTAATAATTATTATTAATAACAATAATTATATTTTCTAAAAATGATAAAATGATAATTTTTATTAATAATAGTACTAAAATGATAATAATAATAATGATGTTTCATATTAACAATGATATTTTTATTAAAAATAATAATTTAGTAAAAATGATAGTTTTAATATTAATAATACTTTTAATAATAATAGTAGTAAAATAATGAAAAACAATATTTTTCCTTTAAATCAATATCTTACAATATCTTAATTTCATCATGATACTTATACTCATTATTTCCTAATCGCTTCGTTTAATAGCTTTTAGTCGTCTTTTATATCGCGTTCATATTAATAATAATAATAGTAATCATAATAATTAGATGTTACTAATATTAGTTTTAATTATAATAATAATATTAATATTAATGATAATACTAATAACTATTTGAATGATAATAATAATAATAATATTAATAATAATAATAATAATAATAATCTTAACGATAATAATGATAATAATAATAATAATATCTTTTATTAATAACGACAATGATAATAATAATAATAATAATAATAATAATAATAATAATAATAATAATAATAATAATAATAATAATAATAATAATAATAATAATAATAAGATTATAACGACGATAATAACAACGATAATAATAATCATTTTTACAAAAATTCAATTGACTATAACTTCTAAACCGTTCATCGAAACCATTCGATATCTAAATGAAAAGTTCTCAATTTTTCGCTAGCTTTCCAACGACATGCATATCATATACCTTATCTTAATAACATATGTATTTAATTCAAGATTCGACATAATCTATCTAACGACAATAACGAACGTATAAGCATGCATAATCCTATATACTCGAGCACTAGTCAGGGATACACAAATAATATATAAAAGTTAAGTTATGAGGGCTCACATATCAATATTGAGATTCAATATTGCAGGAAAAGTACGTAGACGCAACAGGGATGATAAACACTAGTTTAACTCACGAGCAATACTCCCGAACCATACCCATAACCTCCATAGCTATAACCCATAATTTCCTTAGCTCTATCCCGCTCGAAAAACAATTTCGAAATCACTCGGACAACACTCCGTCGTAATATTTTATGTATACTAATAATATTTTGAAATAATACGGAGTAAATATATATATGTAAATCGATTGAGAGAGTTTAGAGAAAAAAATATTTTCAAGTTTCTATGAAATGAAACCTATTGAATTCTATTTATAATAGATTTTTGAATTATTAAAGTGAATTATTAAAGTATGAATTATTAAAGTGAATTATTAAAGTATGAATTATTAAAGTGATTTATTAAAGTATGAATTATTAAAGTGAATTATTAAAGTATGAATTATTAAAGTGAATTATTAAAGTTAAAGTAAAGTAAAAATAAAGTAAAAGTAAAGTTTAAGTATAGTAAAAGTATAAAATTATGTACGTATAATACGCGTATAAATATATATAATATTAATTTAAATCGTTATATATATTTAATAAAATAAAATATAAATATCGTTATCTTTATCATACTGGTTAAGTAATGAGTTGTCAAAAGTGGTTCTAGATATTTATAAAGTAATATACGTTTTAATAATAAAGTTCTTTTTAAACTGAAAACGTTTTTGTACGTTTGAAACTAAATCAAATAAATATGATAATTTTGTTTTCCAAAACTAAATATATTTAAGAATCATTTTGTTTAAAGGTTAAAATAATGGAAATCATTATATCATAAAACGTTTTAGAAAAGTAGAATCATATATATTCATACTAGGTTTCAAGTTTTTAAATTACAGTCTGTTGGTGAAGCATGGGATAAAGTCCAAAGGTTAAATAAACGTATGAAATCATCTTAATGAAAAATGTCGAGTTATTTAACTTGTCGATATCCAACATCTAAGTTATTTACACTCCACGTTCTTACTTATAAATCACTTTACCATTTTCCGAATGTTGTCAAAAAGAATAGATTTCTTAAATCACAGTGGACCCGTAATCATATCACAATGTATCAGATAAATCAATCATTTGATATTATCTTCTAATTCCATCGATAAACATATTGAAACAAATACATTCGTGTAAAGTATTATACGTTTAATACTTTATTAATATTCTCAAGTTATAATATATATATATATACATATATATACATATATATACATATCTATTTATATATAACGGTTCGTGAATCGTCGAAATTTGGTCGAGGTTATAATGAATGTATGAACACAGTTTAAAATTCTTGAGATTTAACTTAACAAACTTTGCTTATCGTGTCGGAATAATATAAAGATAAAGTTTAAATTTGGTTGGAAATTTCCGGGTTGTCACAGTACCTACCCGTTAAAGAAATTTCGTCCCGAAATTTGAATGGGATGATCATGGCTGACAATAAGTATGTTTTCATGACATATACGAGTTGAAAATTAGAGTTTTATTATCATCAAGTAATATAGATAAAGCAATTTGATTTTTGTGAAGAGTACGAGTGAAGTTATCATAAAAGTGTGAAACGAGTAAGCGTAGATTCGTCATATCTTTTGACGTAGATGGGTTGATTTCTGGAGTTCAAGAGATTTGGAGAAAATCTTCGTAATAATATTTGATTCTTCAGTAATTAAGGAAATTTAGGATCCGCTTTAAATGCGATCATCTGTTTTGATTGCTCTGTCGGATATTTTACTATAAATCCACCCTCTTCATTTCCTTATTCTCATAGCTCACACCTTCTATTCTTCCTTCCTCAATTCATATTTTAAAAACATTCGTTAATATGCTCCATCCCGTTCTGATCCTTGATATACTCCTAATTTTTATATCTGTCATTCTTCTCTTTCATCTACCACCGGAGGATTTTATTTATTTTTACTATTACCTTGGGGTTATAGTAATTTTTATTCTCCAGTGTCTTTACGTGGCGATACGTATTGATATGTACGGTTTGTAATTTATGTGTTGTTGTCAAGCTTTATATTTTCTTTTATATTCAAGAGTTCTATACTTTTGTCTCCTCTTCCCGACTTCAAGTCAAACGAATAATGGTCCAGAATTCGTAGGTATGGATTTTGAAATGAACATAGTTAATGTTCTAAGAAGGGAATTGTAATGGCACGATCTTGATTTGTCAAATTACCAGAATACCTCGGAAAAGGCCGAATCATCAAGGAAAATATTTTCTTGATATATTTAGAGTTTAAGTAGAATACAAGAGTCGTGTAACATGGCACATGATGATGTTATGATCTGTGAATCATAACGTTTCATTTAGAAACTCAGCATGACTTGTTGTAATATAATCACATTGATCAAGTGTCATTATATTATACTAAGGTGCTGTTTGTTTTTTAAGATGTTTTGTCAGAAGGTCTGTGAACCATGTCTGTAGAGAAGATGTGATCTGAAGATCTGCATGCTGAATATTAAAGACTATTTGTTTTTTTTGTCTGCAAAAATTATTCCGGTTCTAAATTAATGTCATTTGACATTTTAACAAATAATTGAGTATTAAACTAATACTATAAAATATAGTAAAAATTATTGAAATTCAACATTTGAGGCAATAATACATACACACGCATCATCATCCATAGCCACAAAGTTCTTGCTTTCTTTACTAATTTTGTTTTTCTTTTATTTTATACATAATAAATGGACTAAAATGTTTCAATCCAACCAAGATTTCAATTGGTCACCAAAGTCTCGAACTCAAACAAAATTACACAATTTGATCAATTACTCAATATAAATCTCAAACTCACACCAAAAAAGCTTACAATATCCACATCCATGGTTAGTACAGAGATACTTACTGTAACGACCCGACTTTTTCGACTTGCTTTCGTGCCTTGTATTTTTACGAAACTACATATTTGTGTGTACTGTGTTACTTTATACTCTGGAAACTTGATATACGTGGTTTACTTCCAATTATATGTTAAAACGTGCCTTAGAGTACGTAGGATACTTAACTTGTTCACCGGAAGCCTTTATAACCGTTAGTGTTACTTGACGTTTCGAATAAACCGCGGACTGCGCACACGTTTGACTTTTGTCGTAACCGGAATATTATGACTGCGAAATATTAATTATTATTTTATAATAATAATTACCTGGGTTTTTGGATGCTTAATTACGCGTAGGAATTTAATTAAGCTTACTAGTTAGTCTTGTTGGACTTTCTACCTTGTTAGACTTAAACCCACCCTACTCTAGCTAGTGGCCCAACTAATTAGCCCACTTATTAATTACTAGTGACCCATTAATATATAAGACAATTACCCATTTAATTAGAGGGAGCATGCTAGCAAAAATGTCAAGTATTATCCATAATGTTACATGAGATCCTAGCATAAGTACCTACTTTAGATAGCCACTAACCAAAAAGCAACTTTGTATCCCCCCCTCCCCCCCTACCAAAATCACGGCCACAAAGGCCTCCCCCCTCCCCCATTTGCCTATAAATACTAGCCTAATCTCATCCATTTAACACTTGCTCTCATTTGAATTTCACACACACTTGCTCTCTTATTTCCTTTCTAGTCTTTCTCACTCTAGAAACTTGTAAGTTTTGCTTTTTCTTCTTCTTCTTCTCCTTTCTAATTCATGGTCATCATCATCATTAAAGGTCTTGATTTTTAGCTTTGATCTTGATTAGATCTTGTAGATTCAAGCATGAATCCTTCATGAACATGGAAGATTCAAGCTTTCTAGCTTTGAATCTTTACCAACTTTGTAGATCTATATTTTTCTCACTTTACTCTTGTTATTTTGTTATAAAGATTCAAACTTGTGTTTGTAATCTTCATGTATCTTAAAGATCCAAGCTTTATGCTTCAAGATCTTCAAGAACAACCAAGATGCAAGCTTTCTAGCTTGAATCTTCATATCTTGTTGTCGGATCTAAGTTTTCTAGCTTATGATCTTGTTGTTTTGTTATAAAGATCAAAACTTGTGTTTATGGTCTTCATGAAACTTAAAGATCCAAGCTTTATGCTTCAAGATCTTCAAGAACAATAAAGGTTCAAGCTTTCTAGCTTTGTGACCTTATAAATTGTGTGAAAGGGATCCAAGCTCTCTAGCTTAGGGTTCCATCACTTCATTTGACTTAGATCATGTTCATACTTGTTTGATTGATGTAAAGTTTGTAACTTTGTTTGTAAATAGGACTTGTATTTGTGTTAAGACTAAGGATATGATGTAACCTTGGTTCATCATCCATCTAAGACTCTTGATTGAGTTTGTTAGCCCCAATTCTTGCTAAGGTTGATCGGTTTAGTAAGTGTAAGTGAGTTTAGTTGTTAAGAACAAGTGTTATAATGATAAGGTTGAGAGAGAGAGAGAGTTGCGAGTAGTAAGAATGTGTGAATAACTCAACTACTTACAAATAAGAGTGGGAGGTTGCTTTTATACTAGCAACCTCTAAGTGGTAACTTGACATGGTAAGTTACATTTACCATGGTTAAAATAACTAATAACATAACAAGTAAACTACCTATTACATTAGTAACACTAAAACTGCATGCCACAAATAATAGACAATATTCATTGTCAACAATCTCCCCCTTGGCATGGGGTTTTCAAAATAGTGTTGATTGTCAATAGTCTTCCCTTTGTCAACAGTCTTTCCCTTAATTATCAACACCTAGTCCTTGGCGTGGGGTTTTCAAAAGATGTAACCCTCCCTGGATCATTCTCTTGCAGTTTCTTGTGCAGCTTTCTTCTGGGCATTGATTTCGGTTTGAAGCTATAACGCTTTTGATGCTGTCAGCTTTAAACACAAACTTGCACATAGGATGAACTGATCTGGGAGTGTTATGGTTGATTTGTTCTGTCTTCTTCTTTAGTCCGGGCAGGCGATGAGGTCTTGATCTTTGACTTTCGACCATCTTTGTGAATTGAAAGTAGCTTGAAGTGATCTTGTGTAAACCTCTTTTGCTCCCCCTCAAATGTTGAGTCGTCTATTTCGTGATCGAGGTTGGTTTGTTTTTGACTCGTGTTTCATTCTCCCCGCATGATGAATATGGTGTACCGTGTTCAGCACGTGTAGCATGAATATGGCATCCCGTGTTCATCGTAAAATAGCAGAGAGAGCATATATGATTATCATTAGAGAAGGAATGTGTACCTGCTAAGAAGAAACAAATAGGTTAAGGTAAAAGTTTGATCCTCAGGGAAAACTGGATCTTTCAGAAACCGTTTTTGGTTTTATAAAAATCAAGCTAGTTGTTATACTAGACAGGTTTAAATCAGGCATGCTAGTTGTTACACTAGACAAGTTTTCTGAAACCAAAACTGTTTCCGGATTTGGGGACCTCACCGGTATTGGTAGGTCCAAGTTTAACCTCGGTGGATGTTGAGGATGACTGGTCACCAAAGTTCCAGTCGGCGTTAGCAAGCTATCCACCTCCATGATTAAAGTATCATGGGACTTTTGTACGACTATGACACTCTTGGTTATACCAAGTCTTCCAACTGTACCTAACACCGCATTGGTGTTGGTAGAAATCAATGTAATGTAGGAAGATGTTACATTGTGTCCTGAAGTCATTGATATGTCATGAGGTGACAAATCTCTTTCAGTTGTTGCACTCACTAAGGAGTGTGTGTGGTCAGGCTTAAACGCTGACTGATCATCAAGGTGATCATCCTTCTGGAGGTCTGATAAATCTACCAAGGTAAGCCTAAGCATTGTCATATTGCCTCTCCGTTGAACTAGGCAGATCTCCCACATCAAGATAAGTCTGACCTCTGGATCCTGTTTGAGGTCCCACCTTCTAAAATAAGGTGTTGGTAGAGGATTTCCGGCCGATACGCAGGGTTCCTATTCATGGTTTTTCGAAACCCCTTCAGCAGTTCGAGACTCCAAACACTTAATTTGCATCAAGTTGTTGGGTCATTCCATATTTGAGGCAGTCATATAGACACATCCTCCTGAGGCAGTCACCGGGACACATCCTACGTCATTTGATGACTATTTTGTTTGAGGCAGTCATCTAGACACATCCTCTTGAGGCAGTCACCAGGACGCATCCTCCGTCATTACTGACATTTGAATCTTTAAACTCCCCCTTGATAGTTGCACATTTTAGCTTTGGTTTCTTGGGAGAGTTATGTGTGAAAATACGGGTTTTACACTGTTATTTGTGCAAAAGCCATTTTGATGTTTAACACCACGTTGAAGTATGTTTGACACCACTTTGAGATGCGGGTTCTACACAGAAGTATGTAGAAGCCATTTTGGATGGAACACATATTGGTTTTGATCCTTTTACCCTCACCCTCAATATATGACGTGTCATGTTTTGATAAAACCTTTATTTTCTTGGTCTTTTTCTCCCCCTCAAGATATGATTTATTTGGAATTAAAACATATTTTGCCAATTTGCTACACAAAAAATATAGGTTTTGATGAGAAAGGTTGTAAGGCAGTTGAGATGCGGGCTATATAGGGTTTTGGTAAAAATCTTCGTTGCGGGTCCATTAGGATAAAACCTTCTTTGTAGTGCGGTTCCCATAGAGATCTATTATGAGAACCATCATTCCTAGGGACTTCTTTGGTTTGCGGGTCCCATAGAGATCTATTATGGGAACCATCATGATCTCTATGGGAACCCACATTCCCCTTTCTCCCCCTAAAAAAAATTTGACGTTTCTCCATTGAAATGTTTTTAAAAGAAAGAAAGAAAGAGAGACATTTGAGACTCTGAGCATACACTGAAATGTGTGCATACACCGTATAAGGTTTTGGTGAAAACCTTCTTTGAAGTGCGAGTCCCATACAGATCTATTATGGGAACCATCATGATCTATATGGGAACCCACATTCCCCCCTTCTCCCCCTAAAAACAAATTTGACGTTTCAGATTTTGATAATCATCATTTCATTGCGGGTCTCATTGCTCCCCCTAGGCACATGCATTGGTCCCCCTAGGAACATGCATTGCTCCCCCTAGACACATGCAGTTGTCAAGTTCATCCAGGAGAAGAAACTCAGATGAGTCTTTTTCAACGGATGGTGATTCGCCTACAACTACTGAGGTAGATGTGCCAAATGTTATGGATTAGGGCAAAATTGGTTTTAGAGAAACCGTGGGATTGGGCGAGGTTGGAGGAAAGAAAGGTTCAAACAACACATCAGGTCATCTGAGTTTGCGAGTGGGACATGCCTGAGTGGATAGTCAGGTGTTAGCGGGTTAAGTCCGGGTCTTGAACCGATGTGTCCAAGAACCATCTTGCAGTCAAATCATTTTCTCAAAGTTAAATTAGAATACCATTTATAGGCATTGTCGATCTAACTTATGGACGTTGAATTCCACTTGGGTTTGATACATGATGTATCCTTAGAAAGTTGATTTTGTGGAATCAAGGGTGATTGAAAATCTTTTAACCAAGCCAGAGAAACGGATCTCGGCTTAAGTTTAAGTAACTCAGGCGAAGAGTACTTCATTGGTTTTGAAGAAGAAGTGGATCTTGGTGTTGAAAATGGTTTGGTTGTCTACTTCTTATTTGACACTTGTTTAGCAAGATTATTCTTTGAGTGTTTAGAAACAAGGTCAATTTTGGTGCGCGGGATATTTTTCGGACCTATGGATGGCTTCATGGGTTTGTGTGGAAGCCAACCATATTGATCGCGAAGCCCCGTAATCTCCCCATTATTCCCATAAGTTGTTTCCAGAAACGGACGGTTAAACTTGGTCTGGTAACCGGAGTAAATCTTTTTGCTTGGGAACTTGGATGCTACGGGTAGGGCAACGTTAGGTTCGTTTGGTTTGGGTTGATTAACATTGGGTTCGTTTGGTTTAGAGGATGTTTTTCTCAAAGTCACCATTGACTTTGGAGAACCTCGTTCTTTTAGTTTGGGGCTAGAGAACCTTTTGGGTGGCGTATCCATGTGGACTTTTGGTTTCATGGGGGATTTCCTCATCGCCTGTGTAGACTTAGGAGGACCGTTGTCTTTCGGTTTTGGAGCCTCCAAGGTCTTTGGTGTTTTACGTACAGCAGTCTTCGAGTACATTGAGGATTGGTACACTATAGGTTTGGGATTGGTCTTGGTAAAAGTCACATGCTTTTTCACAGCCTTGGGAGTAGACATTGAAGCATTGGATAACTCAGACTTTGTAACTCGGGAACCAACTGACACATTTGATTTTGAAGTGTCAGTGGAGGTCAGTATGGTCTCAGTACCAGGACAGATCTTATAAGAACCAGATTTTGTATATATGGTCTTGGTCACGAAGTCCATACTTTCCAGTGAATCACATTGGTCATGCAAGGTCTCATTCTCTTCCTTAAGTAGATTCACATGAGCTTTTAACTCCTGAATTTCTAAGACAAGGTCATCAATAGAAACTACAACAGAGTCTTTAAAATCATAGGTGGGTTCTACTTTGGGAACTACAGGCATCTTCTCAATTGTTGCTAGAGTTTTCTTGTAGGTCTCACATTTAACCTGAAAATCTATGTTTTCTCGTTCTAGCTTGTCAACAAATTGAGTAAGGTCAGTCTCAACATACTGAGCTCCTAAAGAGATAGGTTCTTTCTTGGGTTGTGGTTCTACCTTAACTTCTGGAATCTTGGGTTGAGATTCTAAGAAGTGATCTAGAGATTTGGACCTAGATGATTCTAACCTGCATTCAACAATGTCAAATTTGGTCAAAAGAGAATCACTAAAGTCTTTGAGTTCTTGTGCTAGACCTTCACAATTGATGGGGTCATTCATGGATTTTGGGTTTGAGTCCCGTGATTCAGTGTTCTTTGAAATCAATTCACAAAAATTAACAACTTGATTTGCAATTTGATTTTCAAGTTTATGAACATTGGAGACCAGTTTGTTGTTTTGGGATTCAATGACAAAGATTTGATGTTGTAAAGCCTTAATGATCATTTGAAATTTGAGTTCGTTGTCAAAATATTTGATTTTGTTTTGATCAAATTCATCCTCCAGACTGATGATGTATCTTTCTAAAACCAAGGTTGGTAAATAGATTATACGCCTTTTAGGACTATTTTGAGCATTAAAACTTTCAAAATCATTGAATAAATCGAGAGGTGTGTTATAATATGAACCATCTTTTCTTATGTAACTTGCATTTATTTTGTCATAAATTAATGACACTTCACGTTTCATTTTTGTTGATCGATTGGCTATTCTCTCCTTAATCTCACTTTCATTGGCAAAAGTGAGTCTCTATGGCAAACCTATCTTAATGTATCTACCATCATATAAACAAGGTTCGGCTTTGGAGATCTTGGACTGTATTTGAGGATTTTCAAACCCTAACCTCTGGTATTTTTTGTTGGAGTTTTTGGGTCGATTCAAGAACAGAGCTTGTTTAGAAATGTGGCCATCTAAGACTACTTTAGCTTGGTCAGTTCTGTAGAGTTTTTCTTCAAGTAAACTTAGTTGGGTTTTCAAGTCTAAGTTTTCTGTAACTAACTTAAAGCATTCAGAAGTCTTCTCGGCTAGGTCACTCAAAGGCTTTCTAGTGTTCTGTTCTACAGTCTCTAGGAAAAGTTTCTTAGAATCATTAAGCTTCTTAAGTTCTTTTTTCAGCGTAGTTAACTTTTTCCGTGGGAACTGCATTCCTCAGTTTAAAATCAGTCATTTCTATCCGTAGAGGTTTCACACTACTTTCTAGCTCTCTTAATTCAGTTACTTTGTCAGCTAGATCTTGTTTTACTTTCAAATAAGTATGATTTGACACTTTTATTTCCAATTCTGATTTCAACCTAGAGTTTTCATTTTTTTAGTTCGCTAATTTGACTAGCGAATGATCTAAGGTCTCTATTCATCTTGGCAAAGTTGTCTACATACATATCAGGTAGTATAGGAAACACACATTCGTTATTAAAAGGCACAGATTCAGATTTAATGGGCAGCTTCATTTGGACAGGTGGAAGTGGGGTATGAAAAGTAGAGCTACATGCAATTGTATAATTTTGATCAAGAGGTGTTTCAGGACAAGTTCTCAATACATCAGATATAAACACAGCATTATTATGCACAGATTTGTAATATTCATGAGTAATATTAGTGTATAATTGTACCTCTTCCTCAACATTAGAGGACACGTGATCATCACAATTTGCCATGTTAACAGGACAGGTGTTCAACAAGGGGTCAGGACAAACAAGGTATACGAGCAAACCACGAAACGACAAATAAACTTAAGAAATATCACTTTTCTCCCCCTCAAAATATGATTCACATGAATCAAATTTTGAAAATAAGGTTTCGTTGATTTTCGATCAGTCAATCGCTTCAGACACTGGATGTTGTTGAGTACCAAATGTTTTGATTGAAATAGAAGTTGGTCAAAACCGATTGATTAATGTTTTCAATCAAAGGTTTTCGATCAGGTTAAAGCTTCCGGGCAATCACAATTCGTACACTCAAAGATTTCGAGCACCCAAGATTTTCGAACAACTCAGGTTTTCGACCAGTCAGAGGTTTTCGAGCTTAGGCTTTCGAATTAGACTTGTGGTTTCGGTCAACTTAAAGTTTTCGAGCACTGGTTTTCGAACCAAGTTTTCGACCAAACTGACAATAAAATGAGCTTTTGTTTGATCCAAGTTTTGGACAAAGATTCTCAAAGTCAAAGTTTTTGAGTACAAGTCAGGTTTTCGAGTAAACAACACAAGGTTTTCGTCAAATTTAAACACACTATTGGTCAAAGATTTCAAACAAGGATCTCATGCGAAAGATTTTGATCATATGCGTCTAGTACACAAATGTGGAGCCAAAGACTTTTGTGGTTTTCGGACACAAGTCTTGAAAGTTTTGGGTCATGTGCCTCTTGATTCACAAATAAATTCACACATGCGTTTGCAATTTTCAAATTAATTCAATATGGTGACCAACAATTAGATGTGATTGCATATGCACATGATCTTTTATCTTGAAAATAAGTGACAAGTATTTGGCCAAAAAATTTCAAACGAAAGTTCTCGAATTTTAGCTAAATCAGAACCAAAAAAAATTTCCAGCACAAAACAACAAAAAAAAATTCGAGCACCACGAATTATTTCGTGTAGGAGATATATGTTTTCGAGCACAAAGATGATTTAAGATTTTTGAGCATCAATAAAATTTCGAGCAGGCGTTTTCGACCACTGTTTTTTGAGCAGGTATTTTTGGTGGGATGGTTTTCGAGCACTGTTCTGTCAAATTTTCGAGCAAAAATTAAGGTTTCGTTCACCAACTCTTTTAATACTAAACGAAAATTTTGAAACCTTTTCAAATTATTTCAAAGGTTTAACTTTTAAAATTATTCACCAACTTTATGACAAATCAGGTGCAACCTTACACACCCCTTTGTCCTTTTGTACTTTCCACCAACTTTCTGAAATATCCAATGGATATAGCATTTTTCGGTGGGTTTGTCCAATGGGTAAAATTTGGGAGCCAAAACTAAGTCAAAATTTACGGGCACAAGTTGATTATCTTTTCGAGCACAATAGTCAAGTAACGTTCTAAGTATTTTAAACTTAAATGGACTTTGACCAACTACTATGTTCAACAAGATAAGTTACTTTTATCTTTAATAAACTTTTACTCCGTATATAGTTTACCAAATCTTTTTATATTCAATTATTATAATGACATGGGTAGACTAAATCTTTCATCAGAACTTGGAAAGTAGCATGAGAGTTACAGTAGGTGCATGGCTGTCAAGCAAACAAAAGCATGGGTGTCCATAATTTCTTGAGAACACAAATATCCTAAGAGTTTCAAGTTCTCAGTCAAGATGTTTATTAGATAACGATTATGAATTCAAACCTCAATGTTTTCGAGCATAATGGCAGGTTCTCGAGCAAAGTTAAAATATATCTAGCAATTAATTTGATTTACGACACAAATTTGCACAGAAACAGGATTTCGAGCAGCCCGTTTTTTATTATTTTAATGTTTGTTTGTTCACACAAACAAGCCACAAGAGTTTTAATGTTTTTTTTTCGAGTCAGTATAGGTCGAATAGCACTTGCCCTGGGCACTTTTCAAATTATGAAAAACTTTTTCACATTTACCAACCTTTTAACTTTTGACCAAAAAGTACAAGTACGACTTTGAGTGTAGAAAAAGGTTTTGACTTTTTAAAGGTATGGGGAATTGAAAAAGTGGTATGGGAGTCCAAAAACGTTGGTTAAGAGTAGTTGGAAATGAACTAGAAGCTAACTAAATCAGATAGTGTAATGTTTTAGAGCACAAATGTAATGTTTTCGAGCACTAAAAACAACACAAATGAACTTTTCGAGCAAGTATTTTCAAGGAAGAAGAACACTCTTTTTACTGTTTTCGGGCATAAAATCTCACAAAAACAAATTTTAGAGCACAAAAAAAATTTCGGGCAGGTAGTTTTGAAGAGAAAACACACGTTTTACGTCCAAAAAGTTAATTTTAAGTGTTCTATAATTTGTTAGGTTCACAAATATGAGTAATCCGAATAGTTTTACAACACAGGTTAAACCTTTTAAGAAGAAAATTAAAGGTATTTAACAAATATATAACAGTGATGAGTTTATAAACCTTTTAAACTTCAAGAATCAAGCAGTGAGTTGGTTTTAAAACAAAACGGGTTGTTTAGTGCAAGTTAAACTAGTTCAAGAGATTTTAAAAATCATATATGTTATGAAATAAGCATTTAAAACCAACAGGAACAAGAGTGAGTTGAGTTATCAAGTTTTACCAAAACCGAAGAACACAAACACTTCAAAAACGCAATGGAGACCTTCGAGCAACGGGTCTTCTATGCAAAGAGCTTAGACCCGCTCTGATACCAATTGTTAGCCCCAATTCTTGCTAAGGTCGATCGGTTTAGTAAGTGTAAGTGGGTTTAGTTGTTAAGAACAAGTGTTATAATGATAAGGTTGAGAGAGAGAGAGAGTTGCAAGTAGTAAGAATGTGTGAATAACTCAACTAGTTACAAATAAGAGTGGGAGGTTACTTTTATACTAGCAACCTCCAAGTGGTAACTTGACATGGTAAGTTACATTTACCATGGTTAAAATAACTAATAACATAACAAGTAAACTACCTATTACATTAGTAACACTAAAACCGCATGCCACAAATAATAGACAATATTCATTGTCAACAGAGTTATATCCTTACTTGGTCTTAACATATTGTGTGTTGATGGTGGAATCTTAGTCAAGGTGATGCTAATCCATCAACGAGTTATACACTTGAAGCTACAAGCATCAAGGATGAGAACGGTGATGAGCATCAAGCATTAAGAACCCCACCGGAGCACTTACCTACTGTTTTTCGGGATCTGATCAGTAATCTGGGCTACTGGAAAGTTTATTTTCAGTTAGTTCGGTTCGAGTAGATGATTTTCTGTGACGATCGCTCCAAATCCATATGGACGAACACGTCATTCATCGATTTCATTGCGAGGTATTTGACCTCTATATGATACGTTTTGTAAACTTTGCATTCTTTTGAAAAGGCACACCATAAATGTATATTTAAATCAAAGGTTTTCGACATCTGATGATTTCTACATATAGACAATCACCGTAATAATAGTTTACAATAGTACTTCCGTTGACAATGCAGTCAAAATAAGATACATGGTGATGATTTGGTGAATGCAACGTTTCCTCAAAAAATATGCCATGTAAGACTCCATGCACATAGATTGTATAACATATAAGCAAACAGCGAAAGACTTCTAGGGAACCTGAGAATAAACATGATAACAAGTGTCAACACAAAGGTTGGTGAGTTCATAGTTTTAGTGTTTTGCATAATCTGTATATAAAAGTGGATCACAAGATTTCAGTTGTTTCATCCAGAAACGTTTATCAATAGATTCTACATAACAGAGCACCCTGGTAACTAAACTTTAACGTTATAATGATAAATACCCCATTCGTTTTAATACACGCAAACCAACGTGTCCTAAACTCAAATAACACACGTCCGTTAAAAGGCTAGCGCTCTAGCTCGGACGGGGATGTCAAGCCCTATGGATCCATATACCGTTATTCGCGCCCACCAGTCCACATCCTATGTACTGGCAGTTACTAGTTACCAAAGCTAAGGGATTTTCGGTTTAAACTCAGTGTAGAATTAAGTATGTACTTGTATCCATTGCGTTTAAAATAAACTGCATGTATTCTCATCCCAAAAATATATTGCAAAAGCAATTAAAAAGGGAACAATGAAACTCACGCATATAAATCTAGTATTTTCAGTATTTATAAACAGTCGCATGTATTCTCAGCCCAAAAATATATTGAGTAAAAGGGATCATATGAAACTCACCTTAGCAGCATATAAAGTTGTTCACCAAAATGTGATCGAAACTCGGATTACCAATTAATCGTAGATCTCAACCTAGAGAACATATGTTGGTCAATAAATGTCTATCAAGCTAGGTCAAGTCATAGTGTATCACAATCCTAATGCTCGAGATCGACATATAATAGCTATCCAAAGTCGTTTCAAAAAATCAATTTTGACAATAGTTCAAAAAAACGAGACGTGCCTTATATAAGGATTCATTTACTCGGTTGGTAATATTTAAAAGTTCACTTTATCAATCTCGTAAACAAGTTGTTTAAATCTTAATTGCAGATTCAAAAGCAATTTCAATTAACATCAATCATAATTCAGTTGATCATATCTTTTAATCCGTTCATCGAAACTATTCGATATCTAAATGAAAAGTTATTGATTTTTAGCCAGCTTTCTAAAAACATGTATATCATATACCTTTTACCACTAATATATGTATTTAATTAGTGATTCATTATAAACTATTTAACGACGAAATTTAGCATAAAAGCATATATAAATATATATACTCGAGCACTAGACATGGATACATAATTAATATATAAAAGATAAGATATGAGTGCTTACGTATCAGTATTGAGATTCAATATTGTAGGAAAGTACGTAAACGTAACGGAGATGATAAACACTAGGTTTGACTTTACGAGCATAATCCCCAAATCATACCCATAACCTCCATAGCTATAACTCATAATTTCCTTACCTCTATCCCGCTCGAAAAACCATTTTGAAAGTGACAAGCTCATGACCTCGTCGTAGTAATTTATGTATAATATTACTAAAAATATTAAGATTAATAATAATAATAATAATAATAATAATCTTAATAATATAATAATAATAATAATAATAATAATAATAATAATAATAATAATAATAATAATAATAATAATAATTAATATAAATAATAAATAATAATAATATTACACATGGAGTAATATATGTGTAAGAACTCGAGCAGAAACTGGACTTTTATAGGCAACTTTTTGAAATCTGATGCCCATGCGATCGCATGGGTTTTTAGTGTATTTGTCATGCGATCGCATGGACGCCTGATCCAGCTCAAAATGTTTTTGTTTTCTTGTTTGTCGACATATTATTATATAATATATATAATTTAAATAATTAATTATATATTATATTAAATTCATGTGCATAGTTGACTTGTAATTTTCGTTCCGATGACCCGTACATTGTCACTCGACTTATGTCCCGGTTCCGGTTTCTCGAACGCATTTTTGTACGCTTAGAAAACTCGCAATTTACGTTTTGTGACTCGTACCTTTGTCAAAATATAGTCTTAAATTATCAATAAACTATATCATTCAAAGTGTATCTTAAACTTTCGAGTGTTTTGGTCATTTACTTCTATAAATCATTGTCTCGCTATTTGTTGATATATATATATATAATAACAAATCGTTTTATGACCAAGTTAATATATATTTTCAACATTCATAAACACATTTTAAATATACGTCGCAAGTTATTCATACAATTAATATTCCAACTTATCATATATATTCAAATAAATATTTAAACCAATAAGTTTAATGTACGGTATTAAACAATTAAAACTTTATTACGTTTTCAAGTTATAGTATATATATGTATCTATTTACATGTAATGGTTCGCGAATCGTTGAGAACAACCGAAGGGTACTTGAATAGTTCAAAAATTTTGAGATTCGGTTTTATAGACTTTGCTTATCGTGTCGGAAACGTTAAATCATTTAAAGATAAAGTTTAAATTTGGTCAGAAATTTCTGGGTCATCACAGTACCTACCCGTTAAAGAAATTTCGTCCCGAAATTTGAGTGAGGTTGTCATGGCTAACAATAAAAATGTTTTTATGACGAATATGAGTCGATAAATAGAGTTTTATCACCGTTGAATAATATGGATAAAACAATCCAATTACTTGAAGCGTATGAGAGAAGCCGTCGTAATAAAGTGAAATGGAGAATAGAGATTCATCTTAACTTTTGACGTATTAACGATTGATTTCCGGAATTTAAGGAATAGAAAATCTTCATAATCTATATAAGATTTGATTCTTCGGAATTTGTGGAAAGTAGGATTTTCTTTGATTAAACGCGTAATCTGCCTCGATTGCTATGTCTGATATTTCGCTATAAATTGACCTCTTCCGTTTCATTTCTTTCGCCACTCCTACATCTTCTTTCTTATTTCATACATCCCAATAGATTGTGAAAATGCTTAATCCAGTTCTGATTCTTGATATTTTCTTGGCTATCGTATCCTTCATTCTTCTTTTTCATCTGCCACCAGAGGAGGTTATTTTCTTCTACTATTACCTTGGGGTTATAGTGTTTTTCATTCTCCCGTGTCTTTATATTGCTATACGCATTGATATACACGGTTTGTAATTTCATGTTTGTTATCGGGATTTATATCTCCCCTTATATTTCAATGTCCCTACTTCTGTCTTCTATAATCATTGTCATTCACGGTTAATACTCCCTCTTATTTGCTGCGATTTATACTCCAATTTCTATTTCGGAGCTTTGTCCCTTCGTTTCTTCTTCTTGCGATTAGGCATCTCTTGTAATGGTCCAGAATTTGTAGTTATGGAGTTTTGGATAAACATAGTTAATGTTCTAAGAAAGAAACAGTAATGGCACAATCTGACTTGTCAAATTACCAGAATATCCGGAAAAGACCGAATCATCAAGAAATATATTTTCTTGATATATTTAGAGATTATATGGAATGAAAGAGTTATGTAACATGGTTTATGATGAGGGTGGGATCTGTGAACCTTTATCAAGTTCCATTAGAAACTCAGCATGACTTACTGTAATATAATCACGTTGATCAAGTGTCATTATATTATACAAACTCATGCTTCAATTCCCAACATTACTTTAAAACATCTATTTTTCGAATTTTTCAGATTTTAGAAACTAAAATAGTTTCTTTTATGATGTAACAAAGATAGCGCGAAGAGATGAATGATTTCAGATAAGAATGGTTATAAAAAAAATATCTTCAGAAATATGGAGGATATTTATAATGGAAGATACGATGATATCTTAGAATATTTAAGATAATTTGATGATGAAGAATATTGTCCGCAAAGGTTTTAGAGTAAGGAGCAAGGTATTTGCTAAGGATTTCAGCAGACACTGAATCATTTGTATTCTTTGAAGGTAGATTTCATTTTTGTGATTTGTCCACAGCCTCCTTCATGGTCTGCTCAATCCGTTTTCCAGTTCCAAACCTTCTCTTTTCTCAACTTTACCACCATACTATTCTTTATCATCAAACTTTTGACTGTTAAGGTTGTTTACAGTTTTTGCTGCTTCATCAGCATTTTTCCAAAATAAGGAGAACTAGTTTCGTAGTTTGGGGTGTTTTTCAGAAACTTCACATTCGAAGTATGTAAGTCTAGAAGACAGATGTTATCTATATATAACTGTTGTCGTAGAAAATGCTGCGAGATTCAAAATACTGATTGCTAATTCTCGGTGGTTGGTATGGCATTTATTGTTACAAGATGTGGATGAGTACATGATAGGGTTTCAATGAGTATAAGGATTTTTCGAAAGGTCAAGGATTAATAAAGTTGTTGATAAATTTACTGCTAATGTGGTGGAACATGAAAGGTTCCCCAGTAACAAGAACGTATATGTCAAGGTTATAATAAGGCTAATCTGAAAAGTCGAAGTTGACTAGTTGGAAGTGTGATAAAACTGGATACTTTGAAAAGGGATTGCAAGATTATTTTTGGTAAAAACAACGCTAAAGGATCTTGCAAAGTTTTGAAGTCAAAGTATAGCTTTGAAAGATGTAGAGATCTAAGAATGATGTTACTAGTTCAGAGTTATGACTTGGATTTTGTTCTGTCAGAATATGTAATCAAATTTGGATGAGGATGGTTGCTTTGATTTTTATAAAAGAATATATATTGTTGTGAAAGTAGTGAGTATAGTTGATGATTTGTTGAATCAGAATCGAAGAATGTAACATATTAATTGTGAATTTATATATCTCTCGGGTATTACCTACCCGTTAAAATATTCTCACCATTAACAGTTTGTATAAAAGAATTTTCTTAATTACAATCTTCATGAAAATATACCTACATATATATTTTCCTTAGATGTAATCATGGATTTAATGAGTTAACATAATATTAATCTCATCTGGTTTTTGACTAGGACTAGAATATATAATCTCTAAACCTTTTAGAAACTACATATTCTCTGCAAAATATTTCTTCGATGAAGTTATGAATCAATACTTCATCGTTTGTTGTTGTTGGTATTCCTTGGTATCTATGGTGCGTATGACGTTGATGTTCAAGGTACATATTGTGATGTTGAGGCTTGTGGTGCGGATGTTGTTGGTGGTGGTAATGGTACTGTTGGTGTTGTTGTCGGTGGTATTGTTGATGCCGGTGATTCTGCTGGTGCTTATAACCTTTGCACCATATTCTCCAAAGCCACTACCCGAGTGCGAAGCTCGTTGACTTCTTCTACTACACCGGGATGATTGTCGGTTCGGACGAGCGGATGAATAAGATTCAGAATTTGAGATAGTATATTATCGTGACGAGATACTCTGGAAATGAGAGAGAAAATAGTACCTCGAACAGGTTCGCCGGTAAGTGCTTCAGGTTCTTCGCCAAGAGAGAAATGTGGTGAATGGAAGGGATCACCTTCTTCTTGTCTCCAATGACTAAGCAGGCTATGAACCCATCCCCAATTTATTCAGAATAGGTGATGGCTGATTGGTTGATCCATTCCGGTTACACTGTCTTCAGAATTCTGGTGAATATCCATATCGGAATAGCTGTCAAAGTTTAAGGAATTTGAACTAGATACGGGATCCATCTTGTATAATTAGGGAGATGATTTTTGATATGAATTATATTATAGAATTTAGTTTGGTATTCTTCAATACATAATTTACATATGTATATATAATACCAAATTCCATAAATCACGGAGAAATTTTCGGAAGATGTCAGGAAAAGTTTACAGTAACAGATACGCTAAGATATGAATTTTTTTCTATACACTATTTATGCAATAAATGCAGGAAAATGTGTCTAGACTTAAGAATGATAAGCATGTAATATCCGACAAGAAATGATAAGCAAAACTTTTAACATGCAGACACGGTCGAAGTCCAGACTTACTAATGCATCCTAACAACTATCAGTTAGACACACTCGTGCAAGACCTGGTTCACTAGGACCAACGCTCTGATACCAACTGTGACGATCGCTCCAAATCCATATGGACGAACACGTCATTCATCGATTTCATTGCGAGGAATTTGACCTCTATATGATACGTTTTGTAAACTTTGCATTCTTTTGAAAAGGCACACCATAAATGTATATTTAAATCAAAGGTTTTTGACATCTGATGATTTCTACATATAGACAATCACCGTAATAATAGTTTACAATAGTACTTCCGTTGACAATGCAGTCAAAATAAGATACATGGTGATGATTTGGTGAATGCAACGTTTCCTCAAAAAATATGCCATGTAAGACTCCATGCACATAGCTTGTATAACATATAAGCAAACAGCGGAAGACTTCTAGGGAACCTGAGAATAAACATGATAACAAGTGTCAACACAAAGGTTGGTGAGTTCATAGTTTTAGTGTTTTGCATAATCTGTATATAAAAGTGGATCACAAGATTTCAGTTGTTTCATCCAGAAACGTTTATCAATAGATTCTACATAACAGAGCACCCTGGTAACTAAACTTTAACGTTATAATGATAAATACCTCATTCGTTTTAATACACGCAAACCAATGTGTCCTAAACTCAAATAACACACGTCCGTTAAAAGGCTAGCGCTCTAGCTCGGACGGGGATGTCAAGCCCTATGGATCCATATACTGTTATTCGCGCCCACCAGTCCACATCCTATGTACTGGCAGTTACTAGTTACCAAAGCTAAGGGATTTTCGGTTTAAACTCAGTGTAGAATTAAGTATGTACTTGTATTCATTGCGTTTAAAATAAACTGCATGTATTCTCAGCCCAAAAATATATTGCAAAAGCAATTAAAAGGGGAGCAATGAAACTCACGCATATAAATCTAGTATTTTCAGTATTTATAAACAGTCGCATGTATTCTCAGCCCAAAAATATATTGAGTAAAAGGGATCATATGAAACTCACCTTAGCAGCATATAAAGTTGTTCACCAAAATGTGATCGAAACTCGGATTACCAATTAATCGTAGATCTCAACCTAGAGAACATATGTTGGTCAATAAATGTCTATCAAGCTAGGTCAAGTCATAGTGTATCACAATCCTAATGCTCGAGATCGACATATAATAGTTATCCAAAGTCGTTTCAAAAAATCAATTTTGACAATAGTTCAAAAAAACGAGACGTGCCTTATATAAGGATTCATTTACTCGGTTGGTAATATTTAAAAGTTCACTTTATCAATCTCGTAAACAAGTTGTTTAAATCTTAATTGCAGATTCAAAAGCAATTTCAATTAACATCAATCATAATTCAGTTGATCATATCTTTTAATCCGTTCATCGAAACTATTCGATATCTAAATGAAAAGTTATTGATTTTTCGCCAGCTTTTCAAAAACATGTATATCATATACCTTTTACCACTAATATATGTATTTAATTAGTGATTCATTATAAACTGTTTAACGACAAAATTTAGCATACAAGCATATATAAATATATATACTCGAGCACTAGACATGGATACATAATTAATATATAAAAGATAAGATATGAGTGCTTACTTATCAGTATTGAGATTCAATATTGTAGGAAAGTACGTAAACGTAACGGAGATGATAAACACTAGGTTTGACTTTACGAGCATAATCCCCAAATCATACCCATAACCTCTATAGCTATAACTCATAATTTCCTTAGCTCTATCCCGTTCGAAAAACCATTTTGAAAGTGACAAGCTCATGACCTCGTCGTAGTATTTTATGTATAATATTACTAAAAATATTAAGATTAATAATAATAATAATAATAATCTTAATAATATAATAATAATAATAATAATAATAATAATAATAATAATAATAATAATAATAATTAATATAAATAATAAATAATAATAATATTACACATGGAGTAATATATGTGTAAGAACTCGAGCAGAAACTGGACTTTTATAGGCAACTTTTTGAAATCTGATGCACATGCGATCGCATGGGTTTTTAGTGTATTTGCCATGCGATCGCATGGCCGCCTGATCCAGCTCAAAATGTTTTTGTTTTCTTGTTTGTCGACATATTATTATATAATATATATAATATATATAATTTAAATAATTAATTATATATTATATTAAATTCATGTGCATAGTTGACTTGTAATTTTCGTTCCGATGACCCGTACGTTGTCACTCGACTTATGTCCCGGTTCCGGTTTCTCGAACGCATTTTTGTACGCTTAGAAAACTCGCAATTTACGTTTTGTGACTCGTACCTTTGTCAAAATATAGTCTTAAATTATCAATAAACTATATCATTCAAAGTGTATCTTAAACTTTCGAGTGTTTTGGTCATTTACTTCTATAAATTATTGTCTCGCTATTTGTTGATATATATATATATAATAACAAATCATTTTATGACCAAGTTAATATATATTTTCAACATTCATAAACACGTTTTAAATATACGTCGCAAGTTATTCATACAATTAATATTCCAACTTATCATATATATTCAAATAAATATTTAAACCAATAAGTTTAATGTATGGTATTAAACAATTAAAACTTTATTACGTTTTCAAGTTATAGTATATATATGTATCTATTTACATGTAATGGTTCGCGAATCGTTGAGAACAACCGAAGGGTACTTGAATAGTTCAAATATTTTGAGATTCGGTTTTATAGACTTTGCTTATCGTGTCGGAAACGTTAAATCATTTAAAGATAAAGTTTAAATTTGGTCAGAAATTTCTGGGTCATCACATTTTCCGTTTAGACCTCGTCTTAATCCGATTTACGGTTTTGGATTTATGGCCTTCCGAAAGTCGTTACACCCTATTAACGTTGTGCTGAAATTTCTGACCAACTCGCACTTAAACCGCCGCCACGGTCAAACGAAGACGAGTTTGGTTCTGTGAATTGGTCAGCAACTAGAGGACTCATATACAGAGCCATAGACACTGACTATATATCTTTTCGATTTACGTAGAGGTCGTAGTAGCTGACCCAAATCATCCTATTGTTTCGATCTCTATTCTTGTCGAACTTACTTAGCTTTTATGATGATGAACGATGATGATGATGACACTTAAACTTATTTTATGAAGTATTAGAATTTATAAAGACAACTTACTGACCTAGTAACCCTTGATTTAGGTTGACGACCTTTCGGACCGACTTACTACTTGCGTACTTTTATTACCGACTTTACCGCTTTTATCACTGTGAGTTATAGCATCCCTTTTTACTTTAACTATTTTGGGACTGAGAATACATGCACTTTTTACATTTTACATACTAGGCACGAGTACTTAAACTTTATATGTGTGTGGGTTATACAACGGCATAAACATTCCCCTTAGCACGGTAACGTTTAGTCATTGGTTTTTGAACCGGTGAACGCGAATCTTAGATATGGATCCATAGGGTTTGACATCCCCACTCGGGCTAGTCGCGTTAGCATTTAACGGGTGTTTAATACTTCGTGAACATACGCACTCGCCAAGTGTACTTTTAGGGGGTTATAAATGTTAAGTCTAGTTACCGGCTGCCCACGGTTATACATATACTTTTCATACTGTTTTGTTACACTGAAATCTAGTGGCCTACCTTACGTACTGTTACAACTTAAACTATAGCTCACCAACATTAGTGTTGACTTTTAAGCGTGTATTTCTCAGGAGCCTAGAGGTTTCTTGCTTTCGCTATTAGATTTGTTGTCATGCTGTTATTGAATTGCTGTTAAGGACCTGCTGTATTAGTTATCCACTACATTACTAGAGATGTCTCATTCATGGAACTTTTCTTTTGCATTCGTAGTTTATGTTAATTTCAAACAATGGCTTTGTAACGATCTTAGGGTCAAATACTTATATTTATGCTCCTATTCGTAGGATGCACGTTATCTTTTGTAAAACGCTATCTTTTTATGAATGCAAACTGGTTTTCAAACAGCATATAGTGTTTGACCGTGTGAAGATCCTGTTTTTGATGAATCGTACACGATGGTTTTGTACGGGGCGTCACATTTGGTATCAGAGCATTGGTTGTAGGGAATTAGGTTGCATTAGTGAGTCTAGACCGAACCTAAGTAGGATTCACTAATAGGACTAATCTACAACTTGCTAGTTTACTTGTTTCTGCGAAACTTACTGCATGCTTTTGTCTACTTTTTCAGCTTTATGATCTTACTGCATGCTATTGCTTATCTTCACTGCCATGCGAACTTGTTATATGCTTATTTCTGCTATTGCATGATTACTATCTGCTTTCACATGTTATTTCTGTTTAGCACTGTTATTATTACTGCCATGCTAAGTTGTTGTAGTGCCTAATACGTGCTTGCTTTATGACTTACTGACATGGAAAAGTTATTTTTCCTGTCCAGATGTCGGATATTCCACCTATCATCATTTTGGGCAGCGATTCAGACTCTTCAGCCACTTCACCTGCCACTGTTGCCGATCCTCCGATCCCGTCGGTGACACCCACCAGCGACCCCGGCGCTTCATCCTCCGGAACCAGCAGCCATACGCCTGCCCCAGTGGTTACTTCAGACGGAGCCCAGGACCCCCCGGAGATTCCAGCTCTACTTGCCCCAAGACCCTCGGAGCCACAGCCCCGCTCTGGTGGTGTTGTGATTCCCGGGGAATACGGGGACGTTCCGTTCCGAAATGAGCATAACCATTGGTGCCGATGCCTTCCTGATGGACGTGTCATACCGATCCCACCTTTGAGATTCCGGATCATGACTACCGGTCGCCGAGCGCCGCCACCTCCAGCTGTTTTCGACGATTCATCATCCGACGACTCATCCATATACGAATCTAGTGACGATGACTCCGACGAGGAGGACCCTGATGATGCACCTGTACAGCCACCCTCCACCCCGTCGAAGAAGCGGTACCGTTTCGACGGCACCGTTATTCTGGGGATCAACGGAGGTCGAGTGTTCACTGACGCACATGGTCAGCGTCGTAGGGTTACCGCCTGTAAGCAGGTTGTGCCTTACCCTGCTGATCCTTTCGTGCGTAAGCCTTACCGCTATGCAGCATCTGCTTCTGGTGCTGGACCATCTGCACCACCGGCACCACCTGCACCAGCAGCACCGCCTGCTCTGCCAGCCCCTCCCTCAGTCGAGGAACTGGTGAGGGAAGTGGAGATCCTCTGTGCTCGGGTAACTGAGCTCGAGGACTAGATGTCCCACGTAATGGACATCCTTTACCCACCGTCACCATAGGGCTTTGTAGTAGATTTCATTATGTAATCTCGTTTGTAGTTCTTGTTTTACTTATATATTGTACGAACCTATGCGAATGTATGCAACTCTTTATTAATGAATGGAACTTTGTATTGTTTAATTCTTGTACAGTGTTCTATTTACGTTACTGTATGTTGGTTTTGCGGTATTTGTACCTGGTTGCGTTACTTAATTGACATGCGTTGTGTTGTTCCCCTGTTTACCATGTACTGTATGATTATATATTAAATGCTGGATTTTGACTTAAGTCAAAATTTCTGTTTAGAAGAGCAATGGCTAACGGACGAGCAGTACGCACAGCAGCACAGATTGAGGAAATGATAGTAGCCGCAGCCATGGCAAATGGTATTCCCCCAGCCCCACCGGTTAACCAGAACGTCTAGAACGGTTGCACTTACAAGGAGTTTCAAAGCTTCAAGCCCCACAACTTTAGTGGCACTGAGGGGCCAGTTGGTTTGACTAGGTGGTTTGAGAAATTAGAAGCTGTGTTCCGCGTCAGCAACTGCTCAGAGGCGAACAA
Organism: Rutidosis leptorrhynchoides; assembly: GCF_046630445.1. Classification (NCBI taxonomy): domain Eukaryota; kingdom Viridiplantae; phylum Streptophyta; class Magnoliopsida; order Asterales; family Asteraceae; genus Rutidosis; species Rutidosis leptorrhynchoides. Next base: position 640,139,710 of record NC_092336.1, read on the forward strand.
AACCAAGTATGCCTCATGTACGCTGTCAGACGGTGCCCTAACCTGGTGGAACACACTGGCTTAAGCTAAGGGTATTGATGAGGCTTATGCCATTCCGTGGGAAGAATTCAAGGGGGCCATGATCGAAGAGTACTGCCCCAGGACAGAGATACAGAAAATGGAGGCTGAGTTCTGGGAGTTAAAGGTTGTGGGCAACGATCTTGATGGTTACAACCGTAGGTATCTGGAATTAGCGTTGATGTGTCCCACGATGGTCACCCCAAAATTTAAGAGAATGGAACGATACTTGTGGAGACTTCCCAAGTCCATTCAAGGAAATTTCACCTCTTCTAATCTACCCAACGTCCCGGCAGCTATGCGCATGGCGCATACCCTTATGAACCAAATTATCAGCAAAGAACCAGAAAAGGGTAAATCCGAATCGGGAGCCAGTGGTGAGAAGCGTAAGTGGGACTACAACAACAAGGGGAGAACCTATGATCAAACCCCCGCTAAGAGGTCTAACGACGGAAGGAACCCCAACCCGAACACTATTCATGCAATCAATGCAATAAGATGTGTCTAGACTAAGAATGATAAGTAGGTAATTTCTGACAAAAATGATAAGCAAAACTTTTGACATGCAGACACGGTCGAAGTTCAGACTCACTAATGCATCCTAACGACTTATCAGTTAGACACACTAATGCAGACCTGGTTCGCTAAGACCACCGCTCTGATACCAACTGAAAGGACCCGTTCATATACATTATAAACGATTCACAATAGTTGATTACATCGCGGGGTATTTGACCTCTATATGATATATTTTACAAACATTGCATTCGTTTTTAAAAGGCAAACTTTCTTTACATCTAAAGTTGACGGCATGCATACCATTTCATAATACATCCAACTATAATTGACTTAAAAATAATCTTGATGAACTCAATGACTCGAATGCAACGTCTTTCGAAATATGCCATGAATGACTCCAAGTAATATCTTTAAAATGAGCTAATGCACAGCGGAAGATTTCTTTAATACCTGAGAATAAACATGCTTTAAAGTGTCAACCAAAAGGTTGGTGAGTTCATTAGTTTATCATAAACCATCAATTCCATAATTTTAATAGACCATAAGATTTCATTTATTCATAAACAACCTTACACTCGCAAGTGTATAAAAATCATTCGTATGATGAACACCTGGCAACCGACATTAACATAATGCATATAGAATATCCCCCGCATACTCGCAAGTATGCCATAATATCGGCAATCTCAATCACCATTTAAATCGAAATACTGAAGCATTCCAATTTCCAGAATGGGGTTTGTTAGGCCCATAGATCTATCTTTAGGATTCGCGTCAATTAGGGGCCATTTCCCTAATTCTTAGGTTACCATACTTGAAGGGGCGATATTCGGTTTAATAATCCAACCATACAATGTAGTTTTAAGTACTTGTGTCTATTTTGTAAAACAGTTATAAAAGCAGTGCATGTATTCTCAGCCCAAAAATATATATTGCAAAAGCATTTAAAAATGGAGCAAATGAAACTCACAATACTGTATTTTGTAGTAAAAATACATATGTAAACAAGTGCAAGGTTGGCCTTGGATTCACGAACCTATATTAATTATATATATTTATATGTTTGATCAATATCTGTCTAACAATTTAGGTCAAGTCGTAGTGTATCACAATCCTAATGCTCGAGACTAAATATGCAAAAGTCAACAAAAGTCATATTGACCAAAATGTCTTCCAAAATTTATACATGATTATTATATAGTTTAAATATAATCATTTTATATATTTAAATATTTTTAACAGATTTTATTAAAGTAAATAATATAGTTCTTTTATTAATAAATAAATTTTTATATTAAAATTTATATAATAAAAATATACTTTAATATATCTTAAGTAATAAAATTTATAAAGTTCATTTAATATCATAAAAATAATATGATAGGTATTATTAATGTAATTATATTATACGTAGTAAAATATCTTTGTATCACATATTTATTTGATAAAATAATATTGATAATAATAATATTGATAATAATAATAATAATAATAATAATAATAATAATAATAATAATAATAATAATAATAATAAGTAAAAGTTGTATTATTTTGTAATAATTATTATTATTCTACTAATAAAAATAACAATAATTATATTTTCTAAAAATGATAAAATGATAATTTTTATTAATAATAGTACTAAAATGATAATAATAATGATGTTTCATATTAACAATGATAATAATAATAATAACAATAACAATAATAATAATAATAATAATAATAATAATAATAATAATAATAATAATAATAATAATAATAATAATAATAATAATAATAATAATAATAATAATAATAATAATAATAATAATAATAATAATAATAATAATAAGATTATAACGATGATAATAACGACGATAATAATAATCATTTTTACAAAAATTCAATTGACTATAACTTCTAAACCGTTCATCGAAACCATTCGATATCTAACTGAAAAGTTCTCAATTTTTCGCTAGCTTTCCAACGACATGCATATCATATACCTTATCTTAACAGCATATATATTTAATTCAAGATTCGACATAACTTATCTAACGACAATAACGAACGTATATGCATGCATAATCCTATATACTCGAGCACTAGTTAGGGATACACTAATAATATATAAAAGTTAAGTTATGAGGGCTCACATATCAATATTGAGATTCAATATTGCAGGAAAAGTACGTAGACGCAACGGAGATGATAAATACTAGTTTGACTCACGAGCAATACTCCCGAACCATACCCATAACCTCCATAGCTATAACCCATAATTTCCTTAGCTCTATCCCGCTCGAAAAACAATTTTGAAATCACTCGGACAGCACTCCGTCGTAATATTTTATGTATACTAATAATATCTTGAAATAATACGGAGTAAATATATATATGTAAATCGATTGAGAGAGTTTAGAGAAAAAAATATTTTCAAGTTTCTATAAAATAATGAAACCTATTGAATTCTATTTATAATAGATTTTTGAATTATTAAAGTGAATTATTAAAGTATGAATCATTAAAGTGAATTATTAAAGTATGAATTATTAAAGTGATTTATTAAAGTATGAATTATTAAAGTATGAATTATTAAAGTGAATTATTAAAGTTAAAGTAAAGTAAAAATAAAGTAAAGGTAAAGTTTAAGTATAGTAAAAGTATAAAATTATGTACGTATAATACGCATATAAATATATATAATATTAATTTAAATCGTTATATATATTTAATAAAATAAAATATAAATATCGTTATCTTTATCATACTGGTTAAGTAATGAGTTGTCAAAAGTGGTTCTAGATATTTATAAAAGTTATATACGTTTTAATAATAAAGTTCTTTTTAAACTGAAAACGTTTTTGTACGTTTGAAACTAAATCAAATAAATATGATAATTTTATTTTCCAAAACTAAATATATTTAAGAATCATTTTTTTAAAGGTTAAAATAATGGAAATCATTATATCATAAAATATTTTAGAAAAGTAGAATCATATATATTCATACTAGGTTTCAAGTTTTTAAATTACGGTCAGTTGGTGAAGCATGGGATAAAGTCCAAAGGTTAAATAAACGTATGAAATCATCTTAATGAAAAATGTCGAGTTACTTAACTTGTCGATATCTAACATCTAAGTTATTTGCACTCCACGTTCTTACTTATAAATCACTTTACCATTTTCCGAATGTTGTCAAAAAGAATAGATTTCTTAAATCACAGTGGACCCGTAATCATATCAAAATGTATTTGATAAATCAATCATTTGATATTATCTTCTAATTCCATCGATAAACATATTGAAACAAATACGTTCGTGTAAAGTATTATACGTTTAATACTTTATTAATATTCTCAAGTTATAATATATATACATATATATACATATCTATTTATATATAACGGTTCGTGAATCGTCGGAATTTGGTCGAGGTTATAATGAATGTATGAATACAGTTTAAAATTCTTGAGATTTAACTTAACAAACTTTGCTTATCGTGTCGGAATAATTTAAAGTTAAAGTTTAAATTTGGTTAGAAATTTCCAGGTTGTCACATCAACAACAACTTCGAGACTACGGTTTGCAAATTTCTAACACTCCTATATATGTTGATAATACTGCTGCTATTGCTGTTACTAATAATCCTGTTAATCATTCTAAGACCAAACACATAGGGATTAAGTACCATTTCATTAGGGACTGTTATGAAAAGAAACTAATAGATGTCCTACAAATAGGTACAACAACCCAAAGGGCTGACTTGTTTACGAAAGCGTTTGATAGACCCCGTTTCCCATTCCTATTAAATGTGTTAGGTGTGAAAGATAGGGCGGAGGTTGTGTCCGATAAAGAGTTATTGAAATAACCATCCAATCTGTATCATTTGTATATTTTGCATTTTACATTATTTTTGCATGCTACTTAGTTTATTTTTCTGTTTTGCATGATCATTTTATTTTCTGTTTTGCATTTTTAAATTGAAAAAAATAAAAAGATTGTGTTTATTTGCTTTCTGTTAAATAGAATAGTTGAGAAAATTGCTTCATCAGAAAATACAAAAACATTGAAAAATGAAAAATCCATAAAAATCAGAAAAATCAGAAACTGAGAAGTTGTTTTGTGAAAATGGGAAATGATTGTATTACTGGACTTGCATGTTAATCGTTCTATGTAAAAATTAAGTATTTCATGATTAGTTAATGAATGTTGATAAATTTTGAGGATTGAATTTTGAAATGAGAGGATCACTTGTGCATAAAGTAAATAATCTTGGCAAGGAAATCGTGAAAAGGTTTACAGCGGTTGACGGTAGTCGCCTACCTATCACTGAGAATGTATTGAGAAATGATTGTTCAGGAACTCAACAGACGATTGAGGTCTCCCCTACTACGATTTATACTCTAGTAAAGGATTGCCAAGTAAGTCCATAAGGTGAGTTTACTCTGTTCGAACCTATACCAGTTTCTATTTACCTTTATTGCTTGGGACGGAACGCCTTAGGTTAGTCAGGTATCCAAAGGGGGTGTTCTCACTATGAACGGATTGAAAAGTGCAATTCTGTATCACAGGCATTTCATCGGTTTGAGAAAGTATTTAAAGGAGACTGCTTCAACGCCAAAGATTAATGTTGCAGTGTGGTTCATCTCTAAGTGTGGTGCATCATCATCAAAGTTGTATTTGTTATTTCATTTCAAGTTTATCTTCATTTATGTTTAAGTTTGCAAAAGCAAAAGAGCAACATCAGAAAATCAAAAAAAAAAAAAAACGAGTGGATTATGTTGTTGGTTATTTATTCATGTATATATAGTTTCGAAGAATTAACGATGATGCACCACAGCAACTACAAAGAGTTCGTGCTATTAAATGGTACATACTTCGTGTCTATCAAAAATTTAAATTCTTCTTGTAAAAGATGATCAAACGCTATGCTGATCAGAATAATTTAAGTTATCTATATCCGAGGGGGAGAAGTGCCAGAGTTTCAGATCTAGAAAACTCAAATCATTCTGTTTGTCCAGGACGTTACATCTATTGTCTATGATATGGGTTGTGCCGATTGATCTAGATAGCTGGGGATATCTTCTGGAGGGTATTCTGATTTAGAATTCCATCACTCCCAAAATCATCATTTCATTCCATCATTATTAGCTTTCCGCTCAAGCATGGGGTTTATAGCAACTGGTAACTGTGTTCTTACGGAGTATGCAATAAAATTGAGATAAACAAAGCTTTCTGAATCGAAAGGTATAAGTTTAAGGTAGAAGCTCATGGCTGACAGGGTTGCTAAAAACATCGTGAGATGTTCCTGTTCAATCAAATCGAAAGTACATCGAGGTGATAGCGGACAGCGTCAATATATTGTGCTCAATTGACTACCTAAAAAATTTGTGCGATCTCAAGTGAGGACTAAGTTTAAGATTATTTACCCATGTGTGTAAGTGATTTTCAAAAATTCTGGGAGGAAATTCAGATAGGTTTATTGATTTTCAAAGACTAAAAGTGTAAGTACTTGAAAATCTAAATGGAACAATAAGTGCTGAATGAATTAATTTAACGATGTTAACTATTGCAGAATATAGTTCAGTTCTGATCCCAAGAAAAGTGTTGATTGACTCATCTTCTCACTAAAATATGTGTTTATACTAGGTTAGATATGTAGTTTGCTCCTGCTTATGATATCCACTATGCAGTTAGTTTGTTGATTTAATTCATCATAATGTATATGCTTGCATTACTTTATTTTATTTTTTCCATTGTTTGCATTATAAAATGAAAAAGACAAAAAGTTATATTGTGTTTTAATATTTTTGCAAGTTTCATACTGTATATTTTGCATATCATTTGGTGGTTACTTCATAAACTCTGTATGTGTGGACCAGGGGGAGTAAGCAAGTGTGTAAGTATTAGTGGAAGAGATCCGTAAAATGAAAAGTTTATTAAGTCGGGTATTCATTTATTTGACTTAGGTTAAAATACTTTTGGATCTGGAAAAGATGAGTAAAGTTGAGATTTTATGGACTAGTTTAATAAGCGAGTTGAATTGGTTGAGAATTAGCGTTAGATGAAACGAGAATTGGAAAATTAAAATGATAATAATTTTACTGCAACCGGACAGTTACACAATGCAACCGCACGGTTATACCATGTAACCGCCCGGATAAGTGAAATTTAAGGGTTTTTTGACTTAAAATCTAACCGCACGGTTACATATTGCAACCGCACGGTTACGTATTCTTGGACCGGATACAACCCTGCAACCGCACAGTTGCAGGGCGGGTATAAATACCCAAACTCAGAACCGTGGGTTGCTTGTGCTCTCATTTGGTTAAGTGTTAAATTCATCTAAAATTGTAAAGTGTTAAGGGGAGCTTTTGATCTCGTTTTTCTGATTCTACTTGTGTTTCTCATCAATTTGATCTTCAACAGGTTCTTTTTCATCCATTAAATCTCTAGTTTTTATTTTTTATGAACTTAAGATTAATACATGGAGTGTTGATGTGTTTTAACTGAAATTGTTGTTTTAAACATGCTAATCGGAGATATTAGATGCTATTACAATGATTTATTTGATGATCAATACTCGGTTTGGTGGATTTGGGTTTTGAAAACCCTAACAGTTCGGATGAATGCAACCGCACGGTTGTGATTGCAACCGAGTATAATTATGTGGATCCGCAAGGTTGCACAGCAGATTCAAAGTTTAAACAGGCATTGATGCATCCGTATAAATTAGGACATACCCGTACGGTTACACGTGCAACCGTATGTGTTTTCATTGCAACCGTACGGGTACATGTCAGAAACCCTAATTTTGATTTTTAGCTGATAATTTTTGTGTTTGCGATATTATGGCTGTGTATTTCAGATATGTCTGGGACTCCCGTTTCAAGTGTTCCTACTGTCAGGGCTACCGGTTCAGGTTCTGGTCAGACACGTGCTGAAAAGAAGACTAAACCAAGAAGGGTGACAAAGTCTCGATCTAAGAAGGCTGCTGAGCATAACAATGAGTTGCAGGTTGGACCTAACAACAACATGATTGCAAACTTGAATAAGATTGATACTTTAGCTGATTATCATGGGATTATGGAGTTTCTTGAGCGTTCTCGGATTTACACAGCTATCACTATTGATGTGCCAGCTTATGTGTCTCATCAACGTGAATTTTGGAAGAATGTTACTTTGTCCAAAGCTATGGATGGTGAACGAAGGATTGATGTGCTGAACAGTGTGGTTCAGGGTAAGCTGATTGTTGTTACTGAGGGACATATCAGGATGCTGTTACACTTTCCTGATAAGGTAGATATGAAAACAAGGTTGAATTTGGGACTTGTCAAAGGCTGTTTCCAGAGATGTAAGTATTCTGGGGATTTGACTAAGTCAAAAGTGTTGAAGTCAGGTTTCTGTCCTACTTTCAAGTATTTGGCTCATGTTATTGTTCACTGTTTGAGTTCAAGAAGGGAAGGTCATGATGAATTAAACTCTGTGATGCAATCAATGATGGTGGCTTTAATTCTCAATCTTCCGTTTAACTTCTCTGGGGTTATTTTTGATTACTTGATTGAGAACAGCAAGTTTAAGTCTGATCCTTATCTGCTTTATCCTCAATTTCTTCAGCTAGTTATTAATTCTCAGCATACCGAGCTTATCCGAGAGGATAAGGATCTCATTAAGCTAAATATGATGACCAATAAATTGGTGAGGCGTATGATTTACTACAAGGGTAAAGTAGCACCACCAAACCGTCCTTTATTTGGTCATCTGAAAAAGGCTGATTATGTTGCAAGGAACCCTAGAATGTGGAGAAATAAGGATAGTGATTCTGACAAGGAGGATATTATTCCCGATTTTGCAGATACGGAGGATGAAGATGAGGTGGTTGAGATTGGTTCTCACTCAGGTCGAATAGCTGATGATCTCGAGAATTACAGCTTGGATGATGAGGTTACCGAAGGTGGTGAGTTGTTGATGTCATTAAAAAGGAAGGAAGTTCAGGTGGATGATCCTCTGAGAAGACCAAAAAGAAAGAGAGGTCATGTGAGAAGGGTTGTTGATCCTTCAGGTGGGGGTTCGGCTACTCAAAGGGATGAAGCACCGTCTACTCAATGTGTTCAAGCGCCTCCGGTACCACCTGCTCAACCTACTCAACAAGTTCCAACATCCTAAGTTGCTTCTACGCAGGAGGGTAGCTCACTGGCTCTTGCAAATGCTAATCCGGCATTTGTTACTCTTCGGGCTACTGTGCTGAACTTGGTTAATAAGGTTGATGAGATGACAAAGAAGGATAAAGAGAAAAAGAAAAGGGTGAATGAGTTACAAGCTAAAGTGGACTCATTGACTTATGAACTTGAGAAATCTCAGAAGTTAGGTGCTGATTTAAAACAGTTAACAGAAAAACAGGCTAAGAGGATCAGGAGGTTGGATCGTCGAGATCGAAAGTTTAAGGGAAAGATAGAGGCTGATCCTCAAGATGGGATAATTCAGTTAAAGGTGGAGCACATTGATGATGACCTCTTTTCTACAGAAAGTGAATTCTCTCCAGACTCTTCATCTGAGGGGATGAGAACGTAAGTAAGATACAGGAGGTACATTTTCCTAAACCTCTGTCTGTTGATATTCATAAGTTAACATATTTTTTGGACCATCAAGGTACAGTGATTAGCTCGCTAGACTATGATGTGGAGGAGGGGGAGATTGTACATACTATGACAGATGAAGAGATAGCTAGAATGTTTGGTATAGAGGTAGATAAGTTGATTCCTACTGAAAAGGCTCCAAATACGGCTGGTACACGTGAGAAGAGGCATTCAAGCGATGACAGTGCAGAAGAAGTTATAGTTAAGGATGCTTCGGATGATGAGAACGTTGCTGAAAGTGCTGAGGAAGATGACTTGCCTGCGATTACTGATCTTTTTAATCAACAAAGTGATGATTTTCTGAATAGGAAAGTGGATGAGAAGCGAACGGTTGAGGAAGGTGAGTCGTCTGGTGTGAACAAAGAGGGTGAGAATCTTGATACCATAAACAAACAGAAAAACAAAGAATGGAGGGAGTATCACAGATCTTGCACCAAAACTTGGTTTAAGAAAGTACCGTTGGAAACAAAATACAAGTTATATTACGATCGAACGGGAAAGGTTACAGGAGGAAAGATTCTCAGTTGGGCATATTTGAAAGATTTGAATTGCTTTGCTGTGCGTAGGGAGAATGGGGTAGATTATTTTAAGCATGCTATTGATATTAAAACACTACCATATTTTGAGATGATGGAACTGGCAAGATTAACACTGCTCTATCATGAATCTGAAGGTTGGGGGCAGTGGATACAGTTTAAGATCTGAAAAGAGTTCAAGTACGGATGGTCTATGTTAGAGCCGTAGTTCCCAAAAGTTTCTTATCGTACTGATCAATCAACTGGGAATATAGTTCGAGTGGTTAGGTATAAACGAGCAAAGACTATGAAGTTTGCACCTGTTCGTAAGATGCCACAGAATTTCGGTGATCGGTTTCATTGGTGGTATTATGATGGAAGAACAGAAGAAGCGGTGGTTGTGTTGGATAATCCTAATGGTAGTTTGGATCAGATCAGGATTATTGATCCAAGGTGGATTCAAAATTTGAGCAAGAATGATATCAAGGTGTTGAGGAAACACCCAATCTTTCATGAGTTGCCTAACACGGAGCAGGAAATTCAGTTTAACCGTGCTGTTCGTACCTGCTTTGCTTATGATATCCATGCTTAATGTCTATCTTATGCTCTCGTTTTCAGGAACTGTGAACTTGAATGTTTTCTTTTGGATTTAGTTCGATTTGGTTGTAATAATTTGATTTTAACGTCTTAATTTTCATATTATTGAATGTGTTGAATGTGTGTTTAGTTGTTTTGCAAGGAAAGTATATAATGTGATTTTAGATAATGAACTGGGTCCTAGGGGGAGTTTATTGGTGCATAAATTTGTCCCCGAGTTCATTATGATCAAGTTAATAAGCTTAATCGTTTAGCTTTCTCTGGTGGTATGCAACCGCACGGTTGCAGGATGCAACCGTACGGTTAGACAGGCAACCGCACGGTTGCAAGGTGCAACCGCACGGTTGCAACGTGCTGTGTATATTTAAAGGGGATTTCAGGGTCATTGTTAGGGTTACGAATCCTAGCATATACTACACGTACAATCCGATTCCCTAGTGCTCTAGCATTCAATATAGTCGATCTTTAACATATCTAAGTCGATTTTATCATTAAGATCAAAGGTTTTCATTGAGTTTTGAGTATAAAATCCAATAACGAGATTTTCCGCACTCGTTATTGAATCTAAGATTGTTTAATCCTGTTTACACGATCCTACAGTTGGTTGCAATAGAACTACCAATGTAATTGTTACCCGATAACTTCCGTGCAGAATCGAGATTCAGTATCTTTATGACCTTATAACTTATGAATTATAATGTAGATACCTGTATGTATGATAACAATAAGAATAACTATGTTTTGTACATCATCATTACTAAATGTTGGTGATTTTAGTGAAATCATACAATACACATTTTAGTGAATTAGATTTACTAGGTTGAAAGTGGTAGTGTTCTTTGATACCCTACACGAATCCGGAAAGTGTGGAGTAAACGTTTGTAAAGGGTTTGGAAGATCTCTTAATACATAGTTGAACTTAATGAGCTAAATGGTACAAAGTTTGACAGGATCAGGACCAAGGTATAAGGCGCGTTGCGGCCTTACTTGGCGTGTCACGACCTACAACGTGTTTTGAATACAGAGCTTGTATGTAGGAACAAGTTCCAGTCACGGGTCTGAGGCGCGACGCAGCCCTATGTGGCGCGACGCGGCTTAAGGCATAAAATCTGAATTGGTGCAATTTTCACCCAAAAGGTGTGTTGTTCCCAAACGTAGCTTGTTGTCTCCTAATTAGTTTGGGACGGTTTTGGACATCAAAAACACATGTTTTAACATCAAACAAAGTGATGTTGGTTCCTAAGTATTGTACCATTTCATTATGGTTACATATGAAAGGTTGTGATTCTTTATTCACACATTTTGATCAACTATAAATAGAACACTTCTTCATTTGGGAAAGAGTTCCAGAATTTTGTCGAATTCATTCATTTTCAACATTCAAACTTATAGATTTTACAATCTACAATTGCAAGTAACAAATATTTTTTTGGTCAAGAAAGATTGTTCATACTAGTCTTATCCTAATAGTGATTTCGTGTAACCCGTGCCCAAGTGGGTCGATAAACTCTATTAAGAAAGTGTTCACACGATTCTAGTATTAATCCGGTGACAGATTCTTAACCCACTAACACATAATTTCCTACACCGAATGTTGCGGATGTTCACTAAGGCGTTCCGCCGCAACACGTGGACCCCATAACCTCGTTAATTATAAAATAAGAACTAATACAAGAACACAGACAAAGAGCAAGACATTTCATTAATGTGAATCGGAACATTATAACCAAAAAGTGTTGCAATTTTTTTGACACAAATCTGGTTTAGAAAATAATTCAAAGTTCAAGTACATATTATAAAGTTATACTGACAATATACATATTTTGAGTTTCAAAATGTCATAATGTTTAATGTACTTATGAACACTTCCTACTTTTTGACTAAGTACTTTGATATAATTATAATTATTATTATTATTATTATTCCGTCTAAGGTCATATATGATAAGATAAGATGTGGAAAATTTTACCCATATCCGAAGATAATAGGCTGATTCCATAGAATTCCGACCGAATTGACATTTCGGCACAACACAACATACATATACATATATATGTTAAATATTGATCGACCATCGAAAAATATTATAGGTTTATAACTATCAAACAAAACTAATAACAAACTTACATTTCATCGAAATTAATCATTACGGATGAGTTAGGTTAATACGAAATGAATGCCCGAAATACTTGAAGGGTTTAATGTATGAGATTACCCGAACGGTCTTAAGTTTGTAGTTGGTCCAACTTGAAATTATATTACCAACGTTATTGGCTTTTAGTGGGTTGGACTTTTGGTCATTGGTCCAACCACAATTTATGCTTAAGATCCGTATCTGCCCAATTTTTTATGTGGCCTGGTCCTATGTTTTTGTATTATAATAAATGATGATGATGATGATGTTAGTTAAACCTTCTCTATGTATACGTAACAAAAATAAGGTATCAAAACTTATCAATTACTATTTCTAATTTTCTATTACTACACATTTAAAAGTGTGATAAATAATTTTTACACGACACTTTTTAACGTGCTTAAATGATATACTAAAAAAGTGTGGTTTGAACCAACTTATTTGTTGTATAGTAGTGATGAGTATGGAATCGTAAAAAGGCATAAACTGTAGTCATGCATGTTGTGATATTCCTAATTAATGCTATTCCTTCTGCGACTTCTTTATGGGACCGAATCTAATAAAAAACACCTACTCAATCGGTGTGTGTGCGCGCGCAACAAGGAGTAGTACCTTCAGCATGTTTACTTGTACAGATCTCTTCTTCCCTTCTTTTATAAAGGCGTCCAAAATCTTCTATAAAAGTGCAAAGCAACTATATATAATACGTAGTTACGTACCCTTTTTAATCTAAAATAACGATAACATTATAATATTAACAAAGTGTTTTCATCAATAAATGAAAAGACGAACAAAGATAGAAATGGAAAAAAAGTGTTGTAAACGATTCGTAACACAAACCAAAGAGCAAAAACTAACTAAACCCAAGCCTTAAACAACCCGATCCTGAAACACAAACAAATAACAATAACCAATACAGTAAGCTAAAATTAACAATAAAAGACAACCAACATAAGAACCAACAAACCGATCACAAACTACCCGGCGACCTCTTTACCTTTCCGAGTCTTTAAGATTAGCTTAATAATCACATCGTCCACCTTCAATTGATTAAATAACTTGTCCGCCCAATTTATAATCTCATATGAGGAATCTTTTATCGAAGAACTACCAATCCTAATACCTGACAGTGGAGGAGGGAGTGTGTCATACCCCGTCCAAAATCTTCATGAACGAATACAATAACATCTGGTACCATTGCGATGAACGGACCTCTATATGCCCTGAATGACTCCATGTAATATGAGCAAATGCACAGCGGAAGGTTTCTTTCATACCTGAGAATAAACATGCTTTCAGGTGTCAACCAAAAGGTTGGTGAGTTCATAAGTTTATCGTAAACAATAAAATTCATCATTTTGATAGACCACAAGATTTAAAATGCTGCATGGTACAAATGGGCCCGAATCCTATACCCACCTGTAATGTACATGTTATATCTTTTAAATACAGTACATCTTTCTCGTGTACGAAACCATTTTCATAAATCATAGTAACCGTACACATATCTTGTGCACAAAAATAACATACACATAACCTGTGTAAAAAATCATTCTCTCGATATATAACATTCACATCAACTGGTGGCAATTATCATGTCCACATAATTCAATGGTGGCAATTATCATGTCCACATAATTCAATGGTGGCAATTATCATGTCCACATAATTCAATAATAATCCGCAGAACTTCTGTCTGCATAATAATTCATTCGAGGAATGTTTTGCTTGTGTCTATCTCGTCAAACATTTATAAAAGCATTTCATGTATTCGCAGTCCAAAATATATTTCAAAAGCATTTAATAAAGCAGTTGTAAAAACAGCGCATGTATTCTCAGTCCCAAAAATGTAAAGAGTAAAAGGGAATCAAATGAAACTCAAATATTGTATTTTGTAGTAAAAATACATAGGACGACATTTAACAATGCAGAGTTGTCCTCAGATTCACGAACCTAAACCAATTTTTATATAACAAATAATATTAACACATATAATAATAGTAACAATTATTATTATTACACCTAATATTTATATATATCCAATTCTTATTAAAGTATTTTAATTAGAGTATATATATATATATATATATATATATATATATATATATATATATATATATATATATATATATATATGTTTAAAATATTATAATGTATCAAAGTTAATATTTATCTATGATTATGTGAAAATATATATTTATACTATATGTAAATTTATATATAAAATTCTAGATAGTATTATTTTATAAAAATTTATGTAGTGTAATATAATATATGTAATAAGTATATATTTAATTATAATAATAATAATAATACCTATAATGAATAAAAAAAATATGATACTTTTAATAATAATAAATACTAATAATAATAGCTATAAAAATAATGATTTTACTAGTACTTAATAATAATAGTTAATAGTTAATACCTTAGAAGCTTTTCTTAAAAAGAAAGAAATAGAATGTCTGAAGCGGGACTCGAACCCGCGACCTCCCGCAAACCCAACACCACACTACACCACTCCACTGTCCATTCCTTTTTGCTTTAATACCCGACTCCTATCTATATAACCCTCATCCTTTTATCACTTGGCCCAACAATAAAATTATGGGACACGGCCCAACAGCATAAACAATCCACGGCCCAATTAGAATTACAGCCCAACAAAACAAAAATCTCAGCCTAATCACAACAGTAGGTTTACGGCACAAAACAGGTTTAAATTTTATTGCATAATGTAATCGTAGTGGTGGGGTTCGTTCAGAATAAAACAACAAGAGGTCATCATCTTCTTTTCACCTCGATCACTATCTAATCCATAATATTTTAATCGTGATCTTATCGTTATTATATTAACCTTAACTATCTAACATCAACTTTGTGATTATTCATCATCATCCTATCGTTAATGTAACCGAACCATAACAGAAAAGTGCAGCTACAAACATTATCATAGCAATAGCGTTTTGGATGGTCTTCGATGGTAGCAGAACCAAAGATATCGAACAGAAACAAGACGCCAGTGGGTATTATTAATAGCATCATCAAATCATCATCATTACCTCATCGACATTATTCTAATCATAAGGATTGTTTACCGACACCTAATAATATTTTGTATAAATTAATGGTGAGTGCCCCTCCTTTACAACTCATAAATGCTTCTTTAATCATCGAATCATTAAAATTCATTGTTTACTTATCCTTTTCATCACTACATATAAATAATAGAAGAGGAAAAAGAACGGCTGTATTCGTATTTAAAGCCAAACGTTTAGCAGCAACAAAGAAATTAAAAAGCTGTTGAGAGTGGTTTTTGGGTTACGAAGCAAGCAACAAGAGAAGAAGAATGGTTGGTTTGTTTTGTTTATTGAAGTCGAGCAGGAATGTATCAAGGGTGATGGATGAGTAAGTTGGTGATGATGAATAATGATGTTCAGTGTCGTGAGGTTTGATGATTGGTCTCAAATGGTGATTAATGATCGAAGGTTAAATGGGTTAATAAAAATGATAGTTTGGAATGGTGATGAAGATGACGGTTTATAAGTTGCAAGTGTGGTTTGATTTAAGACCAAGAAGAAAATAAAAAGGGAAGACAAGGTGGTGTAGTGGTGGTAATCTAATGGGTGCCGGTTTAATGGGTTTGAAGTGGGTTCCTTGGGTTGAGTATATTTCTGGGTCAAGATGGATCGAGTTGATTAAATCGTAGGAGACTGCATGTGTTATTGTTTGCGTTATTTACATAATAGGATATTAGGATACAAAATATATTTGAAGAAGCTAAGGTGTGTACTAGATCATCATGATGAGTAGATCGAGTAATCTGGTAACGAGCTAGATATATATATTTCTATTTAAATTATCAGATAAAATCTGTTCTCATCAGTTGTAATTGATAATAGGGGTGAAGGAATGAACGATTTTTATCACTAACCTTGAGCTAATCGTTTGTTTTTATGTCAATGAGGAGTCGACAGAAGGTACCAATTATAAATAGAAGAAGAATAAAAAATATAAAAGTTGAAAGTGAGACTCAACTGAATTTGGATTTGTTTGATTGATTTCATCTTGGTTCGTACGATTCTAAAGACATAAAGCAAAGTTTATCACAGTGTGATTAAAACTTTTAACAGATTTTGGACTCTAATCCTTGTTTATCTGTATTTTATCTTATTTATATCTATATATTTATATATCTATATTTATATATATATCTGCATCTTATAAAAGTATGTGTTTATATTAACTCTGCACATCGATTTCCATATACATGTTGTGTTTATCCATAAGAATAATACTAATACTTATAATGATAATATAATACTAATATTAGAACTATTAATGATACTAATAATAATATTGATAATGCTATGAAGATACTAATAAATAATAATAGTGTTAATAATAATAACATCAAATGATACTTAATGATAAAATTAATAATAATAAACCATAAAAATAATTTTAGTGAAATTGTCAATGATAAAATTAAAATTATTAATGATATTTATAACAATAATACTAGTTATTGATAATAATATTAGGAATGATGATAATACTATAATAACTTATATATATATAATTCATATATTTTGATAATATTAATAACACTAGTATTTATTTTAATATTGAAAGTAATAATAACATTATTATAATATCTATATCTATAATAAGATATTATATTTTAATGTTACATATTATTGTTTTGGTAGTACATCTATATAATATACATTACATAATAAGTTATCGTAAGTATTAAGTTTTACATATTTTAATTTATTTTGTATTTTATTATTTCCAATTAATATATATGTTTACATTTTATATATATATGTAAATATATTAAATTACATAGTTATTTATAAACTAATTGTTCCTGAATCATCGGGCACAGTCAGAGGGTAATTGAATATACAAAACAGTTCAAAGTTTTTGAGACTCAACATTATAGACTTTGCTTATCGTGTTGAAATCGTATAAAGATAAAGTTTAAATTTGGTCGGAAATTCCCGGGTCCTCACAGTACCTACCCGTTAAAGAAATTTCGTCCCGAAATTTGAGTGTGGTGGTCATGGCTAACAATAAAAATGTTTTCATGACGAATATGAGTTGATAAATAGAGTTTTATCACCATTGAATAATTTGGATAAAACGATTAGATTACTCGAACCGTACAAGTGAAGTTTATCACAAAAGATTGAGATAAGGTAATAGATATTCGTCTTTTAATTTTGACGTAGTCATAGTTGAATTTCCGGAATTCAAGGGATTTAAAAGAAAATCTTCGAAATCTAAAAGATTTGTTTCTTCGGTAAGTAAGGAAATTAAGATCTCTATAATTAAATGCGATTATCTGTCTCGATTGCTTTGTCTGGTATTTTCACTATATATGAATTTCTTCCGTTTTATTATTTTCACCACTCCTATACTAAATTCCCAAATTCAAAAGATTTTGAAAATGCTTAATCCAGTTCTGATTCTTGTCCTTATCCTTGCTATCGCAACAACCCTTCTCCTTTTCCAATTACCACCGGAGAAATCTATTTTCTTCTACTTCGCCCTTGGGGTTATAGTGTTTTTAATTCTCCCGTGTCTTTATGTTGCGAGAAACATTGATATTCACGGTTTGTAATTTATGTGTTGTTATCGGGCTTTATATTCTCCTTTATATTTCGAAGCTCTATGCTTTTGTTTTCTCTTACCGACTTCAAGTTAAATGAATAATGGTCCAGAATTTGTAGATATAGAGTTTCGAATGATTATATTATTGTAAGCAGGAAGGAACGTGATAGCACGATTTGATTTTCAAATTTATCAACATCACGGAAGATAGAACCATCAAGAATATATTTTCTTGATATGTTCAGGAGTTAATTAGAATGAAAGAGTTATGTAACATGACACATGATGATGTTATGATCTACTGTGAACCATCATTACGTTTCATTAGAAACTCTGCATGACTTACTATAATATAATCACGTTGACCGGGCGTCATTATATTATACTAACCCATGCTTCAATTTCCAACACTTCTCCACAATTCATTCATAATCTATACTTAGATTTTACTGAAGTTTCCAATATAATGGAATACTGAAAACACGAAGAGTTAGATAATTTCGGACATGAATATTTATGAAAATATCTTCAAAAATATCGAAGATATTTATGATGATATTTTGGAATTTCTAAGTTCGAAGGTTGATGAAGAAGGATTTTTCGCAAGATTTTAACATGACTTCGGAGCAAGATATTCCCTAAAGATTTCATCGGATTCAGATTTACCTGGATTCTTTGAATATGGGGTTTGGTCCTTGTATTTGTTCTTTGTTTCCTTCATGGTTAGCTCAATTCATTTTTCAGTAACAAATTTTCTATCGAGCGTTCCCAACACTCCATACTTTATCATCAAACTCTTGGCCATTTAGGCCATCTACAAATTTTTACTGTTTCGTCTGCATTTAATGCAGCCATATCTGAATCATCGATTATCAATCCAAGATGGTTTCAAAAAAATTTTGTTTTTAGATGATTAAACGCTGGTGGTAATAAGGTGGAATATGAAAGGTTCTCTGGTAACAATAAATGAGCACGCATATATATCAAGGTTATAATAAGGTTGTTTTGAATGAAAAGTCGAAGTTGTCTTGCTGGAGCTGTGACAAAATTTGCTATTTTGAAGAAGAACTGCATAGTTATTTTGGGTAATAATAACACAAAAGGTATTAGCACAGCTACGTGTTAAACATTTACTTAGTTTCACAGAGTTTTTCAGGTGCATAACTATATGCATTAATCTTTCCTTCCGTAGATGAAATGCGGTTGGTTCATTCTCTCAATCGAGGTGTTTTCAAGAATCATGATAGGTTTGAACGCAGATTGTAATCGTTAAGATACAATTGAGGTTTAGGACGAAATCAAGTGGCAAACTTGAAGAAATGTTTAGTTTCATATGTTATAATCAATGTTTTAATTCATTTTAATTGTCCAATGTTATTAGTCCACAGTCTATTGTCCACAGTTAACAGTCCAATAATTCATATATAGTTTAATATATACTATTCGAATTAATTAACACGTATCGTGACCCGTGTACATGTCTCAGACTCGATCACAACTCAAACTATATATATTATTGTAGAATCAACCTCAACCCTGTATAGCTAACTCCAGCGTTACTGCATATAGAGTGTCTATGGTTATTCCAAATAATATATATAGATGCGTCGATATGATATGTCAAAATCTTGTATACGTGTCCCGATATTTAAAGTGCATAAAATTAAATAACTGAAATTAAATGACGATAAATAAACTTGCGAGAATTAAAATTGCGATAAATAAATGTAATAAGGAATTAACAGTTAGCTAGGAACAGTTAGCTAGGATTCTTAACAAAATTTCTCATAGTTAATTTGTTTGTTTCTAACAAATTTTATTTTGTCATATATTTTCTTCATTATGCCATTTGTTGGATTCTGATAGGTCAAAATCCAAATATGAAATTGAATGAAAATGGTTATTCTACGGTGAACGGATACGTACATCGGTGGTTGTAAGTAGGATAGTAAATGACTGTAGAATCAGCTTCGACGAATGTACAGTGTAACTTATTAAGGTGAAATCTAAATATTCCTCGGGTATTACCTACCCGTTAAAATATTTTCACCATTAACAGTTTGTACGAAAGAATTTTTAATTACAATCTTTATGAAAATATATATACATATATATTTTCTTCAGATGTAATCATGAATTTAATAAGTCAATATGATATTAAACTCATTTGATTTACCGTTAGAACAAGAATATATAATCTCTAAAACATTAGAGATTACATATTCGCCATGTCGAACGAAAATAAAATAGATAGAACGATACGTAGTACGATGATTATACTCGAGGTACAGAATGAGATGTTGAGACATGGATTGTTGATGGTACTGGTGCTGTTATTGATGGTACTGTTGGTGCCAGTGATGTTGCTGAAGCTGATATGTTTTGCACCATTTTCTCCAAAAATCATTACTCAGGCGCGAAGCTCGTTGACTTCTTCGATTAATCCGAGATGATTGTCGGTTGAAACGAGCGAATGAATAAGATTTAGAATTGTGGATAGAATATAATCGTGTCAAGCTACTCTGGAAATGAGGCTGAAAATGGTGTTTCGAATAGGTTCGCCGGTAAGTGCTTCAGGTTCTTCACCAAGAGGTAAATTTGGTTAGTGGAAGGGATCACCTTCTTCGCGTCTCTATTGATTAAGGAGGCTACAAACCCTTTAGATGAATTGGGGATGGCTGATTGGTTGATTCATTCTGGTGACGCTGCTTCCGGAGCTTAGGTGAATATCCAAGTCGGAATAGCTGTCGGAATAACTATCGGAATAGCTATCGGAATCTGAGGGACTCGAACTGGTTGAGGGATTCATCTCGTACGATCAGATGAAGTATTTTCGATAAGATATAGATTATAGGATGTAGATTAGTACCCTGCAATACATAATTTACATATGCATATATAATACTAAAATCTCATAAGTTACGGAGGAATCTACGGAAGTTGTCAGACAAAGTCTACAGTAATAGATATGATAAGATATGAATTAGCAGATACGCTAAGATACGAATTTTGTCTATACACTATTCATGCGATCATTGCAGTAAGATGTGTCTAGACTAAGAATGATAAGCAGGTAATTTCCTAAGGATGATAAACAGATGATTTTCGACTAGAAATGATAAGCAAAACTTTTGACATGCAGACACGGTCGAAGTCCAGACTCACTAATGCATCTAAACAGTTATCAGTTAGACACACTAATGCATGACCTAGTTCGCTAAGACCACCGCTCTGATACCACATGTCATACCCCGTCCAAAATCTTCATGAACGAATACAATAACATCTGGTACCATTGCGATGAACGGACCTCTATATGCCCTGAATGACTCCATGTAATATGAGCAAATGCACAGCGGAAGGTTTCTTTCATACCTGAGAATAAACATGCTTTCAAGTGTCAACCAAAAGGTTGCTGAGTTCATAAGTTTATCGTAAATAATAAAATTCATCATTTTGATACACCACAAGATTTAAAATGCTGCATGGTACAAATGGGCCCGAATCCTATACCCACCTGTAATGTACATGCTATATCTTTTAAATTCAGTACATCTTTCTCGTGTACGAAACCATTTTCATAAATCATAGTAACCGTACACATATCTTGTGCACAAAAATAACATACACATAACCTGTGTAAAAAATCATTCTTTCGATATATAACATTCACATCAACTGGTGGCAATTATCATGTCCACATAATTAAATGGTGGCAATTATCATGTCCACATAATTCAATAATAATCCGCAGAACTTCTGTCTGCATAATAATTCATTCGAGGAATGTTTTGCTTGTGTCTATCTCGTCAAACATTTATAAAAGCATTTCATGTATTCGCAGTCCAAAATATATTTTAAAAGCATTTAAAAACAGCGCATGTATTCTCAGTCCCAAAAATGTAAAGAGTAAAAGGGAATCAAATGAAACTCACATATTGTATTTTGTAGTAAAAATACATAGGACGACATTTAACAATGCAGGGTTGTCCTCGGATTCACGAACCTAAACCAATTTTTATATAACAAATAATATTAACACATATAATAATAGTAACAATTATTATTATTACACCTAATATTTATATATATCCAATTCTTATTAAAGTATTTTAATTAGAGTATATATATATATATATATATATATATATATATATATATATATATATATATATATATATATATATATATATATATATATATATATATGTTTAAAATATTATAATGTATCAAAGTTAATATTTATCTATGATTATGTGAAAATATATATTTATACTATATGTAAATTTATATATAAAATTCTAGATAGTATTATTTTATAAAAATTTATGTAGTGTAATATAATATATGTAATAAGTATATATTTACTTATAATAATAATAATACCTATAATGAATAAAAAAAATATGATACTTTTAATAATAATAAATACTAATAATAATAGCTATAAAAATAATAATTTTACTAGTACTTAATAATAATAGTTAATAGTTAATACCTTAGAAGCTTTTCTTAAAAAGAAAGAAATAGAATTCCCGAAGCGGGACTCGAACCCGCGACCTCCCGCAAACCCAACACCACACTACACCACTCCACTGTCCATTCCTTTTTGCTTTAATACCCGACTCCTATCTATATAACCCTCATCCTTTTATCACTTGGCCCAACAATAAAATTATGGGACACGGCCCAACAATAAAATTATGGGACATGGCCCAACAGCATAAACAATCCACAGCCCAATTAGAATTACAGCCCAGCAAAACAAAAATCTCAGCCTAATCACAATAGTAGGTTTACGGCCCAAAACATGTTTAAATTTTATTGCATAATGTAATCGTAGTGGTGGGGTTCGTTCAGAATAAAACAACAAGAGGTCATCATCTTCTTTTCACCTCGATCACTATCTAATCCATAATATTTTAATCGTGATCTTATCATTATTATATTAACCTTAACTATCTAACATCAACTTTGTGATTATTCATCATCATCCTATCGTTAATGTAACCGAACCATAACAGAAAAGTGCAGCTACAAACAGTATCATAGCAATAGCGTTTTGGATGGTCTTCGATGGTAGCAGAACCAAAGATATCGAACAGAAACAAGACGCCAGTGGGTATTATTAATAGCATCATCAAATCATCATCATTACCTCATCGACATTATTCTAATCATAAGGATTGTTTACCAACACCTAATAATATTTTGTATAAATTAATGGTGAGTGCACCTCCTTTACAACTCATAAAGGCTTCTTTAATCATCGAATCATTAAAATTCATTGTTTACTTATCTTTTTCATCACTACATATATTTAATAGAAGAGGCAAAAGAATGGCTGTATTCGTATTTAAAGCCAAACGTTTAGCAGCAACAAAGAAATTAAAAAGCTGTTGAGAGTGGTTTTTGGGTTACGAAGCAAGCAACAAGATAAGAAGAATGGTTGGTTTGTTTTATTTATTGAAGTCGAGCAGGAATGTATCAAGGGTGATGGATGAGTAAGTTGGTGATGATGAATAATGATGTTCAGTGTCGTGAGGTTTGATGATTGATCTCAAATGGTGATTAATGATCGAAGGTTAAATGGGTTGATAAAAATGATAGTTTGGAATGGTGATGAAGATGACGGTTTATAAGTTGCAAGTGTGGTTTGATTTACGACCTAGAAGAAAAGAAAAAGGGAAGACAAGGTGGTGTAGTGGTGGTAATCTAATGGGTGCCGGTTTAATGGGTTTGAAGTGGGTTCCTTGGGTCGAGTATATTTCTGGGTCAAGATGGATCGAGTTGATTAAATCGTAGGAGACTGCATGTGTTATTATTTGCATTATTTACAAAATAGGATATTAGGATACAAAATATATTTGAAGAAGTTAAGGTGCGTACTAGATCATCACGACGAGTAGATCGAGTAATCTGGTAACGAGCTAGATATATATATATATTTCTATTTAAATTATCAGATAAAATCTGTTCTCATCAGTTGTAATTGATAATAGGGGTGAAGGAATGAACGATTTTTATCACTAACCTTGAACTAATCGTTTGTTTTTATGTCAATGAGGAGTCGACGGAAGGTACCAATTATAAACAGAAGAAGAATAAAAAATATAAAAGTTGAAAGTGAGACTCAACTGAATTTGGATTTGTTTGATTGATTTCATCCTGGTTCGTACGATTCTAAAGACATAAAGCAAAGTTTATCACAGTTTAATTAAAACGTTTAACAGATTTTGGACTCTAATCCTTGTTTATCTGTATTTTGTCTTATTTATATCTATATATTTATATATCTATATTTATATATATATCTGCATCTTATAAAAGTATGTGTTTATATTAACTCTGCACATCGATTTCCATATACATGTTGTGTTTATCCATAAGAATAATACTAATACTTATAATGATAATATAATACTAATATTAGAACTATTAATGATACTAATAATAATATTGATAATGCTATGAAGATACTAATAAATAATAATAGTGTTAATAATAATAACATCAAATGATACTTAATGATAAAAGTAATAATAATAAACCATAAAAATAATTTTAGTGAAATTTTCAATGATAAAATTATTAATGATATTTATAACAATAATACTAGTTATTGATAATAATATTAGGAATGATGATAATACTATAATAACTTATATATATAGAATTCATATATTTTGATAATATTAATAACACTAGTATTTATTTTAATATTGAAAGTAATAATAACATTATTATAATATCTATATCTATAATAAGATATTATATTTTAATGTTACATATTATTGTTTTGGTAGTACATCTATATAATATACATTACATAATAAGTTATCGTAAGTATTAAGTTTTACATATTTTAATTTATTTTGTATTTTATTATTTCCAATTAATATATATGTTTACATTATATATATATATATATATATATATATATATATATATATATATATATATATATATATATATATATATTAAATTACATAATTATTTATAAACTAATTGTTCGTGAATCATCGGGCACAGTCAGAGGGTAATTGAATATACAAAACAGTTCAAAGTTTTTGAGACTCAACATTACAGACTTTGCTTATCGTGTTGAAATCGTATAAAGATAAAGTTAAATTTGGTCGGAAATTCCCGGGTCCTCACAGAGTGAACCTTCCTTCTCAAGACCCTCAAACAAATCAACGTTTCGATCCACTTCAATACCACAAACTTCATCTGATGTAGCTAATACTTCATTACCCGATTTTAAAGTTGATTTACCCGAAACACAATTCTCCAATCCTTGAACGTAAACCTTTTGTTTGTCATCCGAATGGTCCACTACCTCTTCATCTGGAAGTACAAACGAACTCTTGTCCTTCTTTACCTTACGTTTACCTTTCTTTACTCGGGGTTCCAATGAACAGTTGTTAACACTGTGTTCACCATGAGAAGTAGAAGAAATTGCACTAAACTCTTTAGAAGTATTAACTGTGAAAGAGGCATTAAATGCAGAACCTTCCACATCCTTATCAACAATTAAAGCAGGAGGCGTAGAAACATTAATAGTTGACACTTGAACCTTATTTACCACCACTTTATTAGGCAAAACCCTTCCTTAGTCAAAGAGATCAAATGTAACCCGAAATTATTGTCAATCTGAGCCCCCAAATTCGAAGGAGAAAATTCAGTTGGAACACCCGTTGAAGCCTCCTTAGATAGTAGAACAACACGCTCCACATTAACCGGGCCACTAACAAAACGATTCGTAGACTCCATTAACTGTTGATTTAAAGCCTCAAAAACGACACGATTTAAACAACTCACGTCAGAAATTTTGGAGACCCAAACATTGCACTTGAAACTATCTACTTTCGACGAACAAACATCCACTTCGACCATATCATGAATGTGTTTCAGCCATGAAGATTCAACAGAAACAAAGAGGGAACTCAAACTCCCCAAAGAGGAAGAAGAACTTGTCACTGCTAAAACATCACCAAAGAGTTTACCCACAATCGTAGCACTGTCTTTCGAAGCACAAATCGCCGAAACCCCGACTAACTCTGACCAAGCAAATCGATTGAAATTTGACGCAAACTCCAAAAAAGGTGCAATTAACCTAAGTCGTGACCATTATTATTATTATTATTATTATTATTATTATTATTATTATTATTACCAACGAGAGAGATTGACCCGCGCATTGTTGTGGGAAGTATACACAATGTGTATATAATGTTGCGACATGTTAATAAGATAATTAAAATAACATTGTAGGTTATTTTCAATAATAACTTGTTTTGTTATTTATGATGATAACTTTTTAGTAGTAGTATTATTTTATATGTATTGAAAATTTTAACAATTATGATGTTTCATTTTCATATATTGAACATGGACTAATAAATTAATGATGCGGCTATGCATTTAGGTAATTAAAGATATAAGTCCATAAGAGACCACATGTATGTTGTTTTTTTTTTTTTTTTAACAGCAGAAAAGTAATTTGAATTATAAACCATGAGTATTTACAAGTGTAATGAAGCAAAGAGCTCCACTTAAATCGAGATACGAGTAAAGCGAAATGATATGGCTAAAAACGAGATGCATAGAATGAGACCTATTAAATGCGTGGAGAAATATACAGCTGGCTCGGTTCGTCCAGGCGAAGGTCATGGATATGAGTAGACTTGACAATAGCAAGCAGTTCAGACGAAGGGCAATAGTGCTGAAAGCTCAGCGACAAAGCTGCCAGACCTAAGCACATTTCGCTCTAAACCATGATGCAACAGTTTCACTATATACATTTATAATTACAATTCTCATATTTACAATTCTCATATTGATGATTGGTACAATATTTTATTATATGATGGGTAAACAAAGTACATGTTAGTTTACCAAAGTTTATAGAAAAATAGTTGAAATAAATTTCATTTAAACAATGTTTATTTTAAATTCTAGTTGTAACAAAAATAAAAATAAAAAAATCTTAAAAGCTATTGTTCATGATCCATTGGCTAATAGTAGTATGTAGTAGTTAATCCGTAATAGGTTATGAGCTTTACTTAACTAAAACTACACACACATATTGCTTTTTTTTTTTTTTTTTTTTTTTTTTTTTTTTTTTTTGAGAAAATGAATATTATATAACAAACTTTTTCTTAAAAAAAGAGAAGTACTAAATAAAGATACAAGCAATAAACGACTGTGCTACGGTAACCAACCATACCTAACAAGCCCTAAATAAACAAACTAATTAACTAGGACCTAAGCCGAGATGCTAACTATCAAAACCAAACAAAAAACAAGATAAACAACCACAAGATGAACCCCAACTAATAATATTCAAAAAATGAACCACCAACCGTAACCGGATTACTCTACCACCGATCTATCCTTGCGAGATTTGGAACCCATCATGGATACCAAAGCATCTACCTTGTTGATGTTGATCAGATTGAAAGAATACGTCAACACATTCGGCGAACCGTTACCGATGGGCGTACCTGAAGGAGAGATCAAAAACCCCACCTTGCTAGCCCGTCAAAAAACCAAGATTACCCTCTCCATATATTTGGTCGGCACCCGCTTCGCCAAAAACTAAATTATCGTTGTCATCCGGTAACTGAAACGAGGCACCCTTACCCTTCGAAGCCTTCTCGTGGCTCGATTTCTTTG
The DNA here is from genome assembly GCF_046630445.1 of Rutidosis leptorrhynchoides. NCBI lineage: Eukaryota > Viridiplantae > Streptophyta > Magnoliopsida > Asterales > Asteraceae > Rutidosis > Rutidosis leptorrhynchoides. The sequence continues at coordinate 640,167,452 of NC_092336.1, forward strand.
CACCTCCCTTTAACGAAGAAACATTAACCACATGGAGCCGGTTTTCCTTGTGATAAGTGAACAACCCCTACAAAAACCATTACAAAGCACGATATTTTTGACCCGAAAGTGAACTTAATTTCAGGAGGAATTAAACTATTAGGAACTAACACCACCAACTCAAACTCACATCACATCACAAACTAACACACGGTTTGCAAAAATGATTTATTTTCATAAATTAACTAGTTCTTTTTAAATTCTTTCAATATAAATATATTTAAAAAGTGTGTGCCGATTTAAATTTTAATTCACCCTATCCTATCAATAATGTATCAAAGTATAAATATGTTACGTAACTTGAAATTAAAGTGCAAAAGCTATTAGTAAGAAATTGAGCAGCTTTATGTATAGACGAATTTAAACAAAAAAAAAGGTACTACGTATAGTAAATGGATGTCACTTGGAGATTAAAGCAAAGGCTATATATATTACATGCACGTTCGTCTATCTCTATCAGTGGCTTTATTCGATATGACAAATTCCAGCTTTTCATGTGTCCACCAACATATTGTAATCTACCAAAGATATATCGAATATTAATTCAGCTTTGCTAAATTAAGATATATCGCAGTCAAGAAGTATCAGTATGAGGTCCAATTCGATTGAGCTCCTACGAGTTACATATCTCCTTGTTGTCTCATTTAGGCCAGTTTTCGAGTAATTGTGGAACCTTGAGTACTAATTTAATTAACGGAATCTAATTGGAACATCACACACACACACACACACACACATATCAAATGAGAACTTTTTTGTGTGAGAACCCTGAGAACTCAAAAATACACTGAAATTAGAGCAAAAAGGAAAATTCGAGCAAAAAAGGTGAAATTCGAGCAAAAATGAGACACGGACGAACAAAAAACGTGCTATTCGAACAAAAAAACGTGATATTCGAACAAAAAAAAGGCGGACGAACAATTTGTGTTCTACATTTTGATAGTCGAACAAAAAAATGTAGAACACGTTGATATTCGAACAAAAAATGCGATATTCGAACAATTTGTGTTCTACATTTTGGTATTAGAACATAAAAAAAAGTAATTTTTTTTTGCTCGACTATGATTTTTTTGTTCGTCCGTGTTTTTAATTTTTGCTCGACTTCCCTTTTTTTTGCTTGAATTCCCCTTTTTTGCTCCAATTTTAGTGTATTTGGGTGTATTTAGGAGTTCTTAGAGTTCTCACACAAAAAAAAAAAGTTCTCACTAGATCTTCTCCATATAGTTAAAAATAAAATTACTTAAAAATATAAACATTATTCGTCTTCGTCTTCGTCATCGTGAACGTGTGAAGGTCCTGCCTCGTCTTGATAGTTTCAATATATTTTCGGATCATGTCTTCGATAATTAGGTGGAAGACTAAATACATGTTCGACAAGCATATCTCGGAGTAGTCGATGAAAGCTCACATCTCTTATTTCCGCATCCACCAGCATATGCGTTTCAACCCTTTCTTGGAATGTTCCTCGTGAACATCGAATCAGACGATAATCCTCATCAAGTCCAGAAAATGAACGGTCGTTGTCTTCGATTATCATATTATTTAATATCACACATGTTAACATAATCCTTCTAATTTTGTGGATATAATACGATCTTGATGGATGTTGAACAATTGGCCATCTACCTTGTAGTATTCCAAATGCTCGTTCAAAATCTTTTCTTGCCGATTCTTGATACTTTGTGAATTTGGCTTGTTTTGGATAAATCGGATTTCTGAACGACTTAACTAGTGTGGACCATTCCGGGTAAATTCCATCCGTCAAATAATAACCTTTATTAAACGTACACCCGTTAACCGTAAACATACACGGTGGAGCTTCGTCGACTAATAAGTCGCTAAACAAATCAGATTGATTAAGTACATTGATATAATTATTTGATTGCAGTACCAAAATAAGCGTGCCAAAACAATCCATCATACGACGCTACCGCTTCAAGCATAATTGACGGGTAACCATGGTCACCTCGTGTATAATGACCCTTCCAACGTGCCGGACAATTTCTCCATCTCCAATGCATACAATCATTGCTTCCTAACATCCCCGGTAACCCATGTATTTGAGCATGTTTAGCGATCAAACGTTGCACATATTGTGCATTTGGTTTTGTCAAATATTCAGTTGCGTACAAATGCAAAACACATTTGCAAAATTTGTTTAAACAATCATATGAGGTTTGTTCACCCATATACAAATACTCATCAAAAAGATCGGCCGACGCAGCATAAGCTAGTTGACGTATGACGGATGTTACTTTTTGAACAATATTAAAACCAAGTAATCCGGTAGCATCACGTCTTTGACGAAAATAAGTTAAATACTCGGGAATCGGAGTTTAAGAAAAATTCAATATACCTTAACATATACGAAGAAACTAAGGTTTGCGCATTCGATAACGTCTACGAAAACAATCTTCTGGAAACGCACAAGTATCGAAAAAATAATTATTCCATGAAACTTTTGTGCGGCCTTCACGATCTCTATATAAATATCTTCTATGTGCTCTTGGTACGGATTCAACTTCTTCATTATGTATGAATTAAATTGTGAAAAATCATTGATGAATGTATGAATTAAAAGTGAAAAATGAATGTGTATATATAGAGTGAAAAAGAAAAGAAAAAAATAATAAAAAATAGCCGTTGAATTTTTTTTAACTTTTATTTTTTTCTTCTAACGGGTGAAAATCCAATTTTTTGCGTCCTGAATTCTAACCAAAAAATACGAAACAGAACACGATTACCTGGGCGGACGCCTGGGCGGCTCGCTGCCATCGGCGCCCAGGATGACAGTCGGCTGGGCGGCCCCCAGAGCGGTACCGATGGAAGGACTCTAATAGAGCGTAAAAAGATTTTAGAACATTTAACAAAATATGTGGGAATTAGTTGGAGCTTGAACTCCTTGAAGTGATATAATAATTTTACATTCATCGCGTTTATTTCTAATATGCAAATAATAAATGAAGTTGAATGACACGAAAATTTGTATTGAATCATTTTAGAATTAAAATACTCTTTTAATCATTCAACACATTATTTCTATTTTAATATACTCCTAAATTAGATATTTTTACTTATTTATGTAAAAAGTTAAATTAAGTTTTTTACATCATTTATAGTGTTTATTAAAAATTATTATCAAACATATTACTTTATATTTATTCAATCAGAATATTTGCATCACATTCAAATCACATTCAAATTTTGTTTTTATTTAATGTAAAATAAATTGACCACATTAACATAAAAAACAATAAGTTATGTACAACTTGTACTCCTATTCTATGCCCTATATATAAATAAAACAATTGAAGGGGGTATACAATAAAATCTAAATTCAAAAAATAAACAAAATTAATAATATAAAAATAGTAACATAAAAGATGATAAAATGTAATCATGGTGGTGATGATTTTCATGCTGAAAAGAAGGCTTCTTTTTTTCTTTTGTTCTTTTTTCTTTTGTATGGGTTTGCTCTTCTATCTTGGTGTCAGTAGAGACGAACCTTTTCTTGAATTCTTTTTTCTTCTTTTTGGATGCTTCTTTTTTCTTTACCAACATGGAGTTCTGTTGTACAGTTAGTTTCTGTTTGAGCCCTGATTTGTATATTTATCAAAGGCCTGCAAATGTGAAGAGTTGTAGAGAGATAAAGAAGAAAAAGTAAAAAAGATAAAGAGTGAAGAAATGGGGTCTGTTTGTTGGTGAAAAAGAATATAAGATGTAACTAGGTTTCAAGTAGCTAGTGTGGTCATATATGATGATAGTGATGTTGTCTCTCTCTTTTTTGTTTACTTAAGTTTTTTTGTTGTTGCTTATTTCAATGATGATCTTGACTGTCAGGATCAGGCCAGAATGTGGAGTACTTCAACCAATCTGCCTCTGAGTGGTTCGTGTTGGATGATTCCTGCAGTTCCATCACAACAAGATTTAACTTAAATTTTAGTGTTAAAAGTATTATATTATGGATCTTGAACTCACATTCAAGCTTATACGTTGTTTAACATTTAATAAATTAAATCACTAGGAAAACCATTAATGGGTAATTCATAGTCTTAAAAGTGTAAGCCAAACAATAAGGGTTGATTACTTTTGTTAAATTATTAATCTTTTAAAAGGAAAAGGTGATCTTGAGTATGTTCCAGGGTCATGTTTGTGTAACATTATTTAATGATTTAATATTAAATAACTGGATACTCGTCTTTTCTGATAATTAAATAATTTTAGACAATTATACATATATTTAATTTAATACACAAAAGTTATGAATAGTAATTAGAAGTATTTTCGACTTTTCACATTTTTTTTCTTTTTTATAATAAATTTCATTTCACCAACAAAGCTCCCCCGACTTTTTTCAAATCGACACCCCAAACAGGGGAGTAAAGTGTCAAATAACAATTTTCATAAAAAATCTTAAATAAACTCCATCCAAATATCCAACGGGTCATGTCTTCTCGCTCGCAACGAGTTAAATTTTTCCGACACCATCGTTAAACTCGAAATAATTTTAGGAACACAATGTCACTAACTATTTAAAAAACGCTAAATATTTGAGGTACTTTTCATACACGTTGATTTTTGCGTTAAATTTTTAAAAGCCGACAATTCCATAGCGAAACGCGGAGATGCACATATATTGTTAATTTAAAATAACATTTAAATCTTTCACGGGTTATACCTTTTAGTTCGACTCGAGTTGCGCTTCAACGATATCGTCGTTAGCCACGAAATAATTTTACAAACTAAACGCAATAAAATATATTGAAAACCGAACCCCCTGGCACGAAGCGAGGGTTCGAAAACTAGTTAACTATATATGAATTAATTTATTTATATGAATACATTTTTTACTAGCTTTTTTAATAATCGTCCATATCTTGGTATTTTTTATCCTACATAATAATAATAGTATTAATAATAATAATAATAATAATAATAATAATAATAATAATAATAATAATAATAATAATAATAATAATAATAATAATTATTATTATTATTATTAGTATTATTATTATTATTATTATTATTATTATTATTATTAGTATTATTATTATAAAAAAGCTCAACGCGCTTTCTAAACTCTACTTTACCTTGCGTACTTGTCCTCCTAGTATATTTGAGGCGGCTCAACACGCTTTCGATGAAGCCCTTCGATCTTCCTTGGAGCGTATTGTTACTGCTTCAGGGCCTGGGTTTGGTGATTGGCAGTGGCGGCTTGCCACCTTGCCATTTGCATTTGGAGGGCTTGGTGTTTATTCTGCGGGAGATGTTCGTCATTATGCTTTTCTGGCTTCTCGATTACAGTCTGCTGGGTTGCAGACCAAGCTCTTACGTCATACGGGTATTGTTGGTCTTGGTCGTGCTTTTGAAGATGCATTGGGTCTGTTTAATAATACGGTTGGGTTTGATATTTTAGGTAATCCGAGTGAGGCCGCTGCCCCAATACTCATGAAGAAATTAGCAGATGTTTATTTCACAAAGGTTACCGCTTCTGCAGAATCCACTTTTTCGTTATCTCCCAGACAATCGGCCTTATGAAAATCACAGCAGGGTGATCACACATCTGCTTGGCTAAGGGCAGTCCCTATTTTGGGGTTGGGTCAGACGATGAACGCAAAGACTTACCGATGTGTGTTGTGCTACCGGTTAGGTGTTCCATTGCTCTCTATCTCGACGGCATGGTCTGCCTGTTCAAGGGTTTTTACTGGGGATATTTTCGGGGATCACGCCGTGTCTTGTGCTGGTATGGTGGGTATTAAGCATCGACATAATATTGTTCGGGATTCCCTTGTTGATGTTTGTTATCGATCTGGGATTTCAGCGAGAAAGAAGGTTGACATTGGGTTGTCTGGAGGGAACGACAGGGCCCTCAGACCTGCAGATGTGTTACTTTATTCCTGGGATTGTGGTCGCGATGTTTGTGTTGACTTGACAGGGTCTTCTCCTTTGACGCAGTCTGGGCTTTCTGACTTTGTCCCTGGACGTGCTGTGGTTGATGCGGCTCGTCGGAAGCGGGTCAAGTACGAATCTAGCTGTCAGGCGATTGGTTATGGTTTCATTCCTTTCTCATTTTCTTCCCTGGGGGAATTAGAGAAGGAGACTGTTTCTTTGCTAAAGCGGGTTCAGAAGAGTTCGATGGCGCAAGATGTTAGTGCCGGTGCTGCTGCTCATATTTTTACTAGGATAGGTTTTGCTATTGCTAGAGGTGTGGGGGCCCAGATTGTCTCTAGGCTTCCCACTAATTTTTTGTAAGTTTTAAAACTTTTAAGTTTTATTATTATTATTATTATTATTATTATTATTATTATTATTATTATTATTATTATTATTATTTTATTATTATTATTATTATAAATAGTTATTACATTCAAGCATTATATTGGATCAAGAATCAGCAATTAACGGTTAACACTGTTAAAATTTTTAATTTTTGTAGAAAATATTATAAAGCAACAAAAAGGTTGGTCATATAGAGGTTATACCTGAATTTGATGGTGCTTTTGGCCTTTAATCACATCGGGTCTTGTGTCACTCTAATTTGTCATGGGATGCCATTCATCACCAAAAGTTTTTTGGGTCACTTATACCATTTTACGAGTATCACTTTTCATTTTTAATTTAAAATCAGTTGGTTGTAACTGAAATTTGGATCTTTAGACTTTATGAAATAGATTAATATCGTGAACAGAAGATCGTTGATCCTTAAATGTAAGGTGTTTGTGTGAAAGTAACGAACGAAAACAATATTTTCTTAATTTTCGAAAGTAATACGATGGCAATATCTAGTATTAGCTAACCCACAACACTCATAATTAAGTTTCAATATCAATGTTTATTGAAAAAAAGCATGTGACGATAAAATCAAGGAATTATCACTTAAATGTTCATTTTTTCTACTTTTTTCTTTTATAATCCATAATTTTTTTTTTTGATAATTTGCGCGCGCAAGGGCGTAAGATACCTTTTTGCGACCTTACTCCCCAGTGAAAGCAAGGACGCATGGTGACTTTTTGCTCATGCCTGCATATCATAATCAATGTTTTCTTTCAGACAATACATCAAACACTTTACGTGCATCTTAGGTACTTATTGGCATTATCGAACCATTTACATAAAAATGACCCCCTTTTAGTTTTTGTTTTGGTTTTTGCACGTGTTAGATCCAAAAAGATATGTTAAATGAGTTGAAAGTCGTTCAAGATTTCTCAATACAAGAGAAAATAATGCTTGAAATTTTTGAAATGGTTGAAATAGTGCACGTAATGTGTTTGATGAAATGTCTGAAAGATACATTGATTATAATATGCATGCATGAACAAGAGGCACCTTGCGTCATTGCTCAACGGTGGAAGCAAGGTCGCAAGAGGCACCTTGTGTCCTTACTTTCACCGGAGAGCAAGATCGCAAAAAAACATCTTGCGCCCTTGGGACTTGCGGGGATAAATTGTCAACTTCTTTTTATGAGTTCTGAGGTAAAAAAAAAAAAGTAGAAAAAATGGTCATTTAGGTGATAATCCTCAAAAAAAAAATCAAATCAAATAAACATGATTGGGATAAGAGTTATAATTAAGAGTGACAGTGTTAATAAAAAAAAAGATTTAAATTACAAACACACAATAAATAGTTTACTATGGAATTCTAACTTACAATTTCAAATTTCAATGAGTTTTCTTAATATCGTGAGATCAAAATTCATTTGATAATGGTAATAGTGTGTGTATATATGATCAAAATTGAAACGAGAATCACAAAAACATGAAGAACTGCGAGAACTTTTTAATTACATGATTTTTTTATATTTATATTCATAAATTCCATATATATGTTATTTAATGTTAATATTCAATAATTAATTAATATTTAATATAAAAAGTTAAAAGAAAATAAAACAGAAAAAGAGGTATCCGTCGGTAGATTTCTTACTTTTGGGACATGTGTGTATACCCTTGAGTTTCGTTGTCCTTTTGTCCTCTCAGAATGTGTACACGTTTCTGAAATCTTTTGACTATCCTTTCGGTTAAATTTATATTAAAAAAATAGTTATAACAATTCGTTATCGTTCGGGTGTTCGGGAGTTTTATATGTGATATAATAATGTTGAGAGAAAGTTGTGCGAAACATTTGTTATGATAAATTTATGAGTAATGTAAACTCCTCAAACTCGGTCTTAAAAATAAAAGTTCGAAATTCTGAAATTAGAAGTACATATTTAATGTTTTAATTATTAAAGGTCCCTTACAAACATAACTGAAATTTTAAGAGGAAAATAATTTAATCTGTGTATTATCTTCTACCGTATCTTCAAACTCTCCTCTCACAACGGAGTCCAACAATTACACAATTTCACCTATGTGATTATTAAAGTAAATTTTTGGCGCGCGATTATTCTTCATATGATGTCAAATGCAACAATGTCATATATAAACCTCATCTCCTCGGATTTTTGGATATGTTATCAAATTCTCGACAACAATTTAAGTTAATTAATTTTCTGTATGTCCATGTTTTATTGTCACTTTAGATTTGTAATCACCACTTTGATATGCGGATTGATATTCCGTATGAAAGTACCTCAATTTAAGGAGTTACAATCGTGATAAATTTATGAACATTATTATATTTATTTTATAATCTAGACAAAAGAATAACTAATTAAATATTTTACAAGATATATAATTCCCATGATATAAAACCATGTGGTTGTTCACCGAAAACGGGCTAACATCGGGTTGATTATAGAAAATGTAGGACGTTTTTCTTATTTTTTGGGTTCTACTATGAAAGGAAAAATACTTCATTATTCATTTTGTACCACTACACATGTTGGGCCTCGGGAGGGAAACGCAAAATGAGTTTGACAAACGTGACGAGATTTTTATTCTTTTGAGTGCAAGTTTATTTGGTATCGTAAGAAAAACCTAAATGTAAATTGAAAAAACAAAGAAGAATACACAAACGAATACATTAGCAAGAAGAAAAGGCAAAGGTTATAAGGGAAAGGGATAACAAGTAGAATAAGGAGTACTACATATTTCTCTTTTAGAAAGGCACGAGTACTACATATTTGTTTGAAACATAGACTATTCATTTGAACTTAATAGTACACATTTTTATTTTTATTTAAGCGTTCAATTTCATTTTTATCTAATCAAAATGATTTACGTGAAAAAGGGGAAAAAAAATAATTACAGACAATGTAATATTTGTAATTTTCTCAAATTATGTGTATTATAATAATAATAATAATAATAATAATAATAATAATAATAATAATAATAATAATAATAATAATAATAATAATAATATTATTATTATTATTATTATTATTATTATTATTATTATTATTATTATTATTATTATTATTATTACAGTAAGAATAAAAGGACAATCTCTTCTATTATGAAATTTTTTTTGTTAAAAATTTAAATATTGATCTTTAGATAATCTTATAACTTTGAATTTTAATCATCGATTTGAATTATGTTGTCATATTTGTCTTTCTTCAAATTACTATTAATTTGAAGTTTAACAATTTGAATTTCAACTATTAATTGAATCTGATAACGTAATAAAAAGTACTTTGTTATTCTAATTCTAATTATTTTATATTCATTGATATTATTATTTCACGTAATATATACTAATTATTAATTTTACTAAATCGTGAATTATAAAGTAGCGATCATTTAAATAATATATAAAATCGAATTTTGGCCAAAAATAATTAAAATAGTTAGGCAATGAGAAGCATCAAGAGTAAAAGAAAGTAAAAGAAAGGGGGAAAAGGACAAACTAAATGCTTTATCTTCGGTCTCACCTTTACTTAAAAAAATAATATTAATTAACTATAAGTTTTATCTGTTTATTGCATTAAGAATATATTGTATTGTATTGTGTTTTTTTACATAAAAATTAGAGTCAAAAAGGTAGTGAAAAACTAACTTCTTTGAGATCAGTCGATGATGATGGAGTGCACCCCATTATCAACTCCTCCAATCCTGATGTTGATCTCCCTCCTCCCATCTTATGATGATGATGTTCTTGTTCCTGAAATCACCAAAACAATAATAAAATATTAATATTAATATTAAAATAGGTAAATATTATCCAAACTCTTTTAAAAAATATTCTTAACCATTACGTTTAGATTTAATTAATAAAATACAACACTGCTCCTATACACATACATGCGCACATACATGTATATACATGCTACCATTTATTTATATAAACTTGATATAAAACCTATGATAAAGTATTGTACATTTGTACTTCTTGAGAAAAACAATAGTATGTTATATTATATATTATATATATATATATATATATATATATATATATATATATATATATATATATATATATATATATAATAGATAAATTAATAAAGTTTAAAATATTAATAATTACTTGTTCCCAAGTTAGCTTACAACAAAGCAAAAATACTCAGTCCCTGTGTATGTTTGTCTTACAGATTTTGGTGGATCGTGGATGCCACTTGAAACATAGTAATATTTTTCAAATCAACAAATGATCATGCATGCATATATGTATCAAGTTAATTATATATATATATATATATATATATATATATATATATATATATATATATATATATATATATATATATATATATATATATATATATATAAATCAACAAATGATCATGCATGCATATATGTATCAAGTTAATTATATATATATATATATATATATATATATATATATATATATATATATATATATATATATATATATATATATATATATATATATATATATATATATACTTACTCCGTATATATGTTACACTCTATTTTCTAATTTCTTTGTGAAATATAACATATCCGTAACATAGTTTCTGACTAACCTTTTTTTCAACAGTGTGACTAACTTAATCCTTACATCACGTTACGTGCTTTAAAAATAAAGAAATATATGTCACTTATTGTAAAAAAAAAAAAAAAAAAAAAAAAACTAAACTAAATTTCACTTATAATAATTAGATTAAAATTAAATTGAATTACCTGAAAGTTGCTCATGATTCTTGAGGCATGGAACGAGTCCTCGTCAATCATATTAATAGAGGTATGATGAAGTGGATGTGAATGTGGATGTGGCGATATGAGAGTTGATACAGAATGAGTTGGCCGGCTGACGTGGAAACCAGCGGCTGACATTTGGTGCTGATGTGGCATCTGTTGTTGCGTCATGTGAAGCTGTTGCTGCTGCCTTTGTAGGTCTTGCTCATCACACGTGATACCTATTTCTCTTCCGGTTGATGCCTCACCTCCAGTTGTACCCACCTACATCAAACAGTTGTACAATTGACTGCTTTGCATGGTTGTACTCTGACCACGACATATAATAAAAATGTACAACAGATAATGCACAAAATAACATATGAGATAAAAGGTTAGAAGCAAGGTAGAGTTGGGTTTGCTGATAGCACAAGCAAAGTAAAATAACAAAAGCAACCTTCAAACCATTTTGAGTTCATCCCTTAACCTTGCACTCAACTAATTTCCAAAATCATGGCCCTCATTTCATGCCCATAAGTTAGCGAAATCGTACAAAATTAAAGGCTGTACAAATATAATATTAATATTTGATATTTGATTGATAATTTTAATTTCTTCAAAATTATTTTAGAATTTCGTATGTATGGATCTAACTATATATGTGGTCCTAAAAACTATGATAAACTGTCAACCAATAAAAAATTTTATTCTTTTACATAGTTTAATTGTCATAGCGCGCATTGATTATAATTGAAATATATATGTCTGGTTGCTTCATGAAAAAAACAACATAGATAAAATAAAATGAGTATATTATATACGGATCGGAGTATCATGTTTCATTGATAAAATAAACGAGAACATTCACATATAGCGGTTTTTTACCAAATCTAATCAGTATTGTTATGTATCATTGAAATATATAGAAGAAATCCAAGGAATATAATAACGAATATAATTAAACATTTAATATTTTATGTGCATGACATTTATTTGTTTAATTGATTTTAAGGACTATGATTTATAGAATTGATGTCAATATGAAATGAAGCTATATATTGTGTTACAAATCAAACAAGAAAAAACATACCTCATCGAAGCTCTTTCGAAACGGGACAAAGCTAAAATGATCAACACCTTTTAGATGTTGCATTTGATCCATTGGATTGTAACTTGACATAACGGCACTAACACTAACTGCCGAAAGTTCGTCCATATTATTATGAGTAGAAGCGGTTGTTGCAGTTATGTTGATTTCTTTAGACGAAGAACAACTACCACTTCCGCTTCTACTATCTCTTCTATTCATTTCGTTACTAACCCCTTCATTAATGGCTATAACATTCGATAAAACATTATTGTTACTAGCCCTTTCGGACCAATTGCATTGTCGTGGTTGAGTTTGATAAAATATTTTTGACACCACAAGCTCGCCTTCACGCTCCTCTTCGTGCAGTCCAAGATGGTATTGATGCATTACCCAATTGGTCTTTTCTGGTTTTCGGTTCTTACCAAAGTTTGTGTAGAGTACTAAAATTTTCTTGCACCCTTTTTGCTTTTGATTAACCAAAACTGGTCGAGTTTTGCCAGTTTTGTGCCAACGAGTCTCCCCACCTTGTAGATCACATTCGGTTTGGATCTTTCTTCTTTTTCTTGTCCCCGTTGTGTAAGCCTTCGAAGGCCGATGGAAAAAATGTCTACTCAATCCATCTCTTGTAACTCCTAAAACATCAAATAATTAAGTAATTTTATTAATATCTTGTATAATGATACTTTCTTTATTTCATACTTGTTACAAAAATCGTCATTTTCAAAACAGAAAAAAGAAGAAAATATAAAAGAAAATACATATAGCTTAAGTTTCTTTCGTTGCACACAATCTCTCAAACTTGTTCAATTCATCTTGACATATTTCATTCTGGGTATTTTGGTAAATATCTAGTTTGCAATGAAGTAAGGAATTATATACACAAAAATCATAAGTCTTGGTCACCACCCATCCATAAATTTGAAAAGCAAAAGTAGATTTCTAGGTGTAACGAAACAAGAAACCCTAAAATTGAAAAAATAAAAACACATTAATTATGTATATATATTTCCTTTATCAAAGACAAGAAGAAGTGTACATATATTCATAGTAAAACCTAACACTTGAATTTGGGACAAACAACTTATGTTTTCTTGTTTATGTGTTAAAGTTTCTTTCAAGAAACTCACCGAAAAGCAATATATTTGATACAAAAAACCAATCAATTAATTTAATTGATAACGACAACCGTGTACGTTCAAATTATCCATGCGAACATGATCGAAAAGAATGATCACCTGGAAGCTTTTCAGGATGTGTATAACAAATCCCATCTTCACCTTCAATTGTAGGAATGAACTCGTCAATCAACGGATGAGATTTGAAGTTCTTGGCTTCAACTTTGGCTTCAAGATGTTCAATTAATTCTTGGTCAGATGGATCAAACTTTACTCCAGCTGGTAGACCAACCCAATCCTGCAAATGATCTCAACAACTCATTAAACTAGCTAGTTACAAAAATCAATCAAATAAAATAATTTCTTATTATGCATGTTAGACGAATATGGTGTAACAAGTTATATAACTAAAACTATTAAATAATTAATGACAAAACAAAATTGTTTTTGAGTTGAAGTCCTTGTTAATAAGTTAAATAAAAAGAAAAATTAGTAAGTTGGTATTGAATAAAGTAGATAGAAATAAGCATGAAGTTTTTTTAAATAGAAAAAAAAACTTCAAATTTGGTGCTAAAATTAAATTCAAGAAATAATTTGCATAAACCTATATTCTTTTAATTGAATTGATTATTGATTATTTATCAAAATATAGAAAGAATATTTTCAGAAAGATTTAGTTAATTATTCGTAGGATTAGAATTGAAGTACGTACCGGTTTTCCTTCAAGGCGATGACCACAACCTGGACAGTGTTTGGATCCACATAATTGATGTTCTTCAAGCTTTGCATCAATCAGATCAGAGCTGCTAATATTCATTCTTGTTTGATCCACTCTATTCATTTAATTAAACACCAATCAACTTAACTCAACTTCATCATCGTATCATATCACCTAAAATCTGATATCTGAAATAAGAATCAAAAGAAAAATACTAAACCGATCAATCAATCAAAAATTATCTTTTCAAATGAAATTTAGTATTTTTTTTATGATGAGTAAGAAGAAATTAAGCTAAAAACACATATGTATATATGTTAAGTTGGAGAGTATAGTAGCTAGCTCAATGAGATAGATATATTCTTGAAAAGTGAAAATATCCTTCTTTTCAACAAATACTACTATTTGAAGGATGGAGAGTATGTATGTATGTATGTATGCATATATGTATGTATGTATGAATGAACTTTAAACATTAAAAAAAAAAAAAAAAAACCGAAGAATTCCTTCAAACTCTAACTGAAATCGAGAGAGATAAAGATAAAGTTAATTTGGCTCTAATTCACTCACTATATATGTATATGTATAATAATTAATTGATAATACCAATATAATATAGTGTATACATACACATACACATATATGTATATATAGATGTGGAAACACGCATGTACATGTAGCAGCACCTTTTCTTAGCTCTTTCCTAATTTAAGCTATTTAACTAGCTAGGCGGTTCATATGACCCTTAGACACTTTAGCTATGTGTACGTATATATCTGTATGTATAAAAAAACATACACACACATATATTATATATTACATGTATATCGGTATATGTATATGTATATTATGTACTTCCGTATTACGGAGTATGTGTATTATATAAGAAAGAGACAGAGAGAGAGAGACATAATATGTGTATACGTATGTGTATGTTGATATGAAAAGCACAAAGCACACAGAAATTAAAGATTTGGTTTGAGAGTATTGACCGCTAAAGCAAAAGTTATAAGCGGAATATATAATACTAACTGTCTGGTTTCATTTTTCGTTAATTTATCAATATTAAAATAAATTTTATTTTGCTCCAATAATTATTCCACAAAGTAAGAGTGTATACTACGGTTCGATCAGTAGCTTGTACCCTTTCCCTCTCAATGTAGTTGTCTACTTATAACAACAGACATATTAAAAAATATTATTATTATACTCTACGTTTTATTTAATTTAGTATACTATTTTAAATTTTGCTTTATAACCATTTTTTTTACATGCCTACCTTAGGAATATAGAAATTTACTAGCGAAATGACCCGTGAAACCACGGATTTGTTTAAACAAAACAGTTTAATGATATATTTGAGGTATTAAGTGAATTTAAACGCTAAAGTCATTTAGTTTAATGACCCGGCGGATTCCAACTAAGAAACTTCTCGTTGTCCTTACAAACACATTGATGTACTTAACTTGATCGGAATAAATGAACTACATTTATTCTCTCACCATCATCTTCCAATTTTCATCACAATTACTATTTTCCTTGTCATAAAAATCTACAATAGAACTTTTTATTGAGACGTGTATTTCACATACATATATAACGTAATTAAACTCGCAAAGAGAACTTTAATTGAATTTGAATAATAATATAATGATAATTAACGAGAGTGAATTTTTTTCCCGAAACAAGAAATAAATAAATAAGTAGATTAAAAACATGAAATAAATAAATAGGTAGATTAAATTTAATTAATCATTAATTATATTAATGACCTCACCTTAAGGGCTTAGATTTTTTTCTTTTTCTTTTTGATTTTTTATTAACAAAGGAATTAGCCTAATAATGACATCATCATTATAGGATTTTAATGGAAACTATAGAAGATATATATATATATATATATATATATATATATATATATATATATATATATATATATATATATATATATATATATATATATATATATACTAGTGAAATAACCCGTGGAATCACGAGTTTGTTTAAATGAAACAGCTTAATGATATGTTTTATGAAATGCCCCGTTCATATCGATTATAAACGTTACATAATAATTGATTTCATTGCGAGGTATTTGACATATATATGATACATTTTACAAACATTGCATTCGTTTTTAAAAGACAAACTTTCATTTTATCGAAATTTGACGGCATGCATACCATTTCATAATATATCCAAACTATAAATGACTTAATAATAATCTTGTTGAACTCAACGACTCGAATGCAACGTCTTTTGAAATATGCCATGAATGACTCTAAATAATATCTCTAAAATGAGCAAATGCACAGCGGAAGATTTCTTTCATACCTGAGAATAAACATGCTTAAAAGTGTCAACCAAAAGGTTGGTGAGTTCATAGGTTTATCATAAACAATAAAATTCATAATTTTGATAGACCACAAGATTTAAATGTGCATGGTACAAATGGGCCCGAATCCTATACTCACCTGTAATGTACATGCGATTTCTTTTAAATACAGTACACATATCTCGCGCACGAAACCATTTTTCAACAATTCTTTATAACGGTACACATATCTCGTGTACAAAATATCATACACATAACATGTGTATAAAATCATTCTCTCTATACATAATCTCTGTTTGGTATCCGACCTTAACATTTAATGCGCATCATGAATATCCCCAAAATAAACAGAACTTTCAGTCTGTAATAAATATATAAACCTCGAAGTACTAAACACCATGCCCACTAGCTCTTCTGTCTAGTGAACATTCTGGGTGGGGGTGTTAAACCCGGTAGCTACCTTTAGGATTCGCGTCAATTAGTAGGCAATTATAACGTCCAAACTAATTCTTAGGTTACCAAACTATAATAATCAGGGAGAAATATTCAATATAATAACCAACAGAACCTCTCGTCTGTATAATAATTCATTAGAGGAATATTTTTCTTGTGCCTATCTTGTCAAACATTTATAAAAGCATTTCATGTATTCTCAGTCCCAAAAATATATATTGCAAAAGCATTTAATAAAAAGAGATCAAATAAACTCACGCATATAAATATTGTAAAACAGTCATTAAAACTTTGCATGAATTCACAGTCCAAAAATGTAATGAGTAAAAGGGAGCAAATGAACTCACAATACTATATTTTGTAGTAAATGTAACGACCTTGGATTTTCCAACGTTATTTATTAATAATTATTATTATTAATACCTATGATTAAACGAATGTATGTTATTACATTTACTTGTTACCATGATTGATCATACTTGACTTTAAATGCCCGAAACGTCTTTGTGACTTACGTACATTACACGAATAATATTTTCACATATTATTTACATTCATGATTAAGTTTTATTAATCATTTTAATTAACTAAGGTTATTAGTTAGTTACTTGGGCTTTAATTGGATTAACTTGTTAAATACTTGATCTTGGGCTTTGATTAATACTAGTGGACTTAGAGCCCAACCTACATCTTTAATGGACTAAGTTAGCCCATTTGTGTATGCAAGTATTACTTTCAACTTAACTAAATTACTTAGGCTCATGGAATCAAGTTACAAACTCCTTACACCTAGTTCCCATGCATGGCCATATAATAACCAACCTTTTAAGACTTTTACATGTAAGATCTAGTGGTTCTTTTCCTCCCTCTTGTTTCCCTCTAGGCCGTCGGCCTTTGTGGTCTTTGTGGGGTGTTTTGTTTCAAAATTTGTTATCATATCTACTTGTAAACTTCATTCTTTCCAAAACACACACTACTTGCATTTCTTTCTCTCTCATTTTTCTCTCAAGATTGTAAGTGTCATGAACTTTTCTCTCCCTTCTTTTTCTCTTGTAAAACCGTGGCCAAAGACACCCCTTTAATCATCATCATTTGCTTGTTTTTACATGTTCATTGTTAATGTTACTTACTTGTAGTTGTTATTGTTGTTTACTTACTATTTTCTAAGAAGCAAACTTGTTAGTTTGATTCTTCATCTATCTTGTTCTTACAAGACATACAAGAACAAAACTCTTTAGTTTATATTCTACATACAATACTTTAAAAAGATTTAAGTTCATGAGTTGTGAAATCATTACTTGTAATTCATGTTTGTAAACTTAAAGTTTACATTCTTAAAGATCAAACTTTGATTTGAATCTTTAAAGTATGAAACCCATGAACTTATTACTTGTTACTTAGTTTATTTCTTTATATTATGTACTTTAATGTGATGACCCAGAAATTTCGACTAAACTTAAACTTAATCTTTGTATGATTAACATTTCCGACACGATAAGCAAAGTCTGTAAAACTGAATCTCAAAATTTTTGAATTACTTTTATATATTTAAATACCCTTCGGTTGTTTTCGACGATTCGCGAACAATTATATGTAAATAGATACATATATACTATAACATGAAAAGGTAACAATGTATTAATTTTTTGATACCGTACATTAAACTTATTGGTTTAAATATCTATTTGAATGTATATGATAAGTTGAAATATTTATTATTAAAATTTATTTATAAATAACTTCCAATGTGTATTTAAAAACTGATTTATGTATATTAAAAAGATATATACATATATATAATAAACGATAGTAACATTCGTTTATTGATTCAATTGATATTTAGATAAGTTAACTAAAGCGTTTAAGATGAACCAGTTAAACACTAATTTGCTACAGTGTTTTCAAATTGCCACATTACTCAAAATGCTACAGTGTTTTCAAAAATCACTATTTGCTACAGTGAAATTGACTTTGCTACAGTGAATTGCTACAGTAATTGCTACAGTGAATTGCTACAGTAAAACACTATTTCAAAATAAAAATGTATATGTTATATATATATTAACAAATAGCGAGACGATGATTTATAGAAGTAAATGACCAAAACATTTGAAAGTTTAAGTTATACTATGAATGGTATAGTTTATGAATAATTTAAGGCTATATTTTGACAAAGGTACGTGACACGAAACGTAAAATGCAAGTGTTCTAAAGGTACGAAAGGACATTCGAAAAACCGGAACCGGGACATAAGTCGAGTGATGACGTACGACTTATCGAAACAAAAATTACAAGTCAACTATGCACGTGAATTTAATATAATATATAATTAATTATATAAATTATATATATTATATTTATATTAATTTAATATTATGTCGACAAACAAGAAAACAAAAATTTGTGAGCTGGAATCTGAGGCCATGCGATCGCATGGCCACAAGCCTATAAATCCATGCGATCGCATGGAGGCAAAAGTCTGGCCTGATGCTATAAAATGGCATTTTGCTCGACACATTAACACACACACATACATATTACTCCGTATTTATTTTATTATTATTATTATTATTATTATTATTATTATTATTATTATTATTATTAAGATTAATATTATTAATAATCTTATTATTATTATTAATTAGTATTATACATAAAATACTACGACGAGGTTATGAGCTTGTCACTTTCAAAATGGTTTCCAAGCGAGCTAGAGCTAAGAAAATTATGGGTTATTGCCAAGAAAATTATGGGTAATGTTCGGGGGTATTTTTGTGAATCAAACCTCGTGTTTATCATCTCCGATGCGTCTACGTGCTTTCCTACAATATTGTATACCAATATTAAACAGTGAGTTTCATATGATCCCTTTTACTCCCTACATTTTTGGGCAGAGAAAACATGCAAATGCTTTATTAACCGATATACAATATTTATATGCGTGAGTTTCATCGATCCCTTTTTAATTGCTTTTGCAATATATATTTTTGGGCTGAGAATACATGCACTTTATTTTAAACGCAATGGATACAAGTACATACTAAATTCTACACTGAGTTTGAACCGAAAATCTCTTAGCTTTGGTAACTGTTAACTGCCAGTTATAAGAACTGGTGGGCGCGAGTAGTAGTATATGGATCCATAGGGCTTGATATCCCCGTCCAAGCTAGAGCACTAGCCTTTTAAAGGACGTATGCTATTTGAGAAGCGTACACGTGGTTTGCGTGTATTATTAAGATGATTATACAAAAGGGTACAAATTATATAAACGTTAATGTTTAGTTACCAGGGTGCTCAATTTTGTAGAACCGATTGATAAACGTTTCGGATGAAACAACTGAAATCTTGTGATCCACCTTTTATGTAAAACCTATTGATAAACGTTTTGAATAAAACAACTGAACTTTTTGTAATCCACATTGATATACGGATTATGTGTAATATTAAAACTATGAACTCACCAACCTTTGTGTTGACACTTGAAGCATGTTTATTCTCAGGATTCTAGAAGTCTTCCACTGTTTACTTATACGTGATACAAGATATGTGCTTGGAGTCATACATGCTATATACAAGAAACTTGCATTCACCAAACCATTACCATGTATCTTATTTTGACTGTATTGTCAACAGATGTATTATTGTAAACCATTTAAATGGTGATTGTCTATATGTAGGAATCATCAGATGTTAAAAACCTGGAATTTATATATTCATTTATGAAATACCTTTTCAAACGAATACAATGTTACAAAATGTATCACATAGAGGTCAAATACCTCGCAATGAAATCAATGAATGACGTGTTCGTCCATATGGATTTGGAGCGATCGTCACTTTTAATTTCATGTTTGTTGGTTTTAGTGGTCAAATGTTACAAGTTAACTTTGATCTCATTTTTCTTGAACTAAAAATTAACTTTGAAAGTTCAAGAACATGTAAGTAAGCTTTCTTTAACTATAACTTTGTACATTTATGTTAGATCTAGACGTTTGGGTCTAGGATCTTCAAGATCTAACTAAGAACTAAGTTCTACAACTTAAGATCTTGATTTCATAAGTTCACTTTCAAGTTTGTAACTTATTATTACTTTTATAGTTCATGTATGTGTTAAATCTAAGACTTTGATGTAACTTTGGTTCATCAAAACACTTGCAACACTTAAGTGAGTTGTGCTTCATGTCTTAGACTTACACTTGGGTTATGATGGTCAAACCTTGGTGAAAATGATGTAAACACGTCAAAGAGTTGTACACTTGAAGCTATATGCATCAAGGATGAGAACCATGATAAGCATCGAGCACCAAGAACCACCGGAACCTACTGACCCTACTATTTTACTGTTTCTGTGTCTGACCTGTACGACCTGGGCTACTGTAAAGATGATTTTCAGACCTGGGCTACTGACCCTAGATAAGTTTTCATATAGGACTCGTCTTAATCCGAGTTACGGTTTAGGATTTATGGCTGTGACGACCCGAAAATTTCCGACTAAATTTAAACTTTATCTTTATATTATTCTGACACAATAAGCAATGTTTGTTAAGTTAAATCTCAAGGATTTTAAACTATGTTTATACATTCATTTAAACCTCGACCAAATTTCAATGATTCACGAACCATTAAATGAACATATAAGAATATGTATGTATATGTGTATATGTTATAAATTGAAAATGTCAACAAAGTATTTAAAAGTATAATGCTTTATATGAACGTATTTGTTTCAATATGATTATCGACTAAATAAAAAAAATATATTAAATGATTGAATTATCAGAAACATTGAATTATGATTACAAGTCTCTGTTGAGAGGTCCACTATGATTTGAGAAATCTATTCCTCTTAACGATATTCGGAATAATTTGTAAAGCTATTTATAAATAAAAATAAAAAGTGTTATTTATGAAAGTTAGATAAAAGCTAGTGGAGAATTGGTTTCCATAATATTCTATTAATCTATTTTCAAACGTACAAAAACGTTTTCAGTTTAAAAAGAACTTTATTATTAAAACGTATATAACTTTTATAAATATCTAGAATCACTTTTGACAACTCATTACTTAACCAGTATAATAAATATAATGATATTTATATTTTATTTCATTAAATATATATAACGATTTAAATTAATATTATATATATTTATACGCGTATTATACATACATAGTTTTTATACTTTTACTATACTTTAACTTTACCTTTACTTTACTTTACCTTTACTTAAACTTTAATAATTCACTTTAATAATTCATACTTTAATAATTCACTTTAATAATTCATACTTTAATAATTCACTTTAATAATTCATACTTTAATAATTCACTTTAATAATTCATACTTTAATAATTCACTTTAATAATTCATACTTTAATAATTCACTTTAATAATTCATACTTTAATAATTCACTTTAATAATTCATACTTTAATAATTCACTTTAATAATTCAAAAATCTATTATAAATAGAATTCAATAGGTTTCATTATTTCATAGAAACTTGAAAATATATTTCTCTAAACTCTCTCAATCGATTTACATATATATATATATTTGCTCTATATTATTTCAAGATATTATTAGTATACATAAAATATTACGACGGAGTGATGTCCGAGTGATTTCAAAATAGTTTTTTGAATGAGTCGAAGCTAAGGAAATTATGGGTTATAGCTATGGAGGTGATGGGTATGGTTCATGGGTATGCTCGTGAGGTCAATCTAGTGTTTATCATCTCCGTTGCGTCTACGTGTATCCCTGATTAGTGCTCGAGTATATAGGATTATGCATGCTTGTACATTCGATATTGTCCTTAGATAGGTTTGTTGAATCCTGAATTAGATACATATGCTACTGAGATAGGGTATATGATATGCATGTCATTGGAAAGCTAGCGAAAAATTAAGAACTTTTCATTGAGATATCGAATGGTTTCGATGAACGGATTTGAAGTTATAGTCAACTGAATTTTAGTATTATTGTTAAAATGATTATTATTACTATCGTCGTTATTATTTTAATAGAAATATCATTGTTATTATAAAATATCATTATTACTATTATGTTAGTATTATCATTTTATCATAATAACATTTTTAGTAAATATAAATATTGTTATTTTTTATAGAATAATAATAATTATTATTACAAAATAATACAACTTTTACTTATTATTATTATGATCAATATTATTTTATCAAATAAATAGGGGATACAAAGATATTTTTCACCATGCTTTATATAATTACATTAATAATACTTACCACTATAGTTTTAAGATATTAAGTGAACTCTATAAATTTTACTACTTAAGATATATAAAAGTATATTTTATCATATATAAACGTTAATATAAATTTTTATTAATAACTGACTTTTATTATTATAAAATCTAATAAATATATTTAAACATATAAAACGACTATAGTTAAGTTATATAATAAACACGTATAAATTTTAGAAGTCATTTTGGGTCAAGTTGACTTTTGTTGACTTTTGCATATTAGTCTCGAGCATTAGGATTGTGGTACACTATGACTTGACCAAAAATTGTTAGACAAATATTGATCAACATATAAATATATATAATTAATATAGGTTCGTGAATCCGAGGCCAACCTTGCACTTGTTAAATGACGTTATATGTATTTTTACTACGAAATACAGTATGGTGAGTTTCATTTGCTCCCTTTTATATATATTTTTGGGACTGAGAATACATGCGCTGTTTTTATAAATGTTTTACGAAATAGGCACAAGTACTAAAACTAATTCTACGTGGGTTTAAACCAGAAATATACCCTTAGCTTGGTAACATTAAACTACTTGTCTATGTACGGTAGGCGCGAATCCTAAAGATAGATCTATTGGGCCTGACAAACCCCATCCTGACTATGGGATGCTTTAGTACTTCGAGGTTATTTTAAACACACCTGATCTGGTGTACTTCAGAGGGTAAAACATGAACGTTAAGGCTTGTTACCGGGTGCCTACAATTTATAGAATACTCTTATACACTTGCGAGTGTACATATATTTATAAACGGAAATCTTGTGGTCTATTAATATATTGAAATGATTGTTATGATAAACCTATGAACTCACCAACCTTTTGGTTGACACTTTAAAGCATGTTTATTCTCAGGTATTAAAGAAATCTTCCGCTGTGCATTAGCTCATTTTAAGGATATTACTTGGAGTCATTCATGGCATATTTTGAAAGACGTTGCATTCGAGTCATTGAGTTCATCAAGATTATTATTATGTCAATTATAGTTGGATGTATTATGAAATGGTGTGCATACCGTCAACTTTCATTGTAAAGAAAGTTTGTCTTTTAAAAACGAAAGCAATGTTTGTAAAATGTATCATATAGAGGTCAAAATACCTCGCGATGTAATCAACTATTGTGAATCGTTTATAATGTATATGAACGGGTCCTTTCAGTTGGTATCAGAGCGGTGGTCTTAGCGAACCAGGTCTGCATTAGTGTGTCTAACTGATAGTCGTTAGGATGCATTAATGAGCCTGGACTTCGACCGTGTCTGCATGTCAAAAGTTTTGCTTATCATTTTTGTCGGAAATTGCCTGCTTATCATTCTTAGTCTAGACACGTCTTACTGCATTGATTGCATGAATAGTGTATAGACAAAATTCATATCTTAGCGTATCTGCTAATCCATATCTTAGCGTATCTGTTACTGTAAAATTTGCCTGACATATCCCGTAATTTCCTCCGTAATCTACGAAATCTTTTGCGCTATATATATAGATATTCTATGTAATTAGAATACCACCCGATAGCCGAAAAATCATTTCATATCAAAAAATTCTTTATTCAATCGAACGAAATGGAATTCGTCATTAGTTCAAGTCCCTCGAATTCGATATGGAATCCCACTCAAGCTCCGAAAGCAGTGTGACCGGAATGGATCAACCAATTAGCCATCATCTATTATGAATGAAGTGGGGATAGGTTCGTAGCCTCCTCAATAATTGGAGACAAGAAGAAGGTGATCCCTTCCATCCACCACATTGCCCTCTTGGCGATGAACCTGAAGCACTTACCGGTGAACCGATCCGAAACACCATTTTCTCCCTCATTTTCAGAGTATCTCGTCACGATTATATACTACATCAAATTCTAGATTTTATTTATCCGCTCGTCCGAACCGACAATCACCCCGGTGTAATAGAAGAAGTCAACGAGCTTCGCGCTCGAGTAGTGGCTTTAGAGAATATGGTGCAAGGGTTACAAACACCAACAAATAACGAAGTATTAATTCATAATTTCAATTTTATTGAATAAATACTCCGTAAAAGTTATGTAATTTCTAAAGTCTTTAGGGATTATTCAGTTCTAGTTTCAACCGTAAATCAAATGAGTTTAATTTAATATTAACTCATTAAATCTATGTTACATCTGAAGAAAATATGCACATATATATTTTCATAAAGACTGTAATAAAATTCTGTTGTACAAAATATTAATTGTGAAATTGTTTTTTAACGGGTAGGTAATACCCGAGAGATATATAAATTCACAATTAATATATTACATTTTTCGAATCTGATTAAGCAAATCATCAACTATACTCCCAAAATCTCACAACAATATACATTCTTGTATAGAAATCAAAACAACCATTCTCACCCAAATTTGATTACGCATTCTGATTTTGACAAATCAAAATCCAAGTCATGATTTAACAGAAGACATCACTCTTAGATTCCTACATCTTTCAAAGCTATACTTTGACTTCAAAACCGTGTTAGAACATCATATGTATATTAACGATTACAAACTGTGTTCAAACTCTCCGAAGTTTTCGAAGACATTTCAAACAATGAACAATCGAGATGATGATCCAACCATATATTACCCACATTTATGTACCTAAAAAGCTCTCGAAGCCAAAGTCATAGTTCGACGCGTATCCGTGTCAGACCCTTTGGCATTTATTAGCTAAAATGACTTTTCAATTCCTTTTCAAAGTAGACAGTTTTGTCACAGCTCCAGCAAGTCAACTTCAACTTTTCAGTCGGACTAGTCTTATTATAACCTCGATAGATACGTTGCCCTTTCGTCATCGTTACTGGGGACCTTTCATATCTCGCCACCTTAGCAATAAACTTACCAACAACTTCAATTATCTTTGACTTTTCGAAAAATCATTATATTTATTGAAATCACATCATTTACTCATTCGCATCTTGTAACGAGAATTGTCATACGAATCATCGAAAAATAGTAACCAGTATTTTGAAATCTCGCAGCATGTCTACGCCAACAGTTATATGTGTACGTAAAACGTCTATCTCCTGGACTTACATACTTTGAATGTGAAGTTCTGAAAAATATTTTGAACTGCAAACTAGTTCTTGAAATGCTGACGAAGCATCAAAAACTGTAAACGATCTTAACAGTAAAAAGTTTGATGACAAAGAATAGTAAGGTGGTAAAGCTGAGAAAAAGAGAAGGTTTGGAACTGGAAAATGGATTGAACAGACTATGAAGGAGGCTGTGGAAAAATCACAAAGACTAAATCTGCCTTCAAAGAATCCAAATGATTCAGTGCCTGCTAAAGTCATTAACGAATACCTTACTCTTTATTCTAAACCTTTACAGACAAATCTTCATCATCATCCATCAATATTAGAAATTCTAAGATATTATCATATCTTTCATTATAAATATCCGCTATATTTCTGAAGATATTTTCACAACTAATCTTATCTGAAGTCATTTATCTCTTTACCCTATCAGTGTTACATCATATAAGAAACTATTAGTTTCTATATTCTATAAACTTTCGAGTTTAAATTATGAATGTTTTGAAGTAGTGTTGGGAACTGAAGCATGAGTTAGTATAATATAATGACACTTGATCAACGTGATTATATTACAGTAAGTCATGCTGAGTTTCTAATGGGACATGATGATTCACAGACCATGCCGTCATCATGTTCCATGTTACATGACTCTTGTATTCTATTTAATCTCTAAAAATATCAAGAATATATTTTCTTGATGATTCGGTCTTTTCAGGGTATTCTGGTAAATTAACAAATCAATATCTTGCCATTACCATTTCCTTCTTAGAACATTAACTATGTTCATTCTGAAATTCATATCTGCGAATACTGGACCATTATTAACGTTGCTTAATCGCAAGTAGAAGAAACGAAAGGACAAAACTCCAAAATAGAAATTGGAGTATAAATCGCAGCAAATAGAAGGGAGCATTAACTGTGGATGTCAATGATTATAGAAGACAAAAGCAGGGGCTTTGAAATATAAGGGAAGATATAAAACCCAACAACCACCCAAAAATTATAAACCGTATATATCGATGCATATAGCAATATAAAGACACGGAAGAACTAAAAACACTATAAAACCGAGAGTATAGTAGAAGTAAATAGATTCTTCCGGAGGCAGATGAAAAAGAAGAAAGACAGATATGAAAGTGAGGAGTATATTGAGAATCAGTACTGGATGAAGCATATTGACAAATACTTTAAAATATGAGTTGAGGGAGAAAGAATAGAAGGTGTGAGTTGTAAGGAAACAAATGAGGTGGATTTATAGTGAAATACCCGACAGAGAAATCAAGATGGATTATCTTATTAATTCGAAGAGAATCATAATCTCCTTAATCACCGAAGCATCAAATCTAACATAGATTACAAAGATTTTCTTTAAATTCGGAGATCAATTGTGATGGCGTCAAAAGATATGACGAATCACTATAATCTTATTTCCTTCATTTACGATAAGTTCCCTCATACGCTTTGAGTAATCGAATTATTTTATCCATACTTCTTAGACATGATAAAACTTCATAATCGTCATAATAACATTCTCATTGTTAGCCATAACGACCTCTATCAAATTTCGGGGACGAAATTTCTTTAACGGGTAGGTACTGTGACGACCCGAAAATTTTCGACTAAATTTAAACTTTATCTTTATATTATTCTGACACGATAAGCAATGTTTGTTAAGTTAAATCTCAAGGATTTTAAACTATGTTTATACATTCATTTAAACCTCGACCAAATTTCAATGATTCACGAACCATTAAATGAACATATATGAATATGTATGTATATGTGTATATGTTATAAATTGAAAATGTCAACAAAGTATTTAAAAGTATAATGCTTTATATGAACGTATTTGTTTCAATATGATTATCGACGAAATAAAAAAATATATATTAAATGATTGAATTATCAGAAACATTGAATTATGATTACAAGTCTCTGTTGAGAGGTCCACTATGATTTGAGAAATCTATTCCTCTTAACGATATTCGGAATAATTTGTAAAGCTATTTATAAATAAAAATAAAAAGTGTCATTTATGAAAGTTAGATAAAAGCTAGCGGAGAATTGGTTTCCATAATATTCTATTAATCTATTTTCAAACGTACAAAAACGTTTTCAGTTTAAAAAGAACTTTATTATTAAAACGTATATAACTTTTATAAATATCTAGAATCACTTTTGACAACTCATTACTTAACCAGTATAATAAATATAACGATATTTATATTTTATTTCATTAAATATATATAACGATTTAAATTAATATTATATATATTTATACGCGTATTATACATACATAGTTTTTATACTTTTACTATACTTTAACTTTACCTTTACTTTACTTTACCTTTACTTTAACTTTAATAATTCACTTTAATAATTCATACTTTAATAATTCACTTTAATAATTCATACTTTAATAATTCACTTTAATAATTCATACTTTAATAATTCACTTTAATAATTCATACTTTAATAATTCACTTTAATAATTCATACTTTAATAATTCACTTTAATAATTCATACTTTAATAATTCACTTTAATAATTCAAAAATCTATTATAAATAGAATTCAATAGGTTTCATTATTTCATAGAAACTTGAAAATATATTTCTCTAAACTCTCTCAATCGATTTACATATATATATATATTTGCTCTATATTATTTCAAGATATTATTAGTATACATAAAATATTACGACGGAGTGATGTCCGAGTGATTTCAAAATAGTTTTTTGAATGAGTCGAAGCTAAGGAAATTATGGGTTATAGCTATGGAGGTGATGGGTATGGTTCATGGGTATGCTCGTGAGGTCAATCTAGTGTTTATCATCTCCGTTGCGTCTACGTACTTTCCTGCAATATTGAATCTCAATATTGATACGTGAGCACTCATAACTTAACTTTTATATATCAATAGTGTATCCCTGACTAGTGCTCGAGTATATAGGATTATGCATGCTTGTACATTCGATATTGTCCTTAGATAGGTTTGTTGAATCCTGAATTAGATACATATGCTACTGAGATAGGGTATATGATATGCATGTCATTGGAAAGCTAGCGAAAAATTAAGAACTTTTCATTGAGATATCGAATGGTTTCGATGAACGGATTTGAAGTTATAGTCAACTGAATTTTAGTATTATTGTTAAAATGATTATTATTACTATCGTCGTTATTATTTTAATAGAAATATCATTGTTATTATAAAATATCATTATTACTATTATGTTAGTATTATCATTTTATCATAATAACATTTTTAGTAAATATAAATATTGTTATTTTTTATAGAATAATAATAATTATTATTACAAAATAATACAACTTTTACTTATTATTATTATGATCAATATTATTTTATCAAATAAATAGGGGATACAAAGATATTTTTCATCATGCTTTATATAATTACATTAATAATACTTACCACTATAGTTTTAAGATATTAAGTGAACTCTATAAATTTTACTACTTAAGATATATAAAAGTATATTTTATCATATATAAACGTTAATATAAATTTTTATTAATAAATGACTTTTATTATTATAAAATCTAATAAATATATTTAAACATATAAAACGACTATAGTTAAGTTATATAATAAACACGTATAAATTTTAGAAGTCATTTTGGGTCAAGTTGACTTTTGTTGACTTTTGCATATTAGTCTCAAGCATTAGGATTGTGGTACACTATGACTTGACCAAAAATTGTTAGACAAATATTGACCAACATATAAATATATATAATTAATATAGGTTCGTGAATCCGAGGCCAACCTTGCACTTGTTAAATGACGTTATATGTATTTTTACTACGAAATACAGTATGGTGAGTTTCATTTGCTCCCTTTTATATATATTTTTGGGACTGAGAATACATGCGCTGTTTTTATAAATGTTTTACGAAATAGGCACAAGTACTAAAACTAATTCTACGTGGGTTTAAACCAGAAATATACCCTTAGCTTGGTAACATTAAACTACTTGTCTATGTACGGTAGGCGCGAATCCTAAAGATAGATCTATTGGGCCTGACAAACCCCATCCTGACTATGGGATGCTTTAGTACTTCGAGGTTATTTTAAACACACCTGATCTGGTGTACTTCAGAGGGTAAAACATGAATGTTAAGGCTTGTTACTGGGTGCCTACAATTTATAGAATACTCTTATACACTTGCGAGTGTACATATATTTATAAACGGAAATCTTGTGGTTTATTAATATATTGAAATGATTGTTATGATAAACCTATGAACTCACCAACCTTTTGGTTGACACTTTAAAGCATGTTTATTCTCAGGTATTAAAGAAATCTTCCACTGTGCATTAGCTCATTTTAAGGATATTACTTGGAGTCATTCATGGCATATTTTGAAAGACGTTGCATTCGAGTCATTGAGTTCATCAAGATTATTATTATGTCAATTATAGTTGGATGTATTATGAAATGGTGTGCATACCGTCAACTTTCGTTGTAAAGAAAGTTTGTCTTTTAAAAACGAAAGCAATGTTTGTAAAATGTATCATATAGAGGTCAAAATACCTCGCGATGTAATCAACTATTGTGAATCGTTTATAATGTATATGAACGGGTCCTTTTAATGGACCTCTGATCGTCACTATGTCTTTTAACATTGTGCTGAAAATTCTGACCTACTCGCACTTAGACCGTCGCCACGGTTAAACGAAGACGAGTTTGCTTCTGGAATTTTTACCACACTTAAAGGACTCATATACGGAGCCATGGCCACTGGTCTCACCTTATTTTAGTAGGTATTGAGTCCGTGGTAACTGACCGAAGTCAGCCTTTGTTTTAAACTCTATACTTGAACGAAACTTACTTTACACCTTTTGTTTAATGATGAATGATGATGACCCTTAAGACCTTATTTACATACATTTAAACCTATTGGGACGATTTACTGACTTAGTACTATTTGACTTAGGTTGAGGACTTTCCGGACCTACACACTTGCTTATTTCCCGAGTCATACTTTACCGCTACTTTATCATTGTGAGTTATAGCATTCCCTTTTTACTTTAACTTATTTTGGAAACTGAGAATACATGCGCATTTTACATTTTACATAATAGGCACGAGTACTTAAACTTTATATATGTGTGGGTTATACAACGGCATAAACATTCCCTTTAGCTCGGTAACGTTTAGTCATTGGTTTTTGAGCCGGTGAACGCGAATCTTAGATATGGATCCATAGGGTTTGACATCCCCACTCGGGCTAGTAGCGCTAGCATTTAACGAGTGTTTAATACTTCGTAAACATACGCACTTGCCAAGTGTACTTTCAGGGGGTATAAACGTTAAGTTAGTTACCAAGTGCCCACGGTTAACATATACTTTATCATACTGTTTTGAAACGCTCTTTGTAGCACTGAAATCTCGTGGCCTACATTACATACTGTTATAATTAAACTATAGCTCACCAACCTTTGTGTTGACGTTTTTAAGCATGTTTTTCTCAGGTGCTTAAGGTTGCTACCACTGTGTACTAGTCTTGCTGTAGACACCCGCTGCTCTAGAGTTATCACCGCATGAACTGTTTATCTTGCATTCAAACTTACTTACTTTTGAAACTATGATTTGTAACGACCTAAGGGTCACGTACTATTATCTTTGCTTCCGTTCATAGAAGCATACTTTGATTGTAAAACACTTGACGTTCGTTATGACGTCCCCTTTTATCATGAATGCAAACTTATTTTGAAAACGCATATCGTGTTTGACCTTGTAATGATCCTGTTGTTGATGATTCGTACACAATGGTTTTGTACAGGGCATCACATTTGGTATCAGAGCATTGGTTGTAGGAAATTAGGTTGCATTAGTGAGTCTAAGACCGACCCGAGTAGGATTCACTAATAGGACTAATCTACAACTTGCTAGTTTACTTGTTTCCGTTGAACTTACTGCATGCTGCTACTTACTTTTACTACTATATGTTGTATGCTATTACATGATTTCACTACTGCATGCTATTATCTGCTTTCGATTGCATGATACTTATCGTTATTGCCATGCTACTTACTGTTATACATGATTTAGATTGTTGGCCTAATACGTGCTTGCTTTATGACTTACGGACATGGAAAATTTATTTTTCATTGTTCAGATGTCGGATATTCCACCTGCTATCATTTTGGGCAGTTCAGACTCGTCAGCCACCCCACCTACTGCTGCTGCCGACACACCGATCCCGTTGCCTACTAGTGACCCCGGCGCTTCATCTTCCGGGACTAGCAGCCAGGCGCCTGCCCCCGGGACCGGTTACTTCTAGCGGAGCCCGGGACCCTTCGGAGATTCCAGCTCCATCTGCCCCCGGACCCTCAGGATCACAGCCCCGCTCCGGTGAGATTATGATTCCCACGGAGTTCGGGGAAGGTCCTTTCCGTAACCGGTATCGCCATTGGTGCCGACGCGCCCCTGATGGACGTCTCATTCCAATCAGACCCGCTAGGTATAGACAGATGATAGCCGCTCGAGGAGAGCCAGTTCAGCCACCAGTGCAGCCACCACCGCATGATTCAGATGATTCTTCATCCGATGATTCATCTACAGACGGCTCTAGAGATGATGACTCTGACGAGGAGGACCCCGATGCACCTGTTCAGCCACCCTTTACCCCGCCAAAGAAGCGATATCGCTTCGACGGTATCATCATTCCGAGGATCAACGGAGGACGAGCCTTCACTGATGCGTTTGGTCGGCGTCGTAGGGTTACTGCCCGTAAGCGGCTTGTGCCGTATCCTGCTGACCCACTCGTGTGTAAGGCACCCCGCTACGTACTGACTATTTCTGGAGCCGGACTATCTACATCGGCACCACCTGCACCGCCTGTCCCACCATCTCCCACTGTCGAGGAATTGACAAGGGAGGTGGAGATTCTTCGTGCTCGGATAACTGAGCTAGAGGACCAGATGGCCCATGTTATGGACATCCTTCACCCACCTTCACCATAGGACATTTGTATTTAGATTTCATTATGTAATCTAGTTGTAGTTTTTTGTTTCACTTATGTATTGCACGAACTTATTCAGATGTATGCAACTTATTGTTATTAATGGAACTTTGCGTTATTTAATTCTTGCACGATGTTCTATTTACGTTACTGTATGATTCTGTGGTATTTGTACCTAGATGCATTATTTAATAAACATGTGATGTGTTGATTCCGTGTTGGTTACATATACTGCATTATTACTATTTAAATGCTGGATTTTGACTTGAGTCAAAATTTTTGTTTAGAACACAATGGCTAACGATCGATCCACACCTACTGCTGCTCAAATTGAAGAGATGATCCAAGAACGTGTAGCCGCAGCACTTGCGGAAATGCAACCACAAGTTCAAGTAGTTAATCAGCCCAACCGTGATGGGTGTACTTACAAGGAATTCCAGAGCTGTAAACCACATAACTTCAGCGGAACAGAGGGGTCTGTTGGTCTCACAAGATGGTTTGAAAAGCTTGAATCAGTATTCCGAGTCAGCAACTGTTCCGAGTCCAACAAAACCAAATTTGCTTCCTGCACGCTATCTGATGGCGCCCTCACGTGGTGGAACACCATGGCACAGGCACAAGGTATTGATGAGGCGTATGCTACGCCATGGGAGGAGTTCAAAGCGGCTATGATTGATGAGTAT
Organism: Rutidosis leptorrhynchoides; assembly: GCF_046630445.1. NCBI lineage: Eukaryota > Viridiplantae > Streptophyta > Magnoliopsida > Asterales > Asteraceae > Rutidosis > Rutidosis leptorrhynchoides. Next base: position 640,201,233 of record NC_092336.1, read on the forward strand.
TGTCCGAGAACCGAGATCCAAAAGATGGAGATGGAATTCATGCAGTTAAAGGCCGTTGGGAACGACCTTGATGGTTACAACAGGAGATTTTTAGAACTAGCCCTGATGTGTCCGACAATGGTCACCCCAGAATTCAAGCGTATGGAGAGATACTTCTGGGGACTCCCTACTCTAAGAGCGAAGAAGAGCATGAGCAACACCTCCGATTAGTGCTTGAACTCTTGAGACAAGAGCAGCTTTATGCCAAATTCTCCAAGTGTGAATTTTGGTTGAAGGAAGTCCAATTTCTGGGTCATGTTGCGAGCGACCAGGGTATCAAAGTTGATCCCGCTAAGATTGAAGCTATCAGCAAGTGGGAGACCCCCACTACTCCGACTCATATTCGCCAATTCCTAGGTCTCGTCGGTTATTACCGAAGATTTATTGAAGGTTTCTCTCTGATTGCGCGTCCTTTGACCGCGCTGACTCACAAGGGTAAGAAGTTCATTTGGGAACCCGCACACGAATCAGCATTCCAAACTTTGAAGAAGAAGTTAACCACCGCACTTATCTTATCGCTTCCCGAAGGCAGTGACGACTTTGTTGTTTATTGCGATGCTTCGAAAAGTAGTTTTGGTTGTGTACTGATGCAACGCTCATAGGTTATCGCTTATGCCTCCCAACAATTGAAGATTCACGAATGGAATTACACTACTCACGACCTTGAACTTGGAGCCGTTGTCTTTGCACTTAAATTGTGGAGACACTATTTGTATGGAACTAAGAGCACTATTTTCACCGACCACAAGAGCCTCCAGTACATCTTTGATCAGAAGCAACTGAATATGAGACAGCGTCGATGGATTGAGATGTTGAACGACTACAATTGTGAACTTCGCTATCACCCTGGCAAGGCCAATGTTGTAGCTGACGCTTTAAGCTGAAAGGAGAGGACGACACCTCTTCGTGTTAGGGCTCTGAACATCACCATCCATTCGAACCACAACAGTCAGATCAGAGTAGCCCAAGGTGAGGCTCTCAAGGAGGAGAATATATCTCACGAACATTTGAACATACTTGTCTCTCGATTCGAGGTTAGGGAGTCTGGACTCCGATGTTATGCCGGAAGAATTTGGGTACCTCTTTATGGAGATCTACGGAACCTTATACTTGATGAAGCACACAAATCAAGATATTCGATTCATCCCGGAGCGGGAAAAATGTACCACGACCTTAAAGAACAGTATTGGTGGCCGAATCTTAAGAAGGACGTTGCGACCTATGTTGGTAAGTGTTTGACTTGCTCGAAGGTTAAAGCCGAGCATCAGAGACCTTCTAGGTTACTTCAACAACCGGAAATCCCACAATGGAAGTGGGAAAGGATAACGATGGATTTCATCACCAAGCTACCAAAGACGGTGGGCGGATGCGATACCATTTGGGTTATCGTTGACCGTCTTACCAAATCTGCACACTTTTTAGCCATGAAGGAAACGGATACGATGGAGAGACTTGCTCAATTATACATTAAAGAGGTTATATCTCGTCATGGTGTACCTTTATCGATCATCTCGGATCGCGATCCCCATTTTGCTTCTAGATTTTGGCGTTCTTTACAAGAAGCCATGGGAACCCGTCTCGACATGAGTACTGCTTATCACCCACAGACCGACGGGCAAAGTGAATGAACGATTCAGACCTTGGAAGACATGTTGCGTGCATGTGTCATCGATTTCGAAAAGGCCTGGAAAAGGCATTTGCCACTCGCCGAATTTTCTTACAACAACAGTTATCACTCTAGCATTAATGCCGCACCTTTTGAAGCGTTGTATGGCCGCAAGTACCGATCTCCTATTTGTTGGGCCGAAGTAGGCGAAAAGTAAATCACCGAACCCGAGGTAGTCCATGAAACAACGGAGAAGATTGCTCAGATTCAAGTGAGACTTAAGACTGCCCGTGATCGCCAAAAGAGTTATGCCGATCTTAAACGTAAAGACTTTAAATTCAACGTTGGTGACCGTGTAATGTTGAAGGTTGCACCTTGGAAGGGTGTGATTCGCTTTGGAAAACGCGGAAAGTTAAACCCGCGATACATTGGTCCTTTCGAAATTTTGGAACGTGTTGGACCCGTTGCTTACCGTTTGGATTTACCAGTACAATTGAGCTCAGTTCATCCTACCTTTCACGTGTCAAACTTGAAGAAGTGTCTTGCTGCACCTGAACTTATCATACCATTTGAGGAACTTACGATTGATGACAAACTCCACTTTATGGAAGAACCTGTCGAGATTATGGATCGTGAGATCAAAACTTTGAAATGCAACAAGATTCCGATCGTCCGAGTACGATGGAATGCCAAACGAGGACCTGAGTTTACTTGGGAGCGAGAGGATTAAATGATGCGGAAGTATCCTCACCTTTTCCCGACTCCTCCATCTACCTCAGCTTAAAATTTCGGGACAAAATTTTCTTTAACAGGTGGGTAATGTAACAACCTTGGATTTTCCAACGTTATTTATTAATAATTATTATTATTAATACGTATGAATAAACGAATGTATGTTATTACATTTACTTGTTACCATGATTGATCATACTTGACTTTAAATGCCCGAAACGTCTTTGTGACTTACGTACATTACACGAATAATATTTTCACATATTATTTACATTCATGATTAAGTTTTATTAATCATTTTAATTAACTAAGGTTATTAGTTAGTTACTTGGGCTTTAATTGGATTAACTTTTTAAATACTTGATCTTGGGCTTTGATTAATATTAGTGGACTTAGAGCCCAACCTACATCTTTAATGGACTAAGTTAGCCCATTTGTGTATGCAAGTATTACTTTCAACTTAACTAAATTACTTAGGCTCATGGAATCAAGTTACAAACTCCTTACACCTAGTTCCCATGCATGGCCATCTAATAACCAACCTTTTAAGACTTTTACATGTAAGATCTAGTGGTTCTTTTCCTCCCTCTTGTTTCCCTCTAGGCCGTCAGCCTTTGTGGTCTTTGTGAGGTGTTTTGTTTCAAAATTTGTTATCATATCTACTTGTAAACTTCATTCTTTCCAAAAGACCCACTACTTGCATTTCTTTCTCTCTCATTTTTCGCTCAAGATTGTAAGTGTCATGAACTTTTCTCTCCCTTCTTTTTCTCTTATAAAACCGTGGCCAAATACACCCCTTTAATCATCATCATTTGCTTGTTGTTACATGTTCATTGTTAATGTTACTTACTTGTAGTTGTTATTGTTGTTTACTTACTATTTTCTAAGAAGCAAACTTGTTAGTTTGATTCTTCATCTATCTTGTTCTTACAAGACATACAAGAACAAAACTCTTTAGTTTATGTTCTACATACAATACTTTAAAAAGATTTAAGTTCATAAGTTGTGAAATCATTACTTGTAATTCATGTTTGTAAACTTAAAGTTTACATTCTTAAAGATCAAACTTTGGTTTGAATCTTTAAAGTATGAAACCCATGAACTTATTACTTGTTACTTAGTTTATTTCTTTATATTATGTACTTTAATTTCATGTTTGTTGGTTTTAGTGGTCAAATGTTACAAGTTAACTTTGATCTCATTTTTCTTGAACTAAATATTAACTTTGAAAGTTCAAGAACATGTAAGTAAGCTTTCTTTAACTATAACTTTGTACACTTATGTTAGATCTAGACTTTTGGGTCTAGAATCTTCAAGATCTAACTAAGAACTAAGTTCTACAACTTAAGATCTTGATTTCATAAGTTCACTTTCAAGTTTGTAACTTATTATCACTTTTATAGTTCATGTATGTGTTAAATCTAAGACTTTGATGTAACTTTGGTTCATCAAAACACTTGCAACACTTAAGTGAGTTGTGCTTCATGTCTTAGACTTACACTTGGGTTATGATGGTCAAACCTTGGTGAAAATGATGCAAACACATCAACGAGTTGTACACTCGAAGCTATATGCATCAAGGATGAGAACCATGATAAGCATCGAGCACCAAGAACCACCGGAACCTACTGACCCTACTGTTTTACTGTTTCTGTGTCTGACCTGTACGACCTGGGCTACTGTAAAGATGATTTTCAGATAGCTCTGTTCGAGTAGATAAGTTTTCATATAGGACTCGTCTTAATCCGAGTTACGGTTTAGGATTTATGGCCCTCTGATCGTCACTATGTCTTTTAACATTGTGCTGAAAATTCTGACCTACTCGCACTTAGACCGTCGCCACGGTCAAACGAAGACGAGTTTGCTTCTGGAATTTTTACCACACTTAAAGGACTCATATACGGAGCCATGGCCACTGGTCTCACCTTATTTCAGTAGGTATTGAGGCCGCGGTGACTGACCGAAGTCAGCCTTTGTTTTAAACTCTATACTTGAACGAAACTTACTTTACACCTTTTGTTTAATGATGAATGATGATGACCCTTAAGACCTTATTTACATACATTTAAACCTATTGGGACGATTTACTGACTTAGTACTATTTGACTTAGGTTGAGGACTTTCCGGACCTACACACTTGCTTATTTCCCGAGTCATACTTTACCGCTACTTTATCATTGTGAGTTATAGCATTCCCTTTTTACTTTAACTTATTTTGGGAACTGAGAATACATGCGCATTTTACGTTTTACATAATAGGCACGAGTACTTAAACTTTATATATGTGTGGGTTATACAACGGCATAAACATTCCCTTTAGCTCGGTAACGTTTAGTCATTGGTTTTTGAGCCGGTGAACGCGAATCTTAGATATGGATCCATAGGGTTTGACATCCCCACTCGGGCTAGTAGCGCTAGCATTTAATGAGTGTTTAATACTTCGTAAACATACGCACTTGCCAAGTGTACTTTCAGGGGGTATAAACATTAAGTTAGTTAACAAGTGCCCATGGTTAACATATACTTTATCATACTGTTTTGAAACGCTCTTTGTAGCACTGAAATCTCGTGGCCTACCTTACATACTGTTATACTTAAACTATAGCTCATCAACCTTTGTGTTGACGTTTTTAAGCATATTTTTCTCAGGTGCTTAAGGTTGCTACCGCTGTGTACTAGTCTTGCTGTAGACACCCGCTGCTCTAGAGTTATCACCGCATGAACTGTTTATCTTGCATTCAAACTTATTTACTTTTGAAACTATGATTTGTAACGACCTAAGGGTCACGTACTATTATCTTTGCTTCCGTTCATAGAAGCATACTTTGATTGTAAAACACTTGACGTTCATTATGACGTCACTTTTTATCATGAATGCAAACTTGTTTTGAAAACGCATATAGTGTTTGACCTTGTAATGATCCTGTTGTTGATGATTCGTACACGATGGTTTTGTACGGGGCATCACAGTAAAAATACATATGACGACATTGAACAAGTGTGAGGTTGGCCTCAGATTCACGAACCTATATCATTTGTATATATATGTTAACACACATATTTGTAATCGAACAAATATATATATAAATTTATTAGTTATATCGTTTTTATGATAATAACTTATATGTTCCATGTATTCATTTTATATATTTTAACTAAATAAGATATTAATTTTGTTATGTGTTATATATATATATATATATATATATATATATATATCATTTGTTTGTTAAAACAGTATTTTAATAATACTAAGATAATGTTAGTAGTGATAAAAATAATAATAATGATAATACTAATATTAATAATAATGATGATAATAACGGTAGTTTTTAATAAAATGAATAAGCTAATAATAATGGTAATGAAAATATTAATTTTGATAATAATACTTAATTCTTAATAATAATTATTATTATAAAAATATCTATTTTACTACTAATGTTAATAATGATAATAAGTTTAATTATAACCATACTAATAATCATATTAACAATAATAATGATGTTATTACTAATACTTTTGTTGATAATAATAATATTACTTATTAATGATACTAATATTCATAATAATATTAATATTAGTAGTAACAATAATTAACATAACAATAATCTTAGTCATAATAATAATAACACTTATTCTAATAATAATATTAAGGATAAATAGGATAATTAATAATACTAGCAGTAATGATAATAATGTTAATTGTGTTAATGATACTAATAATTATATTCATAATATTAATAATAACCTAATAACAATAATAGTTAATAATAATAATAATAATAATAATAATAATAATAATAATAATAATAATAATAATAATAATAATAATAATAATAATAATAACAACAATATAAATAGAGTACAACCTTTGAAAGATAAGCCTTTTTTAAAAAATTTGTCACGAACCGGGCTCGAACCCATGACCTCTCGATCCCTTAAAATACTACCTAACCGTTCATCCAATTTAGTTTTTCTGAATTTAAACGCACCCCATATTTATTTATCTTATTATTTCTGTGTTCTACATTTTCTTCTTCACAAACAAATCTACCAGAGATCAACCCAATTAATAACTAGTTTTGAGGTTTGATTTATTTTAGAATTTTAAACATAAACAACATGTGATAAATTGTTTGTATTAACAGAAAGTAAAAAAAAAATATAAACTTGAACAGACCTTATGAACACGTTATGAACACAAATTCAAATTCGAAATTGTAGGCTGTTATAGCCCACGATCCCTTCATGAAAAAGGTTCTAAATTGTTATTATAAGCTTTCTCAATCATCAATTTAACTTAAAACATCAACAAATTCGAATTTCACGATGAACAGATTGTTTGACTTTTTAAAAATTAACTTTGACTTCAAAATTGGAATTCGATATCAAAAATTGGAACTTGAAACTTTGCAGATAGTTTAAACACATGATTCCTAACTAAACTGCACTTTTAGATTTTTAAAAATGTTTCGAATTCGAGCTTTTGCCAAAAAGTTTCTCGTACAGAGTATATCGAGCTTTTATTTATTTTTCTGTTTAATTTGACAATTTACAGCAGGAAATTTCAGTATACATTTATTAGTTGAAGATAGAAGGGTGATTGAATTCCTTAACAACTTGTATTGATCGAATATATAATGAATGTGGTTGTAAATTTTCTCAATCAGACAAACAAGGACAGAAAAAGAAAAAAATATAAAAAGTTGAATACGATTGCTAACGATTTTTGTTTTGTAACTGTGATGGAATTCGATATGTATCAAGATTGGAGATAGAAGTACCAATTTAATACAGTTGGATAGATGCTGGTAACAAGATCGTACGAATCCTCAGGTTTATGATTTATGTCATTAATATCAATAATTATATAAATAATAATAATTATTATTATATTAATAATAAAAATAAAGAATAATGATATAAAAATGATAATAATTACCTTTATTAATGATAATAATAATAGATTATATTATTTTCTAATAACTATAATAATAATGATAATAATAATAAAAAAAATGATAAAAAAAATGATAATAATTAATGCTAGTAATCATAATACTATACTAATTATAATAATATTTATATTTTTAATGATAATAATATTGTTAGTAATAATAATAATATAAACATTTATATATAACAAGTTTCATATTTATATGTTATTTTAATAATACTAATTTTGTTATTAATATTGAAAATAATAATAATATTACTATAACAATTATTTTAACTTGTAACTACCTTTAAAATCACATATTATTAATTATGTAGCATTTAATAATTATATATATAATAACATATATTTAATATTTAATATTTATACAATATATATATATATATATATATATATATATATATATATATATATATATATATATATATATATATATATATATATATATATATATATAACAATAATAACAATCTATTTAATAATATTATTAATAATACTACCTAATAATAATATTAGTAATGATAATAATATTAATATAACAATTATATTTAAACTTGTAATTAAGTTTAATATATTTCCATTTATTATATAATATCTACCAATTATATAATTTACTGAATCTTTAATATTTATTAATTATATATATATATATATATATATATATATATATATATATATATATATATATATATATATATATATATATTACAATATTACTTATGTATAGAATTCATATATATTTACATATTTATTTACACACCGATGTTCGTGAATCGTCGGGCATAGTCAAAGGTTAAATGAATCCATGTAAACAGTTCAAAATTTTTGAGACTCATCCTTACAGACTTTGTTTATCGTGTCGAAATCATTTATAGATAAATTTTAAATTTGATCGGAAATTTCCGGGTCGTCACATTTTAGGTATTAAGTGAACGTAAATGCTAAAGTCATATAGTTTAATGACCCGTGGAACCACATATTCCGACTAACAAACTTGTCGTTGTTTTTACAAGTATTTTGATATACTTAACTTAGTCGGAATAAATGAACTACATTTATTCTCCCACCACTTTCTTCCAATTTTGATCATAATTATTATTTTTCTTATCATAAAAGTTACATTACAACATTTTATTGAGATGTGTATTTTGCATACATATGTAACGTAATTAATACTTTAAACAAAACCAATATTTGAATAATAATAATAATAATAATAATAATAATAATAATAATAATAATAATAATAATAATATAATACTTCCTCCGTCCCACTACAAGTGTACAGTTACTTTTTGCACAAAGTTTTAGAAAATTCTACTAACTTTATTCTCCATCAATCAGAAATCTTCTCTCTCCATAATTACCTCTTCTGATTAGTTGAAACATCAAGTAGATACTTGAAATGGGACAACCCAAAATAGAAAGGTGGATCATTATCATTTTCATTATTATAGTAATATCATTGTATATGTATGTAAATCAGCATTGTTATCTCATTGTATTGTTGGTCAAAACAAAAAAGTGAAGTGCTACTGGTGATGTGAGCAAAAGAAGTAAACAATTGTAATTAGTTAGATATACATATCAATTTTTTGACGAAACGTGATTTATAGTATCCGTAGCCTATCAATTAAGAGAAATTAACAACAATAAAAAAAATTACAGCCAGCTAAAGATATATAAAGATAACTAATAGTGATCACATTATGTATTCTCACCTTATAATAGCTTTATACAGTTGAGGAGAATTAGATGATTAGCATGTATCGATTATGGTAGTTAATATCATAGTACATAGCTCGGAGGAGAAAAAAAAGCAAGCATGAATAATTGCGGTAAAAAAAATTAGGGCATAAAGACGTATCACATTAAGATTGAATAAATGGGTAAATATGATGAGTTTATATGTTTAGTGTAACGACCCGACCAAACCCGTTATTGACGGCGCCGTTAACTTAGGTCCCGTTGCGTGGTCGTAGTCCCTATATGAGACTCGTTTGACCAAAACTATGTCGCATTCATTTGAAAGGTACAAGACTTGCAAGTTTAGTTTACAAAACCGTTCGACAACAAGTCTAAGTTTACAAAAGTCATAAAGTATAAATGAAATAACTTGCGACATAATTAGTTTAAAAACACAGTTGCTATAAATAGCGTAAGTATGTAAACAATATGTTTGAATCCAAAGGTGCTATCACTAGCGTATGTATGTATGTATCTTGACTCCAAGCAAATAATCAGAGTGTATGCATGTATGCTTGACCCCAAGCAAGTATGAGTGAACGCGGAAGCATATATCAAAAAGCCAAGTATGAACCTGAGAAACATATAGAAAACTGTCAACGAAAAACGTTGGTGAAATCATAGGTGTTTGTAATAAACGTTGTTTTTGAACCACAAGATTTAGTATTCCCATAACGTTGATTATCATAATCGTTTGCATTCCAAAAGTATTGTTCGCGAGCACCCAATTATCAAGACTTAACGTTTCCTTCCATAGAACCCCATCACAATAGTGTTAGAACATACACTGTTTCTCGAAAATATATTTCATCCGTAGACGGTAGCGAACCGTCCGTAATGAGGGTTTGTCAAACCCGTATGGCCACACAATATAAGTTCTCGCTTACACCCTGCAAGTGTAACTAATGATAATCGAATTGAGGATTTTTGTTCTAACTCGCTGTGGAATGTTTGTTTTCCTTGTACTTGTGTTCAAAGTATAAAAGTAAGTAGTACAAAATGTAACAAAGTATATGTTTCTCAGCCCACAAGTTAAAAGTATAAAAAGTTGTTGAAAAGGTGGGACTATGATCTCACCTCGAGTGCACGAGTATAAAAGTACTTCACAAAGTAACGTATGCATGAAAGTTGCTTAGCCTTGACCTAAACAAGTAAGTTATATCAATTAACCGGTTACGACACAAGGTCGGGCGAAATGTGTTCAATTAGTCCTATGGCTCGTTACGACTCGATTAAATATAGCATGTGAATCAATTTGTCAAGTTTCATACAAGAATCACGTATAAAAGCATGTTAGAACGATTGCATAAAAGTTTGGTTAAGTTTGACTAAAAGTCAAACTTGGTCAAAGTCAACGAAAAAGTCAACATGTTCGGGTCGGGTCCCGGACAAATTTTCTATGCTAATTATTCATATACAAGTATATTAAAACAAGTTTCATGTGAATCGGAGGTCGGTAGCTAGTCAAACATTTCACGTGAAATGGGTCCAAGAGGTCAGAATCTGGCCAGGTGATTCTGCGCGCCGCGCGGGGATGTGGCGCGCCGCGCCACTACCTGGGCAGAGAATCCTGGTCAGTTTTTCCAAGTGTGCACGAACCAAAACCTTTTCCAACCCAATTCTTGACCCACAAACACCCAAAACATGTGTCTTATATCATCGGAAAGGTATTTTTACAAGGAATACAACTAAACACAATTCATCAATCACAAACATCATTTACAATAGCCGAAATCTCATTAAGTGATCAATAAAAGTCCATTTTCAAAGTTTCAAGTTCATCAATCGCATTTTAAGTTTCGGGAATCCAATTCACACATATGATATGCCGTTTTGAAGGTAATGAAGCATACATTACTACTAAACACTAACAATTAACATTTCATGGCATTCAAGCATCAAAAGTTCATGTCAAGAACTATCAAACCCTAGTCAAACATCACAAAATCATTAATCGGGTTTTTGAAGTTTTCTTAATCAACCTACACATCAAAATGTGACTAATGATACTAGTAACACAATTAAAACATGCACTTTAACAATCTAACAACATTAACTCATCCAAAATCAAGGATTAAGCAAACCCATTTCAAAAACTCAAACTAGTTACTCCAAACCACAAATCGAGCAAACAAAACATATATTCATGTTACACACGAGCCATAGACACTAACTAACACAATTTCAAGTATATAAAACGAATTTAGAGAAATTTAGTGTTTTAGAAATGTTACCCAAACTTGATGAAATTGGTATCAAAATGTAGAGGATGAAGAGAGGATCACGAATAGGTAATTTGTTTTGAAGTTTGCTTCCCGATCCGAATTTAGATGATGAATGTTTGAATTGGGTGTTTGTGTGTGTGTTCTTGCTAGAGAGAAAGAGAGAGAGATGGAGGTGATTGAATGGTGGTGATTGGGGTGGACTAGTTGACCTAGTCAACTAGTTTGCCCCGTGTCAATTTTAGTCCCTCGAGTTTAGAAGCGGGTGCGGGATTTAACCGATCGAATATTTTTAAAACGCTCGAGTAAACGGGTGATGTCAAAATTAAATAGCGGGAATATAATGAACGTTACTCACGGAAACTATTAATTTAAATACGAAAGATTATGTTTTAAAAAAAAAAGACGGTGTTAAAATTAAATTTAACGGAAAAACGCGGGATGTTACATTACCTACACCTTAAAAGAAATTTCGTCCCGAAATTTAGTTGGAAGTAGTAGTTGTTGGTTCTTTCTAGAGATGTTGTGTTGCCGATTCTACGAATAAGTGAAGGTACGTCTTTGGGAATTTCAACGGACTTTGACGGTCGGGATTTTACGTTGGTTTAAAGTTTGGCTTCACAATTTATAGTTTCAACCGGTCCTCCTAGGAAGTGAAGTTTATCGTTGATAGTAAGTTCATCGAAGAGGATAACAAGTTCTTGTTTCGCGAGACACGCCCTTAAGTTTGATACGCAGAATGTAGGATGAACGGAATTTGTTTGAGTCGGAAGTTTGAAGCGGTATGCAACGGGCACAACACGCCTGAAGATTTAAAAAAAAGGACTAAAAATATCGCGGGTTTAGCTTTCTACGTTTCCGAACGGACTACACCTTTTCAAGGTGCGACTTTTAACGTTACGCGGTTTCCCACATGGAATTCGAAAGGTTCACGTCTAACATCGGCATAGTTCTTTTGGCGACTACGATCCGCCTTGAGCCTTTCTTGGAATTGAAAAATTTTCCGGTTGTTTCATGAATGATTTCGGGTCCGGTGGTTCGCTTGTCACCTACTTCGGTTCAACAAATTAAGAAAATGACGATTACGGCTATACGGGTCCTCGAAAAGTGTGACGTTAAGACTTGAATGATAACCATCGTTGTAAGAGAATTTGGTTAAAGGCAAAAACTTTCCTCAAGTAAATTTGAAGTTGATCACACAAATTCGTATTACGGTTTCCAAGGTTTGAATCGTATGTTTGCTCGGTCCGTCGGGTTGTGGTTGATGTGCGGTACTCATGTCTAAACGTGGTCCCGAGACTTTTTGTGAGGCACTCCAAAATCTAGAAGTGAAACGAGGATCTCGGTCCGAAACGGAGTACATTCCGTAAGGTATATTTGAACAAGTTTGCTAGGATTTGAAAACGTTAGCTAGGACAAGTTTCTCAAGAAAATTCGCGTCGCGGAAGATTTATCGGTTTCCAAAAACGTTCGTCGGGGCAAGTTCTTATCGGGTTTTGAAAACGATTGTTAGGACTATCCACCCTCGCGGCGAATACTTGTATGACGTGAAGAGTCTCTCTCCATTGAGAATTCAAAATAAAAGATTTCCTGAACCAGAATTACGAGTGTAAGGCGAGAGAAGTTTCCGCCTCGATGCGAGCATAACGAGTAAATTGTAGTTAGTCAATAAGACTGTGCGAGGACGAGATAGTATACACGTGTAACATACGGTTGAAGTCGAAAGGAATCGGTAATTCATTCGGAAACATAAATATGGTTCGACAATATTCGAAGGTGTGTCCCCGGTATGGTTGTTGTCAGTACTTTCGGAGTTTTCAGATGTCCAAACATGAAAGGATGAAGTCATGTACATGGCACATGGTGGTGTTTAGGTTGATCGAGTCTAACCACCATCACGTGTCACTAGAACTTTGGTATGTCTTACCGTAATATAACCACGTTGATCGAGTATCGTTATATTACGCTAACTCATACCTCCATTCCCACATCACTCTATAGATTCAAGTTCGTGTAATCGTGAAGTTTAAAATAAACAAAGTGTAACGACGTCTCTAACGTGACTCGTATTGAATCGAAAGAATTAGTGCAACTATAAAGAAGCGTTCCCCGAGGGAAGTGTATAAATGATTGTTCACGTCAATGTGGTTTGAGTCAGACAATAAGGTATTCAGGTATGAAAAGAGTAACGAGTCATGATAACGAGTAGCACGCAACCGTAGTGATAAATGTTGATGACGATACTCACCTAGAGTAGTGATGGTAGTAACACCAAAAAGTAGATAGTAAGAAACACCAGTGGGAAACCGATAGTAAGTTGAAACGGTGGTAAATAACAATCCGGGAGACAGAGTTCCCGAACAAGTGTGACTAATGAAGTCGTCGTCATCCATACGTGTATGAATCATGAATTTACGTGTGTTACCAAAAAGTGGCGGAATACGAGTTCGTATGATGAAGGTTGGGTACCATTAAAAAGTTTGCCTAAGAATGATTCAAGTATAATGCATAAGTAGTCAAGTAAGTGCTATCTATAGCAAATGTATGTCAGAATGCAATGGCTAACTATCCGGTTGTAGTCTAGAATCACTAATGCGTCCTAACGACTCTGTTAGACACACTAATGCACGTCCTAGTTCCCTACAACCAACGCTCTGATACCACTTGTAACGACCCGGCCAAACCCGTTATTGACGGTGCCGTTAACTTAGGTCCCGTTGCGTGGTCGTAGTCCCTATATGAGACTCGTTTGACCAAAACTATGTCGCATTCATTTGAAAGGTACAAGACTTGCAAGTTTAGTTTACAAAACCGTTCGACAACAAGTCTAAGTTTACAAAAGTCATAAAGTATAAATGAAATAACTTGCGACATAATTAGTTTAAAAACACAGTTGCTATAAATAGCGTAAGTATGTAAACAATATGTTTGAATCCAAAGGTGCTATCACTAGCGTATGTATGTATGTATCTTGACTCCAAGCAAATAATCAGAGTGTATGCATGTATGCTTGACCCCAAGCAAGTATGAGTGAACGCGGAAGCATATATCAAAAAGCCAAGTATGAACCTGAGAAACATATAGAAAACTGTCAACGAAAAACGTTGGTGAAATCATAGGTGTTTGTAATAAACGTTGTTTTTGAACCACAAGATTTAGTATTCCCATAACGTTGATTATCATAATCGTTTGCATTCCAAAAGTATTGTTCGCGAGCACCCAATTATCAAGACTTAACGTTTCCTTCCATAGAACCCCATCACAATAGTGTTAGAACATACACTGTTTCTCGAAAATATATTTCATCCGTAGACGGTAGCGAACCGTCCGTAATGAGGGTTTGTCAAACCCGTATGGCCACACAATATAAGTTCTCGCTTACACCCTGCAAGTGTAACTAATGATAATCGAATTGAGGATTTTTGTTCTAACTCGCCGTGGAATGTTTGTTTTCCTTGTACTTGTGTTCAAAGTATAAAAGTAAGTAGTACAAAATGTAACAAAGTATATGTTTCTCAGCCCACAAGTTAAAAGTATAAAAAGTTGTTGAAAAGGTGGGACTATGATCTCACCTCGAGTGCACGAGTATAAAAGTACTTCACAAAGTAACGTATGCATGAAAGTTGCTTAGCCTTGACCTAAACAAGTAAGTTATATCAATTAACCGGTTACGACACAAGGTCGGGCGAAATGTGTTCAATTAGTCCTATGGCTCGTTACGACTCGATTAAATATAGCATGTGAATCAATTTGTCAAGTTTCATACAAGAATCACGTATAAAAGCATGTTAGAACGATTGCATAAAAGTTTGGTTAAGTTTGACTAAAAGTCAAACTTGGTCAAAGTCAACGAAAAAGTCAACATGTTCAGGTCGGGTCCCGGACAAATTTTCTATGCTAATTATTCATATACAAGTATATTAAAACAAGTTTCATGTGAATCGGAGGTCGGTAGCTAGTCAAACATTTCACGTGAAATGGGTCCAAGAGGTCAGAATCTGGCCAGGTGATTCTGCGCGCCGCGCGGGGATGTGGCGCGCCGCGCCACTACCTGGGCAGAGAATCCTGGTCAGTTTTTCCAAGTGTGCACGAACCAAAACCTTTTCCAACCCAATTCTTGACCCGCAAACACCCAAAACATGTGTCTTATATCATCGGAAAGGTATTTTTACAAGGAATACAACTAAACACAATTCATCAATCACAAACATCATTTACAATAGCCGAAATCTCATTAAGTGATCAATAAAAGTCCATTTTCAAAGTTTCAAGTTCATCAATCGCATTTTAAGTTTCGGGAATCCAATTCACACATATGATATGCCGTTTTGAAGGTAATGAAGCATACATTACTACTAAACACTAACAATTAACATTTCATGGCATTCAAGCATCAAAAGTTCATGTCAAGAACTATCAAACCCTAGTCAAACATCACAAAATCATTAATCGGGTTTTTGAAGTTTTCTTAATCAACCTACACATCAAAATGTGACTAATGATACTAGTAACACAATTAAAACATGCACTTTAACAATCTAACAACATTAACTCATCCAAAATCAAGGATTAAGCAAACCCATTTCAAAAACTCAAACTAGTTACTCCAAACCACAAATCGAGCAAACAAAACATATATTCATGTTACACACGAGCCATAGACACTAACTAACACAATTTCAAGTATATAAAACGAATTTAGAGAAATTTAGTGTTTTAGAAATGTTACCCAAACTTGATGAAATTGGTATCAAAATGTAGAGGATGAAGAGAGGATCACGAATATGTAATTTGTTTTGAAGTTTGCTTCCCGATCCGAATTTAGATGATGAATGTTTGAATTGGGTGTTTGTGTGTGTGTTCTTGCTAGAGAGAAAGAGAGAGAGATGGAGGTGATTGAATGGTGGTGATTGGGGTGGACTAGTTGACCTAGTCAACTAGTTTGCCCCGTGTCAATTTTAGTCCCTCGAGTTTAGAAGCGGGTGCGGGATTTAACCGATCGAATATTTTTAAAACGCTCGAGTAAACGGGTGATGTCAAAATTAAATAGCGGGAATATAATGAACGTTACTCACGGAAACTATTAATTTAAATACGAAAGATTATGTTTTAAAAAAAAAGACGGTGTTAAAATTAAATTTAACGGAAAAACGCGGGATGTTACATTTAGAATGGGCTCATATGATATAATCATATTTAAGTGGGTAAATATGTTATTATTAAAGCTAAGAAGGATATATGATAAAAACCCTAAATAAATAAATAAAATATTTAATTAATGTTATGACATCATCAAGATGGCTTAGATTTTTTTCTTTTTATTTTTGATTTTTTCTTAACAAGGGAATTAGTCTAATAATGACATCATCATGAAAATATGAACATTTAAAAAAAGACACTTTGTGATGAATATTATTATTTTGGTTGTAAAACGCTCGAAGTAAAAAATGAAAACATTCAATGTATTGAATGTTTTGATTCTGAGTTTTTTTAAGGGGTTAATTGACGATCGCTCCAAATTCATATGGACGAACACGTCATTCATCGATTTCATTGCGAGGTATTTGACCTCTATATGATACGTTTTGTAAACATTGCATTCTTTTGAAAAGGCATACCATAAATGAATATTTAAATCAAAGGTTTTCGACATTTGATGATTTCTACATATAGACAATCATCGTAAATAATAGTTTACAATAATACTTCTGTTGATAATGCAGTCAAAATAAGATACATGGTGATGATTTGGTGAATGCAACGTTTCCTTAAAAAATATGTCATGTAAGACTCCATGCACATAGCTTGTCTAACATATAAGCAAACAGCGGAAGACTTCTAGGAAACCAGAGAATAAATATGCTAACAAGTGTCAACACAAAGGTTGGTGAGTTCATAGTTTTAGTGTTGCACATAATCTGTATATAAAGGTGGATCACAAGATTTCAGTTATTTCATCCAGAAACGTTTATCAAAATATTCTACAAGATTGAGCACCCTGGTAACTAAACTTTAACGTTTTAATAAGTATCCCTGTTTTAACATACGTGCAACCAACATGTACAATACACGCAAACTAACGTGTACTAACCTCAAATAGCATACGTCTGTTTTATAGTTCAGGCTAGTGTTTCTATACCTGGAACAGACAGGGATGTTAAGCCCTATGGATCCATATACTACTACTCGCGCCCACCAGTTCTTATAACTGGCAGTTACTAGTTACCAAAGCTAAGGGATTTTCAGTTCAAACTCGGTGTAGAATTTAGTATGTACTTGTATCCATTGCGTTTAAAATAAAGTGCATGTATTCTCAGCCCAAAAATATAGATTGCAAAAGCAATTAAAAAGGGAGCAATGAAACTCACCTTAGCAGCATATAAAGTCGTTCACCAAAATGTGACTGAAACTCGGATTACCAAATAACCGTAAATCTCAACCTAGAGAACATATGTTGGTCAATAAATGTCTATCAAGCTAGGTCAGGTCATAGTGTATCACAATCCTAATGCTCGAGATCAACATACAAAAGTTTATCAAAAGTCATTTCAAAAAGTCAATCTGACTTAATACTATAGTTGAATGATCATGGCAATCGAAATATTTTAACACTTCACATAGTTTCCCAATTCTTGTAAAATTAGACTATAGTTTTTATAAGGCTTTAGAACATGATAAAACAGTCAATTTTGACAATTGTTCAACAAAACGAGACGTGCCTTATATAAGGATTCATTTACTCGGCTAGTAATATTCAAAAATCTAATTTATCAATCTTACAAACAAGTTGTTTAAATATCAATTGCAGATTCAAGAGCAATTTCAATTAATGTCAATCATAATTCAGTTGATCATATCTTTTAATTCGTTCACCGAAATTACGCGATTTCTAAATGAAAAGTTATTGATTTTTCATCAGCTTTCAAAAAACATGCATATCATATACCTTTTATCAGTGATATATGTATTTAATTCGTGATTCATTATAAAATATTTAACGACAAAATTTAGCATACAAGCATGCATAAACATATATACCTGAGCACTAGACATGTATACACTATTAATATATAAAAGATAATATATGAATGCTCACGTATCAGTATTATGATTCAATATTGCAGGAAAGTACGTAGACGCAACAGAGATGATAAACACTAGGTTTGACTTGCGAACAATACCCATGAACATTACCCATAACCTCCAAAGCTATAACCCATAATTTTCCTTAGCTCTATCCCGCTCATAAAATCCGTTTTGAAAATCACCCGAGTATAACTCCGTCGTAGTATTTTATGTATACTACTAATACTTAATTTGAATATTGCACTAGAATTATTACGGAATAAAAATATATGAAATAAATATATATGTACATATATGTGTGTGTGTTTCTGCAATCGATCGATCGATATAGTTAGAAAATAATATTATAATAATAAAAGGAATCAAACGTGTTAAATTATAATAATATAATAATATAGTAAAGTAATAAAATAATAATATAATAATAAAAGGAATCATACGTTTATAATTATAATAATATAATATATAATAAAGTAATAATATAATAATAATATAATAATATAATAAAGTAGAATATAATAATATAATAATAAAATCGAATCGATTAAGATTTTAAAAGTCGTATTTTTAAAATACTTCAGGGGTATTTTATGTAACTTATAATTAATAATTTCAATCAGCTTTCATGTAAATAGTAAATTAATTAATTTCATTTTATTTACTATTCATATGAATAGTAAATGAATTAATTTCGATTCAACTATTTAAGCTACACTTTGTTGTACGTTGTGCTTTACAAATTGTACATTTTTAATTTTACTTCGTTTCTTAAAAAAATTACAAAAATTATATTATAAAAATAAAACGACTTAATACGTAAAATTTTTAATTTGAAAAGCATCGTTTAATAGTAAATTTTTATCATTTCATAAATAAATATTATTCGCATGATTCCGTATATATTGAAAACTCTTATGTTTATATAATACATGTTATGACGTTCGTGAATCGTCGGACAAGCAGGGTAATTGAATAGTTCAAGAATTTTGAGATTCAGTTTTATAGACTTTGCTTATCGTGTCGGAAACATTAAAGATTAAGTTTAAATTTGGTCAAAAATTTCCCGGTCATCACAGGTTAGTAATTAGGGTTTAGAAATTAGGGAGTTAAAAATTGGGGTTTAGCTAATAGGGTTTAGAAATTAGGGTTTTAGGTTTAGAAATTAGGGTTTAGAGTTTATAAATTAGGGTTTAGATTGAATATTTTAACATGAACGGTTTAGAGTTTAGGGTTTAGAAATTTGGTTCAAGTGATTGGGTCATTGACTTAATTGGTGGTCAAAATAGCTTTTAGTCAACATAGTAATGATCAGCCTTTTCAAGTGATTGTCTAGGTTAAGAATTTGATGTGAGTCTAATTCAAGATCAAGTCTCAATGATTTTATCCAACATAGTTTGGTCTTTGAAATGAGTCTACGTGAGTTAGCGAATTTTATTTGATTGAAGTTTTATGGAAGTTGACGAATGAAAATGAAACTATATGTTTGAACATTCTGATTTAACAAATGCAAAATGGGTAATTCATGTCAAAAGGTGAATCAATCAAGTGAATGCATTTGATGTGTGCAAGGTGGCGTACGAAATATAATATTATTTTTAATACGGAATACGATACTAATTACACAAGTTTTATATATTTAATTTACAGATTGGATATACCTAAACCTTGCTACAACACTTATAGGCAGTGTACATAATCGTAGAGTAGTGTAGTTTTTAGTAAGTCCGGTTCGTTCCACAGGGAGCTAGTGATTACGTACTATATTTTTATAAAACTATATTTATTCAAAATATATATAATTATATATAGTAATATTATTATTATAAAAAGGGGGTTTTACCATTTAATGACCGGTTTATCGATTTTATATTTTAAGCATAAAGATAAATGACAATAATTAAAATGCGTAAAATAAATAACAATATTTAAATGACGATATATAAAATTGTGATAAATAAAATGACAATAAATAAAATGTAAATAAAAGTATGATGAGAAATATAATAAAAGAATTATGCTTATTTAAACTTCTGTAATCATGATGTTTGACGTTTTGATTTTAATTTATTACTCTGGGTTAATTGTCCTTTGTCCTGGATTATTTGATACCTATCTGGTTTTTTCCCATAATAGTCCATCGGTCATAATTATAAGATGCTCGTCAAATTAACCTTATGCCCGAAGTCAACTATTCCAACTAATTAGGGATTTAAACTGTAACAAGGTTTTAATACTTTGTTAATAATTACACCAGGTTATCGACTGCGTGTAATCCAAGGTTTTAATACTTTGTTAACAATTACACTAATTACCCTTGTATGTAATCCACCCCTGTTTTAATGAAATATGAACATTAATTTACTCACTTGATCAGTTTGAATAATCAATTACCCAACCCGAATAATTAATTAAATGATCGTAAAAGATGTCATATAAACGTCACTAAATAGGACATGCATAATCATTTAATAATTATTAGATTAACTAATTTGAAGATAGGTTCGACAGATTCCAATGAGTTATCATTCGATTAGACAATACCCCCATCTATTAATAGTCCATAGTCCAATGTCCACAAGTGTCGGTCTTTTGTCCAAACCCTAATTATGGTACAAAATCCAATAACCCCATCTTTAATATTTAGTCTAACATCACGATTACTTCGGCTTAAATAAGCATAATAATAACTTAGTTACGAGACATTAATTTAAAAAGGAAGAACATAGCTTACAGTGATTATTTATAGTGTAGCGTTACCCGGACAGAGTTTCGACTTTAAAACCCGTAAAACATTTCTTACAATAACCCAATTATTATTAAACTTAAATTAAACTTAATATTATAAATATAAATATAAATATTAATATATATTACAGAAGACAGAAAGTGTGTGAAGGTGTAAAGAATTCGTGAGAAAACTAGCCAATTTATAGAAATTTTTTGGATCCTGAGGCTCATGCACTCGCATGAGATTTCAGTGTATTTCCCATGCACTCGCATGGGCTCATACAAGTGAATGGGATTTTAGAACATTTCTCAGGCACTCGCTTGGCCAGCCTGGATCAGATATTTTTGATTTGTAAAACGTGGGCTGCTCGAATTAATTAATATATAATATAATATATATAATTATATATATATATATATTATATTATATTCTTGTGCATAGTTGACTTGTAATTTTTGCTCCGTTGTCTCGTACGTTTATGCCCAGTTTATGTCTCGGTTCTGGATTTTCGAACATCTTTTCGTATGCTTAGATAACTTGTACTTTGCGTTCCGCGGCTTGTACTCTTGTCATTTTTAGACGTTTATTATCAATAAATTGAATCATTTGGATTGTTACTTGTACGTTTGAGCTTTTTGGTCATTTGCGTCTTCAAATCGTCATTTTCTTCTTTTATCTTCGCATTTATTTATTTAAACGAATATTACTTGAAAATAGAACAATTGCAACTGAAAACTTTACATATTGGAAGGATATTGCGCCTAAATATATGTTCATTTTGAGCACTATCAAATATCCCTACACTTGAATGTTGCTTGTCCTCAAGCAATACAGAACTTGAAATTAAATCACACTTCATTCGAATCACTTTTTTATTATCACACTTTATACATCAGTGATTTTGATACGGCGGTATAAACAATGATGGTAACAATGTAGTTTACAGTCCCACATGACTATGAAAATTTAGATCTTTTAAGGAAATTGAATCTTTATAAAAACATTTGATCTTTTGAAAATTCATTCTAGCTTTTACCCTAGATAAGTTTTCCGAAATAAGCATTCACCGGTGTTTGCAAAATGTTTTTGTGGGTTTTGTGGGTTTCAGATTTGAAAATTTTAGCTCAAAACTTGCGGTTTTGTGTCACCCACTTGCTAACCTTGTATTAGGAAAGCAACACGTCCAGTATACTTGCTCCGTATATTACCTTTCGATAAACTACCATCCGGTTATAAAGAAAAGCGATGAACAAGTAACTGTTAAGTCGATGTCTAATGACATGCAGATGTTCATGGTACATAATGTGTCGGATGCAATTACTATCTTTTGTAGGAGAAATAGTAAAGATCACCCTATAATTTTTTGGTCTGGCACAAGGTCCTGTCTTCGACCATGCTATGCAACCACTGTTCTTACGGTTGACACCCGATTTGGTTCAGGTGACCTAATGAATTTCGGTGAATTCTTAGGATTTTACGTTCAATGGTAATGAACGCATTGAAAATAGGTTTTCAGAAAACAAATCAGTTTTAATTTGATCAAAATATTTTCTCGTTCAAGCTCGAGTTTAGATATCATTGAATTCCTTGAGTTTGT
Source organism: Rutidosis leptorrhynchoides (assembly GCF_046630445.1). Taxonomy (NCBI): domain Eukaryota; kingdom Viridiplantae; phylum Streptophyta; class Magnoliopsida; order Asterales; family Asteraceae; genus Rutidosis; species Rutidosis leptorrhynchoides. The sequence continues at coordinate 640,223,949 of NC_092336.1, forward strand.
AATTCTCAATCTTTAAAGTCAATCTCAAGGATTGAGTAATATCAGGCTTAAATGCTGATTTTTAATCTTTAAGGAGATTATCCTTTCTAGGGGTCTGATTCATTAGTCTTATCAAGCTAATTTGTACGATGCCCTCCCCATTTTACGACACATATCCTCTCATGGTTAGGATAAGTCTGACCACTTGGCGACCCTGTTTGATGCTGAGGGCCGTGGATTTCCTGCTGATTTTAGAGATGACTTTTCTAGATTTTTTGTCAACCTACAGCTGGTCTGGACGACAACTTCTTGACCTAAATCAAGAAGCGCGTGTCTTTTTCAGAAGACTTTACTTCCTTTTAATGATGGAATTGATTCATCGTGTAGATCCATCTTTTCTTTCATCTTTTTATTACAATTTTACGGGTAAAACAGATAATTTAGTCCAAAACAAAAGCACATGCAATAACTTTACAGAAACATGTGATAGATAGTTTTTTAATTGAATAACTTGGTACATTCTCCCCACACTTGACTTTTATTTATTTCTTTCTTTGCCTTTTTATTCTCATCTTTTCCATTTTAAATGAATTCAAGTATTTTAGGTTGTTTCTCAATTTATCTCATTTCCGAGGTAACGATAATTTCGGTATTAACACCTAGTTTTATCGTTCATAAATATGTATAAACATGATTTTGAATTCATTTAATTGAAAATTTTTCAAATTTTCACAAAATTTGGCAATTAAACCAAGTGTAAATCCAAGAGAATTTATAACCCTTACCCACACTTGAGATCTTGCAATACCCTCATTTGCAAGAAATCGGTAAAAATTTAAATTCATTAGGGTGATTAGTGTAGAAAAATGATTAAAAATACCGAGTTTGCAAACATATTGTTTGTTCGAATGATTAATGGTGCACATCATTTGTTCATTTCGTCATTTGTTATTTCACATTTGTTTTACTTCTTGTCATCAAAATTAGTAGCTTTTGCTGAACTTAATGCCAGTCTTTGAAAGTGCGATGTTTTACCCTGTTTTGTACATAACATAAACTACAAACATATATACATATTTTTGAAGTTGAGTATATTACCCCACGTTCATATAATATTTTTGGCATACTTTAAATCAATAAAATTAAAAATAATGAGAACAAAATTTTTCGCCCCGCCCTCGGATAAAGCAATTTCGATTCTACGACCTAGTGTTTAACTCACGACGAATTTTAGAAATCAAGTTTTTTAAAACTTTAATGAAATAAAGTAAATTTTGATTTTAAATTCCAACAAAACTTAAATTTAAAATGCATATTAATTTTATACAAAACCTACAAAAACAAAAAGTTCAGAATAGGGGAGAAAACTAGTTCTTTAGTGTCTGCTAGCGAAAAACACCAATCGGATTCCATTCTCGGAACTACACGAGAACATAACAACTAACTCTAAACAGTATTTTTTTCTTAGAACATTTGAATCTCCCCACACTTAGGTAGATGTGGTGTCAAAATTGTGATTAACTTCATCGTCAATTTCTCTTGGACCATAATCAACTTGCATATCTGTGACTTTTGCTTTAAGCCATTGGTCGGATTCCTGTGTAATATTCATAAATTCAACTAGTTTCGCCTTTTCTTTAGGTGATAGATTGGATACTAATTGGTTACACAACTTAAAGTTCCCCTTGGTTCTAGCATCGCGAATCCGTTTAATAAGTTTCTTCATTGAACTGTTAATAACGGGGTCATTTAATTTCGTATCAACAACGGGGTTCTTTGTTATCAAGTCATCATTAGGTGTTACTTCATCTTCCCCACACTTAGGCGTTTTATTATTGCTAAGCACTACCGTTGGAGTTGGTAAAATAATATGTTTCTCACCGATCATTTTTATTGGTTCAACGGTTTTGGTTGGTGGAGATTTAGACTTTTGAATCACAAAGGTGATCGATTTTTTACCATTACTAAGTGTCATTCTACCCTCTTTTACATCAATTAACTCCCCAGTGGACGCTAAGAATGGTCGACCTAAAATTAGAGGAATGTTTGAGTCCTCTTCTATGTCAATAACAACAAATTCGACTAGAAAGGTTAAATTACCTACTTGAACGGGTAGGTTTTCAGCAATTCCAACTGGGTGCTTAATGGTTTGATCAAGGAGTCGAACATTTGTGACGACCCCTCGACCAAATTTAAACTTAATCTTTTATGATTTCGACACGATAAGCAAAGTCTGTAGAGTTGGATTTCAAAATTTTGAACTATATTCATGAATTCATTTGACCTTCGACTGTTCCCGATGATTCACGAACAATTGTTTGTAAATAAGTATATATAGATATATATGTACAAATATAAAAGTATATAATGATAAAAATACAATTTACTCATTTGAATTAAAATGAATCTATATACATGTATATGATTTCTATATGTCGTGACCCGTCCTAATCCATAAGAACGAATACAATAACATATGATTACATTGCGAGGTACTTGACCCCTATATGATACATTTTACCAACATTGCATTCATTTTTAAAAGACAAACTTTCATTTCATCGACAGTTGATGGTATGCATACCATTTCATAATATATCCAACTATAATTGACTTAGTAATAATCTTGATGAACTCGACGACTCGAATGCAACGTCTTTTGAAATATGTCATGAATGACTCCAAGTAATATCTCTAATATGAGCAAATGCACAGCGAAAGATTTCTTTCATACCTGAGAATAAACATGCTTTCAAGTGTCAACCAAAAGGTTGGTGAGTTCATTAGTTTAACAAAAATATTCATTTCCATCATTTTTAATAGATCACAAGAATTTCATTTCCATTTCTCATAAATTTACGTCCCATGCATAGAGACAAAAATCATTCATATGGTGAACACCTGGTAACCGACATTAACAAGATGCATATAAGAATATCCCCTATCATTCCGGGAAATCCTTCGGACATGATAAAAACAACATCGAAGTACTAAAGCATCCGGTACTTTGGATGGGGTTCGTTAGGCCCAATAGATCTATCTATAGGATTCGCATCAATTAGTATATCGGTTTACTAATTCTTAGGTTACCAATCAAAAGGGGCATATTCGGCTTCGATCATTCACCCATATAATGTAGTTTCAATTACTTGTGTCTATTTCGTAAAACATTTATAAAAATTGCGCATGTATTCTCAGCCCAAAAATATAAAGGGTAAAAAGGCAAATGAAACTCACAATATTGTATTTTGTAGTAAAAATACATATGACGGCATTGAACAATGCAGGGTTGGCCTCGGATTCACGAACCTATATCATTTGTATATTCATTAATATATATAATCGTAATCGAATAAATCTATTTATTATTAGTAATGTATTTGTTACATTAATAATTTATAAGTTTTATTGTCTATTTATATATTTTCATTATATATATATATATATATATATATATATATATATATATATATAATTGTTAATATAGTTAAGCTTCGTGTACTAAGTATATTTGTATATAAAATCTTAATTTTTACACTTATGGCCTTAATAACGGCATTAGAACTTTTATTTTAATAGTCATAATTCTTTTAATAATAATGATATAGATAATATTGATACTAATAATAATGATAGTAATAATTTTAATAAAAATGATAGATTTAAAAGTAATGATACTTTTAGTATTAATAACAATAATACTACTTATTTTTATAACAATAATACTAATAATAATGTTTATGGAAAATAATAACATAATGTACTGTTTCATAATGATAATAATAATAAACTTTTTCTTCATAATGACAATAATATTAAAGTTTTAAAATTAATAATAATATCATAAATAGTACTCATAGTAATAATAATAATAGATATAATACTTATATTTAAGATAATAATAATAATAACAATTATGATACTTATAATAATAATTATAATACTAATAATAACAATAACAATAATAATCATAATAATAACAATAATCATAATAATAATCATAATAATAACTAACAATAATAATGATAGAAATAAAATATAGAGTGTATACCCCTTTAAAAGCTTTTCCAAAAACAAATGCCATAGACCGGGCTCGAACCCATGACCTCTCGTTCAAACCCAAACTCCCTAACCAATCCTCTGTTCGTTACTTTTCTGTTTTAGTTCCGAATCAAAACTAAATAACCCATCTAACTTCACAGACCCAATCATTTAATGAAAGCCCAATGGATTATTTAACCTAGCCCAACTCCATAGCCTGCTACAATGCCTAATGGATCACAACACTAAAAATCAGTTTTTTTTGTTTCTTTCTGTTTTGTCGATCAGGATCAAACAAGCAGCCATTGTTTTAAATATTTTTTTTTAATCAGCAACCAAGTGGAAGGTTAATGTGTCTGTCGACCCTACTGCCACCCAAACACGTCCAAGTGGTCTATTATAAAATTAACCTACTAAAACATTATCGTAAAAGGTATCATCATAAGCTCGTCAACTTAATCATCATCATCGTTTATAATTATCATCATTGAATAACAGCAACCAATCGAAGCAACTGCAGTGTTCTTGGTGGGTTCCTATCAAACAACAATGATAGAAGGGTTCAGGTTTGTGGCCTTGCTTCGATCAGCGGATAACAGTGGATCGAAAACAGGAAAGCATCTTCATAATGGTGGCAGGAATATGAGTTTGCAGGTAGCTGTGGATGGCGTACGTAAACACGAATGAAGTAGCAGCAAGATATCACAATTTAATTCGATTAGAAATAAGAAACGATAAAGTAGTTTTTAAATGAGTTTTTATATGGTGGTGGTACAGTAGTTATTTAAGGTAGTCGATTAGAAAGGAAAACGGTAGCAGCATACTCTTAATGTGAGGGTTTATCGATTAATGTTGTTTGATGAAGTTGGTGTTGTGGTATTCGAACCAGACATAAACGTAACAGAAATAATAGAGAAAGGAGAGAGATAGAGAGAGAAAGAAGTTGAGGGTGGTGGTAGTGTGAAGGTGGTGAAGATTAAGGTGACGATAATGGTAACTTGGTTCTTGAACCGAAACAAAACATAGTTTACAGCTGGGTGTGATTGATTGAAGCTATAAACATGTATATATATAGAAAAATAAATAGTGGAGATAATGGTTGGCGGTTTAGGTGACGATGGCTTTTTCATGGTGACCGGAGGTGGTGGAAGCTCATGGTGGCCGAAGATGGTTCTTGTGGTGATCAAAGGTGTGTTGAGAAGAAGGTAGTGGGTTGTTCAAATTATAAGAATATGCATTACGCTGTATTATAGATAGATAAAGATATATAGAGATAATAAAGATAGATGATAGATTTAGATATTTGGCAAGTGGTGAAGTTTGTTTGTTGTCTACATTCACGCATGGATTCACAAAGAAAAAAGTAGGAGAAAGAAGTTTGTGGAAAGAATTGGTTGTCTACTTACAAGACAATTGTATCCTTACAAGAATCAGTTAGTGGGAAAATAAAACAAGAAAAAAAATAGTAATCGAATAATAATATATAATATAATAATAATTATAATATAATTTAAAATATAAAGGTGTGAATTGTTAGCCGTCGTCTACTATTTTATTCACGGACTGAAATTCGTACTCCGTTATTACTCAGTGGCGGATAAAAAGTACTCAAATAAATCCTAAAATTTTAAATTAAATGTATTTATTTATTTTGATCATTATGGTATAGAATTCAGTCACTATCTATTAAAATAAAAATTACATTAATTATTCACTCACACCCTAAGTAAAATATAAAAAGTTTTAAAATTCAACAAATAGTTTCTAAATATATTTTAAATAAGCCTATAATTGATATACCTCATTTTCGGATCACCGTTTATTTTAAAATAAAATAAGTTTGAATTTAACTTGTGTAATATCCATCGAATGGCGATTGATGCTACTGTCGCTGACTAAATAGATTCGAAATCACAAAATATATACATTCTCATACTTTATTTATATATAAAGATATATTTTAAATAATAATTATTATAATATCATATTTTTATTTTATTAATTTTAAATAACAACAATATATAATACTTCAAATTAAATTTTAAATTATTATTTATTTATACATACACACATATCTATTTAAGATTAATTGTTCGTGAATCGTCGAGAGCTGTCAATGGTCAAATGAATATATTAAACACAGTTCAACATTTTGAAGATTTCAACATTGCAGACTCTGATTATCTTGTCGGAAACATATAAAGATTAAGTTTAAATTTGGTCGGAAATTTCCGGGTCGTCACACTATATATAGTTAATATTATGTGTATATTATAATATATATAAAATATATGAATATTAAATATATGTTATTATATATATATATATATATATATATATATATATATATTACATAATTAATAATATGTGGTATTATTAAATTGAGTTTAATTACAAGTTAAAATAGAGTTGTTATATTAATATTATTATTATTACTTTCATTATTATTAAAATAAATATTGATATTAATATCTTTATTATTAAAATTATTATATGAAATTTGATACATTTAATTTATTATGATATTATTATTATTACTAATATTATTGTTATCATTATTAATATCATTATTATTATAATCAGTAGAAAAATTTTAATTATGATTATTATTATTATTACTAAAATTAATAAAATTATTATAATTATTATTATATTTTTATTTATTAACTACTCATAGTAATCAAAATATCATGATAAATAATATTGAATCCGTTCGCCATCATTATCTATTCTTTTCAATTTGTCTGCTTGATTGATTCTCTTAATTGATTTATTCCTGCTATTAGACGAAAATAGTTAAAGATCTAAATCAATCTTTATGTTTACTATAATCAATTATACGAGTTTGTTTAAGGTCACTATCTAAATTATCTTTCTGGTTGATTGGTATCTTCTGTAAATCCATCCACCCATTATATAATAATCAAATTTCTCAAGGTTATGAATTAAATCAGTCAACTTTACACTACTTTCATCACACATAAAATCACTTTCTATTTCTCTTTTCTATGAGCAAACCAAACCATCTTCTAGAGCCACCTTCAACCACCGACTACTATCGCCTCCCTTCATCACCATAAGGTTCATGGTAATGATCAAACAATCACCATCTTTAATCTCTATCTCATATTATATATACACACAAATATTGGATATATATACCTTGAATGTATCAACCATCTATCTCCTTCTCTTCTTCAAACATGACCATACACCACTAATTCTATTCTCGTGTTCTGTTTGATATCAAAATGCCACACAACAACCACTTTAGTGCCACCACAATACCACCACCCTTGAACCCTCTTTAAAGCACCTATAACCATCGACACACATATCCTTGTGATATAACTAGCTCATCGAATACCTTGCAACACCATTCGCTTGCCATCGTTTCCTTTTAGTTTCACTATTATTACAGCCGTTTAAATGCAAATACCAACACTCATGTTATATATATGCATACACATATAGACTTATACACTTACATTTCATCACCCACACACCTCACCACCTTCAAAACCAACCCTCAAAACCACCACAACTTCTGTTATTTTTTTGTTGCTACAACTGTTATAATCTTAAAAATGTCGATGCTATATGTTGCCATCCAAACCAAACAACTTGATGTATTAAAAAGAAGTGAGGATCGACATCTTTTAGTGGAGGGAGCACAATTATATTTATCAAATAAAGGGCATTAAAAGTCACATGCTTATTACTTTTAAAAGTAAATTGTCACTCCTGCTGTACAGCTCCTTTTGGGTAGACTATTTCGGTTCCACTTTTGATTAAAGAATTCCAATTGCAGCTACTTTTGGGCTATTACCTATCCTTCTGTTTATTAAATCCTAAGATCACCTTTAAACCACCTTTCGATCACTCTCAAATGTTATTACAGCCTCCTACTACAGTGTTGTTTTGTCACTGTACGAGACCAACACATCTAACTAAGGCTGTTACTGCTACCTGCTAATCACAGCTTAATTTCGAACTATTTCTGTCGAGTCTCGAACCAAAGATCACCCAAGCTTGTTTCTAATCCTCCTTCATGAAACCACAAAATAACCGGACCCAAAACCATCATCAAACACTCCTTCTTCAACCCCCATTTCTTTTTGTTCTTTTCTGTTTTCATTTGACACAACCTTGCAATCCTGCTATACGTTGCTATCTCTGCTGCCATATTTCTGCACTGTTACGCTTATGTTTAAAGACCCAACAATTTGGGCCATTAATTATTAATTGGACTAGTGTACTTATGGGTTTTTTTTAGAAGGCTGTTGGGCCGAGGGAATTAGGCCCAAAATATAGGGATGGGGATGAGATATATAATGATACTTAGATATGGATTGGTAAGCCGGTTGATGATGATGGTAATACTGAATCATAACGAGAACAATGATATGAACATGATAATAATGATATACGATATAATTAGGTGATGACTATGATGATAAAATGAATAATGATGGTGATATAATATAGTAATTATGATGATGATGTTATTTGAATAAGAAGATGACAGACAAAAAAAAATTGGTTAAAAGAAATTAGGGTATGATATAATTCAGAAAAGCAAAGTCAGAAGGAGTGGTATGGGGTGTTGATGGGTTAGCAAGAGGTCGTAGGTTCGAGCCCGGGCTATGGCATTTATTTTTAGGATTGCTTGAAGGTTCGTGAATCCAATGTCAACCTTGCATTGCTCAGTTCTGTCGTATGCATATTTTTACTACAAAATATCGTATCGTGAGTTTCATTTGCTCCCTTTTTAAATGCTTTTGCAATATATATTTTTGGGACTGAGAATACATGCGCTGCTTTTATAAATGCTTTACGAAATAGACACAAGTAATCGAAACTACATTCTATGGTTGGATTATCGAATCAAATATGCCCCTTTTTAGCTTGGTAGCCTAAGAATTGGTGTTTATGATAATTGCCACCAATTGACGCGAATCCTAAAGATAGATCTATCGGGCCCAACGAGCCCCATCCGAGTTACGGATTCTTTAGTACTTCAAATTTATCATGTCCGATGTGAGTCCCGGAATGATGGGGATATTCTATATGCATCTTGTTAAGGTCAGTTACCAGGTGTTCAATCCATATGAATGAATTTTAATTCGCGAGTTACGCGTGACAATATATGAAATCTTGTGGTCTATTAAAATGATGAAAATGAATGATTATGATAAACTAATGAACTCACCAACCTTTTGGTTGACACTTGAAAGCATGTTTATTCTCAGGTATGAAAGAAATCTTCCACTGTGCATTTGATCATATTAGAGATATTACTTGGGGTCATTCATGACATATTTCAAAAGACGTTGTATTCGAGTCGTCGAATTCATCAAGATTATTACTAAGTCAATTATAGTTGGATATATTATGAAATGGTATGCATGCCGTCAACTTTCAATGCAAAGAAAGTTTGTCTTTTTAAAACGAATGCAATGTTTGTAAAATGTATCATATAGAGGTCAAATACCTCGCGATGTAATCATATGTTATTGTATTCGTCCTTATGGATTAGGACGGGTCGCTTCATGTGGTATCAGAGCGGTGGTCTTAGCGAACTAGGTCTGCATTAGTGTGTCTAACTGATAAGTCGTTAGGATGCATTAGTGAGTCTGGACTTCGACCGTGTCTGCATGTCAAAATTTTTGCTTATCATTTTTGTCGGAAAATTGCATGTTTATTATTCTTAGTCTAGACACATCTTATTGCATTGATTGCATGAATAGTGTATAGACAAAATTCATATCTTAGCGTATCCGCAAATCATATCATAGCGTATCTGTTACTGTAAACTTTTCCTGACATATTCCGTAAATTTCTCCGTAATCTACAAAATCTTTTGCGCTATATATATAGATATTCTATGTAATTAGAATACCACCCAATAGCCGAAAAATCATTTCATAACGAAAAATTCTTTATTCAATCGTAAGAAATGGAATTCGTCATCAGTTCAAGTCCTTCGGATTCCGAAATAGAATCCCAATCAAGCTCCGAAAGCAGTGTGACCGGAATGGATCAACCAATTAGCCATCATCTATTCTGGATGAATTGGGGATGGGTTCGTAGCCTCCTGAATCATTGGAGACAAGAAGAAGGTGATCCCTTCCATCCACCACATTGCCCTCTTGGCGAAGAACCTGAAGCACTTACCGGCGAACCTGTCCGAAACACTATTTTCTCTCTCATTTCCAGAGTATCTCATCACGATTATATACTACATCAAATTCTAGATTTTATTTATCCGCTCGTCCGAACTGAAAATCACCCCGGTGTAATAGAAGAAGTCGACAAGCTTCGCGCTCGGGTGGTGGCTTGGGAGAATATGGTGCAAAGGTTACAAACACCAGCAGCAGCACCAGCAGCATAAACAGTGCCACCATCAGCAACACCAACAGTACCATCACCACCATCAACAGCAACAGCCGCATCCCATGTCTCAACATCTCATTCTGTACCTCGAGTATAATCATCGTTCTACGTGACGTTCTACATTATTTATCTTCGTTCGACATGATGATTATGTAATCTCTAATGTTTTAGAGATTATGTACTCTAATTCTAACGGAAAAGCAAATGAGTTTAATGTTATATTAACTCATTAAATCCATAATTACCTCTAAAGAAAATATATATGTATATATGTTTTCATAGTTGTATTTAAAAATTCTTTTGTACAAACTGTTAATCGTGAAAATATTTTAACGGGTAGGTAATACCCGAGGAATATTTAGATTTCACATTAATAAGTTAAACTGTACATTCTTCGAATTTGATTCAACAGTCATTTATTATCCTACTTACATCCACAGATATATGTATCCGTTCACCACAGAATAACCATTTTCATTCAATTTCATATTTGGATTTTGACCTATTAGAATTCAACAAGTGGCATAATGAAGAAAACATTGGACAAAATAAAATTTATTAGAAACAAACGAATTAACTATGAGAAATTCTATTAAGAATCCACGCTAACAAAATCCTAGCTAACTGTTAATTCCTTATTACATTTATTTATTGCAATTTATTTATCGCAATTTTAATTCACGCAATTTTATTTATCGTCATTTAATTTCTGTTATTTATTTTACGCAATTTAAATATCGGGACACGTATACAATGTTTTGACATATCATATCGACGTATATATATATATATATATATATATATATATATATATATATATATATATATATATATATATATATATATATATATATTATTTGGAATAACCATAGACACTCTATATGCGGTAATGATAGAGTTAGCTATACAGGGTTGAGGTTGATTCTATAATAATATATATACTTTGAGTTGTGATCGAGTCTGAGACATGTATATAACGGGTCACGACACGTATTAATTAATTCGAATATTATATATTAAACTATATATGAATTGTTGAACTACAAATTGTGGACTGCTAACTGTGGACTGTCAACATTGGACAATTAAAATGAATTAAAATATTGATTATAACATATGAAACTAAACAATTCTTCATGTTTGCCACTTGATTTCATCTTAAACTGCATTTGTATCTTGACGATTCCAATTTGCGTTCAAACCTTTCATGATTCTTGAAAACACCTCAATCGAGAGGATGAACCAATCGCACTTCATCTACGGAAGGAAAGATTTATGCATATAGTTAGGCACCTGAAAACACTCGGAACCTGATTAAACGTTTAACACGTATCTGTGCTAGCCCCTTTGGCATTGTTATTACCGAAAATAACTTTACAATCCCTTCCCATAGTAGCCAATTTTGTCACAGCTCCAGCAAATCAACTTCAATTTTTTTCATTCGAATAAACCTTATTATAAAGATTACCTCTTCATCATCGTTACCAGAGAACCGTTTATATCCCACCACATTAGCAGCAAACTTACTAGCAATTACATTACTCTTTGACTTAAACTTCTCAGAAAAATCACTATATTTAATCATCAAAACCCTGTTACATACTCATTCACATCTTGTACGAGAATTGCCATATCAATTACTGGTAATTAGCAATCTGTATTTCAAACCTCGCAGCATTTCTGCATCAACAGTTATATGTAAACATATAACATTTACCTCTTGAAATTATGAGCTTTCATTTTGAAATTCTGAAAAGCACCCAGTCTGCGAATCAATACTCTGAGTTTTGAAAAAGCTGATAAAGCAGTGAAAACTGAAGACTGCCTTAACAGTCAAAAGTTTGATGATAAAGAATGGAGTGTTGAAAAAGCTCAGAAATTTTGATACTGAAAAACGAATTGAACAAACCATGAAGGAGACTCTGAACAGATCACAAGGACTAAACTTATACATAAAGAATCCTGATGATTCGGTTCTCATGAAATCTTAAACGAATACCTTGCTCCTGATTCCACACTTTTACGGACAAATATTCATCATCATCCATCGATATTAGAAATTCTAAGATATCATCGTATCTTTCATTATAAATATCCTTGATATTTCTGAAAATATTTTTCACAACTATTCCTACCTGAAATCATTTATCTCTTCGCGTTATCAGAAACTGCATAGTTTCTATATTTTGTAAACCTTCGAGTTTAAAATATGAATGTTTTGAAGTAGTGTTGGGAACTGAAGCATGAGTTAGTATAATATAATGACACTTGATCAACGTGATTATATTACAGTAAGTCATGCTGAGTTTCTACTAGGACGTGATGATTCACAGATCATAATGTCATCATGTGCCATGTTACACGACTCTTGTATTCTATCTAACCTCAAAATATCAAGAAAATATTATCTTGATGATTCGGTCTCTTCCGGATATTCTAGTAATTTGACAAATCAAATCGTACGATTACGTTCTTTCTCGGTTAGAACATTAAGTTCATTCGAAATTCCATACTTACGAATTCTGGACCATTACTCGTTTTACTAGAGGTCGAGAAGATAATAAAAAGGCAAAGAGCTCCAAAATATAAGAGAAAATATAAATCCCAATAACAACACGGAGGTTACAAACCGTGGATATTAATACGAATAGCAATATAAAGATACGGTAGAATTAAGAATAGTATCACCCCAAGATAATAGTAGAAGTAAACAGATTTTTCTGGCGGAAAATTGAAAAGAAGGATGACAGAAATAATAATTAGAAAAATATCAAGGATTAGAACAGGATTAAGCACTTTCACAATCTTTTGGATGTATGAACTAAGAAAGAAAGTATAGGAATGGTGAGAATAATGGAACGGAAGAGTTTAATTTATAATGAAAATATCAGACGGAGTAATCGAGGCAGATCATCGTATTTAATTATAGAAATCTTAATTTCCTTATTCGCCGAAGAATTAAACCTTTTAGATTTCGAAGATTTTCTTTATATCTCTTGAATTTCGGAATTCAACCAAGAAAACATCAAAAGTTAAGACGCACCTTATTTTCTAAATTCAAACGTGACTACGTCAAAGGTTAAGATGAAACTTTATTTCTTCAATTCACTATTTGTGATAACTTCACTCATACGCTTCGAATAAACGAATTGTTTTATCCATACTACCCACAGATGATAAAACTCTAAGTTCCAGCTCGTATGCGTCATAAAAACATACTTATTGTTAACTATGACAACTCCACTCAAATTTCGGGATGAAATTTCTTTAACGGGTAGGTACTGTGACGACCCGGAAATTTTTGACCAAATTTAAACTTAATCTTTTATGATTTCGACACGATAAGCAAAGTCTGTAAAGTTGGATTTCAAAATTTTGAACTATATTCATGAATTCATTTGACCTTCGACTGTTCCCGACGATTCATGAACAATTGTTTGTAAATAAGTATATATAGATATATATGTACAAATATAAAAGTATATAATGATAAAAATACAATTTACTCATTTGAATTAAAATGAATCTATATATACATGTATATGATTTCTATATATAGTTAATATTATGTGTATATTGTAATATATATAAAATATATAAATATTAAATATATGTTATTATATATATATATATATATATATATATATATATTACATAATTAATAATATGTGATATTAATAAATTAAGTTTAATTACAAGTTAAAATAGAGTTGTTATATTAATATTATTATTATTACTTTCATTATTATTAAAATAAATATTAATATTAATATTAATATCTGTATTATTAATATTATTATATGAAATTTGATACATTTAATTTATTATGATATTATTATTATTACTAATATTATTGTTATCATTATTATATCATTATTATTATAATCAGTAGAAAAATGTTAATTATGATTATTATTATTATTACTATTAAAATTAATAAAATTATTATAATTATTATTATATTTTTATTTATTAACTACTCATAGTAATCAAAATATCATGATAAATAATATTGAATCCGTTAGCCATCATTATCTATTCTTTTCAATTTGTCTGCTTGATTGATTCTCTTAATTGATTTATTCCTGCTATTAGACGAAAATAGTTAAAGATCTAAATCAATCTTTATGTTTACTATAATCAATTATACGAGTTTGTTTAAGGTCACTATCTAAATAATCTTTCTGGTTGATTGGTATCTTCTGTAAATCCATCCACCCATTATATAATAATCGAATTTCTCAAGGTTATGAATTAAATCAGTCAACTTTACACTACTTTCATCACACATAAAATCACTTTCTATTTCTCTTTTCTATGAGCAAACCAAACCATCTTCTAGAGCCACCTTCAACCACCGACTACTATCGCCCCCCTTCATCACCATAAGGTTCATGGTAATGATCAAACAATCACTATCTTTAATCTCTATCTCATATTATATATACACACAAATATTGGATTTATATACCTTGAATGTATCAACCATCTATCTTCTTCTCTTCTTCAAACATGACCATACACCACTAATTCTATTCTCGTGTTCTGTTTGATATCAAAACGCCACACAACAACCACTTTAGTGCCACCACAATACCACCACCCTTGAACCCTCTTTAAAGCACCTATAACCATCGACACACATATCCTTGTGATATAACTAGCTCATCGAATACCTTGCAACACCATTCGCTTGCCATCATTTCCTTTTAGTTTCACTATTATTACAGCCGTTTAAATGTAAATACCAACACTCATGTTATATATATGCATACACATATAGACTTATACACTTACATTTCATCACCCACACACCTCACCACCTTCAAAACCAACCCTCAAAACCACCACAACTTCTGTTATTTTTTCGTTGCTACAACTGTTATAATCTTAAAAATGTTACTGCTATATGTTTTCATCCGAACCAAACAACTTGATGTATTAAAAAGAAGTGAGGATCGACATCTTTTAGTGAAGGGAGCACAATTATATTTATCAAATAAAGGGCATTAAAAGTCGCATGCTTATTACTTTTAAAAGTAAATTATCACTCCTGCTGTACAGCTCCTTTTGGGTAGACTATTTTGGTTTCCACTTTTGATTAAAGAATTCGAATTGCAGCTACTTTTGGGCTATTACCTATCCTTCTGTTTATTCAATCCCAAGATCACCATTAACCACATTTCGATCACTCTCAAATGTTATTACATCCTCCTGCTACGCTGTTGTTTTGTCACTGTACAAGACCAACACATCTAGCTAAGGGCTGCTACTGCTACCTGCTGATCACAGCTTAATAGTTTCTGTCGAGTCCCAAACCAAAGATCACCCAAGCTTGTTTCTAATCTCCCTTCATGAAACCACAAAACAACCGGACCCAAAACCATCATCAAACACTCCTTCTTCAAACCCCCATTTCTTTTTGTTCTTTTCTGTTTTCATTTGACACAACCTTGCAATCCTGCTATACGTTGTTGTCTCTGCTGCCATATTTCTCCACTGTTACGCTTATGTTTAAAGACCCAACAATTTGGGCCATTAATTATTAATTGGACTAGTGTACTTATGGGTTTTTTTAGAAGGCTGTTGGGCCGAGGGAATTAGGCTCAGAATATAGGGATGGGGATGAGATATATAATGATACTTAGATATGGATTGGTAAGCCGGTTGATGATGATGGTAATACTGAATCATAACGAGAACAGTGATATGAACATGATAATAATGATATACGATATAATTAGGTGATGACTATGATGATAAAATGAATAATGATGGTGATATAACATAGTAATTATGATGATGATGTTATTTGAATAAGAAGATGACAGACAGAAAAAAAAATTGGTTAAAAGAAATTAGGGTATGATATAATTCAGAAAAGCAAATCAGAAGGAGTGGTATGGGGTGTTGATGGGTTAGCAAGAGGTCGGGGGTTCGAGCCCGGGCTATGGCATTTATTTTTAGGATTGCTTGAAGGTTCATGAATCCAAGGTTAACCTTGCATTTCTCAGTTCTGTCGTATGCATATTTTTACTACAAAATATCGTATCGTGAGTTTCATTTGCTCCTTTTTTAAATGCTTTTGCAATATATATTTTTGGGACTGAGAATACATGCGCTGCTTTTATAAATGCTTTACGAAATAGACACAAGTAATCAAAACTACATTCTATGGTTGGATTATCGAATTGAATATGCCCCTGTGTAGCTTGGTAGCCTAAGAATTGGTGTTTATGATAATTGTCACCAATTAACGTGAATCCTAATGATAGATCTATCGGGCCCAACGAGCCCCATTCGAGTTACGGATGCTTTAGTACTTCGAATTTATCATGTCCGATGTGAGTCCCGGAATGATGGGGATATTCTATATGCATCTTGTTAAAGTCAGTTACCAGGTGTTCAATCCATATGAATGAATTTTAATTCGCGAGTTACGCGTGACAATATATGAAATCTTGTGGTCTATTAAAATGATGAAAATGAATGATTATGATAAACTAATGAACTCACCAACCTTTTGGTTGACACTTGAAAGCATGTTTATTCTCAGGTATGAAAGAAATCTTCCGCTGTGCATTTGATCATATTAGAGATATTACTTGGAGTCATTCATGACATATTTCAAAAGACGTTGTATTCGAGTCGTCGAATTCATCAAGATTATTACTAAGTCAATTATCGTTGAATATATTATGAAATCGTATGCATGCCGTCAACTTTCGATGCAAAGAAAGTTTGTCTTTTAAAAATGAATGCAATGTTTGTAAAATGTATCATATAGAGGTCAAATACCTCGCGATGTAATCATATGTTATTGTATTCGTCCTTATAGATTAGGACAGGTCGCTTCAACATTCATTTCCGTTGAACTTAACTCACCTACTCCTAATCTCTTATATAATGAAAGAGGCATAACACTCACACTTGCACCTAAATCTGCTAGTGCATCATACATGACATAATCACTAAGTAGACAAGGAGAAATAAATTCACCCGGATCACCCAACCTGGGTGGAAGTTTTGGTGGAACTGTCTTCACCGGGTTTACTTTTACGGTTTTTATTTCTTGCACTTTCTTATTCTTCTTCTTCTTTCCAAAGGTATCACAAACTTTATTACCTATCACTTGCTCATACTCAACTCCTTTTCTTAGAAACGGGATGGTTGGTCTGTATGGTGCCACCACTGGCTTTACATACTCGGGTGGTGGTGGTGTTGTAACTTCTTCATTGTTACTAACATCTAAAACCTTCCCATCTTCTGATGCTGATTTTTCAGAATTCGTTGAAATCATATTAACATTCTCATTCCGAGGATTTACTTCAGTATCACTCGGTAGCTTTCCTTATTCCCTCTTACTCATTAAGCTAGCAAGAGTACCTACGTGTTTTTCTAGATTCAAAATGGAAGCTTGTTGAGTTCTTAATGACTGATCAAACCTCTCATTTGTTTGGCTTTGAGATGTAATAAATTATGTTTGAGATTCCATTAACTTTGCCATCATTTCTTCCAGATTTGGCTTTTTCTCTTCGGTTTGTTGTGGTGGTTTATACAAGCTAGGTCTTTGTTGATTGAAAGTGTTGTTTTGAGTTGGTTGGTTATTCGGACCTTGTTGGTTATACGAGTTATTGTTGGTTCCATTGGGATTGTAAAGAATGTTTTGATTTCGATTAAAGTTTGGCCTTGGCGGTTGATAATTATTTCGATAATTATTTCCCGGCCTTTGGTTCATGTAGAAAATATTCTCACGTTGTTCCATCATTTGTTCAATGTGACAATCTTTCATTAAGTGTGGTCCACCACATTGCTCACAACTGATTCGTATTGCGTGAATATCTTTAGTCATCTTTTCCATTCGTCTCTCGAAAGCATCTATTTTTGCGAAAACGGAATCAAAGTCATGGCTAGAATCGGCTCTAGCCGCTTTAGATGAACGAAAAATATCTTTTTCTTGATGCCACTCATGAGAGTGGGAAGCTATATTATCAATTATCTTGTGAGCTTCAGTTGCAGTTTTCTTCATAATGGAACCACCAGCTGCTGTGTCGATGTATTTTCATGTAGCAACGTCGACACCTTGGTAGAATATTTGTACTATTTGATAAGTGTCTAAACCGTGTTGAGGACATCCTCTCAACATCCTTTCGAATCTTGTCCACGCCTCATATAATGTTTCATTTGGCTTTTGTGCGAACGTAACAATTTCTCCTTGAAGTCTCACGGCTTTAGATGCCGGAAAGAATCTTTTAAGAAATTTCTCAACTAAAACATCCCATGTGTCAATCGCTCCTTCAGGTAATGATTCTAACCAATCTTTTGCTTCTCCCTTTAAAGTCCAGGGAAACAACATGAGATAGATCTGTTCATCCTCAACTTCTCTGATTTTGAATAGAGTACAGATCCTATTAAAGGTTCGAAGATGTTCTTTTGGATCTTCTTTTGGCGTACCACTATATTGGCATTGATTAGTTACCATGTGTAGGATTTGTCCTTTGATTTCATAATCTGGCGCATTAACATCTGGCCGAATAATGGCGTGACCTTGGCCAGTGCGTGTGGCTCTCATTCGGTCTTCCATACTTAGAGGTTCCGTTACTTCCATGTGACAACCCGAAAATTTTTGACCAAATTTAAACTTTATCTTTAAATGATTTAATGTTTTCGACACGATAAGTAAAGTCTGTAATGTTGAGTCACGAAAGTTTTGGAACTATATTCATGTAATCAATTATTCTTTGACTGTTCTCGAAGATTCACGAACAATATATATATATATATATATATATATATATATATATATATATATATATATATAAAACTTAATGTGCACATATATATATGATTTCAAGTTATTTTGTAAACGATAGTAACATTCGATTATTGATTCGATTGATATTTAGATAAGTTAACTAAAACGTTTAAGATGAACCAGTAAAACACTAATTTGCTACAGTATTTTCGAATTGCTACAGTACCCGAAAAGCTACAGTGTTTTCGAAAATCATTATTTGCTACAGTAACCTTGCTACAGTAAAACACTATTTCAAAATGAAAATGTGTATATGTATATGTATATACTACGAGACGATGATTTATAGAAGCAAATAACCAAAACACTTAATTGATTAAAGCTACACTTCGAGTGACATAGTTTATCAATGATTAAGTTTAATTTTTGATAAAGGTACACGTCGCGTAACGAAAAGTACTAGTTTTCTAAGCGTACGAAAATGCATTCGAGAAACCGGAACCGGGACATAAGTCGAGTAACAACGTACGAGTCAACGGACCAAAAATTATAAGTCAACTATGCACGTGAATATAATATAATATATAATTAATTATATAAATTAAATATATTATATATTAATATTTAATTATGTCGACAAGCTAGATTACAAAACAAATGTGAGCTGGATCAGAGGGCCATGCGATCGCATGGCCTTGATGCCCAAAAACCATGCGATCGCATGGAGGGCTAGAACATGTCAGGTACTATAAAACGCGAAGCCTGGTGACCGAATTCTTTTCATATTTCATCAATCCATCTCTCTGCTCTCCATATATATATTTATATTAAAATTATTAAAATTATTGTTATTATTATTATTATTATTATTATTATTATTATTATTATTATTATTATTAAGATTAATATTATTATTAATCTTATAGTCCGGAGTATTATTAATTAGCATTATACATAAAATACTACGACGAGGTTATGAGCATATCACTTTCAAAACAAGTTTTCAAACGGGTTTAAGCTAAGGAAACTATGGGTTATAGCTATGGAGATTATGGGTAATGTTCATGGGTATTATTCGCAAGTCTAACCTAGTGTTTATCATCTTCGTTGCGTCTACGTACTTTCCTGCAATATTGAATCACAATATTGATACATGAGCATTTATATATTATCTTTTATGTATTATTTGTGTATCCATGTCTAGTGCTCGAGTATATATATTTATGCATGCTTGTATGCTAAATTTTGTCGTTAAACAGTTTATGATGAATCACGAATTAAATGCATATATTACTGATAAAAGGTATATGATATGCATGTTTTTGGAAAGCTGGCGAAAAATCAATAACTTTTCATTTAGAAATCGCGTAATTTCGATGAACGAATCAAAAGATATGGTCAACTGAATTATTATTGACGTTAATTAGAATTACTTTTGAATCTGCAATTAATATTTAAACAACTTATTTGTAAGATTGATAAATTGGATTTTTGAATATTACCAACCGAGTAAATAAATCCTTATATAAGGTACGTCTCGTTTTGTTGAACTATTTTCAAAATTGACCTTTTGAAACGACTTTGGATAACTTTTGGTATGTCGATCTTGAGCATTAGGATTGTGATACACTATGACCTGACCTAGCTTGTTAAACATTTATTGACCAACATATGTTCTCTAGGTTGAGATCTACGGTTATTTGAGTATTCCGAGTTACGGTCACATTTCGGTGAACAACTTTATGTGCTACTAAGGTGAGTTTCATTTGCTCCCTTTTTAATTGCTTTTGTAATATATATTTTTAGGCTGAGAATACATGCACTTTATTTTAAACACAATGGATACAAGTACATACTAAATTCTACAATGAGTTTGAACCGAAAATCCCTTAGCTTTGGTAACTATTAACTGCCAATTATAAGAACTGGTGGGCGCGAGTAGTAGTATATGGATCCATAGGGCTTGATATCCCCGTCCGAGCTAGAGCACTAGCCTTTTAACAGACGTATGCTATTTGAGAAGCGTACACGTTGGTTTGCGTGTATTATTAAGATGATTATACAAAGGGTATAAATTATATATACGTTAAGTTTAGTTACCAGGGTGCTCAATTTCGTAGAATATTTTGATAAACATTTCTGGATGAAACAACTAAAAACTTGTGATTCACCTTTATATACAGATTATGTGCAACATTAAAACTATGAACTCACCAACCTTTGTGTTGACACTTTTAAGCATGTTTATTCTCATGTTCCCCAGAAGTCTTCCGCTGTTTGCTTATATGTTAGACAAGCTATGTGCATGGAGTCTTACATGACATATTTTCCAAGAAAACGTTGCATTCACCAAATCATCACCATGTATCTTATTTTGACTGCATTGTCAACGGAAGTACTATTGTAAACTATTATTTACGGTGATTGTCTATATGTAGAAATCATCAGATGTCGAAAACCTTTGATTTAAATATTCATTTATGGTGTGCCTTTTCAAAAGAATGCAATGTTTACAAAACGTATCATATAGAGGTCAAATACCTCGCAATGAAATCGATGAATGACGTGTTCGTCCATATGGATTTGCAGCGATCGTCACATTCCATATTTGAATTTGTTGAATCCGAATCACTAGAAGATTCTGATTTAACGGTTTGTGGTTCAGGAGGAATGATTAGTGGTTCATGATCTTGAAATTGTCCTTAAATATCCTCCGGGTTCTCAATTGTGAAGTCGGGTTCAAAAAATGGATAATCGAAAATTTGAATTGGAGTTCTTGTTCGACTAGATGATGATTCTAAAGAAAAATCAACGGCGACAATATTGGCTAGATGTCTTGATCGAGTTACAGGTAGTGAACGTATGAAAGGTGGTGAACGTTTTGCTCGGTGCATTCACTAAATATCCTATTAGTATAAAGATAAAAATTATATAAGTTATCAAATTAATAGACTTTTCTGATTTTGCTCACGTTTCGAATAGCCAATAGATGCAGCAGGTAGCCAGGATCCTTTAAATTGAAAAATCCACAACTCGCCACTAACAAATCCAACTATTACTACGAACCAGAAATTTTGGATGTCTATTAATTCAATCACTTACAATAATTTTTCGTCGAAATTTTGAAATAAAATCTATGTCCTAAAAACTAGAGCGTAGAAATGAAAAAGATAAAGCGCGCGTCAAAAAACGAAAAGTCAAATAATAAACGTTGAAAAATAAAGGTAAGAAAGAAAAACGTCGAAACTTAAAAGTCTAAAAACTAAATCTAAAAAGTTGCGCATAAAGGTATTAAAACTTAAAATGAGATTCTAAAAGGAAAACGACAATAACTTAATTTGGCACTAAATTCTATTCTAAAATGGCGTCGCAAAATTCTAAAGGGTCTAAATTCTAAATTTAAAGAAAAAACACTTAAGGGATTTTACAGCAAAACCTAAAAATCTAGAAATATAAAAGTAACTACGGCAAAAACTAAGCTTAAAACTATATAACGAACGATAAAAATACAAATTATAACTAAAATGATAAAAATACAAATTTTATAAAAATATTATTTTTATATTATTTTTTATATAAAAGGATTAATATAAATATGTAAATAATAATAACTAAAACTTAAAATACAAACTTAATTAAAAACTAAAATTAAATATTATTAAATATAAACCCTACTTAATTAATTAATTAATAATAATAATAAACCCTACTCCGTAATAAATGTGCCAAAGGTTTCTTACCTGTCAGCTCAACTCATGCGACCGCATGAGATTTGGTTTTCTGGGTCATGCGATCGCATGGCCCAAGATTCCAGAAATAATTCGGGCTTCGAACAGGCTTCGGCCCAATTACTAATTTTAATTATTTTTATGATTTATTGTTATGGAAAATATTTATATTAATTTAAATAAACTTATATTTTAAAAACTAAAATAAAAATATATATTTTTTTATAAATTATAAACTAAATCTTTTAAAAATATATTTTTTTTATTTTTATTATTTTAACACTTATTATAAATACAAAATATTTTTACAAAATAAGAAATTATATATTTTTACAAAAAATATAGTTTTAATAAATTATAGCATTTCGCTTCGACGTTCCCCGGCAGCGGTGCCAAAAACTTGATGTGTGCGAGGTGGCGTACGAAATATACTATTATTTTTAATACGGAATACGATACTAATTACACAAGTTTTATATATTTAATTTACAGATGGGATATACCTAAACCTTGCTACAACACTTATAGGCAGTGTACCTAATCGTAGAGTAGTGTAGTTTTTAGTAAGTCCGGTTCGTTCCACAGGGAGCTAGTGATTACGTACTATATTTTTATAAAACTATATTTATACAAAATATATATAATTATATATAGTAATATTATTATCATAAAAGGGGGGTTTTACCGTTTAATGACCGGTTTGTCGATTCTATATTTTAAGCATAAAGATAAATGACAATAATTAAAGTGCGTAAAATAATAACAATATTTAAATGACGATATATAAAATTGCGATAAATAAAATGACAATAAATAAAATGTAAATAAAAGTACGATGAGAAATATAATAAAAGAATTATGCTTATTTAAACTTCAGTAATCATGATGTTTGACGTTTTGATTTTAATTTATTACTCTGGGTTAATTGTCCTTTGTCCTGGATTATTTGATACCTATCTGGTTTTTGCCCATAATAGTCCATCGGTCATAATTATAATATGCTCGTCAAATTAACCTTTTACCCAAAGTCAAATATTCCAACTAATTAGGGATTTAAACTGTAACAAGGTTTTAATACTTTGTTAATAATTACACCAGGTTATCGACTGCGTGTAATCCAATGTTTTAATACTTTGTTAACAATTACACCAATTACCCTTGTATGTAATCCACCCCTGTTTTAATGAAATATGAACATTAATTTACTCACTTGATCAGTTTGAATAATCAATTACCCAACCCGAATAATTAATTAAATGATTGTAAAAGATGTCGTATAAACGTCACTAAATAGGACATGCATAATCATTTAATAATTATTATATTAACTAATTTGAAGATAGGTTCGACAGATTCCAATGAGTTGTCATTCGATTAGACAATACCCCCATCTATTAATAGTCCATAGTCCAATGTCCACAAGTGTCGGTCTTTTGTTCAAACCCTAATTATGGTACAAAATTCAATAACCCCGTCTTTAATATTTAGTCTAACATCACGATTACTTCGGCTTAAATAAGCATAATAATAACTTAGTTACGAGACATTAATTTAAAAAGGAAGAACATAGCTTACAGTGATTATTTATAGCGTAGCGTTACCCGGACAGAGTTTCGACTTTAAAATCCGTAAAACATTTCTTACAATAACCCAATTATTATTAAACTTAAATTAAAATTAATATTATAAATATAAATATAAATATTAATATATATTACAGAAGAGAGAAAGAGTGTGTGAAGGTGTAAAGAATTCGTGAGAAAACTGGCCAATTTATAGAACTTTTTTGGATCCTGAAGCTCATGCACTCGTATGAGATTTCAGTGTATTTCCCATGCACTAGCATGGGCTCATGCAAGTGCATGGGATTTTAGTGCATTTCTCATGCACTCGCATGGCCAGCCTAGATAAGATATTTTTGATTTGCAAAACGTGGGCTGCTCCAATTAATTAATTAATATATAATATAATATATATAATTATATATAATTATATATATATATATATATATATATATATATATATATATATTATATTATATTATATTCTTGTGCATAGTTGACATGTAATTTTAGCTTCGTTGTCTCGTACGTTTATGAAACGACCCGACCCAATCCATAGGGACGAATACAATAACATATGATTACATCGCGAGGCATTTGACCTCTATATGATACGTTTTATAAACATTGCATTCTTTTGAAAAGATATACCATAAATGAATATTTAAAATTCAATGTTTTCGACATCTGATGATTTCTACATATAGACAATCACCGTAAATAACAGTTTACAAGAATACTTCCGTTGACAATGCAGTCAAAATAAATACACAGTGATGATTTTGTGAATGCAATGCTTCCTCGAATAAAACATGTATGACTCCATGCACATGGTTTCTCTAACATATATTCAAACAGCAGAAGACTTCTAGGAACCTGAGAATAAACATGCTTTAAACGTCAACATAAAGTTGGTGAGATATAGGTTTAATGCTAGCAGCGTTATAAATATAGACCACAAGATTTCATATACATAAACGTTTTAATAAAAATATTCTAAGTTGTTGAGCACTTGATAACCATACTTAACATTTAATCAACGTTGCATATTCCCTTTATTATGAAATCTTACTACACCGTACCAAGTGTAGTCACCGAAACGAAGTACTGTGCAACCGTTGAATACTGGTCGTCCAGTCCGGTTGGGGTTGTCAGGCCCGATAGATCTATCAACAGGATTCGCGTTTACAATACCTCATGTAAATAGTAGTTACCAAGTTACAGGGAAGTATGCCAGTGGTACAACTCAACGTAGAATATATATTTTTAATCACTTGTGTCCATAACGTAAATCATAAAATGCATGTATTCTCATCCCGAAATATTTAGAGTTTAAAAGTGGGACTATATACTCACTTTTGCCTTGAAGGTATTTAACTCGACTTGGTCTCCGATAGATATCACGAACCTAACCATATATATATATAATATATCAACATATTTTCTTTTCAAGTAATCGTTACATATATATATATATATATATATATATATATATATATATATATATATATATATATATATATATATATATATATATATATACTTATAATACTTTTAATATTTTCTTAGTCCGTAGTTAGCAGTTCGATGTTAGTGGTCCACAATTAGTTGCTCAATAAAATAAATAAAGACCCCATCGTATTCGTATTGATCAGAATTAATCTCGACCCATGGTACCATGTTGTCAAATGACGTGTTGCGTACATAAAGTACCGTGTTGTCAAATGACGTGTTGCGTACAATCATGAGGTCTTATGATTAATCTTCTCGTGTTGTTTACGGGTGGTCCTGAAATATATAAAATCAAATCATAAGTAATTATATATAAAATATCATATTAATTAGAAAAGATATGATTAATTTACTTTATCTCCAAATATTTTCGTAGCTAAACTAGCTTCGGATACTCAATCTTGTTTTAGTCGTAGTTTCTTCATTACAACTCCGTTTTTGTTGGTTCAACTTGCCACTTCCTTGGATCGAGTCAAATTTTAAGAATATGAACTTAAAATACCTTAGTTTGTATTCAAAATCACAGGTTATAGGTCAAACTTTGGTAAAACTTATGAAAGTGATCATTTTCCATCATAAAAACAACATTTAATGATCATTTTTCTAAAAATACTTACACTTTGAGTTAAACCATGAAATTTTTATGTGTTAACATATTCATAAGAAATATCATTTTTCCAGAACATGAACTTCCAATTCAAAGTTCAAGATGGTTTTTAATTATCCAACCCAAAACAGCCCCCGGTTGCACTCCGACGACGTAGATTCAGTTTTTAAGGTGTTCTTTGTAAAACCAAGTTATATCTTGTTAAGTTAGCATATCATTATGATATATTACAGGTCTTGAAGTGTTTTAAAAGTTAAGTTAGAAGGATCTATTTAGTTTGCAAACAAGTTTGAAATCATTCAAACTATGTTCTTGTTGTTAAAATTTTACAACATAAAATAAGATAGCTATATAATTATGAATCGAACAAGATTATGAACAAGGTTACTACCTCAAGTTACTTGGACAAAGTTACTGTAAGATATAAGAAAAAATCTTGGAATCAAAGAGTGGTGGAGTTAGATCAAAAGGTTGGAAGTATACTTCTTCAAATGGGTGGTTATTTTGATATGTTCTTGAAAGAGTTTTCTTATGGTGTTTAAGGCTTGTAATTGAAGCTAAATGATGGGGAAAATGCTTGGAGATGATCAAGTATGAAGTTAGGAGTATTTTGAGAGAGAAATGAGGGTGTAGGTATGAGAAAATGGAGTGAAGAAATGGTGTTCATTCATAAAAACGTTTTTAGTTTATAAAGAAAGAAAAGAATTCCTAATTTTGTTTTCTTACTAATAATTCATGCTACTTGACAAATCCTAGTTACCTCATATCTAGGGCAGTAATAATGTTGATTAGGATGTTGATTTGATGTGTATATACCAATAGTAAATACATATAGAAGCTGGGTAAGATACGGGTACATATACCCTAGATATACGTATAGAAATCTTGAGGAAACGGGATGAGAATTCAAATATAGCTATCTTTTGTGAATATACTTATATTATTTTATGTATTTAAGTCCTTAAAAAGTGATTAAATACATTATATATACGATACATGTATAAGCATTATAGGTTATAAGTATATATATCAAAGAATGTTACGTATAGTTATCGTTTTGAAAACTTAACTTAGTAGTTTCAAAATATACTTATAACTCATTGTCATTAGTACACAATGAGATGTTAAACCATCCTTAGATCATGTTAAATATATATAAATACATATATATACACAAACGTATAATTATCGTATGTTATATAGTTCGTGATATCATCGGTCAAATTGGACGGTCAAACGTTGTGTAAAACTCTTTTCAAAAACACAAGTCTCAACAATTTGGATTGCTTATCATGTTGGTAAGGTTTAATTTATGTAAATATTAATCTCATAAGTATAAAACGATTGGAAAAATCCGGGTCATTACAGTACCTACCCGTTAAATAAATTTCGTCCCGAAATTTGAATGGGATGGTCATGGCTGACAATAAGTATGTTTTCATGACGTATACGAGTTGGAAATTAGAGTTTTATTATCATCAAGTAATATTGATAAAGCAATTTGATTTTTGTGAAGAGTACGAGTGAGGCTATCACCAAAGGGTGAAATGAGTAGGTATAGATTCGTCATATCTTTTAACGTAGATAGGATTGATTTCCAAGTTCAAGAGATTTGGAGTAAAATCTTCATAATGAGATTTGATTCTTCGATAATCAAGGAAATTAGAATCCGCTTTAAATGCGATCATCTATTTTGATTGCTCTGTCGGATCTTTTACTATAAATCCACCTCCCTTCATTTCCTTACAACTCATACCTTCTATTCTTCCTCCCTCAATTCATACTTTAAAACATTTATCAGTATGCTTCATCCAGTACTGATCCTGGATATACTCTTAACTTTCATCTCAGTCATTCTTCTTTTTCATCTACCTCCGGAGGATTTTATTTATTTCTACTATTACCTTGGGGTTATAGTATTGTTAATTCTCCCGTGCCTTTACGTTGCAATACGTATTGATATACACGGTTTGTAATTTATTTGTTGTTGTCAAGCTTTATATTTTCTTTTATATTCAACAGTTCCATACTTCTGTTTCCTCTTCCCGACTTCGAGTCAAGCGAATAATGGTCCGGAATTTGTAGGTATGGATTTTGAAATAAACATAGTTAATGTTCTAAGAAGGAAATAGTAATTGCACGATCTTGATTTGGTAAGTTACCAGAATGGCCGAAAAGATAGAATTATCAAGGAGATATGTTCTTAATATGTTTGGAGATTGGGTAGAATGTAAGAGTTGTGTAACATGGCACATGATGACGTTATGATCTGTGAATCATTATGTTCCATTTAGAAACTCAGCATGAATTACTGTAATATAATCACGTTGATCAAGTGTCATTATATTATACTAATTCATGCTTCAGTTTCCAACACTACTTCAAAATATTCATATTTTAAACTCGAATTTTTCAGAATTTAGAAACTAACACAGTTTCTTTTATGTTGTAATGCAAATATTGTGAAGAGATAAATGATTTTTGATGAGGATAGTTGGGAATATATCTTCAGGAATATCGGAGATATTTATAATGAAAAATACGATGATATCTTAGAATATCTAAGATCAGGGAATGACGCGGAAAATCTGTCTGTGAAGGTTTAGAATAAGGAGTAAGGTTCTTACTAACGGTTTCAGCAGACACTGAATCATTTGAATCCTTTAAAGGTAGATTTCGTCATTGTGATTTGTCCACGACCTCCTTTATACTTTGCTCAATCCGTTTTCCAGTACCAAATTTTTCATTCGAGCTTTTCCAATATATTATTTGTCAAACTTCTAACCGTAATTGTTGTCTACTGTCTTTACCACTTTATCAGTCTTTTCCAAAAATTAATAGCACTAATTCGTAGACTGGAGCATTTTTCAGAAACTTCACATTTGAAATATGTAATTCTTGGGGATAGACGTTGTATATATATATATATATAACTGCTGAAATAGAAACGCTGCGAGATTTCAAAAGACCCATTGTTGATTCCGCCAAAGGGGTAACGAGTTGCTGGTACATCTGCTGATAATGTCGTGGAATATAAAAGGTTCCCTAGTAACAAAAGGGTAATCGTATGTATTACAGGTTATAATAAGGCTACTTCGAATGGAAAGTCGAGGTTGACTTGCTAAAACTGTGACAAAATTTGCTATTTTGAAAAGGAATCGCAAAGTTATTTTTGCTAATAAATGCTAAAAGATTTAACGCGGATACGTGTTAAATTATGTCCTTGGTTTCGAGAGCTTTTCAGGTGCAAGACTGCGGGTAATGT
This sequence comes from Rutidosis leptorrhynchoides, assembly GCF_046630445.1. Lineage (NCBI taxonomy): Eukaryota > Viridiplantae > Streptophyta > Magnoliopsida > Asterales > Asteraceae > Rutidosis > Rutidosis leptorrhynchoides. The sequence continues at coordinate 640,253,794 of NC_092336.1, forward strand.
GTGGTTGGATCATCATCTCGATTGTCCATTATTTGAAGTGTCTTCAGGAATTTCGAAGGGTTTGATCATAGATTGTAATTGTTAATATACATATGATGTTTTAGGACTTTGAATGATACAAATACTTTTCTGGGTTCCAAGAATCGAATGATGTTCTAGCATAGTTTTGAAGTCAAAGTATAGTTTTGAAAGATGTAAGAGTCCTAAGAGTGATGTCTTCTATTAAGTCTTGACTTGGATTTCGTTTTGTCGTAATCAAATTTGGATGAAAATGGTTGTTTTGATTTCTATGAAAGAATGTATATTATTGTGAAGGTAGTGAGTATAGTTGATGATTGTTGAATCAGAGTCGAAGAATATAATCATATTAATTGTGAATTTATATATCTCTCGGGTATTACCTACCCGTTAAAAAAAATTCACAAGTAATGTTTTGTACCAGAGAATTTTATTACAATCTTTATGAAAATATATGAACATATATATCTTCTTCAGATGTAATCATGAAATTAATAAGTCAATATAATATTAGACTCATTTGATTTTCGGTTTGAGCTAGAATAAGTAATCTCTAAAACGAATAGGAACCACATATTCTTCACAGAATATTAATGAAGTTATGGATCAATACTTCATTATTTATTCTTATATATATTTCCTTAGTGAATCATGCTGATACTCATTGAACTCTTGCTAACTTCGTAAGATATGAATGTTGTTTCCCAGTAAGCTTCGAGTACATTGAAGATGAAAGTGTAAAATCAAACATATTATTGAATAATACACTTGGTTTATTATAAAATGAAATTCATTGAATTGAAACAGGGATTGTAGTTAATGATGATTAAGTTGCTGACGAAGGACGTACATCATTGCATATTTGTAGTATGAATTTAAACGAGTAGTATCTACCCTTTTTCAATTCATACTTAATAGCTTAGTACGAAAAGATTTATTTTGGTTTCCGAATTCATATATATAAAATATTTATATAAATTCTTCAGAAGAATGAGTTAATACTTCATAACTCGTTGATGCAATATAAGCGTTATTGATGATGTCCACGGTGATTCTTGAACTGGTGGAGCTTGTGATGTTAAAGTTGCTGACGATTCTAATGATGTTGACAGCACTGACTGTGTTGGTGAGGCTAAGGGTACTGCTGATGCTGTTGGTAAAACAAGTCTAACTTGTACCTTACGCATCATTCTTGTCGGGGTTTCTACTCTTCCTTTTATCATTTCTGTCCACTCATCTGATTTATGGTTAAGGCAGAAATAGGTAATCTCTATGTCTTTAGAGATTACATAATCACCATAGAATGTTTCTCCGATGAAGTTATGAATCAATACTTCATCGTTTATTGTTATTGGTACTTCTTGGTATCTATGGTGCGTGTGACGTTGATATCCGAGGTACGGATGGTGATATTGAGGCGTGTGATGCGGATGCGATTGTTGGTGGTGGTAATGATCCTGTTGATGTTGGTGATGGTGATAACGTTGATGCTGGTGATGCTGCTGGTGCTTAGGGTATTGAGGCTTGCGATGTTGATGTTATTGACGGTACTGGTTATGCTGCTGATGGTGTTTGTAACCTTCGTACCGTATTCTCCAAAGCCACTACCTGAGTGCGAAGCTCGTTGACTTCTTCTATTACACCAGGGTGATTGTCGATTCAGACGAGTGGATAAATAAAATCTAGAATTTGATGTAGTATATAATCGTGACGAGATACTCTGGAAATGAGAGAGAAAATGGTTTCTCGAACAGGTTCGCCGGTAAGTGCTTCAGGTTCATCGTCAAGAGGGCAATTTGGTGGATGGAAGGGATCACCTTCTTCTTATCACCAATAATTGAGGAGGCTATGAACCCATCCCCAATCATCCAAAATAGATGATGACTGATTGGTTGATCCATTCCGGTCACACTGCTTTCGGAGCTTGAGTGGTATTCCATATCAGAATCCGAGGGACTTTAACTAGTGACGAGTTCCATTTCGTATGATTGAATAAAGGATTTTTCGATATGAAATGATTTTCCGGCTATCGGGTGGTATTCTAATTATATAGAATATCCACATATATAGAACAAAAGATCTCATAGATTACGGGGGGATTTACGGAATATGTCAGACAAAGTTTATAGTAACAGATACGCGTAGATATGAATTAGCAATTCATACACCATTCATGCAATGAATGCAGTAAGACGCGTTTAGACTTAAGATGATAAGCATGTAATTTCCTACAGATGATAAGTAGATGATTTTCGACACAAAATGATAAGCAAAATTTTGACATGCAGATACGGTCGAAGTCCAGACTCACTAATGCAATCTAACAACTTATCAGTTAGACACACTAATACAGACCTGGTTCGCTAAGACCACCGCTCTGATACCACATGAAACGACCCGACCCAATCCATAGGGACGAATACAATAACATATGATTACATCGCGAGGCATTTGACCTCTATATGATACGTTTTATAAACATTGCATTCTTTTGAAAAGATATACCATAAATGAATATTTAAAATTCAATGTTTTCGACATCTGATGATTTCTACATATAGACAATCACCGTAAATAACAGTTTACAAGAATACTTCCGTTGACAATGCAGTCAAAATAAATACACAGTGATGATTTTGTGAATGCAATGCTTCCTCGAATAAAACATGTATGACTCCATGCACATGGTTTCTCTAACATATATTCAAACAGCGGAAGACTTCTAGGAACCTGAGAATAAACATGCTTTAAACGTCAACATAAAGTTGGTGAGATATAGGTTTAATGCTAGCAGCGTTATAAATATAGACCACAAGATTTCATATACATAAACGTTTTAATAAAAATATTCTAAGTTGTTGAGCACTTGATAACCATACTTAACATTTAATCAACGTTGCATATTCCCTTTATTATGAAATCTTACTACACCGTACCAAGTGTAGTCACCGAAACGAAGTACTGTGCAACCGTTGAATACTGGTCGTCCAGTCCGGTTGGGGTTGTCAGGCCCGATAGATCTATCAACAGGATTCGCGTTTACAATACCTCATGTAAATAGTAGTTACCAAGTTACAGGGAAGTATGCCAGTGGTACAACTCAACGTAGAATATATATTTTTAATCACTTGTGTCCATAACGTAAATCATAAAATGCATGTATTCTCATCCCGAAATATTTAGAGTTTAAAAGTGGGACTATATACTCACTTTTGCCTTGAAGGTATTTAACTCGACTTGGTCTCCGATAGATATCACGAACCTAACCATATATATATAATATATCAACATATTTTCTTTTCAAGTAATCGTTACATATATATATATATATATATATATATATATATATATATATATATATATATATATATATATATATATATATATATATACTTATAATACTTTTAATATTTTCTTAGTCCGTAGTTAGCAGTTCGATGTTAGTGGTCCACAATTAGTTGCTCAATAAAATAAATAAAGACCCCATCGTATTCGTATTGATCAGAATTAATCTCGACCCATGGTACCATGTTGTCAAATGACGTGTTGCGTACATAAAGTACCTTGTTGTCAAATGACGTGTTGCGTACAATCATGAGGTCTTATGATTAATCTTCTCGTGTTGTTTACGGGTGGTCCTTAAATATATAAAATCAAATCATAAGTAATTATATATAAAATATCATATTAATTAGAAAAGATATGATTAATTTACTTTATCTCCAAATATTTTCGTAGCTAAACTAGCTTCGGATACTCAATCTTGTTTTAGTCGTAGTTTCTTCATTACAACTCCATTTTTGTTGGTTCAACTTGCCACTTCCTTGGATCGAGTCAAATTTTAAGAATATGAACTGAAAATACCTTAGTTTGTATTCAAAATCACAGGTTATAGGTCAAACTTTGGTAAAACTTATGAAAGTGATCATTTTCCATCATAAAAACAACATTTAATGATCATTTTTCTAAAAATACTTACACTTTGAGTTAAACCATGAAATTTTTATGTGTTAACATATTCATAAGAAATATCATTTTTCCAGAACATGAACTTCTAATTCAAAGTTCAAGATGGTTTTTAATTATCCAACCCAAAACAGCCCCCGGTTGCACTCCGACGACGTAGATTCAGTTTTTAAGGTGTTCTTTGTAAAACCAAGTTATATCTTGTTAAGTTAGCATATCATTATGATATATTACAGGTCTTGAAGTGTTTTAAAAGTTAAGTTAGAAGGATCTATTTAGTTTGCAAACAAGTTTGAAATCATTCAAACTATGTTCTTGTTGTTAAAATTTTACAACATAAAATAAGATAGCTATATAATTATGAATCGAACAAGATTATGAACAAGGTTACTACCTCAAGTTACTTGGACAAAGTTACTGTAAGAGATAAGAAAAAATCTTGGAATCAAAGAGTGGTGGAGTTAGATCAAAAGGTTGGAAGTATACTTCTTCAAATGGGTGGTTATTTTGATATGTTCTTGAAAGAGTTTTCTTATGGTGTTTAAGGCTTGTAATTGAAGCTAAATGATGGGGAAAATGCTTGGAGATGATCAAGTATGAAGTTAGGAGTATTTTGAGAGAGAAATGAGGGTGTAGGTATGAGAAAATGGAGTGAAGAAATGGTGTTCATTCATAAAAACGTTTTTAGTTTATAAAGAAAGAAAAGGATTCCTAATTTTGTTTTCTTACTAATAATTCATGCTACTTGACAAATCCTAGTTACCTCATATCTAGGGCAGTAATAATGTTGATTAGTATGTTGATTTGATGTGTATATACCAATAGTAAATACATATAGAAGCTGGGTAAGATACGGGTACATATACCCTAGATATACGTATAGAAATCTTAAGGAAACGGGATGAGAATTCAAATATAGCTATCTTTTGTGAATATACTTATATTGTTTTATGTATTTAAGTCCTTAAAAAGTGATTAAATACATTATATATACGATACATGTATAAGCATTATAGGTTATAAGTATATATATCAAAGAATGTTACGTATAGTTATCGTTTTGAAAACTTAACTTAGTAGTTTCAAAATATACTTATAACTCATTGTCATTAGTACACAATGAGATGTTAAACCATCCTTAGATCATGTTAAATATATATAAATACATATATATACACAAACGTATAATTATCGTATGTTATATAGTTCGTGATATCATCGGTCAAATTGGACGGTCAAACGTTGTGTAAAACTCTTTTCAAAAACACAAGTCTCAACAATTTGGATTGCTTATCATGTTGGTAAGGTTTAATTTATGTAAATATTAATCTCATAAGTATAAAACGATTGGAAAAATCCGGGTCGTTACAGTTTACGCCCGGTTTATGTCTCGGTTCCGGATTTTCGAACGTCGTATGCTTAGATAACTTGTACTTTGCATTATGCGGCTTGTACTCTTGTCATTTTTAGACGTTTCTTATCAATAAATTGAATCATTTAGATTGTAACTTGTACGTTTGAGCTTTTTGGTCATTTGCGTCTTCAAATCGTCGTTTTCTTCTTTTGTCTTCGCACTTATTTATTTAAACGAATATTACTTGAAAATAGAACAATTGCAACTGAAAACTTTACATATTGGAAGGATATTGCGCCTAAATATATGTTCATTTGGAGCACTATCAGCATTTTTTTTATTTGTTAATCTCTCTTAATTTAATATTAGTTAAATCAACACTTTCTTAAAACCTTCCAATCAACTTAGGATAATTATTAGTGTTTTCGAAATCTCAAATAAACCGCTCTCTGTGGAACGAACTTGGACTTTCTATTAACTTTACTATACGATTAGGTCTAGTTGCCTATTTGTGTGATAATTGTCTAGTAGTATTTTCACACAACATCATCCCCCTTGAGGAAATTCAAATTGACGAGAAGCTGAACTTTATTGAAGAGCATGTGGAGGTCATAGACTGAGAGGTCAAACGACTGAGAGGTTAAGTAGTTAACGACTGTTAAGTTAAGTTAAAATCTTTTACTTAGGATTTGTGTCCTAGATTAGATGAAGCAAAAATTTTAATACGTATAACATGTTAGCAGTTCGCTGTTCATTTTGGAACCACTAAAACACTTTCGGTTAGGAAACTGACAAATGGTCATTTGAGACCAATGACACTCAGGGTATATTAGTTACCCATTTAAAGACCATGGTCATCACCATAAACTAAAATGAAACAAATAAACAAACCTAAGCAATTCGAGGACTAAAACGTTAATTATTTTTTTTACTTAATAAATAATAAAAACTAAATAATAAATATGTATATTTATATAAAACTAATATATATATATATATATACATACATACATATATATATATATATATATATATATATATATATATATATATATATATATATATATATATATATATATATATATATATATATATATATATATATATATATATATATATATATATATATATATATATATATATATAATAAATCGATCATTATTGTTTTATCCAAATTAATTGTGATTTTTCCTCCAAGTTTATCACCACTAAGCATCCTAAACCAACTTGATTTTATCCCAAGCTTGAGGAATTCGTATCCAACTCAAACTCTGACTTTTACCATATATATACAACACACAACACTCACCATTTGTTCTATTTGATCACCACCAAAACCCTTTGCAGCTCTCTATTGTTAGTCAATCTCCAACACCCCGCACACCATCGACTTTAGTCGATCACAACACAAAACTGAATCCCCTGTTCTTTTTCTGCCATTCGACGAGTTCTAAACCACCCCGCATGATCAAACTCTATCCGATCGATCAACCTTTCGATCCTCAGCTGCTGCCTGTCGATCTCCACTTCTGATCATCACTCACCTTTTCGTTCATTTTATCCAAAGGTATAAACTATAATTTCAAGCTTTTTGATTTATCCCCAGCTGCCGCATGCAAGGCGATGCGGCGTGACGAACGAGGGATGTGGCACATCGTACTCTACTCCCCATGCGCATCACGACGTGTGTGTGGTTTCGTAGAATTTATTTAAACAGTGTTTTATAACCCCGTATACAAATACATCAACTCTTTTACTTTTGAAACCTAATAATACTATAATACATATTAACTATAATAAATAGGTAAATATTTAACATTCTTTATATATATATATATATATATATATATATATATATATATATATATATATATATATATATATATATACACACACACGTATATACACATAAACAATAATAAATATGGTGATGATGACCACTGACCGAACTCTATTACTATGTTAATTGCTTTGAACTCTGTTACTGCTTTCGTACATTTATTTGGACTTGTGCTGCACTTAAGGTGAGAAATAGTCCCAAATTTTTGTACTGTTAACGGTTTTAAATCATGAGATGAGAATACATGCAATTATATTGTTTTACTACGTAGACACGAGTAACTAAAAACTTGAGATGCATGGGTAGAAAACCAAAAAGTCTATAGCTCGAATATGTTAATTATGTGCGAATCACAAAGGTAGATCTATCTAGGTTTGACAACCCCACCCTACCAACTGGAGGTCTTTTTGTTACTTCATAAAGCTATGTGCTCAAAACAAAACAAAAAGGGTAAAAAGAAGATGTGTGGGATACCATGCGCGGTGTTAAGCGCCGTAGTTCAAGTGCTCATGTTATATACACTATTTTTATAACTATTTGTGAAAAGTTAAAATCTCGTAGTCTGTGCATTTATTTATAAAACTAAACCTATGAATTCATTCAACTATTGTGTGACTTTTAACATGTTATTTTTATGTATTTAGCTTTAGTAACGCTTCTGCAACAAGAGAATAGTTTAGAGCTCAACCATAGCGTCATTTTGATTTTCAACTTTTAGTGTGGCATTGTTTATTACTTTATTGTTTATGTGCATTTTATTATTTGGTTGTGTGCATTTTGACTAGTTTGTCAATTTAATATAAAACTCTTTTTGCTTTACACGAATGCTACCTTTTGAAAAACGTCGCATATAGTGTGAATCGACTGAACTTTGACATCTGGTAACACACACCGTCACGACTCTTTTTGATGAGGTGTTACACCACTTATTATGTATAACTATTTGTGTACAGAGTACAGGTAGTTATTGCATAATAAGAGTGGATCTATCAATATGATGAGTGAAAATATCATTGACTGAAAGAAAAAGGTATCGAAGTATTTTTTTTAACAAACTCGTGTTTTGGGTGAATATTATAATTTCAAAAAGAAATATTTAACATATATAAGCAAATATATTACCAACAATATTTTTAATGATTTATTTGTAACTTCATCTATTTCTACTATCAAGTATATATATATATATATATATATATATATATATATATATATATATATATATATATATATATATATATATATATATATTGATTTAATCAAGATGGAATCACTTTTTTTTAGAAGAAGTGGGGAAAGTAAATTTTTTTCGTTTTTTTATTAATTTTTTCAGGCATCAAGATCACACGAAAATATGAACATTTAAAAAAGACACTTTGTAATGAATGTTATTATTTTGGCGGAAAAACGCTCGGAGAAATAAATGATAACATTCATTGCAATGAATGTTTTGCTTCTGAATTTGTTTTTTAGGGTTTAGAAATTAGGGGTTAAAAAATTAGGAATTAGCTACTAGGGTTTAGAAATTAGGGTTTTGGGTTTAGAAGTGAGGGTTTACATTGAATTTTTAACACGAACATTTAGAGTTTAGGGTTTAGGGACTAAAACCAAAACCTTAAACCCTAAGCCCTAAACCCTAAACTTTAAATCGGGCTACATCTTGAAAAAGAAACTTCACATATGATGGAATAAAAATGCTCGAAGAATAACATTCAGGAATAACATTACGCATGTTGCATGTTATCAGTTTTCCCGCCAAAATAATAACATTCATCATAAAGTGTCTTTTTTAAATGTTCATATTTTCGTGTGTTCTTAACGTTGGAAAAAAATTCAAAAAAATGAAGAAATAATAAAAAAAATTACTTCTCTCTTCCCCAAAAAAGTGCTTCCCTCTTGATTATGACTATATATATATATATATATATATATATATATATATATATATATATATATATATATATATATATATAAGAACTTAAAAATACACTGAAATTCGAACAAAAAGAGACAATGGCGAACAAAAAGGGACACGGACGAACAAAAAAGGGACACGGACAAACGATTTTTTTTGTTCGAATTACCAAAATGTAGAACACATTTTTGTTCGACTATGATGTGTTCTACATTTATTTTGTTCGAATTTCAAAAATGTAGAACACATTTTTGTTCGAATTTCACATTTTTGTTCGGCCGCCTTTTTTTTGTTCGAATTACAAAAATGTAGAGCACATTTTTGTTCGACTACCGCTGTGTTCTACATTTTTTTGTTCGACTATCAAAAATGTAGAACACATTTTTGTTCGAATATCATAATTTTTGTTCGACTTTCTTTTTTTTGTTCGGCCGCCTTTTTTTCGACTTTCCTGTTTTTTGCTCGACTATCCCCTTTTTTGCTCGCCCGCCACTTTTTTGCTCGAATTTCAGTGTATTTTGGAGTTCTTCTCAGGGTTCTCACAAAAAAAAATCTCATTTAATCCCTCTACTATATATATATATATATATATATATATATATATATATATATATATATATATATATATATATATATATATATATATATAGCGCTAAGGAGCTTTTCTGGGATAAGGGGATAAGTGATTTTGTGATTTTTATATCTTTAGTTCTACAGCTCCGATTTAAAAAAAAAATTGCCGGTATCTATTTTCATTGTGTAGATTCGGAAAAAAATAATTTCTTTTTAACTGGAGCGTTAAGATGCATATGATGCATGTTATCCGCTGTTTGATGCATGTTAACTGCTTTTCATGCATCAGATTGCATCTTAACAAAAAACAAAGAAAAAATGACTTTTGATTTAAAAAAAACAGTGTTTAGGGTTTAATAATTAGGGTTTAGAAATTAGGGTTTAGGGTTTAGAAATTAGGGGTTTAGAATGAGTTTTTGATACGAACGATTTAGAGTCTAGGGTTTAGGGGTTAGGGTTTAAGGTTTAGGGTTTACGGAGTAAACCCGAAAACCCTAAACCCAAAACTCTAAACTCTAAATCGGGCTAAATCTTAAAAAAAAAAAAAAAAACTCAAAAAAACCTCAAAACACGTTAACATGCATCACATGCATTTTAAGCTCCTGTTAAAAAAAAAAAAAAAAATTATGAATCTACACAATGTCAGTTAATCACGAATTTTTTTTTTTTTTAATTGGAGCTTTAATGTAAAAGATATAAAAATCTCATTTTACCTATCCTCTTATCCCAAAAATACCACTTATCCCTTGATATATATATATATATATATATATATATATATATATATATATATATATATATATATATATAACGTATTAAAATTTTATATTGTACGTTAAAATCATTTATTTTTTTTATAAAACATCTCATATCCGCCTCTTATAAAATTTATCAAGCTCCCTTGTATAGTAGTACCTATTAACTCTTCCGGGAACCACTAACACGTATATTCCAAATATTATCATAAAATTATACTATAAGATACTAGTTTAGATTATTTTAAAATGTATTTATTTTATTGATACTGAGAGAAAATAAGAAAATAGAAAAATGAAGGGTGGAAGTCACATGCGTTATTTTAATTGTGTAGGACTGATGATGATGATACTTTTGGCATGGAACAAGGTTGCTTGCTTGATTTCCAAGTTAAATCACCCGTATACTGATGGACCGCCACCATCACTACCACCCTTTTAATACATGGAACTCACATTTGTGATTTATGATTATTTATTAATTTAAATGCTAAAGTCATTTATTTTAATGATCCATAGAACCACGGATTTCGACTAAGAAAAACATTTCGTTATTTTTAGAAATATATTGACGTACTTAACTTGGTCAGAATAATGAACTACATTCATTCTCCCACCACCCTCTTTCAATTTTTATCACAATTACTATTTTCTGTCCCTTCGGGGACATCTGACAATTACTATTTTTTTTGTCATAAAAGCCTAAATTACAACCTTATATTTAGTAATGAATTTCGCATATAGTAGTTAACCCCTTAAAGAGAATCATATTTGAATAATAATAATAAATTACTATTATAATAATAATAATTATTATTATTATTATTATTATTATTGTTATTATTATTATTATTATTATTATTACTGTAATTATAATAATAAATAATAATAAAGTTTGTTTAAGACTTGAATATTTATATTTTAATAATAATTATTAGTAATAACAAATGACACTTAAAATTTTGTTAAAAATTAAAATATATATGAATATTGTACAATATACTTCAAAGTTTGTACATACGTTGATGGGGTGTTTTGTAAAAGATTGTACAATTTGTTTTAAAGTTTGTACATATGATCATGATGGTGTTTTATAATAAGGTTGTACATAATGCTTCAAATATATATTGTACATTTGGTCATGAGTGTGTCTTACCATAAGGTTGTACATAATGTTTCAAATATTGTAAATATGGTCATGAAGTGTTTTATCATAAAGTTGTACATAATGCTTCATATATTTTACAATTAACATGTTAATATTTTTTGGTAATTATAAAATTAATTATTTTACTGATTATTAAATTAATTATTTTAATGACATAATCATAGGGAGCTTAGAATTTTTTTTTTGTTTTAAATATTATTTAAGCTTGAATAATCTTTATTTATGTCATCATCATCATAGAAATTTATTAAATATTATAGATATTAAAGATATTATTATTATTATTATTATTATTATTATTATTATTATTATTATTGTATTATTATTATTATTATTATTATTATTATTATTATTATTATTATTATTATTATTATTATTATTATTTTGTAAGAACACTTCTAGACTACATATTTAATTAGATAACTTAAATAACTTTAGATCGAATAAAAAAGAATTAAGGGCATAGGGTGTGTTTGGACGAAAGTAACTTGAGTTGGAGCTTATAGCTGGAGCTGGAGCTTATGAGCGGGAGCTGGAGCTAGAACTTATTTTTGAAGCTGGTAGCTCGAGCTTATTATTTTTTATAAATGTTTGGTAAACTAGCTGGAGCTTATTTTTCAGTTCATAAGCTCTACTTTTTTTTTATAAGCTACTACAAGTAGCTTATTTTTTCAGAGCTTATTATTTCATAAGCTCTATTTTTTTTGTCTACCAAACGAAGCTTATGACTTGGAGCTTATTAAAATCATAAGCTCAAGCTCTCATAAGCTTCCATAAGCTCCAATAAGCTACGCGCCAAACACACCCATAATTGGAAACTGATACCCTATCAAATGGACAAAGCCATAAACACCCAACATCTGACGTTAATGGACAAAGCCTAATATTTTATTACGAATGTTTGGTTTGATGCATCACTGGTTGATCAAGGCGCATTCATACAATTAACGGAAGAGCATAATTTTCATAAATATGATAAGTGTGGATGATGTATAATATGGATGCATTTGGTGTTGTAAATAAAAGTTTGGTTACGAATTACTATGTAATCCGTATGTCAAAATGACTTGATGCATCATGGATTGAAAGCAAATAACCGATTTTAAAGTTTGATAAACATGGAAGAGAGATTTTAAGAGGAGAAAAATGAAAAAGCTATTTGATGGAGAAATATAAAAATACATTTTTACTTTTTTTATTAGTTTTAAACTGATTTGATTTGTGCGGTTCAAAAGTGTTCTAATCAATTATATTATCCGTGAATGGATTACAACTCTAGAGAATGTTCTCATTTTAATTTTTGTGAGAACACTTATAGACCACGTATTTATTTAGATACTAAATTATATATATATATATATATATATATATATATATATATATATATATATATATATATATATATATATATATATATATATATATATATATATATATAGTATTATATTGAAAGAATACTTGAAGATTAAGGGCCAATTACTATTATTATTACTATTACTAATATAACTAATAGACAAAATTTATTTTATTAGTTATGAATAGTACTATTTACTATTTCATTTTTCACACACTCAATCTCCTAACTTTCATTAAAATACAAATCGAACCCCCTAATTTATAGTACTATTTAATATTTCATTTTTCACACACCCAACCCCCTAACTTTCATTAAAATACAAATCGAACCCCTCATTTTATACCTATATTTTAAAATATTATTTATCTCATCACTAACACTCTCACCACGCTACTACTGTGCTACTTTTTTTTTTTTGTCTCAAACGATAAAAAAGCAACTTTCATAAAAGGAACAATCCTTCAATGCTATTAAAAGATGTCGAAAAATATTCTTTTTTACAAAATAGATCAACTAACTTTTAAAAAAAAAACCCGAACGCTAAAAGAAGCAACTTTCACAAAGGAACAACCCTTCAATGTTAGATGTCGATTTTTTTTTTTTTTTTACAAAATAGATTCAACATTTTTTTTTTAACTTGCATTCAAAACGGAGCCCCCGACGAGAAGCGAGGGATCCACAACTAGTTAATATCTAAAAGCAAACATATGTAGGGATGAGCTACTCATACTTTTTATTATCTTATCAAAGTCAATCTTTTGATTTATTTAACATATACGTAGTTTCGAAATCATGATTAATAGAATTATGAACATAATTAACCATTAACCATATTTTAAATTATTTGACAATATAATTAAAGAAAAACATTGAGGTTGCAATGTTGACGCAAATAAATTATTATTATGATTATATGCATAGTCAAAGATCAAATGATGAAGGGTCCAAAAATTGTTTGGGGTTAAACAAGAGGCCATGATTGTAAATGGGTCATGTGTATCATCTCATTAATTGTCCTATTTTCTTTTGGTAACAAATCTAGAACAATAATTTAAGAACAAGTAAACACGCCCCTTGATTGGATTTCTTCTTTTGTCCAAAACAATGGAGTGAACCCAAATTCTTGGTTGATACCTTTCAATTTCTTGAATATTGACTAAATAAACATCGGGTCCCACATAAGTACTCCCTCCGTTTCAAAAAGGGGATGATTCTCACACACTGTTTTTTGATCCTCACACACCCTTTTACCCTATTATTAGGGAGGAGTTCAAGTAAATTGGTGTGTGATGATTAAAAAACAGTGTGTGAGAATCATCCCCCTTTCAAAAAATAGTCCGCTTTAACTTTTTGTTAAATTTAAGATATAATAATGAATTGTCTAATTTGCCCCTCATTTAATGTAGTTATAATAAGTGATTAATAAATTAATTGTTATATTTAAAGTTAAATTTCTAAAATTAAAAGAGACATCATTGAAACTTTAATGATATTTAATGGTTATTTAGAGAAATAAACAATAATTTTGGGACAAACGAAAATAGAAAGGTGGACAGTTTTTTTGAAACGGAGGAAGTATAATTTTTACTTTTCTACTTGTATCATTTTGATCAATAGACCACCTTCTTGTCCAGTGGCGGTACTTAGTGGAACTCAAAGGGGGTATCCGCCCCACCTGAATTTTACGGAACAAAAAATTTTACATTAAAAAAAAGTTTTACAAAAAAATAGGATTTTTTTTAGTGTTTACCCCTGCTGATAATGAAAAAATATTAAATTTTTACACCACCCCGTCTGTATCCGAATTCATGTTCTGCCACTGTTCTTGTCGGGTATGTGACTGTGTCGTGAAGTAAAATTTGAAACTTTTTAGAGTTATTTGAGATTTTAATTAGATGTGACGTGATAATATACTTTTTGAAGTTGGGTGTTGGTTCAAACATGAGTATCAAAATTTTATGTAAAGATTTTAAAATATGTGTTAAAATTGACAGTTGAGTGAATAAAATAAAATAATAATAATGATAATACTAATAGTAGTAGTAAATAGTAGTAGTAGTGGTATAAAATTAAGAAGTCAAAATCTTAGTGTCAAAATTCCTCTTTACTCGTTATGTTGTCTAACGCCCATTTTTTTTTTTTTTTTGACAAAATAACGAAAATTTTATTACAAAACAAGGAGACTTTACCATCAACCAAAACAAAACTAAGCTACCAGAAATCGAAACTTAAACTAAAATCAAACTAACAAAAAAATTAAATGGAAAGAAGAGATCGAGAAATCATAACCATCCGGCCCGATTCCAACCCCTCTACTTTCTAACCAGAAACCAAAACAAACTACAAACAAACACCAACAAACAAACAAGAACTGGAACCTACAAATATGAAATTAACTACCCGGACATTAAACTTTGCTAACTCGACACCATGAAACTTTCTTCCTTTAGCTCTAACCTTTCTCGGTTTGGGGACGGGCTCAGTACGAAGGCGTTTTTCTTCAACACGTAAATGTTCAAAACCTTTCATTGCATTGTCAAAAAATCGACAACTTTACTTAAGGAAGACCCACCCCCATGAACGCTAAGAGGAACCAACGAACTATCTTCACCATCACTACCGTTAGGAGCATCTTGGAATTGTCTTTGAACCGCATCGCCAAATTCTAAATCTTCAATCGTATCTTACAAACTAAACGACACTTGGCCTTATTTGGTAGCTTCTTCTTTGACCCGAAATCAACCTTATCATTCTTTCCCTTCGAACCCGCCAAAGCTTTACCTTTAAATAATTTATCCCACTCACTATGACAAGAATTCTCACAAACCAACCTAGCACATGGGAAAATAGTTGAGCCATCTAAACACCATCCTTATCAAAGTGTAAAGGAACATTTAAGTTAGGAGTGAGTTGCGTCACATTTGAACTCTTAACACAGACCTTACCTATTAACTTGGTGCCACCTCATTCACCTATAACCTACCTGAAACCACCTCGATTGTCCCATCATCAGCTTCATCATCGTGTTGACCCAATACTGCTTCTGTGATGACTCGGAAATTTTTGACCAAATTTAAACTTAATCTTTAACGTTTCCGACACGATAAGCAAAGTCTGTAAAGTTGAATCTCAAAAATTTTGAACTATTCAATTACCTTTCGATTGTTCTCAACGATTCGCGAATAATTATAGGTAAATAAATACATATATATACCATAACTTGAAAACGTAACAAAATGTTGAGTATATGATACTGTGCATTAAACTTATTGGTTTGATTATCTGATTGATATATTTAGATACAGAGTTAAAAGATTATGCCAAACGATTGAATTAAAAGATAATTATTGAGTCCCTTAAGGATTATGATATTATTACGGGTCTCTATTGTAAGGTCCACGTTGATTTGGGAAATCATTCATTCTTAACGGTATTCGGAATAAATGGTAAAGTGTTTGTTTAAATAACGTAATTTGGACACATACAAAAATAAGGAATATCAACTGTTGGAATTAGATATATGAATAACTTGCGATATGTATTTTAAAACGTGTTTATTAATATCGAAAATATATATTTAACAATACGATAAAATATAATATTAACTTGGTCATAAAAACGAATTGTTATTATATATATATTAACAAATAGCGAGACGATGATTTATAGAAGTAAATGATCAAAATACTCGAAAGTTTAAGATATACTTTGAGTGGTATAGTTTAGGGATAATTTAAGGCTATATTTTGACAAAGGTACGTGACACGAAATGTAAAATACAAGTTTTCTCAGCGTACGAAAGGACATTTAAAAAACCGGAATCGAGACATAAGTCGAGTGATGAAGTACGACTTATCGGAACAAAAATTACAAGTCAACTATGCATGTGAATTTAATATAATATATAATTAATTATATAAATTAAATATATTATATATATTATATAAAATTATGTCGACAAACAAAAAGTTAAAAGTTTGTGAGCTGGATCAGAGGGCCATGCGATCGCATGGCCTTGAAGCACAAATCCCATGCGATCGCATGGGGTGCTTTTTCAGAAAAGGTACTATAAATTCAATTGTTTTGCTCGAACATCACACACACTTACACAGATATAGATATATACTCCGTAATATTTATATTATTTATATTATTATTATTATTATTAATATTATTATTATAATTATTATAATTATTATTATTAAAGATTAATATTAATATTAATCTTATTATTATCAGTAGTATTAATATTATTTTTATTAGTATTATACATAAAATACTACGACGAGGTCATGTTCAAACGATTTCAAAAATGATTTTCGAGTGAATTAAAGCTAAGGAAATTATGGGTTATTGCCAAGGAGGTTATGGGTAATGTTCGGGGGTATAATTGTGAATCAAACTTAGTGTTTATCATCTCCGTTACGTCTACGTACTTTTCTACAATATTGAATCTCAATATTAATACGTAAGCATTTATATTTTATATTTTATATTTTATAAATTAATAGTGTATACATACTAGTGCTCGAGTGTATATATTTATACATGCTTGTATGCTAAATTTCGTCGTTAAACAGTTTATAATAAATCACGAATTAAATACATATATTACGGGTAAAAGGTACATGATATACATGTTTTCGGAAAGCTGGCGAAAAATCAATAACTTTTCATTTAGATATCGAATAGTTTCGAGGAACGAATCAAAAGATATGGTCAACTGAATTATAATTGACATTAATTGGAATTGCTTTTTGAATCTGCAATTAATACTTAAACAACTTGTTTACGAGATTGATAAAATGGATTTTTGAATATTACCAACCGAGTAAATGAATCCTTATATAAGGTACGTCTCGTTTTGTTGAATTATTGTCAAAATTGACTTTTTGAAACGACTTTGGATAACTTTTGTATGTCGATCTCGAGCATTAGGATTGTTATACACTATGACCTGACCTAGATTGATAGACATTTATTGACCAACATATGTTCTCTAGGTTGAGATCTATGGTTATTTGGTAATCCGAGTTTCGATCACATTTTGGTGAACGACTTTATATGCTGCTAAGGTGAGTTTCATTTGCTCCCTTTTTAATTGCTTTTGCAATCTATATTTTTGGGCTGAGAATACATGCACTTTATTTTAAACGCATTGGATACAAGTACATACTAAATTCTACACTGAGTTTGAACCGAAAATTCCTTAGCTTTGGAACTAGTAACTGCCAGTTATAAGAACTGGTGGGCGCGAGTAGTTGTATATGGATCTATAGGGCTTGACATCCCCGTCTGTTCCAGGTATAGAAACCCTAGCCTGAACTATAGAACAGACGTATGCTATTTGAGTTTAGTACACGTTGGATTGCGTGTATTGTACATGCCGGTTGCATATATGTTAAAACAGAGGTACTTATTATAACGTTAAAGTTTAGTTACCAGGGTGCTCTGTTACGTAGAATCTATTGACAAACTTTTGATAAACGTTTCTGGATGAAACTACTGAAATCTTGTGATCCACCTTTATATACAGATTATGCGCAACATTAAAACTATGAACTCACCAACCTTTGTGTTGACACTTGTTAGCATGTTTATTCTCAGGTTCCCTAGAAGTCTTCCGCTGTTTGCTTATATGTTAGACAAGCTATGTGCATGGAGTCATACATGGCATATTTTTCAAGGAAACGTTGCATTCACCAAATCATCACCATGTATCTTATTTTGACTGCATTATCAATGGAAGTATTGTTGTAAATTATTATATTACGGTGATTGTCTATATGTAGAAATCGTCAGATGTCGAAAACCTTTGATTTAAATATTCATTTATGGTGTGCCTTTTCAAAAGAATGCAATGTTTACAAAACGTATCATAGAGAGGTCAAATACCTCGCAATGAAATTGATGAATGACGTGTTCATCCATATGGATTTGAAGCAATCGTCACAATTGGTATCAGAGCGTTGGTCCTAGCGAACCAGGTCTTGCATGAATGTGTCTAACTGATAGTTGTTAAGATGCATTAGTAAGTCTGGACTTCGACCGTGTCTGCATGTTAAAAGTTTTGCTTATCATTTCTTGTCGGAAATTACATGCTTATCATTCTTAAGTCTAGACACGTTTTTCTGCATTTATTGCATAAATATTGTATAGACAAAAATTCATATCTTAGCGTATCTGTTACTGTAAACTTTTCCTGATATCTTCCAAAAATTTCTCCGTGATTTATGGAATTTGGTATTATATATATACATATGTAAATTATGTATTGAAGAATACCAAACTAAATTCTATAATCTAATTCATATCAAAAATCATCTCCCTAATTATACAAGATGGATCCCGTATCTAGTTCAAACTCTGACAGCTATTCCGATATGGATATTCACCTGAATTCCGAAGACAGTGTAACCGGAATGGATCAACCAATTAGCCATCATCTATTCTGGATTAATTGGGGATGGGTTCGTAGCCTACTTAATTATTGGAGACAAGAAGAGGCGATCCCTTTCATCCACCACATTGCCCTCTTGGCGAAGAACCTGAAGCACTTACCGGTGAACCTGTTCGAGATACCATTTTCTCTCTCATTTCCAGAGTATCTCGTCACGATAATATACTATCTCAAATTCTGGATCTTATTCATCCGCTCGTCCGAACCGCCAATCATCCCGGTGTAGTAGAAGAAGTCAACGAGCTTCGTGCTCGGGTAGTGGCTTTGGAGAATATAGTGCAAAGGTTATAAACACCAGCAGCATCACCGACATCAACAGTACCACTGACAACAACACCAACAGTACCATTACCACCACCAACAACATCCGCATCGCAAACCTCAACTTCACAATCTGTTCCACGAGCATCAACGTCATACGCACCGTAGTTACCAAGAAATACCAGCAACAATAACCGATGAAGTATTAACTCATTTTCCTGAAGAAATTTTATGTATATTTAATATATATGAATTTTGAAATCAAAATAAATATTTTCGTACTAAGCTATTACGTGTGAATCTTAACTGGTAGGTACTACTCGGTTAGTTCATATTACTAATATGCAATGATGTACATCATTCCTTAACAACTTAACCATTGTTAACTACAATCTCCGTTTCAACTCCATGAATTCCATTTCATAATAAACCAAGTGTATTAATCAATTACATAATTGATTTTACATTTTCAATTTCAATATACTTGAAACTTTTCAGAAAACATCATCTGTGCCTTGTAAGCTTCAAAAAAATTCCACGAGCACCAACATCCTTCACCGAGGAATATCAATAAGAATAAATAATGAAGTATCGATTACATTAGCGAAATACTCCGCAAAGATTATGTAATCTTTAATGTTTTAGAGATTAATCATTTCTAAGTCAAGCCGAAAATTAAATGAGCTTAATATGATATTAACTCATTAAATCTGTGTTACATCTGAAGAAAATATACATACATATATTTTCATAAAGACGGTAATAAAAATTATTTTGTACAAAGTATTAATTGTGAAATCTTTAACGGGTAGGTAATACCAGGGAAATATATAAGTTCGCAATTAATATGTTACGCTGTACATTCTTCAATTTTGATTCAAAAATTATTAACTATGCTCACAGCGATATACAATCATTTCCATACAAATTCAATTACATATTCTGATATTGACAGAGCAGAATCCAAGTCAAGATTTAACAAGTGACATCATTCTTAGATCTCTACATCTTTCAAAGCTATACTTTGACTTCAAAACGGTGAAAGATCCTTTAGTATTGTTATTACCTAAAATAATCTTGCAATTTCTTTTCAAAGTATCCAGTTTTATCACACTTCCAACCAGTCAACTTCAACTTTTCAGATTAAGCCTTATTGTAACCTTGATATATACGTTTTATTACTGGGGAACCTTTCATGTTCCGCCACATTAGCAGTAAATTTACCAAACAACTTTATTAATCCTTGACCTTTCGAAAAATTCTTATACTCATTGAAACCCTATCATGTACTCATCCACATCTTGTAACAATAATTTCCATACCAACCACCGGGAATTAGCAATCAGTATTTTGAATCTCGCAGCATTTTCTATGACAACAGTTATATATATATAACATCTATCTTCTAGACTTACATACTTCGAATGTAAAGTTTCTGAAAAATACCCCAAACTACGAAACTAGTTCTACGAATTTTGGAAAAATGCTGATGAAGCAGCAAAAACTATAAACAACTTTAACAGTCGAAAGTTTGATGATAAATAGTAGTGTGTTGGAAAATCACAGAAAAAGAGAAGGTTTGAAACTGGAAAACGGGTTGAGCAAAGTATGAAGGAAGATGTAGACAAATCACAAGGACGAAATCTACCTTCAAAGAATCCAAATGATTCAGTGTCTGCTGAAACCATTAGTAAGAATCTTACTTCTTATTCTAAACCTTCACAGACAGATTTTCTGCATCATCCTCTGATATTAGAAATTCTAAGATATCATCGTATCTTCCATTATAAATATCCTCCATATTTCTGAAGATATTTTCATAACTATTCTTATCTGAAATCATTTATCTCTTCACGCTATCTGTGTTACATCATAAAAGAAACTATTTTAGTTTCTAATTTCTGAAAATTTCAAAAAATGGATGTTTTTGAAGTAGTGTTGGGAATTGAAGCATGAGTTAGTATAATATAATGACACTTGATCAACGTGATTATATTACAGTAAGTCATGCTGAGTTTCTAATCGAATGTGATAATGGTTCACAGATCATACCCTCATCATGAACCATGTTACATAACTCTTTCATTCTATTTAACCTCTAAACATATCAAGAAAATATTTTTCTTGATGATTCGGTCTTTTTCGAGGTATTCTGGTAATTTGACAAGTCAGATTGTGCCATTACCGTTTCTTTCTTAGAACATTAATTATGTTCATTTTAAAATCCATACCTACGAATTTTGAACCATTATTCGCTTGACTTAAAGTCGGGAAGAGAAAACGAAAGCATGAAGCTTCGAAATATAAAGGAGAATATAAGCCCGAAAACAACTCCGAAATTACAAACCGTGTATATCAATGCGTATAGCAATATAAAGACACGGGAGAATGAAAAACAATATAACTCCAAGGTAATAGTAGAAGAAAATAACCTCCTCTGGTGGCAGATGAAAAAGAAGAATGAATGATATGATAGCCAAGAAAATATCAAGAATCAGAACTGGATGAAGCATTTTCACAAATCTTTTGTAAGTATGAAATAAGAAAGAAGATTATAGGAGTGGTGAAAATAAATGAAATGGAAGAGGTTAATTTATAGCAAAATATCAGACATAGCAATCGAGGCAGATTACGCATTTAATCAAAGGAAATCCTAATTTCCTTAAATTCCGAAGAATCAAATCTTATTTAAATTATGAAGATTTTCTATTCCTTAAATTCCGGAAATCAATCGTTACTACATCAAGAGATAAGACGAATCTCTATTCTCCATTTCACTCTATTACGATAACTTCTCTCATACGCTTCGAGTAATCGGATTGTTTTATCCGTATTATTCAATGGTGATAAAATTCTATTTACCAACTCATATTCGTCATGAAAACATTTTTATTGTCAGCCATGACGACCTCACTCAAATTTTGGGACGAAATTTCTTTAACGGGTAGGTACTGTGATGACCCGGAAATTTTTGACCAAATTTAAACTTAATCTTTAACGTTTCTGACACGATAAGCAAAGTCTGTAAAGTTGAATCTCAAAATTTTTGAACTATTCAATTTCCTTTCGATTGTTCTCAACGATTCGCGAACAATTATAGGTAAATAGATACATATATATACCATAACTTGAAAACGTAACAAAGTGTTGAGTATATGATACTGTGCATTAAACTTATTGGTTTGATTATCTGATTGATATATTTAGATACAGAGTTAAAAGATTATGCCAAACGATTGAATTAAAAGATAATTATTGAGTCCCTTAAGGATTATGATATTATTACGGGTCTCTGTTGTAAGGTCCACGTTGATTTGGGAAATCATTCATTCTTAACGGTATTCGGAATAAATGGTAAAGTGTTTGTTTAAATAACGTAATTTGGACACATACAATAATAAGGAATATCAACTGTTGGAATTAGATATATGAATAACTTGCGATATGTATTTTAAAACATGTTTATTAATATCGAAAATATATATTTAACAATACGATAAAATATAATATTAACTTGGTCATAAAAACGAATTGTTATTATATATATATTAACAAATAGCGAGACGATGAATTATAGAAGTAAATGATCAAAATACTCGAAAGTTTAAGATATACTTAGAGTGGTATAGTTTAGGGATAATTTAAGGTTATATTTTGACAAAGGTACGTGACACGAAATGTAAAATACAAGTTTTCTCAGCGTACGAAAGGACATTTGAAAAACCGGAACCGGGACATAAGTCGAGTGATGAAGTACGACTTATCAGAACAAAAATTACAAGTCAACTATGCATGTGAATTTAATATAATATATAATTAATTATATAAATTAAATATATTATATATATTATATAAAATTATGTCGACAAACAAAAAGTTAAAAGTTTTGAGCTGGATCAGAGGGCCATGCGATCGCATGGCCTTGAAGCACAAATCCCATGCGATCGCATGGGGTGCTTTTTCAGAAAAGGTACTATAAATTCAATTGTTTTGCTCGAACATCACACACACTTACACAGATATAGATATATACTCCGTAATATTTATATTATTTATATTATTATTATTATTATTATTATTATTATTATTATAATTATTATTATTATTATTATTAAAGATTAATATTAATATTAATCTTATTATTATCAGTAGTATTAATATTATTTTTATTAGTATTATACATAAAATACTACGACGAGGTCATGTTCAAACGATTTCAAAAATGATTTTCGAGTGAATTAAAGCTAAGGAAATTATGGGTTATTGCCAAGGAGGTTATGGGTAATGTTCGGGGGTATAATTGTGAATCAAACTTAGTGTTTATCATCTCCGTTACGTCTACGTACTTTTCTACAATATTGAATCTCAATATTAATACGTAAGCATTTATATTTTATATTTTATAAATTAATAGTGTATACATACTAGTGCTCGAGTGTATATATTTATACATGCTTGTATGCTAAATTTCGTCGTTAAACAGTTTATAATAAATCACGAATTAAATACATATATTACGGGTAAAAGGTATATGATATACATGTTTTCGGAAAGCTGTCGAAAAATCAATAACTTTTCATTTAGATATCGAATAGTTTCGAGGAACGAATCAAAAGATATGGTCAACTAAATTATAATTGACATTAATTGGAATTGCTTTTTGAATCTGCAATTAATACTTAAACAACTTGTTTACGAGAGTCGAGGCACTCACGGTTGACGGCGTAAGGAGAAGGGGTAGACCTACTCGTAGGTGGATGGATATACTAAAGCTCGACATGAGAGAGCTTTTGTTGACCGAGGACATGACTTCAGATAGGAATGCGTGGAGGGCTAGAATAAGAATTGTCGAGTAGGGTTGCTTTCTATTTTATTATTAGTATTATTATTTGTATTACTATTATTATTACTTTATTACTATTATTATTACTTTATTACTATTATTTTTACTATTATTATTATTATTATTATTATTATTATTATTATTATTATTATTATTATTATTATTATTATTAGTGCTATTATTACTATAATTAGGATTATTATTATTATTATTTGTATTATTACTATTATTACTGTTATTTGTAATTTGTATTTGTATTATTATTACCCGTTTCATTGCCATTTTTATTAGTATTGATTATTACTAATACTATTTTTATTTTTATGTTATTATTACTATTAATATTTTTTTTATTATTACGTTTTACTATTACCTCTATTATTTACTATTATTATTATATTAGTAGTAGTATTAATATTAATATTAATATTATTATTAGTTTTATTATTATTAATATTATTATTTCTTCTGGTAACTTTTAATAGCTACTATTATTTGTATTATTACTTCTATCTTTACTATCCGTTTTATGTACTTTTGTATAACTTGTAGACTAGTTTTTTTTTTTTTTTTTTTTTTTTTTTTTTAGGTTTGATTGTATGTCTGTTTGTTTGTATGTTCGTTTGTTTGTATGTATGTATGAACGTTTGTTTATGGTTGTATATTGTATGTTATGGAGGTATACCTTTTCATGTTTGTTTGCTTATGTAGGTACGTTTTGTATGTAGGTAAGGATGTATGTATCTATGTATATATGTAATATGTACGTACGTAGATTTGTATGCTTATGTAGATATGTTTGTATGGTTGCTTGTATGTATGGATATAGGTATGTATGCACGTACAAGTTTCATGTATGTATGTAGTTCTGCTTATGTACGAATGTATATTGGTATGTATATAGGTGTGTTTTTGTACGTGTGGGTGTTTCGGGAATGTTGTGTGGTGTGTGTTTTGGGTATGTTTTGTGTTTGTGGAGGAGTGGGGGTGTGTGTGTATGGTGGGTGAGTACTTGTGGGTGTGGGAGGGTGGGTGGGGGTGGGGTGTGTGTGTGAGTGCGTCTCGCATCGTTCGGTGCATCTTGGGGCTATTAGGACGGAGGGCGACCTTCTTTGCTTTTGAGCTTCGTTGGTTTTCTTTTAGTTGTGTGGCTTCGGGGATGTCTACCGTAAAAGTGCATGAGTGGTGTTTGGTTTTGTTCTAGGTGGTTGGCTCTTTGCGTGCGCAACAACTCCCACCTGGCATGCCTCTCGAGTTTTGTTTACAAGGTCTTTTGGCTCTACTATTCGAGGCAACAACAAGCGTCGATTTTGTGGCGTCTTGAATCCCACTTAGAGCCTAAATTAATTTTTCAAGCAGGTTTAAATACCCATGGAAATTTGATTTCTACCATTTTCATGGCGTATCTTTTCTACTTTTACTTTTTATTTATTTATTTATCCTTATTTATTTCTATTTTTTTATTTTTATTTTTATTTTTATTTTATTTTATTATTATTATTATTATTATTATTATTATTATTATTATTATTAAAAAAAAATTTATATAGAGGTCGGAGGTCCGCACGGAAGCAATCTCTCTACTCTGGGGTAGGGAGAGGGATGACTTTCTCTTCATGTGGGTAGAGAATTTTTCTCGACTCGTGGATAGAGAAACGACTTCTCCTCTATTCTAGGATAGAGGAAGGATTGTCTACTTCTCACCTCCCCCATACCTCGCATATGCAGGATTGGGTATTGTTGTTGTTGTTGTAACTTGTTTACGATTGATAAAATGGATTTTTGAATATTACCAACCGAGTAAATGAATCCTTATATAAGGTACGTCTCGTTTTGTTGAATTATTGTCAAAATTGACTTTTTGAAACGACTTTGAATAACTTTTGTATGTCGATCTCGAGCATTAGGATTGTTATACACTATGACCTGACCTAACTTGATAGACATTTATTGACCAACATATGTTCTCTAGGTTGAGATCTACGGTTATTTGGTAATCCGAGTTTCGATCACATTTTGGTGAACGACTTTATATGCTGCTAAGGTGAGTTTCATTTGCTCCCTTTTTAATTGCTTTTGCAATCTATATTTTTGGGCTGAGAATACATGTACTTTATTTTAAACGCATTGGATACAAGTACATACTAAATTCTACACTGAGTTTGAACCGAAAATCCCTTAGCTTTGGTAACTAGTAACTGCCAGTTATAAGAACTGGTGGGCGCGAGTAGTTGTATATGGATCCATAGGGCTTGACATCCCCGTCTGTTCCAGGTATAGAAACCCTAGCCTGAACTATAAAACAGACGTATGCTATTTGAGTTTAGTACACGTTGGATTGCGTGTATTGTACATGCCGGTTGCATGTATGTTAAAACAGGGGTACTTATTATAACGTTAAAGTTTAGTTACCAGGGTGCTCTGTTACGTAGAATCTATTGACAAACTTTTGATAAACGTTTCTGGATGAAACTACTGAAATCTTGTGATCCACCTTTATATACAGATTATGCGCAACATTAAAACTATGAACTCACCAACCTTTGTGTTGACACTTGTTAGCATGTTTATTCTCAGGTTCCCTAGAAGTCTTCCGATGTTTGCTTATATGTTAGACAAGCTATGTGCATGGAGTCATACATGGCATATTTTTCAAGGAAACGTTGCATTCACCAAATCATCACCATGTATCTTATTTTGATTGCATTATCAACGGAAGTATTGTTGTAAATTATTATATTAATGTGATTGTCTATATGTAAAAATCATCAGATGTAGAAAACTTTTGATTTAAATATTCATTTATGGTGTGCCTTTTCAAAAGAATGCAATGTTTACAAAACGTATCATATAGAGGTCAAATACCTCGCAATAAAATCGATGAATGACGTGTTCGTCCATATGGATTTGGAGCGATCGTCACAGCATCCATATTCCCTTTCACACCACCATCTTTGACCACTGATTCTTCCGCCGGCCGAATCAATCTCATCACCACTACCCAAAAAATTCATCGGGAACCATCTCAACTGCAATACCTTCACATTCTCCTTTACCCACCCCCGCAGCAGCTAGAGCATTATTAACTAAATCCTCAGAATACCACAACGAACCTATCATCATCGTAGCAGTCCCAGCTCGATCCAAAGCACCAAAACAAACCGTGGCCAGATCTTCGCCAAACATAACCGATCTTTTCGTCGTAGCAAAGATCCGGTGAATAACCCTCCATGATCAAACGCTGAAAACCCGATGTCATCCCAAATTCGTTAACCTATACTTGAAGAGTAACATCATCAAACCCTTCGAGGTCAGATTCCACAATAATCGTGTATGTGTTTCACCAAACTAGACTTCGTGAAAGCATATAATGATCCGACATTACCAAACGACGAAGATGACTTAGCAACCACAAGAACATCTCCAAAATGTCTGAAAGTTTTATGAACGTTTTTCGATGACGCGTATAATGCCGGAACACCCCTTATCTCCACCCACAAGAAATGAAAAAAGATTCGGCCGACTTGGAGAAAGGGGTAATGTGCACAAAGTCATGCTTGGACGAACTCACTACGATCACATAATCAAAGCTCTCTTGATTGTGACAAACACCAACGCATCCGAAATGGCCAAGCTTACTTAGCATGGAAACCATAACCTTTCTCATCCAGTAAAAAAAACCCGATCCACCAACAAGATACTAAACTTTAAATCGTTAGCCACCTCACTGTTCGGAGAGATTTTGCACTGAAACTTGGTGGTAGTCAGAAGATTCGGTCGGCTAGTAACACCCCCTGAGCAATTCCGACTAGACAATCCCACATAAATGGGTCGACCGAACGTGTATGAACCATTAAGGTTGCTAACAGCAGCAGCAACATGTGTTGGATCTTGATAAGAAAGAAATACATACCTTCTAAATTGCCAAAATTTTACATTGGTCAAAGTCCCATATTTGCTGAAAGCATTCTCCAGTACCATATGTCGAATACACTCCTGTAATCTCCCGGTGAAAACTGTTGAAGCCTCATTTGATTCCATTCCGACAGTCGTCTCCGACGAAGCTCCATTATTTTCGGTCGGCAGAACACCGTGAAATTGAGATCCATCCCGAGATCCGTTGAGGGCATCATCATCATTGATGTGTGGAGGAAACGAAACCGTGTTTAAGTTATGTGAAAGACCGGATCGAACTGAATTTTGGATGAAGAAGTTGTGATTGGATGTGTTTTTGATATTTGAAAAAAGTTAGGGGAGAGAGAACCCGTCAATTTTACTAACGCCCATTATCTATCATTTTAACGCTCCATTAAAGGCGTTACATTCGTCACTGCGCCAAGTCAACGTCAAAATTTTATTTTAGGAACCATAACCAGTCATCTTATAGTATACGAAAACTTAACGAATTACTATAACATTATTGATTATACGTAGAAGAAAGAGTTTCTTGTGGCAACAATCTATATATTAAGCTATAATTGGGTCCATCAAAAACCCTTAAATTAATAACCCGGTCAATTTCATATCCGTTTTCGAGTTCGATCAATAATATATATTGTATATTTTTAAAGCATGCAATATAACTAGTAAGTAGTCACAGCAAATATGGTAATCTTGTTGTGATTCTTAACAAGAATTCGAGTTCATTTGTTTGTGTAAATAGATGTTTTGAAAGTCTTTAGATATTTTAATGTTTACATCGTCAATAAGATTAAAAAATTGAGATAACGAAGAGAGAAAAAAAAAATTATATATACATATATATATATATATATATATATATATATATATATATATATATATATATATATATAAATCGTAATTAGGCATGTATTTTGAAATACTCAAACGTACAAGGATTAATTTTTTTTCTTTTAATAAAACTACATTTCTCTGTGGTTATTTCTCATATTCATTCATGACTCGTGCATCTTAATTGAAGGATTATTTTGCTTATGTAAACAAGAGGAGAGCAGGGAGGGAAGCAGGCAAGCATGCTTTGTCTTCATAATTAAGCAACATCCGAAAAGTCATAATATATATATATATATATATATATATATATATATATATATATATATATATATATATATATATATATATATATATATATATATATATATAAGGGCAGGTTCAAACGAGAACCACTAAAAATGTGAGAACTGCAAGAACTATTTAATTTAATAGTTTTTATGCGTTCAAATGCAACAAATTACATGGAAATATTAATTAATGCACATATCATTAACAAACATATGTTCATTAACTCAAATTATATGTTAAATTGTTAATTATATGAAACTGTTCAAATGTTCGGAAACAAATATGCATATGTGAACGAGAAACTATATATATAATTATATAGGTAAAATATAAGCGTTTTTCAACTATTTTATGTTCATTCATATACTCTTCATCAAGGTTTATGTGTGATTCAATCTAGTTACATGTGAAAATCTTTATAAATCAAAAGTTCTCGCAGTTCTTGCATTTTTTATGGTTCTCGTTTGAACTTTTGGTTATATATATATATAGGGAGAATATCCAGTGAGAATTTTTCTAGTGTGAGAACTTAGGAACTCCAAAAACACTCCAAATACACTGAAAGTCGAGCAAAAAAGATGCACGGGAGAGGGAAAAACAAAGAAATTCGAGCAAAAATCAAAAACACGGACGAACAAAAAAAATTATAGTCGAGCAATTTTTTTTTTGTTCGAATTTCAAAATGTAGAACACATTTTTGTTCGACTACCCGTGTGTTCTACATTTTTTTGTTCGACTATCAAAAATGTAGAACACAAAATTGTTCACCCGCCTTTTTTTGTTAGCCCTTGTCCTATTTTTTGCTCGAATTGGTTTTTTTTTGTTCGCCCGTGTCCCATTTTTGCTCGAATTTCTCCTTTTTTGCTCGAATTTTCCTTTTTTGCTCGAATTTTCCTTTTTTGCTCGAATTTCAATGTATTTTTGAGTTCTCAGGGTTCTCACACAAAAAAGTTCTCATTTGATCACTCTGATATATATATATATATATATATATAGGC
This sequence comes from Rutidosis leptorrhynchoides, assembly GCF_046630445.1. Taxonomy (NCBI): domain Eukaryota; kingdom Viridiplantae; phylum Streptophyta; class Magnoliopsida; order Asterales; family Asteraceae; genus Rutidosis; species Rutidosis leptorrhynchoides. The sequence goes on from NC_092336.1 coordinate 640,284,345, forward strand.
AGGATCAATGGGGAAGTAACCAATCGGGGGAAAGCGGGGGGAAGCAAAAAAAAAAAAATTCGTTTTTTGAAAAAACTTTGTTCACGAACATTATAGATTGGATGAAAATAAGAACATTTAGAAAAGACACTTCGTGATGAATGCAAGGTTGGAGAACTCGGATCTCGGGGAGATCTCGTTTGGACATTTTTGAGGAGATCTCGGCATCTTGGAAAAATCTAGGGGAGATCTCGGACGTTGACTTACGTTGACTTTTTAGTTTTTTTGGTATAAATTTATATATATAAATAAGTATATGTATAGATGCACAAATCGGATAAAAAACCGGATTCGGACAAAAAAAAAACCGGATTTTTTTGTCCGGATTTTTCGGAACCGGTTCCGGATCCGGTTCCGGTTCTCGGCGTCGGATTTTTTTCGGATTTTTTTCCGGAACCGGTTCTTTTTCGGATCTCGATCGGATTTTTTCGGATTTTTCTTGGACTAGGATTCGATTTTGCGAATTATATTTTTACCGGTTCTATTTTTTTTAACGTTTGACAACAATAATATAATCGGTATAAAGAAAAGTTATAACGCTCAAGTGCTCAACACAATAGATAATATAAATAACAATATTCGAACAATACAATTATATAAATAACACTTTTATTCGAACGATACAATAATAAAAATAAAAGCACTTTTATTCGAACAATAAAAACACTTTAAAATGTCAAGGTTGTTAAATTGTTCTTCACTCATGTTTAGTGCAAAGTTTGCCATCTTATAATTTCCCAACTCGCTTGTGGGTGCCGATGTTCGTGCTCGTTTGGAAGCGTCTTCACGTACCAAGTTAAAAAGACTTATTTTGAGGTCTCGGCTCCTTCGAGAAGATGATCCGGGTTGGTCAGCAATTGGGTTTGATTGTCGACCAATGAGCGGTAACGGCTAAATAAGAATTTGCCGTTCCATGTGGTGCGCTCCAAACATCACAAGTTATAGAAACCCTATGTTTATATGTTCGAAAACCTTCAATTATTTCAGTTTTAGCTTTTTTCCATAATTTAAAGGCGTCACGTCTTAAGGTAGAACGACTTACATTGCTATATCGCGGTTGTAGTCCATAATAAATATGAGAATGTTTGTTGGTACATTTTCAACCAAGGCATTACCATGTATTTATAATGGACTTTGTGGGGTTAAAATGGTAAAAAAAAAAACTAAAAAAACTGCAAAAAAAAGGCTGAAACTGCCAAAAAAAAAAAAAAAAAAAAAAAAAAAAAAAATTTGAAAAACCGGATCGGATCCGGATCCGGATCCAAACCGGATCGGATAAAATCCGGTTTATATCCGGAAAAAATCCGGTTTTCTTGAAAAACTGGATCCGGGTGGAACCGGATCGGATCTCGGATCCGGATCCGGTTTTTGCTGTGTCCGGTTTTGCTTGGATCCGGTTCCGGATCGGGTCACCGGATCGGATCTGGATCCGGTTTTTTTGCCCATCTATAAGTATATGTATAGTCATATACATTTTTACATGATTTTACAAGAAAATCCCGTAAATGAATGAGAAAATCCGAGAAATTACGAGATTTTAAGAAAAAAAATCGAGAAATGAGCAAGAAAATTCGAGAAATCGTGGCTTTGACCAAGTTTGACCTCGTTGATCGGGAAATCTCGAGAGATGGACATCTCGTCTCGGATGCCTTCTAAAAACGAGATCTCGGGGAGAAATAAGGAGATTTACAACATTGGATGAATGTTATTATTTTGGCGAAAAAACGATCGACAAAAATAACATTCAAGATAATATTGTTCGTGAAGAATGTTAACGTTTTTTTTCCATGTTTTGTGAAGTAAAATTTAGCCCGATTTAGAGTTTAGGGTTTAGTGTTTTGGGTTTATTCCATAAACCCAAAACACCAAACCCTAAACCCTAAACTCTAAACCGTTCGTGTTAAAAACTCAATCTAAATCCTAAATCTAAATCCTAAATCTAAACCCTAAACCCTAAATTTCTAAACCCTAATATCTAAACCTTATAAACCCTAATATCTAAACCCTAATATCCAAACCCTAATATCTAAAACCTCAACATACGCTCGAAAAACACGATAATTGTTATATATTACTTCTTCGAGCGTTTTCCCGCCAAAATAAAAACATTTATCACAAAGTGTCTCTACTAAATGTTCATATTTTCATCTCATCTATAATGTTCGTGAAAAAAGTTTTTTCAAAAAACGAAAAAAAAAATAAAAGTTTTTGCTTCCCCCCACTTCCCCCCGATTGGTTACTTCCCTCTTGATCCTACCACTATATATATATATATATATATATATATATATATATATATATATATATATATATATATATATATATATATATATATATATATATATATATATATATATATATATATATACATACCTATTCTTGTATAAATTCCTTGAATCACATACCACATATTATTAGTCACGCGTCTAATTGCAAACTCCTAATATTTATAAATGCAACACATTCATAATTTAGCAAAGGACATTGACATGGCGGTATCGTGGTAGCCCTTTTAACCAAGAGGTTGAGGGTTCAAGTTTTGTTGTGGACATATTTCGTAAATTATTATAAATATTCGTGTAAAGTGTGTGAGTTTGCGTTTAAAAAAAATAAAACATTCATGATTTGAATTTTAATGCATGTTTGGAATGGAACTCGTCCATTATATTAAATTCAAATCCTTACCGTCAATGCAAACACATTTACTGTATAATTTTTAGAGGCATAATGTATTAAATAGTCATTATTATTATTCTTACCAAATCTTAATATAATATATACATGTATTACAATATTATAACGTGCAATTGAAAAGGGCTATATAAACACCCTACTTTAACTATGCGTTGTCGAGAATAAACCTCAATTATGTATGTTTTCAAGAGAAAACACTAAAAAAAATATACTCTTTATCATTTTTTATATTTTCATTATTTTTTATGTTTTAAACCATAGATAACTTGGTATGTTTTTAACATCTACAAGTGTCACAAAGTTTTTAAGTATTACTTAAAAACGTCGGAATAAAAAATTGAGTGACACTTAAATGTGTTAAAAAGTTAACGACACTTAAAACTTATGACACCATATATTTTCACGCTTTCAAGTTTTTGACGCCATATTTTTTCAAGCTTCTGACTTATATTCACATGTTTGAACGTGAAGAACTCCCAAAATATGACCTAAATGTTTTTGAGAGACATTACAACTTTTGAACGAACTAGTTATTATAGCTGAAGCTTATAGCTAGAGCAGAGCTATTTTCTAAAATTAGAAGTGTGAGCTTATTATTATTCATAAGCGTTTGTTGATGTAACTGAAACTAAAGTTTATTATTATAAATTGATCAAAGAGGACAATAATAATAATTACATGAACGGCTTTGTAGTAATTGTATACATATTATAAGCTCTAACATTTTCTAAAAGCTACTTGGAATGGGCTTATTTGTTTATTAGAACTTATATTTTCATAAACTCTATTTATCTAATACCAAACAAAGATGATCCGGAGTTTATTAAAACATAAGCTCAAGTTTATATAAGCTCTAATGAATTACGTGTCAAAATACCTTATAACTGTTTAAATAAAAAACTGTATACATTACAAATTAAAACTATATTTTAAATACTCCGTACACCAACATCATCGATAGGTTGTATACTTGTATGGCAGAATTTGTTAGATTGATTATCTACAATAAAACCTAATCAAACCCATCCAGCACTTCCAATAAACCCATCCCACAAAAGATGTGCATCTTTACCTTATACAAGTATAAATCCAACTCACTAGTTCATTAGATATATTAAATGATAATATAAACCAACATTTAAGGCAACACACACATACATATAAGGCTCAAATAAAAATCACAAAAAGAGGAATTTTAATCATTAAATAATCCCACTGTCTAAAAAATCAACATCAGACGACCAAAGTCATTACTATATGAACATCTCTATTTCCTTACCAGAATAAACAAACGAAACAATATGAACAGAGATCGACGAAGGAAGATAAGCGCAAGTGTTTAGGGTTTTCTTACAAGTTAGCTAAAGACTTTGGAAGGGTGAGTAAGTTGGGTTCGACTCATAATCACCAAGTAAACGTGTTAGGTCCATCTAATTATGGACTTTCTCCTGTCTATTCTATTTATTCAGTCTAAATATTTGATGATTTTACCCCTTTATTTGATATAGTTATTAGTTGATACTCACCAATTCTGAAGAATTCAACCCTATATAACATATCACTATCCAGAACTCATGCATTTGTAAGACAGTCACTGTCCAAGTTTTTTGTTCTAACCATTACTGACAGTCACTATACTTCGGGCTTGTAAGAACCAAATAAATGACGGGCTGATCAGAACCCACAAATAATTTCAGTAAATACATGTGTTATTTTGATCATGGTATCAAGTCCATTGGCAGAGCCAAATCAAAATTTTATCAAAATTACAGATAATACATATCAAGCCTTAAAAACTTATGGTTGTCGAGGGATTGGCTTAAATTATTCGTTTTACAGGCAAAGGGCATAAGCATGTCCTTATTATCCATGGTTATCAACTGCACTACCTCAAAAGATTCACAAGATGAAGAAATAAAAAGAGTACCCAATTTGGCACTTTCATGTAGTCTCACCACTAACTGAATTTGCGGTTGACGGAGTCGTATGTCGGTACGTTTATAACTGGCAAAAGGAGGGTAAATTGTATAGAAAAAAAAAAAAATCAGAATTGAACAACACAGTAAGTTATAGCATGTGAACTGAGTGTTTAGAGTGGAAAATTACCATCTCCATGAGAAGCCATGGTGAGAGGGGAAGAAAGAAGCTTTTTGGCTATGGAAGTGATGTCATTGGCTGATACTTCATCGATAGCTTTAAGAAAATGCTCGACAGGTTTCCTAGTACAGATTAGAAGGGGGATGACAGATGTTAGAAACTTCCAACTTTTAGAAAAACAAGTAGCAAATCAAACATGATTAGAAAAGATACAGTAAAAAAAAAAATCTATTGCTTAGATAGAACGAAAACGGGCTGTGATTTGAAAAAAAAAAAAAATTGAGCGACGTTTGGCCCGTTTCCTTTTTAGACCGGTCATTCTTTCATACTCAACTAACCCAGTGATACATATTTGGGTCACGATTGCCACCTCTGATGGGCGTTACAAAAGCTTTACCTTTCTCCGTATGTCAGTACTTGTCTGCCTATATCTTCTGAAGCAACCATCTGTATACAATGATCAGCCAGAAGCATACTAAGCATGAACGTAATGGATTAATGACTAGTGAATCACAATGGTAAAACTACATACCCTTGACTCAAGGTTCATCAAAATAGCAGACTTGGTCGACTGCTTGGCACGGTCCAGCTGTTTCTGAGTTACTGTAAGAACAGGTATATCAGTAAATGATAATTTTGGATGATAGCACTTAAGAGACCAAATTTAATATAAAACATAAGAACATTAGCATGACTCCAAAATAAAAGTAGTAAAATATGCCCCTGAGGTTACCTTCTCCATTAGTGGCAACTGCAATGAGTTCTTTCGCTGCTATATCAATAGCTTTTGAAGCAAAACCAGAACTCTGCAACAAAGATTAGCATCAGCATGTTATTAGTGAAATGTAAAGAACTTATATATATGAATAAAATAACTGATAACTTGATGTCTTACTGTGGTAGCTTGGATTCCAAATATAGCAGTGTGATTGTAGATTGAGTTGAACGCCGAAAACGACTGAATCTCGGGATATTCATTCAAGACTCTAAGATCTACGCACAACAATAATCCATAAAAGTCATAATGATGTGAGCGTGTGAGCAGAGTTATAATCAAGTAAGATAACTAAAGATTGTAAACAAAACTGGACAAGAAAGCACAATAATATATCCCAATCACAACATATCTAATATGCATACTGCTTATCACATATCATGTATGGATTTCAAATCTGCTCTATGTACTTGATATGTGATAACCATAATTAAAGATCTGTAAGCAAAACTTGGCATAAACTATTTTCAAATTTCACATCCATTCACTCTCAAATTTTGATATTGCACTATATCTCACATGCACAAGCGATTAGTTCCACTTCACAAATATATGAAGTAATAATTATTATATGCACATGCAATTAGTTCTATTTCATGATCGTAGTATCAAGATATATGTGTGTCAAGCAACTTACAAAGTCGTGAGTACATCCCTTTTCCAGGACCACCAGCTGAAAAAGATCCACCACCTCCCATTAGCATCTGTGAGTAAAAAAGAAAAAGTTAATTTTTACCTTTCAGTTAAAATCCCCTAAAGTTCAAAGAACTTGGTGCATCTCACATGAACTATAAGAATGTCATTTGCTAAACTCTATTACATAAGTTAAAGAGAACATTAGAAGCTATAATAAAGGCTACCTGAAGAACTGTCAAGGTCATGGCTTCCTTCAATTTAAGCCAGCCACCAGGAAGTTCGAACGCAAGAGCAAAACTAGTTTTCTAAAAATAGAAAGGAACTTGGTCAACTCATCAGGATGGCAAGAAAATAAGGAACAATAACTGTGGAGTTTATTTTAAGAAACAGACCCCTGTATCAGCCATAACACGATGATCACCACCAACATACACTGATTTAGGTTCCTCAACGTGAGCGCCACCTGGCAAATCAGAGAGAAGAGGCTCTGCATATTTCAATAGTTCCTCGTGCTCAACTCCTGATGCAGCAAGGACCATTCGAGGAGCAGTATAGTTTGCCTAATATTTTCAAGCAAGGTTTTTTTTTTTTTTTTTTTTTTTTTTTTTTTTGTGAGAAGAAGCAAAATAAGAACGGAATATATATTTGAAACATATAAAAAGATAAAGGTTTTATGATACGAGACTCACAGAAACAAACTCCTCCAGAACAGTGCTGTTAATTCTGTTGAGTAAGCCTTCAGAGGCAAGAAGAGGATTCCCAAGCGGACCAGCATATCCAGCTGAATGAATTGATTCTAACAGCAAAGCCTCAGGATTGTTGGCATATTCACCAATCTCAGCCTTCACTTTCTCAATCTGCACAAAGTTTTTTTAAAAGAACTAGTGAAATGACCCGTGAAATCACGGGTTTGTTTAAACGAAGCAATTTAATAACATGTTTTAGGTATTGAGTGAATGTAAATACTAAATTTATTTATTTTAATGACCCGTTCGACTAATAAACTTGTCATTGTTTTTACAAATATATAGAGACATGTATTTTCGCATACACATGTAATGTAATTAATTTCGTAAAGAGAATCTATATTTAAATATTAATAATATAAATTATAATTATTATAATAAAAATAAAAATAAATAATAATAATAATAATAAATTTTATTAATTTAATTAATTAGTGTTAATGACATCATCAAGAGGCTCTCAAATTTTTTCTTTTTATTTTTGATTTTTTTTAATGAAGGAAAATAGCTTTATTATGACATCATCATTTTACAATTTTAATAGAAACTATAGATGTGATAATTTTAATAAATCAAAATAATGCAAAAGGCAAAACAAAGTCATAGTAGCAAAACCACGACAACAAAATCAACAATTCCCAGTCCCACCAAAGGCAGGGTATAGGAGAGGTAAGATGTAGACAGAGACTTCTTCCAGAGAGACATCCAGCAAGAGTGTATATGTTTGTGTGAGAATATACACACATACAGATATATATTAGTATATAGCAATATATGTAAATATATTTATATTTAATATACTATGTAGCTCGTATATTTACATATAGGCTATAGCAAAACCAGACACTTAGTCACCTGGACGGCCTACACGTACATATTGTATCCATTTATCCTAATTCTAGTTATCAATGTACCTACGTACCAATAGTAGCACTAGCAATAAAAAAAAGTGAAAGGATGAGTGCACCTGTTCTTTAATTTCCCAATCCAAGAAAGCTTGATTTCTTAGAGAGTCAACAAGTAGCTCTACCATTTGAGGAACATACGTCTTTAGGGCATCAAAAGTGTATCCCATTTGCTCCCTAGAAGCAGAAGACGTCACATTGCCACCAATTGCCTCCACTTCCCGCACAAGCCGCAAGTGGCTTCGATTGGTTGTGCTTTTAAAGGCCATACGTTCTAGAATGTGTGTAGCCCCAAATGTGGCCGGTGTTTCGTAGATCGAGCCACTATTTATATACAACCCAATAGAAGCTGCAGGGTTCTACAAAAACAATTATGATCAGTGAGATGTGTAAGGCTTATAGTACTGGCAAATAACAAAAAAATAAAAGGAATCTATCTTTCAAAAAAGCTGACTTACAGATGAACTTTCTGAAGCAATTTTAACTCCATTTGAAAGAGTTGTTATCTTTGTTGTTCCTTGTTCAACATGATCAGGTAAAGAAGGTGGTAATTCATAACCAATAAGGGGAAAGTCCAAAGGAGGAGAGCTTGATGCACTTCCTCCGGTAAACCAACTGAAGAGTCCCTTTGATGATGACTTGGCAGCTACGGCACTTGAACTTGAAAACCTGGTAAGTGTCTTGTTACCTGCATGACCCTATTGCACATCTAATGTCAGCAGACTATGTGACAATTATGTTTTTTTTTTTTTTTTTTTTTTTTTTTTACTATGTAGAAGCATTGGTTGGTTTGTGTATATATATTAGGAGTTCTATTTAAAATACAGGCAAAGCTCTTTGTTGTAACATAATATAACATTAATATATATCACAAGCATTGACAGGTCTCATAATCCATTTACTAAAAAAATTACATAAACACATCAATATGTCAAATCATGCATTCATGTAGATTGTAGGTCAGATTCCTAGTCTATTATAGTACACGTACACAAAATAAAATACAACGATCAATATGTCATTTGTGCATCAAAACTGTAGTGATACGTGTACAACATTGTGCTGTAAAAGATATAAAAAATTTAACACTCTATTAGTGTAAGAATACATTGAGATACATAAAGTTTATAGGATTCACAAGCTTATGTCTTTTAAAAAACAGAGAATTTATAAATTATGATTCCTGGTTCTTATATTTAATCGACACAAATGCATACACAAATGCAAATGCATATAGCTAATAAAGGACATCACGATCAGATCTAACACCCTAAGATGTCGCTAATAGGATTAATCGGCAGCATAAAAATATAAATATAAAACTTAAGAATATCGAAATACGGCAATAATAACAGTTACTTCAAGAATTGAATTGTTTAATACTCAGGAGATGATAAGATCAATGAACATTACATACCTTTAGGGTTCTGAATCTAGAAGATGCAGCGCGATACATGACAAATATATTAAATAAAATAAGTAAAGTAAAATCGAGAAACACAGATTGGTTTCAATCGATTGTTTCACTTCTGATTGCTGCGGAAGCAAATTAGGAGGTGATTGCGCGACGAATTTTGGGGGTTTCGAGAGGTGAAAACGATCAACCGAAGGATGTTCCCACGTGTGAGAATAATATTTCCATTCCTTCGCACGAGTCAGATATGGGCTTGGACATCTTTCGTTTATGGGCTTTTAGTTGAATAGTCTAGGCGTGTGCGTAGCCCAACTCAATAACATCAATTCGATATTTTCATTTATTATTATAGCCCTTTTAGTTTGAGAAATTCGCTGAGATCACAAAAAAAAAAAAAAAAAAAAAAAAATCATCATATACACTTTTTTTTTTTTTTTTTAAAAAAAAATTACGCCGTTGGTACCTGTGATTTGTTCCGTTTTTCGTCACAACACCTGAACTTTAAAATTTGTGTCATTGGTACCTGTGGTTTCAGTTAGTTACGTGGTTAGTATTCAGCCTAACGGACGTCATCACTCAAACGTCAAGCCCTTACATGTGCAACGCGTGTGAGGGTAATTTCGTCTGATCCAACATTTCATTCCATATAAATGGCTGAATCACGAGTACAAGAGATGATTAAGTTTTTATTTCGACCCTACATGAGTTTAGATGACTTTGTGCACGTTGATTCCATCAGACAATATCTATTTCAGTTATGAATTTCAACTGGGAATGACAATATAGGTGAGTGGGGTAACGATTCAAGATGGGTTCCGCAAAAACGGGTTGAGCCATGTTGCACGAACTGACCAACTTGTTTTGATCCTTTGTTTTTGGATTCTTTAGATATTTAGTGTATTTTTCGAACATCAATATTATAAAGCTACACAAGCCAAAAAGGCAGGGAGTAAAAGAAAAATCTCCAGCAATACCAAATTTTATAAACTGATGCAATAATTTACTGTACTTTTTAGTCAGATGCTATAAGATAGTAAAAAACAGTTGAATACAAGTTTGACCAATTTTATTATCCCATTTAACCCATATTAGCATTATGACCCGTTATCAATCAAATACAGCAACAATTGACCAAAACCCGTTTACAGTTACCTTCACTTTATATTCTTTTCTTGATGCATAGGTTTTTAAACTGCACATGGAAGAATTACGAGCAAAATAGGAAGAGATTTCAAAGCGGGACAAAGAAATCAAACTCCTGAAAACTGTAGTGCAAACACTTGGAGAAACGACTTGGGATCATCGTAGTAGCTAGTATGTAACACCCACCTTGTTCAAAAAGTTACGTTATGGAATACAAAAAATGTTGGATCGGACGAAATTACCCTCACATGCGTTGCACATGTGAGGGCTTGACGTTTGAGTGCTGACGTCCATTAGGCATGAATACTAGCCATGTAACTAATTGAAACCACAAGTACCAATGACACAAAATTTAAAGTTTAGGTGTTGTTATGAAAAAGTGAACAAACCATAGGTACCAACGGCGTACTTTTTCTTTTAAAAAGTCACGCATATACTCGCTTCGAATGTCAAATCGTTCAAATACAATGTATGGTGTTCGAACACTTAAAATTATGACATGTCCCAAAAAATACACTGTGTTCGAACATGTTACATTCCGTTCAGAAGAAATTGTATTCGAATATTGTGTTCGAAACAGGTAAAGCATACAATACCTTATTTAGCAAGTTAGCTAATACCTTATTTAGCAGGTTAGCAGGTTAATTTGGTTTACATTAATACATTTTTTAAAAGTACATAGTATACAATACTAGTATTTTCTGGTATATCGAATACATTTGAACAAAAGTAAAAATATAAAACTATTTAGTAGCTTTAACTTTAAACAAAATTGTCTAAACTAGTTGAGATTAGTTAGAAGTTAGTCTTTTAAAGAGAGTCTTATGAGTTAACATTAGAAAAACTTTTATTATTATATTATTTTTTGAAAGTTGACTTAATAATAATAATTAATGTTATTATTATTAATAATAAATATTAAGAATTTTACTAACAACAACCCATAAACTGTCGTCAAAATGTTTTAATGTATTGTACTATTAAATAACTATCATGTTGAAAGTGACAAATAAATGTCATGTATAATATATTAAAGTGTGTTAATGATAACTCTAATGGGTATCTTTATTAAAATCCTAATTATTATTTTTGTTGTTGTTATTATTATTATTATTATTATTATTATTATTATTATTATTATTATATTAATTTTTAATTATTAATTTTATTAATTATTAATTATAATAATTATAGTTATAATTATAAATAATATAATAATATAATATTACAATGGGTTATGCTAAAATGTGTCATGGTGGCATATGATAAAAGCATTAATTGATCATAAAATTTACTTTTTTAAAATTTTTTTACATCCAATACACATTTAATTTTAAAAAGTTTTGTATTCATTAAATGTTTTTTAATTAATTTAAAGAAATATTTACTTTTATGAATGGTGTTTATCATGCAGCACAATTAGCAAATTCCCTTATGATTATTATTATTTCCGCGTAGTTTGACTGCGTATGACTAACGCAACGTCTAAAACGACCGTTATGTTACAAAAACTTATACGAGTATATACAGTTCATACATACACAATCCTCGAACATCAATCCCTCTCGAAACAGTAGAGGATTAAAAACCCTTCATCATCACATCATCGTTTTGATGTAAAATCCCTAACCCTAATGCCAACAGAACCGTTCCTCCAATGGCATACATACATAGGCGTCTTAAGATTATCGGCGAAGGTTTTTTTTCCTCATTTATATAGAAAAGGTTTGGTTATAATAAAAGAAAACATTTTTACTTATTGATTTTAGGTTTCTTTTGTTTTGTGTTTGTATTGTACTGAAATGATTCGGTTTTTTATTTTTAAATTTTTTTTTTTGTTGGGAAATTAGGGTTTTTGGAATTTAGGGTTATTTTTTTATTTTTGGTTTTTATCCCCGACTAATTGACTAAAGTTACGACTCTTTAAACTGCTCTTACTGCTGCTGATGAGAAGCTCATCTTTATGCAACATCTTGGAGAGAATCAAATCTGCTTTTGATGATAAGTTCCGACTCACGTGACCATGTTCTGTTATATGTGACTTTTTGCAGGTAAGGATCTTTGGTGAGAATCAAATCTGTTGAATCTGATCTCAAGAAAATCAAGAGTATAGACCCTTAAACATTAAATAATTTTTGTTATTTTATCTTAATTTTTGTTATTTATTTTTTGGTTGACGGAAACTTGGCTTCCTGTTTTTAGGCACATCATGATGTGATTGTGGTAAATCAATTCGATGCTGCAGAATTTACTTGCTGGAGTCCAAATGCAGTGTAAGTCATTTCTTACTTCACCAAAATGAGTATTTCTTTGAGCAAATAACATTTTTTGCCAAGACTGTAACTTTATTTCTTATGAATTGTTTTATATTAATGTCTCGAAAATAGATTCAAGGATTTTTTTTTTTTTTTTTTATACTGCGATAAATCTTATTAATGGAATGACATTATTTTAATGTTGATTTTTGAAAATGGTTTTGATGCGATCACAAGAACCGAGAGAATCTCTGTAATAGGTTATAGTCTTTGGACAGGCCAAGTCATCACTGGTATATTGTCTTTTTTATATGTTTTTCGGGAATCATTGCATCTTTTTCTTTGTTTCTGTTTGTTTGTAAGCGTGTTCCAGCTGTCTGGTTCTGACACTGGATTTCTAATTGATCATTTTATGCATGTTTACTGGTTTTGATATTTGTGTTTCATCTTTCTGTCATCACTACAAGTTAATCTAGTTCTGTCATCACTACAAGTTAATTAATCGTTGTTTTGCTGGTAGTTATATTTTTTGCGTGTTGTTTGGCGTAATGTATATGCCGGTAATAGTCTCTTCTAGGCTAAGTAAATATAGTTCTGTTAAAACGGACTTACGCTTACTTGTTTCAGTTTGTTTTGCCCTGATACTAAATTGCTTGCTTGCTTTCTGTTGTTTTTATTTAGTTTTTTCTACATCATGAGTTTCACTAATAATGTATGCGCACGTTTTCTCCACACGTTAAACTGAGTTTTTGCTTTTCATGCCACTATAACCTCAAAAAGGTATCTTTGGACCGCTGCTCATTGATGTTTTGAAAAGTAGGGATTGATTACTTTGGGATTTTGTCTTCTCATCATATTTTTTTAAGTAATGGATATGCACGTTTTATGCAGATGTTAAACTGCCATGTTTGCTTCAAAAGGTATCTTTGATCTGCTGCTCATAAAGTTGTTGATATGCTTGGATTTAATATTTCACCCCTAGTGGTGAAAGTACTCTGAGCTATGCTAAAGATTGCTGATAACCGAGGTGTCCTTCAATAACAAGTTATGAATTATAAATTATTATAAATTGCTTTAGCCATTAGAACATAATTTTGTTGTTAGTGTCAACTAGACCTTCCAACATTGCATATGGCTGTTGCTCAAAGATTTATAAAAATTTGATTTTTTTTACTTTCAATAACAAGTTACTTTCGTATTGATATTTTTTTTTTAAAATGTTAATGTGAAATTGTATTTGCATAACGTACTATATTATTCATTATTCTGCAGGATACGCATTGGTTCCGGTGACAAAATTTCTGGCCTGCACTGACGGTTCCATTGTCTACCTGGCTAAATGTCAGGTAACTTTTACAATATATTTTCTATGAATCATTTACGAGTAAATTGATTTGATTTGAAGATTATATTATTCTACTATATTCTAGTTTACAAGTCAATACTGTAGGTTAAATGTTTTAATTATTTACACAGACGTCTTCCAAGATTTTGATTTTCTTTCTTTTATATAAGAAGGTTGGTTATTAGAAAAGAAAACGTTTTTCTTTCTTGATTTAAGTTTTCTTTTGTGAAGTTGTTTTTTTTTTTTTTTTTTTTTTTTTTTTTTTTTTTTTGCGGTTTTTCTTGGATTCAGGATTTTCTTTTGACGTTAAGTTTTTTTTTTTTTTTTTATTGCGACTCATCGAGTTTAATGAGAAGTTCATCTTAACTTCCTTATAATACATTAACCTAGATTAATTTTAAAACTTGCTTTCCTTCTACGTTTTTTAATGGATAAAGATCCTTACTTTGGGATCCACTTCATGAAGATTTAGATTTTATTGGTGCGCACGTACTTACTCTGCTCAAATTTCTTGAACGTGAGATGAATACACCCCACCAGTTATGTGGGTGGGTAAATTGCTGGCAGGATCAAGGTTTATATGACGTGGAATGTCCACCTGTCATGAGCCAACCAATAAAGCTTACCTTTCTTTGTATCGGTAGCTTATTTGTTGAAACTCAAAGATTATTCCTTTTTATTGATGCCAATATCTACTTTTGGGTATGAGTAGTTGTTTATTACGGTCTGCCCAAGGATGAGAGTAAAGTTAATCCACCGGATGATGCTGATGTCAACTTGGTACCTGATTCGTTTGAAAAGGCTGTAGTTCCTGTTTTGCAGCACTATATTTGTTCGCTGCTGCGATATGTTTAGTGCCAAGGAGACAATGTGGTTTATCAGCTACAAATTTAGTATTTATATACGTTTCTCCAACAATGGCATACAGAGGTGTCGGGGCCAAGGTTTTTTTTTTCTTTTGAAAGGTTAAAGGTTATTATATGAAAATAAAATATTCTTATTTCTTGATTTTTGGTTTTGTTGGTAATATGGGCTTTTTTGGGTGGAATTGGGATATTTTTTTTAAAAAATTTAGGGTTTTTTTTTTAAGTTTCTAAGTATTTATCAAGATATGGGTGAGAGTGGGATCAAGTGAGCAACACTCGGGAGCTATGATTGCTTAGCAACTATTAACCGGAGGTAAGTCACTTGTTACTCTTATAAAATGAGTAATTCTTTTTGGGTCTTGGTATTGTTGAGTTAAGAACATTTCTGGTATATAAAATGACGGTCTTTCAATATGGGTTTTTGAAAATCTTGCTCTTGATGATATGGTATATAAACACAATGATAAACGTCAGCTGTTAAAAAAAAAACACAATGATACACTATAATCGTACACACAATTAGCAAATAATACATTCATAGCTTGGTGAAGATTGAGTTGTTTTTTCTTTTATTGTTCTTGGACTTGTATAAATTTTCCAAGTGGGAAACCAAGTATTAACCAGATAACCTCAATTAACGACTACTACAATTTACGTCGATAATATCAACGGATACGAGGGAGTGATAATTATCAGCAAGCAGCTGCCAAGCCGTCTTTTCTTGGATCGCTTACCGCAGTAAGAATCCCTTTCAACACTTGTTGTTCATGATCATACATCATTTTTCTATTCTCACTTTGTTTCTTTATCGTTTGAACGATAACTTGACAGACTGCTCCACCGGCTAGTGGTTCCAAAACATGATTTCTTTCCTCGAGGAATCTCTTTCGAAAGTCTGAAAGCTCGATATGATCACCATCAATTACTGTCCAGTTTTCATAATGCACTACATTTGGTATCAACTGCACAACAAATTTGAACAAAATGGGACGATGAATATGAGCCAGCAGAGCGGTACAATAAAAAAAAATTACATCGATGATCGATGGTAACAAGAAAATGAGTAAGACCTTGTGGTAGACTCGAGGCGACTGAACTGCGTTTAAAGGGTCCATGCCTAAGATAAAATGGTTGATAAAAACTTGTGCAACTGCTGGAATAATGTACATACCGCCACTGCCTCCAATCACCCCGGCTAACTGTTCATTCTGTACAACAAACACTTTTAAGCTTAAATGATTCTTCATAAATTGACATCTTTACAATTTATACAGTTATCTTCCAAGTTCAGATGTAATCTGACCTTCAAAAGTCAACTCTTGCAAATTACAACCATTACTTATTAATGGATAAGTTAAGTTTTTGCTTTGAATCACATATAAAACTATCTTTAAAGGAAACTGATGGAAAGTCATCAAAAAGGTTTTTGTTTAACGAATAAACTAGAACCCACAAAATTGACGTATTTACCAAAATTTACACGTTTTGACCAGTTACCCAACCCGGAATCACCCATTTTCCAATCTCTACTCAAAAGTATCTCAGTTGATTACCAAAAGTCAAAGGGCAAAAGACGTGTTTTTTTTTTTTTTTTTTATTTACCTTGAGGACAATAATTGGAGTCATGGACGATAATGGCCTCTTGTTTGGTTGGATAAAATTAGAAGGCGAAGGAGGAAGGGTATCTGATGATATTTCAGTAGGAGCTGAAAAGTCACCCATCTCATTGTTTAGCAAAATGCCTGTCGAACGAGACAAAACCCCACTTCCAAACACATAATTCACTGTAGTTGTCAACGATACTGCATTTCTATCATCGTCCACTATGCAAAAATGGCTTGTACCATGATCTTGAAGTTGGCTCCACCTAGTTAGTTTAACAAACAACCAAAAAAAATCAACCCCTTTACTTAATATATGGGTTGATTTCAGTCCTATCTAATCTCTAGCTAATCAAATCGGAAAACTCAAGAACTTATGTATGGCCCACGGGGCCTCACCGGACAATAATTACTCAAGCTGGCCGGATTGTGTTGACAGGTTATCAGACCCGCCCATTTTCACCTCTATATTTGACTATGAAGGTCAACGAATATGAAGATTTGTTTACCTGGGCATGTAGTATGCAGAAGGGAAAGTAGTGTTGTCAAAAATCCGCTTTTGAATGTTCTTCGCGAATGAGGGTGAAAGCATATCGGCTACAGTCTTGCTTATATTAACGAACTCCGGGTCACCCAAATCCATCCGAATAGCAAGCATGTGCTTCAAACTTTCTATAAAACGGTGTAAACCCAACGATCCTTTTGCAGCATTTGAGCTCTCATAACTTTCTAAAATGTTTGACATCTGCATTTTCACAAATGCAGTTATATTTTTGTAGGGGTCAATTTCAACCCATTCACTAAAATGCGTCAAATCCAAAAAATTGGCTGAAAGAGGAACAGGGCAAAAAGTTAAAACAAGTCAATTTGCTTAAAAGTCAAACGGTAAATGGACATACCAAAGCTAGCCCCAAGGTACCGCTTGATGGGGGCGGCATCCCTAAAATAGTATACCCCATCGTATCGACTGCAACTGCATCCGTAACTTCAACTTTATAATTCCTTAAATCTTCCATTGTCAAAATCCCACCTGCATCTTGAACATCCTTAACCAAATTCTCCCCTATAACGCCATCATAAAACGCTTTCGGTCCTTCGTTTGCTATAACTTCTAAACTCCAACTAAGCTTCGGGTTATAACAAATGTCCCCAGCTTTTAAAATCTCCCCATTTGGAGCAAACACTTGTTGCAAACCAGGATCATTCTTAATCAAAGCTGCATAACTTGAAATTTTACTAGCAAGATAAGGTGCAACTGTAAACCCGTCTTTCGCAAGCCGAATAGCTGGACCGAACAATGACTTCCAAGGCAGTCTCCCGTACGTTAACCAACCTTCGTAAAGACCGGCTATCTCTGCAGGTACGCCCATTGACAACGCTCCTGCATATTTGGAGTCTAGATCGTTCTCGTACATATTCTGTGTAACCACAACTACATTAATAATTACTAATAATAATTATTCCATACATAGAGGATAAAAAGAAGAACCTGTGAAGCAGCCAAGGGAGCGGTTTCCCTAAAATCAAACGCTTGTGTTTTTAACGTATCGACAGAACGAACCACCATAAAACCGCCACCGCCAACACCACTAGACATCGGACTCACGACTCCAAGACATAAAGCGACAGCCACAGCAGCATCAACAGCATGACCGCCTGCTCGAAGGAACGATACTCCAATCTCGGAGCAACGTGCATCGTCAGCAGCAACCACAGCTTCTAACGACTCAACTGCATTACCAACTTGTACTCCAGTGACGGTTTTCTGTGTTTGTAACGCATCATCGGATTGTACACTCTTTCTAAACTTCCTTCCACCATCTAACCAGCTAGAACTTGGATTACCTCCGAATGTAACGACAAAAACTGAACAAATATGACTTTGTAATCAATTTTGATTCTTCAACTACAAAACAAAATCTAACTAATTCTAAATCTAATTATCGAGTAAATTTACTTAATCTTCGTATCAATTGCATAATCCGACAGTTTTAGTCAACTTTACTTAACTTTAAGTTTGTAATTCAACGTGCGCATAAACCAGAAATGATTGGTCAAACTTAATAATAAGTCGAATTATGTGAATCTGTAATTCATAACGACGTATATGTGTGTTGTGTTTATGTGTGTTAGATTAATCTGAAATGAGCGGTCAAAATTGAGCTGAGATGAGTTGACTAAACAGGTGAATTTTTGTACTGGAATTTTTTAATAACAATAAATAAATATTGTTGAACTTACAAGTGAGAGAGATGATTGACAAGATGAACCACAGAGATATAATCCATTTGTTGTTAGTATAATTGTAATCTTCTGTTTTACTCAAAAATGGAGTTTTTATGTTCTGTGTCTTCTCCATCATCTTTCACAGATAGAGAATGCGTGAGGATTACTAATTTTCTTTATATAGAAGTTAATATTTAACTACTCCGTATTAAATTATCAAATATTAATAATGAATTATATTATTAATTATTAATTATTAATATTAATCGTTAATATTAGTAATTACGAGTTAATAGAGTGCCCACGCGTTACTGCGGGAAATATCTTACCTTAATACCTTGAACTTTATTCTTGTAGTAAAAATAGTATATCGTTTGCAACAATATATAGTTCCACAATATATGTTCAACACTATTTTGATAGTTAATGATCACAATACGCATGGAGATTTGGTACAAATTATTTATAAATAAACATATTGTAAAAAGTTTATAAAACGGATAGATGGTCCGCGTACGTTGCTGCGGAAAATGATTTCGTTCTATTCCTTAAATGTTGTCTAATAGTAGATATGACTCGAATTGCGACGATAAAGTCGTTTGTAGCAATATATAGTTTCGATATATACGTTAAACACTCTTTTAATAATTTATAATTTTAATACATATATCGAACTTGGTACAAATCTTTTACATAAAATATACGTAACTAAATGAAAAAAAAGCCTAGTAGTCCTTAGACAAAAACATAAGCCAAAATTAACACTACAATGTTTGCTGATGACTCGCTACGCAATACAAAACGACTAAATTATGTGTCTCTAATAGTATATAGGAAATAACTAAATTTTGAGTCTCTAATAGTATATAGGAGTAATTTAAGTCTCTAATAATAATAATAATAATAATAATAATAATAATAATAATAATAATAATAATAATAATAATAATAATAATAATAATAATAATAATAATATTATTATTATTATTATTATTATTATTATTATTATTATTATTATTATTATTATTTGATTACTTATCATTATTATTATTTTAATTTAATTATTAGTTATTGATTAATTATTGTAAAATTGTAAACTGGTAAGTGGTAGTTGAATTATAAATGTTCATAAAATAATTAATCATTATTATTATAAATTTATATTTATATTTATATAATAATAATAAATATTAACATAAATATTACTCTGTAATATTAATATTAATATTAATATTAATATTAATATTATACGTAGTATTAAATATTAATATAAATAAAATAAAATAAAACACGGAGTATAAATTATACGTTCTATTCTACATTATATATATATATATATATATATATATATATATATATATATATATATATATATATATATATATATATATATATATATATATATATATATATATAAATAAATTGCTGATCACTTGGTAAAAATCAAATAAATACTTGGTATATGAATAATTGTTGATTACTTGCTTAAAAGTCAAATAAGACGAATGGTCAAATAAGACGAACGGTCATTATTGGTCACCGTTGAAAATATCACGAACATAAGATAAGACGTAGAGTGGTAGGCCATTAATTTTCTTAACTACGCACAAATACAATAAATTGACAGTACTATATAAAAATATAGAGTATTTATACTATTGGTCTATGTGCTTCACCTAAAAGACTGCAGGTATAATTTTTTTTTTTTTAAAAAGACTTCAGGTAAAATATTAAGTAAACCACATGGACCAATTGTATAATAACTTACAAATATATTACTAATATCAAAATTAAATTAGTTGTCATACATTGGATAATCTATGACTTTAAATTAAATATCTAATCGTTACATAGAAGACTTTTATTGACATTAATGATAGTGCGTACTATAAGATTACTCAAATTGTACGTAGTGGGTATGTGAGTATTATTTTTCAATATTAAAAACACAATCAAAACAACAACAACAACAATAATAATAATAATAATAATAATAATAATAATAAAAGATCTACTCCGTAACAGATTCCAGTACTAATACTAATTACTAATAATATTAATAATGAAATGAAAATAAGGGAATAAAATTGAAAAATCTTACTGTATAAAATAGAATACATGTGTGCCAACGAATTATAGAGAGGACTAAATGTGGGCTAGAGATTAAAACTAAGGGTCTAAAAATGAAAATAAGGTACTAAAAACCTTTTCTAGAAAGGAATAAATGTGGGGCCAGCCACTTTGTTCTTCACAGAAACCTCCTTAAATGAAAACTCCATGAAATTGTTACTACAGTTTTGCTTCTTTCTTTATTTCTTTACACTATAATCACGGGCGGATTTCAAAGCGTGCAACACATGCGTTTGCACAGGACTCATAATCTTAAGGGGCCCATAATCCAAAAATATGTAGTACTAACGAAAAACTTAACCTAATTTTAGTATATACAAAAAGAAGAAGTCAACGAGCTTCGCACTCGGGTAGTGGCTTTGGAGAATACGGTACGAAGGTTACAAACACCATCAGCAGCATCACCAGCATCAACGTTATCACCATCATCAACATCAACAGGATCATTACGACCACCAACAATCACATCCGCATCACACGCCTCAATATCACCATCCGTACCTCGGATATCAACGTCACACGCACCATAGATACCAAGAAGTACCAACAACAACAAACGATGAAGTATTGATTCATAACTTCATCGGAGAAACATTCTATGGTGATTATGTAATCTCTAAAGACATAGAGATTACCTATTTCTGCCTTAACCATAAATCAGATGAGTGGACAGAAATGATAAAAGGAAGAGTAGAAACCCCGACAAGAATGATGCGTAAGGTACAAGCTAGACTTGTTTTACCAACAGCATCAGCAGTACCCTTAGCCTCACCAACACAGTCAGTGATGTCAACATCGTTAGAATCGTCAGCAACTTTAATATCACAAGCTCCACCAGTTCAAGAATCACCGTGGACATCATCAATAACGCGTATATTGCATCAACGAGTTATGAAGTATTAACTCATTTTTCTGAAGAATTTATATAAATATTTTATATATATGAATTCGGAAACCAAAATAAATCTTTTCGTACTAAGCTATTAAGTATGAATTGAAAAAGGGTAGATACTACTCGTTTAAATTCATACTACAAATATGCAATGATGTACGTCCTTCGTCAGCAACTTAATCATCGTTAACTACAATCCCTGTTTCAATTCAATGAATTTCGTTTTATAATAAACCAAGTGTATTATTCAATAATATGTTTGATTTTACACTTTCATCTTCAATGTACTCGAAGCTTACTGGGAAACAACATTCATATCTTGCGAAGTTAGCAAGAGTTCAATGAGTATCAACATGATTCACTAAGGAAATATATATAAGAATAAATAATGAAGTATTGATCCATAACTTCATTAATATTCCGTGAAGAATATGTGGTTCCTAATCGTTTTAGAGATTACTTATTCTAGCTCAAACCGAAAATCAAATGAGTCTAATGTTATATTGACTTATTAAATTCATGATTACATCTGAAGAAGATATATATGTACATATATTTTCATAAAGATTGTAATAAAATTCTCTGATACAAAACGTTACTTGTGAAATTTTTTTAACGGGTAGGTAATACCCGAGAGATATATAAATTCACAATTAATATGATTATATTCTTCGACTCTGATTCAACAATCATCAACTATACTCACTACCTTCACAATAATATACATTCTTTCATAGAAATCAAAACAACCATTCTCATCCAAATTTGATTACGACAAAACGAAATCCAAGTCAAGACTTAACAGAAGACATCACTCTTAGGACTCTTACATCTTTCAAAACTATACTTTGACTTCAAAACTATGCTAGAACATCATTCGATTCTTGGAACCCAGAAAAATATTTGTATCATTCAAAGTCCTAAAACATCATATGTATATTAACAATTACAATCTATGATCAAACCCTTCGAAATTCCTGAAGACACTTCAAATAATGGACAATCGAGATGATGATCCAACCACACATTACCCGCAGTCTTGCACCTGAAAAGCTCTCGAAACCAAGGACATAATTTAACACGTATCCGCGTTAAATCTTTTAGCATTTATTAGCAAAAATAACTTTGCGATTCCTTTTCAAAATATCAAATTTTGTCACAGTTTCAGCAAGTCAACCTCGACTTTCCATTCGAAGTAGCCTTATTATAACCTGTAATACATACGATTACCCTTTTGTTACCAGGGAACCTTTTATATTCCACAACATTATCAGCAGATGTACCAGCAACTCGTTACCCCTTTGGCGAAATCAACAATTGGTAATTTGAAATCTCGCAGCATTTCTATTTTGGCAGTTATATATATACATACAACGTCTATCCCCAAGAATTACATATTTCAAATGTGAAGTTTCTGAAAAATGCTCAAGTCTACGAATTAGTGCTATTAAGTTTTGGAAAAGACTGATAAAGTGGTAAAGACAGTAGACAACAATTACGGTCAGAAGTTTGACAATAAAGAATAATAGATTGGAAAAGCTCGAACGAAAAATTTGGTACTGGAAAACGGATTGAGCAAAGTATAAAGGAGGTCGTGGACAAATCACAATGACGAAATCTACCTTCAAAGGTTTCAAATGATTCAGTGTCTGCTGAAACTGTTAGTAAGAACCTTACTCCTTATTCTAAACCTTCACAGACAGATTTTCCGCGTCATTCCCTGATCTTAGATATTCTAAGATATCATCGTATTTTTCATTATAAATATCTCCGATATTCCTGAAGATATATTCCCAACTATCCTCATCAAAAATCATTTATCTCTTCATAATATTTGCGTTACAACATAAAAGAAACTGTGTTAGTTTCTAAATTCTGAAAAATTCGAGTTTAAAATATGAATGTTTTGAAGTAGTGTTGGAAACTGAAGCATGAATTAGTATAATATAATGACACTTGATCAACATGATTATATTACAGTAATTCATGCTGAGTTTCTAAATGGAACATAATGATTCACAGATCATAACGTCATCATGTGCCATGTTACACAACTCTTACATTCTACCCAATCTCCAAACATATTAAGAACATATCTCCTTGATAATTCTATCTTTTCGGACATTCTGGTAACTTACCAAATCAAGATCGTGCAATTACCATTTCCTTCTTAGAACATTAGCTATGTTTATTTCAAAATCCATACCTACGAATTCCAGACCATTATTCGCTTGACTCGAAGTCGGGAAGAGGAAACAGAAGTATGGAACTGTTGAATATAAAAGAAAATATAAAGCTCGACAACAACAAATAAATTACAAACCGTGTATATCAATACGTATTGCAACGTAAAGGCACGGGAGAATTAACAATACTATAACCCCAAGGTAATAGTAGAAATAAATAAAATCCTCCGGAGGTAAATGAAAAAGAAGAATGACAGAGATGAAAGTTAAGAGTATATCCAGGATCAGTACTGGATGAAGCATACTGATAAATGTTTTAAAGTATGAATTGAGGGAGGAAGAATAGAAGGTATGAGTTGTAAGGAAATGAAGGGAGGTGGATTTATAGTAAAAGATCCGACAGAGCAATCAAAATAGATGATAGCATTTAAAGTGGATTCTAATTTCCTTGATTATCGAAGAATCAAATCTCATTATGAAGATTTTACTCCAAATCTCTTGAACTTGGAAATCAATCTTATCTACGTCAAAAGATATGACGAATCTATACCTACTCATTTCACCCTTTGGTGATAGCCTCACTCGTACTCTTCACAAAAATCAAATTGCTTTATCAATATTACTTGATGATAATAAAACTCTAATTTCCAACTCGTATACGTCATGAAAACATACTTATTGTCAGCCATGACCATCCCATTCAAATTTCGAGACGAAATTTATTTAACGGGTAGGTACTGTAACGACCCGAATTTTTCCAATCGTTTTATACTTATGAGATTAATATTTATATAAATTAAACCTTACTAACATGATAAGCAATCCAAATTGTTGAGACTTGTGTTTTTGAAAAGAGTTTTACACAACGTTTGACCGTCCAATTTGACCGATGATATCACGAACTATATAACATACGATAATTATACGTTTGTGTATATATATGTATTTATATATATTTAACATGATCTAAGGATGGTTTAACATCTCATTGTATACTAATAACAATGAGTTATAAGTATATTTTGAAACTACTAACTTAAGTTTTCAAAACGATAACTATACGTAACATTCTTTGATATATATACTTATAACCTATAATGCTTATACATGTATCGTATATATAATGTATTTAATCACTTTTTAAGGACTTAAATACATAAAACAATATAAGTATATTCACAAAAGATAGCTATATTTGAATTCTCATTCCGTTTCCTCAAGATTTCTATACATATATCTAGGGTATATGTACCCGTATCATACCCAGCTTCTATATGTATTTACTATTGGTATATACACATCAAATCAACATCCTAATCAACATTATTACTGCCCTAGATATGAGGTAACTAGGATTTGTCAAGTAGCATGAATTATTAGTAAGAAAACAAAATTAGGAATCCTTTTCTTTCTTTATAAACTAAAAATGTTTTTATGAATGAACACCATTTCTTCACTCCATTTTCTCATACCTACACCCTCATTTCTCTCTCAAAATACTCCTAACTTCATACTTGATCATCTCCAAGCATTTTCCCCATCATTTAGCTTCTATTACAAGCCTTAAACACCATAAGAAAAGTCTTTCAAGAACATATTAAAATAACCACCCATTTGAAGAAGTATACTTCCAACCTTTTGATCTAACTCCACCACTCTTTGATTCCAAGATTTTTTCTTATATCTTACAGTAACTTTGTCCAAGTAACTTGAGGTAGTAACCTTGTTCATAATCTTGTTCGATTCATAATTATATAGCTATCTTATTTTATGTTGTAAAATTTTAACAACAAGAACATAGTTTGAATGATTTCAAACTTGTTTGCAAACTAAATAGATCCTTCTAACTTAACTTTTAAAACACTTCAAGACCTGTAATATATCATAATGATATGCTAACTTAACAAGATATAACTTGATTTTACAAAGAACACCTTAAAAACTGAATCTACGTCGTCGGAGTGCAACTGGGGGCTGTTTTGGGTTGGATAATTAAAAACCATCTTGAACTTTGAATTGGAAGTTCATGTTCTGGAAAAATGATATTTCTTATGAATATGTTAACACATAAAAATTTCATGGTTTAACTCAAAGTGTAAGTATTTTTAGAAAAATGATCATTAAATGTTATTTTTATGATGGAAAATGATCACTTTCATAAGTTTTACCAAAGTTTGACCTATAACCTGTGATTTCGAATACAAAACTAAGTTATTTTGAGTTCATATTCTTAAAATTTGACTCGATCCAAGGAAGTGGCAAGTTGAACTAACAAAAACGGAGTTGTAATGAAGAAACTACGACTAAAACAAGATTGGGTATCCGAAGCTAGTTTAGCTACGAAAATATTTGGAGATAAAGTAAATTAATCATATCTTTTCTAATTAATATGATATTTTATATATAATTACTTATGATTTGATTTTATATATTTCAGGACCACCCGTAAACAACACGAGAAGATTAATCATAAGACCTCATGATTGTACGCAACACGTCATTTGACAACACGGTACTTTATGTACGCAACACGTCATTTGACAACATGGTACCATGGGTCGAGATTAATTCTGATCAATACGAATACGATGGGGTCTTTATTTATTTTATTGAGCAACTAATTGTGGACCACTAACATCGGACTGCTAACTACGGACTAAGAAAATATTAAAAGTATTATAAGTATATATATGTATATGTAACGATTACTTGAAAAGAAAATATGTTGATATATTATATATATATGGTTAGGTTCGTGATATCTATCGGCGACCAAGTCGAGTTAAATACCTTCAAGGCAAAAGTGAGTATATAGTCCCACTTTTAAACTCTAAATATTTCGGGATGAGAATACATGCATTTTATTATTTACGTTATGGACACAAGTGAAAAAAATATATTTTACGTTGAGTTGTACCACTGGCATACTTCCCTGTAGCTTGGTAACTACTATTTACATGTGGTATTGTAAACGCGAATCCTGTTGATAGATCTATCGGGCCTGACAACCCCAACCGGACTGGACGACCAGTATTCAACGGTTGCACAGTACTTCGTTTCGGTGACTACACTTGGTACAGTGTAGTGAGATTTCATAATAAAGGGAATATGCGACGTTGATTAAATGTTAAGTATGGTTATCAAGTGCTCAACCACTTAGAATATTTTTATTAAAACGTTTATGTATATGAAATCTTGTGGTCTATATTTATAACGCTGCTAGCATTAAACCTATATCTCACCAACTTTATGTTGACGTTTTAAGCATGTTTATTCTCAGGTTCCTAGAAGTCTTCCGCTGTTTGAATATATGTTAGAGAAACCATGTGCATGGAGTCATACATGTTTTATTCGAGGAAGCATTGCATTCACAAAATCATCACCGTGTATTTATTTTGACTGCATTGTCAACGGAAGTATTCTTGTAAACTGTTATTTACGGTGATTGTCTATATGTAGAAATCATCAGATGTCGAAAACATTGAATTTTAAATATTCATTTATGGTATATCTTTTCAAAAGAATGCAATGTTTATAAAACGTATCATATAGAGGTCAAATGCCTCGCGATGTAATCATATGTTATTGTATTCGTCTTTATGGATTGGGTCGGATCGTTTCAGTTATATACATAAAAGTGAGTTTATTGAATTAAGAAACTCGAAACGATATATATAACGATTATCGTTATAACAACGTCTTACTAAATACATATGAATCATATTAAGATATTGATACACTGTGTTTAATCATGATAAATGATAAGTAAACATGTCATTAAGTGTATTAACAATGAACTACATATGTAAAAACAGGACTACCAACTTAATGATTTCGAAACGAGACATATATGTAACGATTATCGTTGTAACATGTAACGACCCGGATTTTTCCGCTAATATATATAAGATTAATATTTACATAATTAAATGTTTCCAACATGTTAAGCAATCAAACTCATTAAGACTTGGTTATTTGGAATGAATTTTATACAAACGTTTGGACACCCAGTCTGTCTGACGATTCACGAACGTCATATATCGTAATAATTAATTAAAGGAATATATATTTGGATATATATATATTTATGATTTGATTAAATGATATTTAAGTATCTCATTAAGTATAATAACAATGAGTTATATATATAAGATGAGACTACTAACTTAAAGACTTCGAAACAATATACATATATGTAACGATTATCGTTGTAATAGTATTTCACACACATATATATATATATGATATTAGATATGATAATACACCATGTTAACATGTTAACATAACAATTTAACATCTCATTTAAGTATAATAACAATGGGTCAATTATATTTAACAAGATCGTTAACCTAAAGGTTTCGAAACAACACTTACATGTAACGACTAACGATGACTTAACGACTCAGTTAAATATATATATATATATATATATATATATATATATATATATATATATATATATATATATATAATGTATTATGATGTATTTATACACTTTTGAAAGACTTCAAGACACATATCAAAGTACTTCTGGTTAACAAAAATGCTTACAATTACATTCTCATTCATTTTCATCAAAAATTCTACTCGTACATTTATGGTATTGTACTCGTATAATACGCAGCTTCTAGATGTATTTACTATTCATATATACTAATAAAAATCTGCTCCTTAGTAGCCTTAAATGATTAAGGATCATGTGGGAACCATCATTTGTTAACTTGCATGAATTATTTAGCAAAAAACAAACTTAAGTATATTTTTTTCTTTATAAAATGTAAAAAACGTATTCATGAATGCACACCATTTCTTCACTCCATTTTCTCATACTTACACTCCAATTTCTCTCTCAAAATACTCCTAACATCATACTTGATCATCTTCAAGCATTTTCACCATCTTTTAGCTTCAATTACAAGCTTTAATCATCATAAAAACAACCATGTTTCAAGAACACTTCAAGAATCATATCAAGTCTTCATGACTACTTCCAAGCTTTCTAATCCATTCCAACTCATCATCTAAGATCAAGAAACCTTTGTTATTTACAGTAGGTTATCTTTCTTATTCAAGGTAATATTCATATTCAAACTTTGATTCAATTTCTATAACTATAACAATCTTATTTCAAGTGGAAATCTTACTTGAACTTGTTTTCGTGTCATGATTCTACTTCAAGAACTTTCAAGCCATCCAAGGATCCTTTGAAGCTAGATCTATTTTTCCCATTTCCAGTAGGTTTATCCAGAAAACTTGAGGTAGTGATGATGTTCATAACATCATTCAATTCATCCATATAAAACTATCTTATTCGAAGAGCTAAACTTGTAATCACTAGAACATAGTTTAGTTAATTCTAAACTTGTTCGCAAAAAAAGTTAATCCTTCTAATTTAACTTTTAAAATCAATTAAACACATGTTCTATACCTATATGATATGCTAATTTAATGATTTAAAACCTGTAAACACGAAGAACACCGTAAAACCGGATATACGCCGTCGTAGTACAACCGGGGGCTGTTTTGGTTTGGATAATTAAAAACTATGAAAAACTTTAATTTAAAAGCTATACTTCTGGAAAAATGATTTTTCTTATGAATATGAAACTATATCCAAAAATCATGGTTAAACTCAAAGTGAAAGTATGTTTTTTAAAATAGTCATCAAGATGTCGTTCTTTCGACGGAAATGACTACCTCTTTCAAAAACGACTCGTAACTTATATTTTCGACTATAAACCTATATTTTTCTGTTTAGTTTCATAAAGTTAAGTTCAATATGAAACCGTAGCTGCTTAAATCACTCAAAACGGATTTGAAACGAAGAAATGACGGGTAAAACAAAATTGGTAAAAACTACT
Source organism: Rutidosis leptorrhynchoides (assembly GCF_046630445.1). Lineage (NCBI taxonomy): Eukaryota > Viridiplantae > Streptophyta > Magnoliopsida > Asterales > Asteraceae > Rutidosis > Rutidosis leptorrhynchoides. The sequence goes on from NC_092336.1 coordinate 640,314,156, forward strand.
CATTTTAGCTACGTGAAAATTTGTAAGAAATCTATTCCAACCATAACTTAATCAACTTATATTGTATATTATGTAATCTTGAGATACCATAGACACGTATACAATGTTTTGACCTATCATGTCGACCCATCTATATATATATTGCGGAACAACCATAGACACTCTATATGCAAATGTTGGAGTTAGCTATACAGGGTTGAGGTTGATTCCAATATATATATATATAGTTTGAGTTGTGATCAATACTGAGATATGTATACACTGGGTCGTGGATTGATTCAAGATATATATTAAGTTATTCATGTACGACAAATTATGGACTACTAACATTGGACTGCTAACTAGACAACTAAAATCATCAACACGTAATAAAGAAAATATTGTGAATATATTTCGATCATATTTTAATATATGTATATATTGTTATAGGTTCATAAATCAACCCGTGGCCAAGTCTAATTCTCGACGAATTAGTAATATGTGAAAGTGAGTTATAGTCCCATTTTTACTATCTAAATTATTTTGGGATGAGAATACATGCAAATTTATAAATGTTTTACAAAATATGCACAAGTTCATGAAACTACATTTTACGACTGTTTTGTTATACCGGATATCTGTACTTATTATTATTATGCTTGGTAACCTAAGAATTAGTGAAAAACACTAATTGACGCGAATCCTAAAGGTAGATCTACGGGCACCAACCACCCCCATTTTCGAATAGTGAAAATGCTTTAGTACTTTGAAGGGTTCTTGTCATACATTTGAATAGTGGAATGTAAGATGCCAGATATCTTAAGCGCTCTATGTTAAGGTCGGTTACCAGGCGACTCATCGTATGAATGATTTTTGCAGTTGTAATGATCCTGCGCATTTGATTAAATGAAATCTTGTGACTTATTAAATGTTATGATTATTATATAGAAATTAAACCTATGACTCACCAACATTTTTTGTTGATGTTTTAAGCATGTTTATTCTCAGGTGAATATTAAAAACGCTTCTGCTGTCGTATGCCAACCCAAGGTCAAGATTTGGAGTCGGCATAATTGTTTATATTGTTTAAACTTGCATTCAGAGTATTTGTTGTAATATATTTGATCATATTGTAATGGGTTGTGTAAAAACTTATTTATTTGAGGAGATTGTCTTTGATAGACAATCTAAATTATGTCATTAAGACCTTTATTCAATAATAAAGGTTGTGGTTGTTTTTAAAAACGAATGCAAGATTTGAAAAAACGTCTCATATAGAGGTCAAAACCTCGCAAAGAAATCAATTAATATGAAACGTTTATAATTAATATGAACTGGGCATTTCAGTTGGTATCCGAGCGTTGGTCTTAGAAAATCAGAAAATTTTTCATTAGTGTGTCTAACTGATTTTTGATGCATTAGTGAGTCTGGCCTTCGACCGTAATTATTTTAAAAATGATTGCTTAATATAATTGTTGGAAACATAAGATTATTAACATATAAATATTATAAGATATATCATTCTCTTAACGTGCCTGCTATTATGTGATAGATGACTTCATCCGATCATATAAGCATCTCTAGTGATTCAGATTTCATTTACTTATCAAGTGATTCGGAGGCTGAGTCAAAGCGTACGACTTATGAACCAACAGAAAAGTTAACTTTTGGTGCTACCATTAAAGTGGAAAATTGTTGGGAAAATTGGGAAGATTCACAATTGCTAGTGAGGTTCCAGAAGAGGATCCAGAAGAAGATCCCTAAGAGGAACCCGAAGAAGAGGATCCTGAAGAAGTTGTGGAAATTACCGAACCACAACGTGATTTGGGAAAATCTTTGGTTGTTATACCCGATCCCAAACCCGATGAACCTATTATGACCCAAAATGTTTGTGATCATCCACCTGAACCACCTAAGAGACCTGTTTATAAAATGACCGCTCGTATAACGACTGTTGGTTTTGCCCCCAAACAATTAGCCGAAAGAACCAATTAGGAGGAATTGGAAAAAGAACTATCCAAACGAAAATCCAAACGTTTGGCCGAGAAAGAAACAACGTCAACATCTAAGAAATCTCGCCGTTCTTGAACCATCGGCAGCTATCCTGTTTTCCATGCATTGTATAATATGTATTATATTGTGTGTTTAAGTTTGTAAGAAAATCCGCAATGTAATTTTCCTTATGATTGTATAATAATAAGAATAAGCATGGAAGGTTTATTATTATTATTACAACTTATTATTACGTAGTAACGTAATAATTTACCATAATTTTTCATATTAGAATTTTAGTAGTGAATTTGTGTGTTAGCTGCTAAGTATGAACATTATTATAGTTATAAAACGCTAATATGAAAAAAAAGCTTTTATAATAATAAGTTCATATTAAGCTACAAAATACTTTTTGGCTACTTATAAAATTCTATATGATTAACTCAGTCGGTTATTTTTGAAGAAAATGGCTCCTCCAGCTACTAGACAACAACAATTGAACACAGAAGAACTTCAAGCTTTCGCTGCAAATATGGCTGCAGTGGTGAATCAATGAACAACAATAACCAATCGGGTTCCAGCAGTGGAGGAAACAATGGCAACCGGGTAGGATGTTCCTACAAAGCTTTTATGACCTGCAAACCCAATGAGTTTGAAGGAACTGAAGGACCCGTTGGACTAAAGCGATGGACAGAGAAGGTTGAAGCCGTGTTCGCAATCAGCAACTGCGCAGAAGAGGATAAAGTTAAATATGTCACACATACTTTCAGGGGTACTGCTTTGACATGGTGGAATACCTACATGGATTACGTAGGACAGAATACCGCCTACGCACTTCCATGGTCTGCTTTCAAGCACATGATGACGGAAGAGTACCGTCCCAGAACCGAAATCAACAAGCTCAAGACAGAGCTTAAAGCACTGACAACCCAAGGGTTAGATGTCACTACCTACGAGCGATGTTTCAATGAACTGGCTTTAATGTGTCCTGGAGCATTTGAGGACGAAGAAGCAAAAATTGAAGCATTCATAAAAGGGTTGCCGGAACGAATCCAAGAGCATGTAGGTGCTAACGATCCTGCAACAATGCAGAAAGCAAACCGTATAGCCCACAAATTGATAGGCCAAATTACAGGAAGGATAAAGAAAGAAGCGGCCGAGGAGGCCATAATGAAACAGGGAAAAAGAAAGTGGGAGGAAAGCAGTGATCATGGTCACCAGTACAACAACAACAACAACAATCAAAACAACAACTACAACAACAATCGCAACCACACCAACAACAACAATAATCGCAACAACAACCGCAACAATAACCGCAACAACCATCCCAATAATAATAACAACAACAACAATCCCAATCACAACAATAACAACAACAAACAACTCAACAACAATAACCCTAACAACAACAACAACAACAACAATAACAACGACAACAAAAGGCAAAGAACTATATGCCCCAGGTGTGATACGTTTCATCTGGAATGGTTTTGTAGAGAATTATGTACCAAGTGTAATAGGAATGGCCATATTGCGGCAAAGTGTGAAGTCTACGGACCAAATATAAACAAAGGAGTAAATAATGCCGGAACAAATAATAACGGCGTTGTTTACTATGGATGTGGAAAACCGGGCCATACCATAAACCAGTGTAGGAATGGAAATAGGAAAGGCCATGGGAGAGCCTTCAACATTAATGGGGAGAAAGCACAGGAAGACCCGGAGCTTGTTACGGGTACGTTTCTTATCAACAATACACCTGCTTATATTTTATTTGATTCGGGTGCCGATAGAAGTTATATGAGTAGAGAATTTTGTGCCAAATTAAATTGCACGTTAACGCCTTTGGATAAAAAGTGTATAGTTGAAGTAGCAAACGGTAAACTAATTAAGGTTGATAAAATTTGCCGAAATCGAAAAATTAGTTTAGTTAGCGAAAAGTTTGCAATTGATTTGATACCGGTGGAATTGGGAAGCTTCGACGTAATTATTGGAATGGACTGGATGTCCAAGGTGAAAGCCGAAGTTGTTTGTCATGAGAAGGCGATTCGCATTCCGAAAGAAAACGGGTTACCCTTAATGGTGTACGGAGAAAAGGGTAATGCCAAATTAAATCTTATTAGTAGTTTGAAGGCGTGCAAACTAATAAGAAAAGGTTGCTATGCCATACTAGCACACGTCGAAAAGGTTGAAAAAGAAGAAAAGAAAATCGATGACGTTCCTGTTGCAAGAGAATTTCCTGAGGTGTTTCCGGACGAATTACCAGGACTACCTCCACACCGATCCGTTGAATTTCAAATAGATCTTGTACCAGGAGCCTCACCAATAGCTCGTGCTCCATATAGACTTGCGCCCACCAAAATGAAAGAATTACAAAGTCAGCTACAAGAATTATTAGAACGTGGTTTTATCCGACCGAGTACGTCACCATGGGGAGCTCCAATTTTGTTCGTTAAAAAGAAAGATGGGTCTTTCCGCATGTGTATCGATTACCGTGAGCTGAACAAAGTAACCATCAAAAACCGATACCCTTTACCCCGAATCGACGACCTATTTGATCAACTCCAAGGTTCGAGCGTATACTCCAAAATCGACTTAAGGTCGGGTTATCATCAACTGAGGGTTAAAGAAGCTGATATACCAAAAACAGCCTTCAGAACTCGTTATGGCCATTACGAATTCATGGTTATGCCATTCGGTCTAACCATTGCACCCGCAGTTTTCATGGACCTCATGCACCGAGTATGTAGCCCATATTTAGATAAGTTTGTTATTGTCTTTATTGATGACATCCTTATTTATTCGAAGAATAACCAAGAATACGAACAACACTTGAGACTTGTGTTAGAGTTGTTAAGAAAAGAGCAACTTTATGCTAAGTTCTCTAAATGTGATTTTTCGTTAAATGAAGTACAATTTCTTGGTCACGTAGTCAGTAGTAATGGAATCAAAGTTGATCCCGCCAAGATCGAATCCATCAAAAATTGGGAAACCCCAAAAATTCCAACGCAAATACGTCAATTTTTGGGTTTAGCTGGTTATTATAGGATATTTATTCAAGATTTCTCCCGAATAGCGAAACCTTTAACTGCCTTGACACATAAGGGGAAAAAGTATGAATGGACTTTCGAACAAGAGGGTGTGTGACGATCGCTCCAAATCCATATGGATGAACACGTCATTCATTGATTTCATTGCGAGGTATTTGACCTCTATATGATACGTTTTGTAAACATTGCATTCTTTTGAAAAGGCACACCATAAATAAATATTTAAATCAAAGGTTTTCGACATCTGATGATTTCTACATATAGACAATCACCATAAATAATAGTTTACAACAGTATTTCCGTTGACAATGCAGTCAAAATAAGATACATGGTGATGATTTGGTGAATGCAACGTCTCCTTGAAAAATATGTCATGTAAGACTCCATGCACATAGCTTATTTAACATCTAAGCAAACAGCGAAAGACTTCTAGGAAACCTGAGAATAAACATGCTAACAAGTGTCAACACAAAGGTTGGTGAGTTCATAGTTTTAATGTTGCGCATAATCTGTATATAAAGGTGGATCACAAGATTTCAGTTGTTCAATCCAGAAACGTTTATCAAAATATATTCTACGAAATTGAGCACCCTGGTAACTAAACTTAACGTATATATAATTTGTACTCTTTGTATAATCATCTTAATAATACACGCAAACCAACGTGTACGCTTCTCAAATAGCATACATCCGTTAAAAGGCTAGTGCTCTAGCTCGGACGGGGATATCAAGCCCTATGGATTCATATACTGTGATGACCCGGGAATTTCTGACCAAATTTAAACTTAATCTTTATATAGTTTCAACACAATAAGTAAAGTCTATTTAACCGAGTCTCAAATGTTTGAACTGCTTTATGAAATCAATTGACCTTGGCTATTACCGACGATTCACGAACTTTTGAATTGTAAATACAAATGTATATATATAAATGATTATGTATGTAAATAACTATATATAATAAAGTAGTTATATATTGATGAACTATTTTGTGATTAAAGATAATTTAAAACAACTAAAGCTTATTATTTTAAATATATAATGTATATTGAAAATAATTGATTTCGAATATAATTTGTCAATGCTAATAAATTATTAAATGTATAATATTATACTTTAAGTTTAAATTGTTTTAATGTATATAAATAATACATCTATCTAAATAATGAATCTGGATATGAAAAATATAAGTGTATATATATATATATATATATATATATATATATATATATATATATATATATATATATATATATATATATATATATATATAGTCATGTGAATATATATAAGATATATATTATAGATATGAAGTTTGGAATATGTAAATTTCTACAGTATTATTATTACTATCAACAATAATATTAGTATTATTATAATCAGTATTATTATTAATATTATGATTATAAAGTTTATGATTATTATTATTATTATTATCATTAGTAATAATACTAGTATTACTAAGATTTTATTAAAGAAATTTTATTATCTATAATATTAAGAGAGACATTATTATTGATATATTTATTATGTAATTAAGTAATAAGATAAAATTATAAGGTATAAATACTAATACATAATATATATATATATATATATATATATATATATATATATATATATATATATATATATATATATATATATATATAAAATTATAAGGTATAAATACTAATACATAAATATATATATATATATATATATATATATATATATATATATATATATATATATATATATATATATATAAGATTTACGGATATAGCTTTATATACAAAAACAGATCCTTGCAAGTTATTAAACTATATCATATATATCTGCTCTATTATTTAGTGCTACTATATGCCTGTGATCCCCTGTCCACTCCCAATAATAATACAGGAAACTAGAGCAATCGATCTCTATATTTTTTTTTTCTTTCAAACGTTCAAATAACGAATTGTACCACTGCAAACTGAATTAAAGAAAGTCTAAACTGAGTTGAAGATTACAGCTAAATTTTTTTGTTCTTTATTTTTTTTTTCTTTTCTGTACGCTTAATTTTTTTTCTCTTAATTCAATTTTCGAATCAGTTATCAAATCTATAAATGCAAAAAGGTTTTAAATCAGATGGTGATTCTTTCTACAGAATTACAGGTCTCAATTCGAAATATCAAAGATGAATTCTTGAGTCAAAATTTCGGATAAAAAAAGTCAAACCTTGTTCAAAGATCAAATTGATGATTTATAAGTTGTTTGTGTTGAAATTAATGATTCCAATAGTTTTAGGGATTGATTTTCAATACATCTCGTTTTATAACCTATGTCAAATACATCCTCAAATGTGAAACCATTTTTTTTTCTTCTCTTCAAACAGCGACGCAGCAGGGAGCACTCTTTTAATTTTTTTTATTTTTTTATTTTTTTTGTTGTTCTTTGATAATCAATAACAACCACAATAATTTACTTATATTATGTTTAATAAATTGAAAACCCATTTTTTTTCCTAATTACTGTTACGATCCTTGATTTATTTTTTTTTATTTTTTTTGATGATGTCGTTTGAGAATTTGAGGAAGGAGATGAAGAAAGATCATTACTGGTTAAATGATTTTAGAAGTGGTATTAAAACAGAAAAATGGACTAGACTAATTGGTTAGGGTGTTGAGTTGGTTAACGCGAGGTCAAGGGTTCGAGTCTCGTATGGGACAAATTCTTTTTAGGATGGCTTTTGAGGGGTATACACTTCTACTTTTAGTTCTATTGTTAATATTTTTGTTATTATTATTATTATTATTATTATTATTATTATTATTATTATTATTATTATTATTATTATTATTATTATTATTATCATTATTAAATATTGTTATTGTTAATATTATGTTAATATTAATAATATGATTATCAACATTATCATTTTTAGTTATTAGTAAGTAGTATTATTAAGTATTATTGTTAATATTATTATTAGTATTAAGATTGTTATTATTATTAGTATAGTACAATTATGATTATGATTACTAATAAATATTATACGATTATGAATTAAATTTGGAAATTTTGGAAACCCTTATGATCTTGAATAAGAAAAGTATTTCGATAAATATAAGATTTATATGGATATAACTATGATTGTGCATATTGCAAACAAAATAACTATATATAGGTAAGTATAGATATAACACCATTTAGTTCTTAAGATGGTAATAAGCATTATTATCAATAATATTATTATTATGAATACTACGAATATTTTATTATTATTATTATTTTTATTTATTAAGTTATTTTCATAAAAACTAACATTATTTATATTAACAAGAAATATCTAGGTCAGTTATTAAAATAATATTGATTATGAAAATAAAGGTTTTAATGACATTAATAAGGTTATAGGTAAAGATTATATATATATATAAATGTATTTAATACACATAAATTAACTATATTAATAATTATATATATATAAAATGAATATATATATATATATATATATATATATATATATAAATAATGAAACCTACAAAATTATTAAATATATAAATTACATCACTAATAATAATATATATTTATTTGATTATGACTATATGTATTAATAATTATACAAATGATATAGGTTCGTGAATCCGAGGCCAACCCTGCATTGTTCAGTTGTTCAATATAATCATATGTATTTTTACTACAAAATACATTAGGTGAGTTTCATTTGCCTTTTTACCCTTTATATTTTTGGGCTGAGAATACATGCAGGTTTTATAAATGATTTATAAAATAGACACAAGTACTTGAAACTACATTCTATGGTTGAATTATCGAAATCGAATATACCCCTTTTTAGTCTGGTAATCTAAGAATTAGGGAACAGACACCCTAATTGACGCGAACTCTAAAGATAGATCTATCGGGCCCAACAAGCCCCATCCAAAGTACCGGATGCTTTAGTACTTCGAAATTTATATCATGTCCGATGGAGGATCCCGCAATGATGGGGATATTCTTATATGCATATTGTGAATGTCGGTTACCAGGTGTTCAATCCATATGAATGATATTTTTGTCTCTATGCATGGGACATATGTTTATGAGAAATGGAAATATGAAATCTTGTGGTCTATTAAAATGATGGAAATTATTATTTATGTTTAACTAATGAACTCAACAACCTTTTGGTTGACACTTGAAAGCATGTTTATTCTCAGGTACGAAAGAAATCTTCCGCTGTGCATTTGCTCATTTTAAAGATATTACTTGGAGTCATTTATGACATATTTCAAAAGACGTTGCATTCGAGTCGTTGAATTCATCAAGATTATTATTAAGTCAATTATAGTTAGATATTATAAAATGGTATGCATGCCGTCCACTTTCGATGTAATGAAATATTGTCTTTTCAAAAACGAATGCAATGTTTGTAAAATGTATCATATAGAGGTCAAGTACCTCGCGATGTAATCAACTGTTGTGATTCGTTTATAATCGATATGGACTTTGTCTGGATGGATTAGGATGGGTCCTTTCATATACTACTACTCGAGCCCACCAGTTCTTATAACCGGCAGTTACTAGTTACCAAAGCTAAGGGATTTTCGGTTCAAACTCAGTATAGAATTTAGTATGTACTTGTTTCCATTGTTTAAAATAAAGTGCATGTATTCTCAGCCCAAAAATATATATTGCAAAAGCATTTAAAAAGGGAGCAAATGAAACTCACCTTAGCAGCATATAAAGTCATTCACCAAAATGTGATCGAAACACGGATTACCAAATAACCGTAGATCTCAACATATCAATATTGAGATTTAATATTGTAGAAAAGTACATAGACGTAACGGAGATGATAACACTAGGTTTGACTTGCAAATAATACCCATGAATATTACCCATAACCTCCTTGGCAATAACCCATAATTTCCTTAGCTTTATCCCGCTCATAAAACTATTTTGAAAGTGACACGCTCATGACCTCGTCGTAGTATTTTATGTATAATACTAATAATAATACAAATACTACTAATAATAATAAGATTAATAATAATATTAATCTTAATAATAATAATAATAATAATAATAATAATAATAATAATAATAATAATAATATAATTAATAAATATAATACGGAGTAATTTTTAAATTAAAACAGAGGTAGATATCTCGAGCTTTTATAGGTGTGGCCTGTCCAGGACTGCCATGCGATCGCATGGCCTCCAAGACCATTTCCCATGCGATCGCATGGGATGGATTTCCAGCTCATGATCTTTTAACTTCTAGTTTGTCGACATATTTTTTAATTATAAATATAATATATTTAATTTATATAATTAATTATATATTATATTAAATTCACATGCATAGTTGACTTGTAATTTTCGTTCCGATAAGTCGTACATCGTCACTCGACTTATGTCCAGGTTCCGGTTTTTCGAACGTCCTATCGTATACTGAGAAAACTTGTACTTTACGTTTCGTGAATCGTACCTTTGTCAAAATATAGTCTTAAATCATCCATAAACTATACCACTGTAGCAATTCACTGTAGCAAAGTCAATTTTTACTGTAGCAATTCACTGTAGCAAAGTCAATTTTTACGGTAGTAAATAGTGATTTTCGAAAACACTGTAGCATTTTGGGTACTGTAGTAATTTAAAAATGTTACAATCGTTTTACTAAATAACTTGAAATTATATATATGTATATATCTTTTTAATATACATAAATCAGTTTTTAAATACACATTGGAAGTTATTTATAAATAAATTTTAATAATAAATATTTCAACTTATCATATATATTCAAATAGATATTTAAACCAATAAGTTTAATGTACGGTATCAAATAATTAATACATTGTTACCTTTTCAAGTTATAGTATATATGTATCTATTTACATATAATTGTTCGCGAATCGTCGAAAACAACCGAAGGGTATTTAAATATATAAAAGTAGTTCAAAAATTTTGAGATTCAGTTTTACCGACTTTGCTTATCATGTCGGAAATGTTAATCATACAAAGATTAAGTTTAAATTTGGTCAAAAATTTTCGGGTCATCACAGGGTGCCTTCCAATTGTTGAAAAAGAAGTTGACTACGGCACCTATTTTATCGTTACCTGACGGAATGAAAGATTTCGTTATCTACTGCGACGCATCAAGAATGGGTTTTGGGTGTGTTCTTATGCAACGGAAGAAGGTGATTGCATATGCTTCTCGACAACTCAAAATTCATGAACAAAACTACACCACACACGATCTGGAATTGGGCGCCGTTATTTTTGCATTAAAGATGTGGAGGCATTATCTATATGGGGTCAAGTTTATCGTATACACCGACCACAAGAGTCTCCAACATATTTTAAATCAAAAGCAACTAAACATGAGGCAGCGTAGATGGGTTGAGCTGCTAAATGATTATGATTGTGAAATCCGTTACCACTCGGGGAAAGCAAATCTGGTAGCCGATGCCTTGAGTCGAAAGGAAAGAGAACCTATTTGAGTAAAAGCTATGAACATGATTATTCATACTAATCTTACTACTCGAATAAAAGAGGCACAACAGGAGGTTTTGAAGGAAGGAATTTTTGGAAGGGAAATACCCAAAGGATTAGAAAAACAGTTTAATATTCAGAAAGACGGAACCAGGTATTTAGCTGAAAGAATTTGGGTACCAAAAATGGGGATTTGAGGAAAGTGGTACTAGATGAAGCACATAAAACCAGATATTCAATACATCCCGGAGCGGCGAAAATGTACCAAGACCTCAAGAGAAACTTTTGGTGGCCAGGAATGAAGGCCGATATAGCCACATATGTAGGAGCATGTTTGACTTGTTCTAAAGTCAAAGCTGAGCATCAGAAACCATCGGGTCTACTCCAACAACCTAAAATCCCAGAATGGAAATAGGAAAACATTACCATAGATTTCATTGCTAAGTTACGGAGAACCGCAGGTGGTTATGATATGATTTGGGTAATAGTCGATCATCTTACTAAGTCAGCACACTTTCTGCCAATAAAAGAAGTGGATGGTATACAGAATTTAGCACGATTATACCTGAAAGAAGTTGTTTCTAGACATGGTATACCAATCTCTATTATCTCTGATCGTGATAGCAGATTTACTTCCAGATTCTGGCAGGCATTACACGAAGCGTTGGGAACTCGTCTAGATTTAAGTACTGCCTATCATCCACAAACTGATGTGCAGAGTGAAAGGACAATTCAGACACTCGAAGACATGCTACGAGCATGTGTTATTGATTTTGGAAGCAGTTGGGATCGACATCTACCGTTAGCTGAGTTTTCCTACAACAACAGCTACCATTCTAGTATTGAGCCGGCACCATTTGAGGCACTTTATGAGAGGAAGTGCAGGTCTCCGATTTATTGGAGTGATATGGGGGAAAAATAGATTACAGGTCCGGAAATTATCCAGGAAACTACCGACAAGGTCATTCAGATTCAGCAACGATTGAAAACAGCCCGGAGTCAGCAAAAGAGCTACGCGGATGTTAGAAGGAAACCTTTAGAGTTTGAGGAGGGTGATATGGTTATGCTTAAGGTATCACCTTGGAAAGGGGTTATTCGTTTTGGAAAGCGAGAGAAATTGAGCCCAAGATACATTGGGCCATTCAAGATTGAAAAACGTATTGGGCCAGTGGCCTATCGACTTGAGCTACCTCCACAATTAGAAAAGATTCATAACACCTTTCATGTTTCAAACCTGAAGAAATACCTAGCTACCGAAGATATCATTATTCCGTTAGACGAGATTAAAATTGACAAGAAACTAAATTTCGTCGAAGAACCCGTCGAAATTATGGATCGTGAGGTCAAACGACTCAAACAAAGTAAGATACGAATAGTTAAGGTTCGGTGGAATGCTCGTAGAGGACTTGAATTCACTTGAGAACGAGAAGACCAAATGAAGCGGAAGTATCCACATCTGTTTACCGATATCGCACGTTAACTAGGTACTATTCTAAATTTCAGGACGAAATTTAATTTAACGGGTGTATAATGTAACGACCCGGATTTTTCCGCTAATATATATAAGATTAATATTTACATAATTAAATGTTTCCAACATGTTAAGCAATCAAACTCATTAAGACTTGGTTATTTGGAATGAATTTTATACAAATGTTTGGACACCCAGTCTGTCTGACGATTCACGAACGTCATATATCGTAATAATTAATTAAAGGAATATATATTTGGATATATATATATATATATATATATATATATATATATATATATATATATATATTTATGATTTGATTAAATGATATTTAAGTATCTCATTAAGTATAATAACAATGAGTTATATCTATAAGATGAGACTACTAACTTAAAGACTTCGAAACAATATACATATATGTAACGATTATCGTTGTAATAGTATTTCACACAAATATATATGATATTAGATATGATAATACACCATGTTAACATGTTAACATAACAATTTAACATCTCATTTAAGTGTAATAACAATGGGTCAATTATATTTAACAAGATCGTTAACCTAAAGGTTTCGAAACAACACTTACATGTAACGACTAACGATGACTTAACGACTCAGTTAAATATATATACATGTAATGTATTATGATGTATTTATACACTTTTGAAAGACTTCAAGACACATATCAAAGTACTTCTAGTTAACAAAAATGCTTACAATTACATTCTCATTCATTTTCATCAAAAATTCTACTCGTACATGTATGGTATTGTACTCGTATAATACGCAGCTTCTAGATGTATTTACTATTCATATATACTAATAAAAATCTACTCCTTAGCAACCTTAGATGATTAAGGATCATGTGGGAACCATCATTTGTCAACTTGCATGAATTATTTAGCAAGAAAACAAACTTAAGTATCTTTTTTTCTTTATAAAATGTAAAAAACGTATTCATGAATGCACACCATTTCTTCACTCCATTTTCTCATACTTACACTCCAATTTCTCTCTCAAAATACTCCTAACATCATACTTGATCATCTCCAAGCATTTTCACCATCTTTTAGCTTCAATTACAAGCTTTAATCATCATAAAAACAACCATCTTTCAAGAACACTTCAAGAATCATATCAAGTCTTCATGACTACTTCCAAGCTTTCTAATCCATTCCAACTCATCATCTAAGATCAAGAAACCTTTATTATTTACAGTAGGTTATCTTTCTTATTCAAGGTAATATTCATATTCAAACTTTGATTCAATTTCTATAACTATAACAATCTTATTTCAAGTGGAAATCTTACTTGAACTTGTTTTCGTGTCATGATTCTACTTCAAGAACTTTCAAGCCATCCAAGGATCCTTTGAAGCTAGATCTATTTTTCCCATTTCCAGTAGGTTTATCCAGAAAACTTGAGGTAGTGATGATGTTCATAACATCATTCGATTCATCCATATAAAGCTATCTTATTCGAAGAGCTAAACTTGTAATCACTAGAACATAGTTTAGTTAATTCTAAACTTGTTCGCAAACAAAGTTAATCCTTCTAACTTAACTTTTAAAATCAATTAAACACATGTTCTATACCTATATGATATGTTAACTTAATGATTTAAAACCTGTAAACACGAAGAACACCGTAAAACCGGATATACGCCGTCGTAGTACAACCGGGGGCTGTTTTGGTTTGGATAATTAAAAACTATGAAAAACTTTGATTTAAAAGCTATACTTCTGGGAAAATGATTTTTCTTATGAATATGAAACTATATCCAAAAATCATGGTTAAACTCAAAGTGAAAGTATGTTTTTCAAAATAGTCATCAAGATGTCGTTCTTTCGACGGAAATGACTACCTCTTTCAAAAATGACTTGTAACTTATATTTTCAACTATAAACCTATATTTTTCTGTTTAGTTTCATAAAGTTAAGTTCAATATGAAACCGTAGCAGCTTAAATCACTCAAAACGGATTTGAAACGAAGAAATGACGGGTAAAACAAAATTGGTAAAAACTACTCATTTTAGCTACGTGAAAATTTGTAAGAAATCTATTCCAACCATAACTTAATCAACTTATATTGTATATTATGTAATCTTGAGATACCATAGACACGTATACAATGTTTCGACCTATCATGTCGACCCATCTATATATATATATATTGCGGAACAACCATAGACACTCTATATGCAAATGTTGGAGTTAGCTATACAGGGTTGAGTTTGATTCCAAAATATATATATAGTTTGAGTTGTGATCAATACTGAGATATGTATACACTGGGTCGTGGATTGATTCAAGATATATATTAAGTTATTCATGTACGACAAATTATGGACTACTAACATTGGACTGCTAACTGGACAACTAAAATCATCAACACGTAATAAAGAAAATATTGTGAATATATTTTGATCATATTTTAATATATGTATATATTGTTATAGGTTCATAAATCAACCCGTGGCCAAGTCTAATTCTCGACGAATTAGTAATCTGTGAAAGTGAGTTATAGTCCCATTTTTACTATCTAAATTATTTTGGGATGAGAATACATGCAAATTTATAAATGTTTTACAAAATAAGCACAAGTTCATGAAACTACATTCTACGACTGTTTTGTTATACCGGATATCTGTACTTATTATTATTATGCTTGGTAACCTAAGAATTAGTGAAAAACACTAATTGACGCGAATCCTAAAGGTAGATCTACGGGCACCAACCACCCCCATTTTTGAATAGTGGAAATGCTTTAGTACTTCGAAGGGTTCTTGTCATACATTTGAATAGTGGAATGTATGATGCCAGATATCTTAAGCGCTCTATGTTAAGGTCGGTTACCAGGCGACTCATCGTATGAATGATTTTTGCAGTTGTAATGATCCTGCGCATTTGATTAAATGAAATCTTGTGGCTTATTAAATGTTATGATTATTATATAGAAATTAAACCTATGACTCACCAACATTTTTTGTTGACGTTTTAAGCATGTTTATTCTCAGGTGAATATTAAAAACGCTTCCGTTGTCGTATGCCAACCCAAGGTCAAGATTTGGAGTCGGCATAATTGTTTATATTATTTAAACTTGCATTCGGAGTATTTGTTGTAATATATTTGATCATATTGTAATGGGTTGTGTAAAAACTTATTTATTTGAGGAGATTGTCTTTGATAGACAATCTAAATTATGTCATTAAGACCTTTATTCAATAATAAAGGTTATGGTTGTTTTTAAAAACGAATGCAAGATTTGAAAAACGTCTCATATGAAAGGACCCGTTCATATACATTATAAACGATTCACAATAGTTGATTACATTGCGAGGTATTTGACCTCTATATGATACATTTTACAAACATTGCATTCGTTTTTAAAAGACAATCTTTCTTTACATCGAAAATTGACAGGCATGCATACCATTTCATAATATCCACTCTTCAACTATAAATTGATTTAATAATAATCTTTGATGAACTCAATGACTCGAATGCAACGTTCTTCGAAATATGCTATGAAAGACTCCAAGTAATATCTTTAAAATGAGCAAATGCACAGCGGAAGATTTCTTTAACACCTGAGAATAAACATGCTTTAAAGTGTCAACCAAAAGGTTGGTGAGTTCATTAGTTTATCATAATCATTTATTTTCATCATTTTAATAGACCACAAGAATTTCATTTCCAGTTCTCATAAATATACGTCCCATGCATAGAGACAAAAATAAGCATTCATATGGTGAACACCTGGTAACCGACATTAACTAGATACATATAAGAATATCCCCTATCATTCCGGGATCCTCCTTCGGACATGATATAAATTTCGAAGTACTAAAGCATCCGGTACTTTGGATGGGGTTTGTTAGGCCCAATAGATCTATCTTTAGGATTCGCGTCAATTAGGGTGTCTGTTCCCTAATTCTTAGATTACCAGACTTTAATAAAAAGGGGCATATTCGATTTCGATAATTCAACCATAGAATGTAGTTCAATTACTTGTGTCTATTTCGTCAAACATTTATAAAAACGCATGTATTCTCAGTCCCAAAAATATAAAGGGTAAAAAGGCAAATGAAACTCACCATACTGTATTTCGTAGTAAAAATACATATAACGTCATTGAACAAGTGCAAGGTTGGCATCGGATTCACGAACCTAAATTAATTATATATATTTATGTGTTGGTCAATATTTGTCTAACAAATTAGGTCAAGTCATAGTGTACCACAATCCTAATGCTCGAGACTAATATGCAAAAGTCAACAAAAGTAAATTTGACTCAAAATAACTTCCAAAAATCTATATATGATTAATATATAGTTTAAATATCGTCGTTTTATATTTTTAAATATTTTTAAAAGATTTATTAGAGTGAATAATATAATTTATTTATTAATAAATAAAATTTTATATTAATTTTATATAATAAAATATACTTTTATATATATTAGGTAATAAAATTTATAGGGTTCATTTAATATTATAAAGATAATATGATAGGTATTATTAAAGTAACTTATTACACGTAGTAAAATATGTTTGTATCACATATTTATTTGATAAAATAATATATATAATGATAGTAAGTAAAAGTTGTATTATTTTGTAATAATAATTATTATTATAAAAATATCAATATTTATAATTACTAAGATGACATTATGATAAAACGATAATTCTAATTATGATAACTTTAATATTTACGATAATTTTTAATATTATCTTTAAAATAATAATTCTATTTAAAATAATAATAATAATGATATTTTATAGTAATAATGACATTTCTATTAAAATGATAATTTTTGTTAAAATGATAGTTTTAATACTAACGGTACTTTTAATAATAATAGTAATGATAAAAATAATAAGAACGATAATTTTATCTAAATCAATATCTTATAATATTTTAATTTCATCATGATACTCTTACCCATTATTTCCTAATCGTTTCATTTAATAGCTTTTAATCATCTTTTATATCGTGTTCATAATAATGATAATAATAGTAATCAAAATAATTAGGTGTTACAAATATTTGCTTTAATTACACTAGTATTAATAATGATAGTTACTATAACATTATTAATGATAATACTAATAAATATCTTAATGATAATATAGTAATAATAATAATAACAATAACAATAATCATTTTTAAATAATGATATATATATTAATAATGATAATAATAATAATAATAATACCAATAATAATAATAATAATAATAATAATAATAATAATAATAATTGGATAATAATAATAATACTAATTATAACTTCAACGATAATAACGATAGTAATAATAATAAAAAATAACTATTTTTAATGATAAATCCCTTTTATTGATAAAGATAATAATAATGATAATAATAAGATAAAACTAGAACGACGATAAAAACGACGATAATAATAATCATTTTTAATAAAAATATTGAAAATTCAATTGATTATAACTTCTAATCCGTTCATCGAAACCATTCGATATCTAAAGGAAAAGTTCTTAATTTTTCGCTAGCTTTCCAAGGACATGCATATCTTATACCTTATCTCAACCGCAAGTGTAACTAATTCAAGATTCAACCTAACCTGTCTAAGGGCAATATCAAAAGTACAAGCATGCATAATCCTAAATACTCGAGCACTAGTCAGGGATACACTATTAGTATGTAAAAGTTAAATTATGAGTACTCACGTATCAATATTGAGATTCAATATTGCAGGAAAGGTACGTAGACGCAACGGAAATGATAAACACTATATTAACCTCACGAGCATACCCATGAACCATACTCAATCACCTCCATAGCTATAACCCATAATTTCCTTAATCCTATCCCACTCGAAAAATAATTTCGAAATCACTCGGACAGCACTCCGTCGTAATATTTTATGTACACTAATAATATCTTGAAATAATACGGAATAAATATATATATGTAAATCGATTGAGAGAGTTTAGAGAAAAATATTTTCAAGTTTCTATGAAATAATGAAACCTATTGAATTCTATTTATAATAGTTTTTTTGAATTATTAAAGTGAATTATTAAACTATGAATTATTAAAGTATGAATTATTAAAGTATGAATTATTAAAGTGAATTATTAAAGTATGAATTATTAAAGTGAATTATTAAAGTATGAATTATTAAAGTGAATTATTAAAGTATAATTATTAAAGTGAATTATTAAAGTTAAAGTAAAGTAAAAATAAAGTAAAGGTAAAGTTTAAGTATAGTAAAAGTATAAAACTATGTACGTATAATACGCGTATAAATATATATAATATTAATTTAAATCGTTATATATATTTAATAAAATAAAATATAAATATCGTTATCTTTATCATACTAGTTAAGTAATGAGTTGTCAAAAGTGGTTCTAGATATTTATAAAAGTTATATACGTTTTAATAATAAAGTTCTTTTTAAACTGAAAACGTTTTTGTACGTTTGAAACTAAATAGATCAATCGAATCTTTATGAGATTCAATCTTCCACTATCCTTTGTCTAGTTCTCAATGATTGACAATTTGTTCTTATTTATAAATCACTTTACCATTTTCTGAATATTGTTAAAATGGAAAGATTTCTCAAATCAACGTGGGCCTTTCAACAGAGACTTGTAATCATAATTCAATATATCTGATAATTCAATCATTTGATCTTATCTTCTAATTCCATTGATAAACATTTTGAAACAGATATAATCATATAATGTATTTAATCTAATATTTTGTTTACGTTTCAAGTTATAATATATATACACATATACATATATAATCATATTCGTTTAATGGTTCGTGAATCGTTGGAACTTGGTCGAGGTTGAATGAATGTATGAACATAGTTTAAAATTCTTGAAATTTAAACTTAACAAATATTGCTTATCGTGTCGGAAACATATAAAGATTAAAGTTTAAATTTGTTTGGAAAGTTCCGGGTTGTCACAGTACCTACCCGTTAAAGAAATTTCGTCCCGAAATTTGAGTGGAAAGGTCGTGAATGATAATAAGTATGTTTTCATGATGCATACGGGCTGAAAATTAGAGTTTTATCATCAGCGAATAATTTGGATAAACAATCCATTTATATGAAGAGTACGAATGAAGCTAACATAGAAGAGTGAAATGAGTAAGTGTAGATTCATCTTATCATTTGACGTAGATATGATTGATTCCCAGATTTCAAGGGATTTGAAGAAAATCTTCTTAATAAGATTTGACTCTCCGGTAATCAAGGGAATTAGGATCCGCTTAAATGCGATCGTCCATTTTAATTGTTCTGTCGGAGATTTTCTTATAAATTCACCTCCTTCGTTTCCTTACAACTCACACCTTCTGTTGATGCTTTTTATGCAAGTCCCTAGACATCTACCCACGTCCATTGCAGGTACAACAGTTTACAGGCCACCATGATTGCTCGTTATTATCCTATCCGTGTTTGTATGTGGTTACAGGAACTGCAGGAACGAGATTTAGATGTTTGACTATGTTAGACTTAGTCAGACGTACGAGTGAAGCCTCACTAGTACGGCTGACAGGCTCATACGCACGGTTGATGTTGAGCTAAGTCACAATTACAACCTAAATGAGAAGACACGAGTGAGTGATGACCCGTACGGCTGATGAAGCCAACTCGTACGTGTGATGAATGAATCTTATGGGTGAGTCAACAGCAGGGGTATATAAAGTCTTATGTTCTTCATTTTAGTTTAAGCCTCTCATTTGTTACACACACTCAGATCTAGTGAGCTCCTTCGATTCTCTCTCAGTCCAAATCACCCAGGTGGTGAATAATAGCTCTAGGTGTTGATCTAATCACACTTAATTTAGTTGTGGTTTGACTAAATTAATCAAAAAAAAAAAAAAAACAAAAAAACTTAACCTACTCACTAGAGGGTTTGATTCACTTATTCCGCCATTGTGTGAGTTAAATCTGTTGATTTCTAAGTTCCTAGTCATGTTTCATCACCTTCTATTCCTTCCTCCTCAACTCATATTTTAAAGTATTAATCAATATGCTCCATCCAGTTCTGATTCTCGATATACTTCTAACTTTCATATCGGTCATTCTTCTTTTTCATCTACCGCCGGAAGAATCTATTTACTTCTAATATACTCTTGGGTTTATAGTGTTTCTAGTTCTCCCGTGTCTTTGTATTTCTATATGCATCGATATATATGGTTTATAATTTCTGGTTTATCGTTGGGCTTTATATGTTCCCTTATATTTCAAAGTCTCTGCTTCTGTCTTCTATAATCATTATCATTCACAGTTAATGCTCTCTTTTATTTGTTACAATTTATACCCCAATTTCTATTTCGGAGTTTTGTCCTTTCGTTTCTTCTTCTTGCGATTAAGCACCGCTTGTAATGGTCCAGAATTCACATATATGAATTTCGAAATGAACATTGTTAATGTTCTAGGAAGGAAATTGTGATGGCACGATCTTGACTTGTCAAATTACTAGAATACCTTGGAAAAGGCCGAATCATCAAGAAATATTTTCATGATATTTTAGAGGTTAAATAGAATACAAGAGTCGTATAACATGGCACATGATGATGTTATGATCTGTGAATCATCACGTTCCATTTAGAAACTCAGCATGACTTACTGTAATATAATCACGTTGATCAAGTGTCATTATATTATACTAATTCATGCTTCAGTTCCCAGCACTACTTCAAAATATTCCTATTTTAAACTTGAATGTTTCAGAATTTAGAAACTAAAATAGTTTCTTTTATGATGCAATACAGATAGCGCGAAGAGGTAAATGATTTCAAATAAGAAAAATTAAGAAAATATCTTCAGAAATATGGAGGATATTTATAATGAAAGATATGATGATATTTTAGAATTTCTAATATCAGAGGTTGATGAAGAATATTGTCCTCAGGGGTTTAGAGTCAGGAGCAAGGTATTCGTTAATGATTTCAGCAGGTACTGAATCATTTGGATCCTTTGAAGTCAGGTTCAGTCTTTGTAATTTGTCCACAGCCTCCTTCCTACTTTGCTCAATCCGTTTTCCAGTTCCAAAACTTCTCTTTTTCTGCGTTTTGCCAGCACACTTCATCATTATCATTCAGCTTTTGCCGTTTAAAGTCGTTTATAGTTTTTGCTGCTTCATCAGTATTTTTTCCATTTTCGGAGAACCAATTCGTAGTTCGGACTGTTTTTCAGAAACTTCACATTTAAATTAAGTCCAGAAGATAGACGTTATATATATACATATAACTGTTGGAGTAGACATGCTGCGAGATTTCAAAATATTGATTGCTAATTCCCAATGATTCGTATGGCAATTCTCATTACAAGATGCGAATGAGTAAATGATGGGGTTTCAATAAATAATTATAATGACTTTTTGGAGAGGCTAAAGTCAAAGGGTAATGAAGTTGTTGGTACATCTGCTAATAATGTGGTGGAATGTAAAAGGTTCCCTGGTAACGATGGTGTATATCTCAAGGTTATAATAAGGTTAGTCTGACTGAAAAGTCGAAGTTGACTTACTGGAGCTGTGACAAAACTGGCTACTTTGAATAGGAGTCGCAAAGTTATTTTTGCTAATAAATGCCAAAGAATCTGACGCGGATACGTTGTTTAAACTTTTACTTTGGTTTCAAGAGTTTTTCGGGTACATAACTGTGGGTAACATGTGGTTGGATCATCATCTCAATTGCTCATCATTCGAAGTGTCTTTAGAAATTTTCGAAGGGCTTGAACATAGATTGTAATCGTTAACATACATTTGATGTTCTAACACAGTTTTGAAGTCAAAATATAGCTTGTAAAAGATGTAAGGATCTAAGAGTGATGATTTTGTTCATATCTCGAGTTGAATTTTGAGATTTCAAAATCAGAATATGTAATTAAATTTTGAATGAGTATGGTTGTTTTGATTTCTATAAAAGAATGTATATTGTTGTGAAAGTAGGGAGTATAATGGATGATTTGCTGAATCAGATTCGAAGAATGTAACATATTATTTGTGAATTTATATATCTCTCGGGTATTACCTACCCGTTAAAAAAAAAATTCACAATTAATATTTTGTACAAAAGAATTTTATTACAGTCTTTATGAAAATATATATATATGTATATTTTCTTCAGATGTAACATAGATTTAATGAGTTAATGTTAAATTAAACTCATTTGATTTACGGTTGAAACTAGAATTGAATAATCCCTAAAGGCTTTAAAAAGTACATAACTTTTACGCAGTATTTCTTTAATGACAATGAAAATATGAATCAATACTTCGTTATTTGTTGATGTATGATGTTCGGTTCGTGGAATTCTTGTGAATTTCGCAAAGTACGAATGATGTTATCTGAAAAGTTTCGGGTACATCGATGATGAAAGTGTAAAATCAAATATATACTTGATTTATTATGAATTGGAATTTGTTGAATTGCGACAGAGATTGTAGTTAACGCTGATTAATTTACGGCCGAAGGGCGTACATTATTGCATATTTGTAATATGAATTAACCGAGTAGTTAAGATTCACACACAATAGCTTAGCACGGAAAAATTTATTTCAATATATATATATATATATATATATATATATAATATACATATAATTTCTTCAAAGGGAATGAGTTAATTTTTAATAACTCGTTGATACAATATACATGTTATTGATTCGTAATGATGTCCACAGTGATTCTTGAATTGACGGAGTTTGTGATGTTATAGATGTTGTTGATTCTGATGCTGACTGTACTGACGATGCTGGTGACGCTGACGGTACTGATGATGCTGGTGACGCTGACGGTACTGATGATGCTGTTGGTAAAACAAGTTTAGCTGGTTAATCACACACCATTTTTGTTAGGGTTTCTACTCTTCCTTCTATCATTTCGGTTTGCTTAACTGCTTTATGGTTAGGGCTAGATTAGATAATCTCTAAGACTTTAGAGATTACATAATCTCCGCGGAATGTTTCTCCAATGAAGTTATGAATTAATACTTTGTCAGTTATTGTTGTTGGTATTCCTTGGTATCTATGGTGCGTATGACTTTGATGCTCGTGGGACAGATTGTGAAGTTGAGGGTTACGACGCAGTTGTGGTTAGAGGTGGTAATGGTACTGTTGGCGTTGATGATGGTGGTACTGGTTATGCTGCTGATGCTGCTGATGGTGTTTGTAATCTTTGTACCATATTCTCCAAAGCCACTACCCGAGCGCGAAGTTCGTTGACTTCTTCTATTACACCGGGGTGATTGTCGGTTCGGACGATCGGATAAATAAAATTTGATGTAGTATATAATCGTGATGAGATACTCTGGAAATGAGAGAGAAAATGGTGTTTTGGACAGGTTCGCCGGTAAGTGCTTCAGGTTCTTCGTCAAGAGGGCAATGTGGTGGATGAAAAAGATCGCCTTCTTCTTGTCTCCAATGATTGAGGAGGCTACGAACCCATCCCCAATTCATCCAGAATAGGTGATGACTGATTGGTTGATCTATTTCGGTCACACTGCTTTCGGAGCTTGAATGGGATTCCATTTCGGAATCTGAGTGACTTGAACTGATGACGAATTCCATTTCGTATGATTGGATAAAGGATTTTTTTTATATGAAATGATTTTGGCTAACTGATGGTATTCTAATTACATAGAATATATATATATATATATATATATATATATATATATATATATATATATATATATATATATATATATATATATATATAGATCAAAAGATTTCGTAGATTACGGAGGACTTTGCGGGATATGTCAGGCAAAGTTTAAAGTAACAGATACGATAAGATATGATTTAGCAGATATACTAAGATATGAATTTTTGTCTATACACTATTCATGCAATCAATGCAGCAAGACGTGTCTTAGACTAAAAATGATAAGCAGGAAATTTCCTGAGGATGATAAGTAGTTAATTTTCGACACAAAATGATAAGCAAAACTTTTGACATGCAGACACGGTCGAAGTCCAGACTCACTAATGCATCCTATCGACTTATCAGTTAGACACACTAATGCAGACCTAGTTCGCTAAGACCACCGCTCTGATACCAACTGAAAGGACCCGTTCATATACATTATAAACGATTCACAATAGTTGATTACATTGCGAGGTATTTGACCTCTATATGTTACATTTTACAAACATTGCATTCGTTTTTAAAAGACAATCTTTCTTTACATCGAAAATTGACAGGCATGCATACCATTTCATAATATCCACTCTTCAACTATAAATTGATTTAATAATAATCTTTGATGAACTCAATGACTCGAATGCAACGTTCTTCGAAATATGCTATGAAAGACTCCAAGTAATATCTTTAAAATGAGCAAATGCACAGCGGAAGATTTCTTTAACACCTGAGAATAAACATGCTTTAAAGTGTCAACCAAAAGGTTGGTGAGTTCATTAGTTTATCATAATCATTTATTTTCATCATTTTAATAGACCACAAGAATTTCATTTCCAGTTCTCATAAATATACGTCCCATGCATAGAGACAAAAATAAGCATTCATATGGTGAACACCTGGTAACCGACATTAACTAGATACATATAAGAATATCCCCTATCATTCCGGGATCCTCCTTCGGACATGATATAAATTTCGAAGTACTAAAGCATCTGGTACTTTGGATGGGGTTTGTTAGGCCCAATAGATCTATCTTTAGGATTCGTGTCAATTAGGGTGTCTGTTCCCTAATTCTTAGATTACCAGACTTTAATAAAAAGGGGCATATTCGATTTCGATAATTCAACCATAGAATGTAGTTCAATTACTTGTGTCTATTTCGTCAAACATTTATAAAAACGCATGTATTCTCAGTCCCAAAAATATAAAGGGTAAAAAGGCAAATGAAACTCACCATACTGTATTTCGTAGTAAAAATACATATAACGTCATTGAACAAGTGCAAGGTTGGCATCGGATTCACGAACCTAAATTAATTATATATATTTATGTGTTGGTCAATATTTGTCTAACAAATTAGGTCAAGTCATAGTGTACCACAATCCTAATGCTCGAGACTAATATGCAAAAGTCAACAAAAGTAAATTTGACTCAAAATAACTTCCAAAAATCTATATATGATTAATATATAGTTTAAATATCGTCGTTTTATATTTTTAAATATTTTTAAAAGATTTATTAGAGTGAATAATATAATTTATTTATTAATAAATAAAATTTTATATTAATTTTATATAATAAAATATACTTTTATATATATTAGGTAATAAAATTTATAGGGTTCATTTAATATTATAAAGATAATATGATAGGTATTATTAAAGTAACTTATTACACGTAGTAAAATATGTTTGTATCACATATTTATTTGATAAAATAATATATATAATGATAGTAAGTAAAAGTTGTATTATTTTGTAATAATAATTATTATTATAAAAATATCAATATTTATAATTACTAAGATGACATTATGATAAAACGATAATTCTAATTATGATAACTTTAATATTTACGATAATTTTTAATATTATCTTTAAAATAATAATTCTATTTAAAATAATAATAATAATGATATTTTATAGTAACAATGACATTTCTATTAAAATGATAATTTTTGTTAAAATGATAGTTTTAATACTAACGGTACTTTTAATAATAATAGTAATGATAAAAATAATAAGAACGATAATTTTATCTAAATCAATATCTTATAATATTTTAATTTCATCATGATACTCTTACCCATTATTTCCTAATCGTTTCGTTTAATAGCTTTTAATCATCTTTTATATCGTGTTCATAATAATGATAATAATAGTAATCAAAATAATTAGGTGTTACAAATATTTGTTTTAATTACACTAGTATTAATAATGATAGTTACTATAACATTATTAACGATAATACTAATAAATATCTTAATGATAATATAGTAATAATAATAATAACAATAACAATAATCATTTTTAAATAATGATATATATATTAATAATGATAATAATAATAATAATAATACCAATAATAATAATAATAATAATAATAATAATAATAATAATAATAATAATAATAATAATAATAATAATAATTGGATAATAATAATACTAATTATAACTTCAACGATAATAACGATAGTAATAATAATAAAAAATAACTATTTTTAATGATAAATCCCTTTTATTGATAAAGATAATAATAATGATAATAATAAGATAAAACTAGAACGACGATAAAAACGACGATAATAATAATCATTTTTAATAAAAATATCGAAAATTCAATTGATTATAACTTCTAATCCGTTCATCGAAACCATTCGATATCTAAAGGAAAAGTTCTTAATTTTTCGCTAGCTTTCCAAGGACATGCATATCTTATACCTTATCTCAACCGCAAGTGTAACTAATTCAAGATTCAACCTAACCTGTCTAAGGGCAATATCAAAAGTACAAGCATGCATAATCCTAAATACTCGAGCACTAGTCAGGGATACACTATTAGTATGTAAAAGTTAAATTATGAGTACTCACGTATCAATATTGAGATTCAATATTGCAGGAAAGGTACGTAGACGCAACGGAAATGATAAACACTATATTAACCTCACGAGCATACCCATGAACCATACTCAATCACCTCCATAGCTATAACCCATAATTTCCTTAATCCTATCCCACTCGAAAAATAATTTCGAAATCACTCGGACAGCACTCCGTCGTAATAGTTTATGTATACTAATAATATCTTGAAATAATACGGAATAAATATATATATGTAAATCGATTGAGAGAGTTTAGAGAAAAATATTTTCAAGTTTCTATGAAATAATGAAACCTATTGAATTCTATTTATAATAGTTTTTTTGAATTATTAAAGTGAATTATTAAAGTATGAATTATTAAAGTATGAATTATTAAAGTATGAATTATTAAAGTGAATTATTAAAGTATGAATTATTAAAGTGAATTATTAAAGTATGAATTATTAAAGTGAATTATTAAAGTATAATTATTAAAGTGAATTATTAAAGTTAAAGTAAAGTAAAAATAAAGTAAAGGTAAAGTTTAAGTATAGTAAAAGTATAAAACTATGTACGTATAATACGCGTATAAATATATATAATATTAATTTAAATCGTTATATATATTTCATAAAATAAAATATAAATATCGTTATCTTTATCATACTAGTTAGGTAATGAGTTGTCAAAAGTGGTTCTAGATATTTATAAAAGTTATTTACGTTTTAATAATAAAGTTCTTTTTAAACTGAAAACGTTTTTGTACGTTTGAAACTAAATAGATCAATCGAATCTTTATGAGATTCAATCTTCCACTATCCTTTATCTAGTTCTCAATGATTGACAATTTGTTCTTATTTATAAATCACTTTACCATTTTCTGAATATTGTTAAAATGGAAAGATTTCTCAAATCAACGTGGGCCTTTCAACAGAGACTTGTAATCATAATTCAATATATCTGATAATTCAATCATTTGATCTTATCTTCTAATTCCATTGATAAACATTTTGAAACAGATATAATCATATAATGTATTTAATCTAATATTTTGTTTACGTTTCAAGTTATAATATATATACACATATACATATATAATCATATTCGTTTAATGGTTCGTGAATCGTTGGAACTTGGTCGAGGTTGAATGAATGTATGAACATAGTTTAAAATTCTTGAAATTTAACTTAACAAATATTGCTTATCGTGTCGGAAACATATAAAGATTAAAGTTTAAATTTGTTTGGAAAGTTCCGGGTTGTCACATCATATAGAGGTCAAAATCTCGCAAAGAAACCAATTAATATGAAACGTTTATAATTAATATGAACGGGGCATTTCATAACAACATTTAACTGTATATATATCATACTAAGATATATTAATATATCATAATATCATGATAATGTAATAATTTAACATCTCATTAGATATAATAAACATTGGGTTAACAACATTTAACATGATCGTTAACTTAAAGGTTTCAAATCAACCTTTGCATGTAACGACTAACGATGACTTAACGACTCAGTTAAAATGCATATACATGTAGTGTTTTAATATGTATTCATACACTTTTGAAAGACTTCAAGACACTTATCAAAATACTTCTACTTAACAAAAATGCTTACAATTACATCCTAGTTCAGTTTCATCAACAATTCTACTCGTATGCACCCGTATTCGTACTCGTACAATACACAGCTTTTAGATGTATGTACTATTGGTATATACACTCCAATGATCAGCTCTTAGCAGCCCATGTGAGTCACCTAACACATGTGGGAACCATCATTTGGCAACTAGCATGAAATATCTCATAAAATTACAAAAATATTAGTAATCATTCATGACTTATTTACATGTAAACAAAATTACATATCCTTTATATCTAATCCATATACCAACGACCAAAAACACCTACAAACACTTTCATTCTTCAATTTTCTTTATCTAATTGATCTCTCTCAAGTTCTATCTTCAAGTTCTAAGTGTTCTTCATAAATTCTATAAGTTCTAGTTTCATAAAATCAAGAATACTTCCAAGTTTGCTAGCTTACTTCCAATCTTGTAAAGTGATCATCCAACCTCAAGAAATCTTTCTTATTTACAGTAAGATATCTTTCTAATACAAGGTAATACTCATATTCAAACTTTGATTCAATTTCTATAACTATAACAATCTTATTTCGAGTGGAAATCTTACTTGAACTTGTTTTCGTGTCATGATTCTGCTTCAAGAACTTTCAAGCCATCCAAGGATCCTTTGAAGCTAGATCTATTTTTCTCATTTCCAGTTGGTTTATTCACAAAACCTGAGGTAGTAATGATGTTCATAACATCATTCGATTCATATATATAAAACTACCTTATTCGAAGGTTTAAACTTGAAATCACTAGAACATAGTTTAGTTAATTCTAAACTTGTTCGCAAAAAAAAGTTAATCCTTCTAACTTGACTTTTAAAATCAACTAAACACATTTTCTATATCTATATAATATGCTAACTTAATGATTTAAAACCTGGAAACACGAAAAACACCGTAAAACCGGACATACGCCGTCGTAGTAACACCGCGGGCTGTTTTGGGTTTGATAATTAAAAACTATGATAAAATTTGATTTAAAAGTTGTTCTTCTTTGAAAATGATTTTTCTTATGAACATGAAACTCTATCCAAAAATCATGGTTAAACTCAAAGTGGAAGTATGTTTTTCAAAATGGTCATCAAGACGTCGTTCTTTCGACTGACATGACTACCTCTTACAAAAATGACTTGTAACTTATATTTCCGATTACAAACCTATACTTTTTCTGTTTAGATTCATAAAATAGAGTTCAATATGAAACCATAGCAATTTTGATTCACTCAAAACGGATTTAAAACGAAGAAGTTATGTGTAAAACAAGATTGGATATTTTTTGATTGTTGTAGCTAAGAGAAATATTGTAACAAATCTATATTAATCATATCCTAGCTAACTCATATTGTATTATACATGTATTCTAATATATTATGTAATCTTGGGATACCATAGACACGTATGCAAATGTTTTGACATATCATATCGACCCATGTATATATATTATTTGGAACAACCATAGACACTCTATATGCAGTAATGTTGGAGTTAGCTATACAGGGTTGAGGTTGATTCCAAAAATATATATACTTTGAGTTGTGATCTAGCCTGAGACGTGTATACACTGGGTCGTGGATTGATTCAAGATAATATATATCAATTTATTTCTGTACATCTAACTTTGGACAACTAGTTGTAGGTTACTAACGAGGACAGCTGACTTAATAAACTTAAAACATCAAAATGTATTAAAAATGTTGTAATCATATTTTGAGCATACTTTGATATATATGTACATATTTGTTATAGGTTAGTGAATCGACCAGTGGCCAAGTCTTACTTCCCGACGAAGTAAAAATCTGTGAAAGTGAGTTATAGTCTCACTTTTAAAATCTAATATTTTGGGATGAGAATACATGCAGTTTTATAAATGTTTTACGAAATAGACACAAGTAAATGAAACTACATTATATGGGTGAATTATCGAAGCCGAATATGCCCCTTTTGCTTGGTAGCCTAAGAATTAGTAAACCGATCTACTAATTGACGTGAATCCTAAAGATGGATCTATTGGGCCTAATGAACCCCATCCAAAGTACCGGATGCTTTAGTACTTCGAATTCATTTTTATCATGTCCGAAGGATTTCCCGGAATAATAGGGGATATTCTTATATGCATCTTGTTAATGTCGGTTACCAGGTGTTCACCATATGAATGATTTTTATTTCTATGTATGGGATGTATATTGAAATATGAAATCTTGTGGTCTATTATTATGATTTGATAATATATAGGTTAAACTTATAACTCACCAATATTTTTGCTGACGTTTTAAGCATGTTTATTCTCAGGTGATTATTAAGAGCTTCCGCTGTTGCATACTAAAATAAGGACAAGACTTGGAGTCCATGCTTGTATGATATTATGTAAAAACTGCATTCAAGAAACTTATTTTTGATGTAATATATTCTTATTGTAAACCATTATGTAATGGTCGTGTGTAAATGGTATATTTTAGATTATCATTATTTGATAATCTACGTAATGCTTTTTAAACATTTATAGATAAAATAAAGGTTATGGTTGTTTTAAAAATGAATGCAGTCTTTGGAAAACGTCTCATATAGAGGTCAAAACCTCGCGACGAAATCAATTAATATGGAACGTTTATAATCAATATGAACGGGACATTTCAGTTGGTATCCGAGCGT
The DNA here is from genome assembly GCF_046630445.1 of Rutidosis leptorrhynchoides. Lineage (NCBI taxonomy): Eukaryota > Viridiplantae > Streptophyta > Magnoliopsida > Asterales > Asteraceae > Rutidosis > Rutidosis leptorrhynchoides. The sequence continues at coordinate 640,345,932 of NC_092336.1, forward strand.
TGGTCTTAGAGAACCAGAAATTTGCATTAGTGTGTCTTATAAAGTTTGTTAGGATACATTAGTGAGTCTGGACTTCGACCGTATTTTCTTTAAAAACGATTGCTTAACACTTTTGTTGGAAAATATATATTATTAACATGTAAATATTATGTGATATATTAACCTCTTAATGTGTTTGATATTGTGTGATAGATGTCTACCACTAGTACAAATCCCATCGATTCACCTAATAATAATGAAGATTCGAATATATTTTGGGAAGATTCACAAATTCCCGAAGAGGAACCCGATGAGGAGGAACCGGAAGAGGAGGAACCGGAAGAAGAAGAGGTTCCGGAGGAAGAAATATTGATACCTATAGTAAATCGATTAAATAAAAGAAAATCCTCAACCAACGGACCAAAGTTAATAATGGTCAATGGTGTTTCCACCGAGGAAGCAAAATATTGGGAAGATTACCAATTTTCCAATGAATCGGATCCCGATGAGGATTCCGATGATGTTATAGAAATTACCTCGACCTAATTTAATAAAGCGAAAGAAAATAATAAGGGAAAAGGTATAAAAATAGAGAAACCCGATTCCAACCCCGATGAATTTTATATGTATCGGCAACATTCGTATTTCCTAAAATGTAACAATGACCCGGGAACCTCTAAACCACTAGGTTTTTCTAAACCATTGTGGAAAACGACGGCTCATATTAGAGGAACACCATATATTCCTAGAAAATTAGGAAAACGAACCAAGTCTGAAGAAGAAGAAACCAGTGATTCAGATTAGAGGGTTGTAATCATGTTGTGTATTATACGTATTGTAGTGTGCTTGTACTTTTATGTTCTATGTAAAAATTGCTAGTATTGTTTGTTAATTATCTTTTATGAATCTAATCCTTGTCTATTTTACAGTATAAAAACAAAATGGACGTTAAGGGTAGACAACCGAATATTTTAGAAGATCTACCAGAGGATATGATTGAGGAAATCTTATCTAGAGTCGGTCATGTGATGACCCGTCCTAATCCATCCGGACGAAGTCCGTATCGAATATAAACGATTCACAATAGTTGATTACATCGCGAGGTACTTGACCTCTATATGATACATTTTACAAACATTGCATTCGTTTTTGAAAAGACAATATTTCATTACATCGAAAGTGGACGGCATGCATACCATTTCATAATATATCTAACTATAATATAATTGACTCAATAATAATCTTGATGAACTCGACGACTCGAATGCAACGTCTTTTGAAATATGTCATGAATGACTCCAAGTAATATCCCTAAAATGAACAAATGCACAGCGGAAGATTTCTTTCGTACCTGAGAATAAACATGCTTTAACGTGTCAACCAAAAGGTTGGTGAGTTCATTAGTTTAACATAAATAATCATTTCTATCATTTTAATAGACCACAAGATTTCATATTTCCATTTCTCATAAATATACGTCTCATGCATAGAGACAAAAATATCATTCATATGGATTGAAAACCTAGTAACCGACATTTACAATATGCATATAAGAATATCACCATCATTCCGGGATCCTCCTTCGGACATGATATAAATTTCGAAGTACTAAAGCATCCAGTACTTTGGATGGGGCTTGTTGAGCCCGATAGATCTATCTTTAGGATTCGCGTCAATTAGGGTGTCTGTTCCCTAATTCTTAGATTACCAGACTTAATAAAAGGGGCATATTCGGTTTAATAATCCAGCCATAGAATGTAGTTTTAAGTACTTGTGTCTATTTCGTCAAACATTTATAAAGCAGCGCATGTATTCTCAGTCCCAAAAACGTAAAGAGTAAAAGGGGACAAATGAAACTCACCTAATGTATTTTGTAGTAAAAATACATAGAACGAAATTGAACAAGTATAGGGTTGGCCTTGGATTCACGAACCTATATTATTTGTATATATATTAAAACGTATATTCGTATTCGGACAAAATTTAATTATTATTAGTGATATAGTTTTTATATTAATAACTTATATTCATTTCATAATATAAAAGCATAAATTTTGTTAGGTTATTTGTAATAATATATATCTGTATATAAATATCATTTGTTTGTTTAGAATAGTATTTTAATAATACAAGAAAATATTTGAAATGATTAAAATAATGATATTACTAATAACGGTAATAATGTTAGTAATAACTCTATTAATGATACTAATATGATATAATAATACTTGTAAAATATTAATTTTTCTTATTAATGAAAGGCATGATATTGATTTTAGTAATTACATAATAATAATACTTGTGATAACATAACTATTATTACTTATGTTAATTTTGTTCATAAAAAGATATTAATACTAATATCTATGAAATTAATAATAATTCATATTATTTTTATAATAATAATAGTAAACATATTCCTCATACTAATATTAAAGTTTTAAAATTAATAATAATAGATACAACACTTGTAGTTATAATAAAGTTTAATAATTATGATACTTACAATAATAATTACCATATTAATTGTAATACTAGTATTTATGACAATAATAATACTATATTTATAATATTCTCAAAATTTATATTAATAATCATGATTATCCTTAATATTTTAATATTAATAACAATAGTAATAATAATAATAATAATAATAATAATAATAATAATAATAATAATAATAATAATAATAATAATAATAATAATAATAAAAGATGAAACTACCTCAAGAAATAGATTTTCTAAAAAAAACATGTCGCTGCCACGGATCGAACTCGCGACCTCCTATAAACCCAAACACCCACTAAACCGTCCGCTCTACCTTCCTTTTCTGTTATATACCCAGTTCCATTTTTATATAACTCATACTTATAGTTATATGTTCTTCTTCCTCTTCTAAAAACTCAGACGACCCAAATGCAAAAACCATTCTTACAATAATTAGATTATGACTTTTAATTGTAATTAAAACGTCTTAAGTGGTGTGGTTGTGATTAACAGAAAAGAAAACAAAATAACTAAAAAAATTTAGAGTGCCTTTGCTTACTTACTGCCGTTCGAAATAAACAAAAAAAAATATAATGATTTTTGAGTTTAAGAACTTTTTGGAAAATGGTTACAACACGAATTATGTAGGAAATCACTCATGAAATCTTCAGAGATCGACAATTTCAATTAGAACATCATCTAAGCCACGAATTTGAATCCACAAGAAACTGTTGACTTTTGTTTTAAAAGTTTGACTTCGAAAATTTGATTTCAATATGAAGGATTGGGATTTGATATTTTACAGGAAGTTTACATGAATGATTCCTAACAACATTGCATAATTACATTTTAATAATTTAGTTGGAATCGAAGTTTTGGTCGAATGAATTATGAACAGAGGTTTACGCTTATTTTCATATTTTTCTGTTAATTTCAACACCCATTAGTGGTTAAATGGAATTGGAATTGATATTGATGATGAAGGCTTGAATGAATTAAAAGGAAATCATTTGGTTTATAGCAAATGGAATCGACAAACTAAATCTCACGGACGTAAAAAAAATTATAAAAAGGTGGATACGATTTCTTACAATTTTGGATTATACCTGTGGTGGAGTTGGTGATTCGTACGATTCTTGAAGACATAAGAATCAATTTGATACAGAATGATGGTGATAGGAAAACTGATCCAGTATATAATTCGTGGTTTATAAAATAAATTATAATGTATTAATAATAACAATTCTAATAATATTAATAATAATTATTAATATATAATAATAAGGATAATAATATTAATAATTATTAATGATATTAATAATATTAATAATAATAATATTAATAAAGATAATAATAATGATATGATATATAATAAAAGTGATAGTAATGATAAGTTATAATATCATTTTAATAATAGTATCATTATTGATAATAATACTAATTATATTATTATTGATGATAATATTAGTTGTGATAATATTTGTATATAAATTATTTTTAATAAGAGTATTAATAACATTAGTATTAACTATATTTTAACTCATAATTCAAATTTAATATTTTAATATCACAATTTATTAATTATATTCTATTTATAATATATATTATATGGTAATATAATTTAAATATTTAATATTTATGAATGTTTATAAATGTTACAATATAATAGTTATTAGTAAGAGTCTTTTATACATATGTCTATGTATATTCACAATAATAATATAAATCTATATATATATATGATCATTTTAATAATAACCTACTGAGTTTATTTGTTGATTCACATTTTTAATTCTAGTTGATTAAAATATATTTTAGTAATTCAAAATATTATATACACTTATAATTATATATATATTTACATATTTATTTTCACACAACTGTTCGTGAATCGTCGGGGATAATCAAAAGGGTAATTGGTTACATGATTATGGTTTCAAAATTTTGAGACTCAACACTACAGATTTTGCTTGTTGTGCCGGAAATATATAAAGATTAAGTTTAAATTTGGTCGGAATTTCCCGGGTCATCACAGTACCTACCCGTTAAAGAAATTTCGTCCCGAAATTTGAGTGAGGTGGTCATGGCTAACAATAAAAATGTTTTCATGACCAATATGAGTTGATAATTAGAGGTTTATCATCATTTAATAATATTGATAAAATAATTCGATTATTCTAAGAATACGAATGAAGCTATCGCAGAAGAGTGAATTGAAGAAAAGAAGATTTTCCTTAGCATTTGATGTACCAGGGTTGAATTCCGGAATTCAAGGGATTTAAAGAAAATATTCAAAATCTAAACGATTTGATTCTTCGGCAAATAAGAAAATTAAGATCTCTATAATTAAATACGGTGATTTGCCTAGGTTATTCTGTCTGATATTTCCATTATAAATTAAACTCTTCCGTTCCATTATCCTCACCATTCCTATATTTTCTTTCTTAGTTCATACATCCAAAAGATCGTGAAAATGCTTAATCCCGTTCTAATCCCTGATATTTTTCTGACTATCGTTTCTGTCAATCCTCTTTTTCATTTACCACCGGAGGAATCTATTCACTTCTATTATTACCTTGGGGTGATACTATTCTTAATTATACCGTTTCTTTATATTGTTATTCGTATTAATATCCACGGTTTGTAACCTCCGTGTTGTTATTGGGCTTTATATTTTCTCTTATATTTTGGAGCTCTTTGCCTTTCTATTATCTTCTCCACCTCAGGTAAAGCGAGTAATGGTCCATAATTCGTAAGTATGGAGTTTTGAATGAACTTAATGTTCTAAACAAGAAAGAACGTAATAGGATAATTTGATTTGTCAAATTATCAGAATCACTGAGAACAGAACTATCAAGAATATACTTTCTTGATATGTTCAGAGGTTAAGCAGAATGAAAGAGTTATGTAACATGGCACATGATAATGTTATAATCTGTGAATCATCATATTCCATTTAGAAACTCAGCATGACTTACTGTAATATAATCACGTTGATCAAGTGTCATTATATTATACTAACTCATGCATCAGTTCCCAACACTACTTCAAAAATATTCATATTTTAAGCTCGAAAGTTTACAGAATATAGAAACTAACAGTTTCTATATGATGTAACACTGATAGCACTAATAGACTAATGATTCAGATAAGAATAGTTATGAAAATATCTTCAGAAATATGGAGGATATTTATAATGAAAGATACGATGATATCTTGGAATTTCTAAGATCAGAGGATGATGAAGAATATTGTTCGCAAGAGTTTAGAGTAAGGAGCAAGATATTCGCTAAAGACTTCAGCAGGTATTGAATCATTTGGATTCTTTGAAGTCAAACTTATTCTTCGTGATTTGTCCACAGCTTCCTTCATAGTTTCGCATAATCCGTTTTCCAGTTCCAACTTTTCTGAGCTTTTCCAACTTACTATTCCTTATCATCAAACTTCCAGCGATTAAGGTCGTTTACGGTTGCCTACAATTTCTGCTGCTTCATTCAGCTTTTTCAAAGTTCAATGTATTAATTCGTAGGCTGGGTGCTTTTCAAAATTTCAGAATCGAAGATCGTAATTCTAGGATATAATTGTTATATGTATACCTATAACTATTAACATAGAAATGCTACTAGATTCGAAATACTGATTGCTGATTCTCGGTAATTGGTATGGAAATTCTTGTTACAAGATGCGGATAAATACATGATAGGGTTTTAACGAACAAATATAATGATTCTTCGTAGAACTTAAGTCGATGAGTAATGAAGTTGCTGATAAGTTTCTGTTAATGTGATGAAATATAAAAGTTCCTCAGTAATGATAACGAATGGTAACTTATATATCACAGTAATAATAAGGTTAATCCGAATGAAAGTCGAAGTTGTCTTGCTGGAGCTATGACAAAATTGGCTAATTTGGAGAGGGATTATAAAGTTATTTTTGCTAATAAATGCCAAAGGATCTGACGTGGCTACGTGTTAAACTTTTACTCAGTTGCCGAGAGTTTCTTAGGTGCATAACTATATGCATAAATCTTTCCTTCCGTAGATGAAGTGCGGTTGATTCATCCTATCGATTGAGGTGTTTTCAAGAATCCTGAAAGGTTTGAACGCAGATTGTAATCGTCAAGATACAAATGGGGTTTTAGGGTGAAATCAAGTGGCAAACTTGAAGATTTGTTTAGTTTCATATGTTATAATCAATATTTTTAATTCATTTTAATTGTCCAATGTTGGTAGTCCTCGATTGATAGTCCACAGTTAGCAATTCAACAATTCATATATAATTTAATATATAATATTCGAATTAATTAATACGTATCGTGACCCGTATTCGTCTCAGACTCGATCACAACTCAAAGTATATATATTATTATAGAATCAACCTCAACCCTGTATAGAGAACTCGATCATTATTGCATATAGAGTGTCTATGGTTATTCCAAATAATATATATAGATGCGTCGATATGATATGTCAAAACCTTGTATACGTGTCCCGATATTTAAAGTGCATAAAATAAATAACAGAAATTAAATGACGAATAATAAAGTGCGTAAAGTAAATAACAGAAATTAAATGACGATAAATAAAATTGCGAGAAGGTAAATTGCGATAAATATAATGTAATCAGTTAGCTAGGAACAGTTAGCTAGGAACAGTTAGCGTGGATTCTTAACAAAATTCTCATAGTTAATTTGTTTGTTTCTAACAAATTTTATTTTTGTCCAATGTTTTTCTTCATTATGCCACTTGTTGAATTCTGATAGGTCAAAATCCAAATATGAAATTGAATTTGAATGAGAATAGTTATTCTTTGGTGAACGGATACGTATATCGGTGGTTGTAAATAGGATAGTAAACGACTGTTGAATCAGCTTCGAAGAATTTACAGTGTAACTTTTTAATGTGAATCTTAAATATCCCTCGGGTATTACCTACCCGTTAAAATATTTTCACCATTAACAGTTTGTACGAAGGAATTTTTTTTTTTTAATTACAATCTTTATGAAAATATACTTACATATATATTTTCTTCAGATGTAATCATAGATTTAATGAGTTAATATAATATTAATCTCATTTGATTTACCGTTAACTAGAATACATAATCTCTAAAACATTAGAGATTACATAGTTGCCATGAAGAACGAATATAATTGATGTAGAACGATACGTAGAACGATGATTGTACTCGAGGTACTGAATGGGATGTTGAGGCATGGATTGTTGATGGTACAGGTGATGTTACTGATGGTACTGTTGGTGCCGGTGATGTTGCTGAAGCTGGTATATTTTGCACTATATCTTTCTAAGGCTACAACTCGGTCGCGAAGCTCGTTGACTTCTTCTATTATACCGGGATGATTATCGGTTCGGACGAGCGGATGAATGAGGTTTAGAATTTGAGATAGTATATGATCGTGACGAGATACTCTGTAAATGAGAGAGAAAATGGTGTCTCGAACAGGTTCACCGGTAACCGCTTCAGGTTCATTGTCAAGAGGTGAATTCGGTTGGTGGAAGGGATCGCCTTCTTCGCGTCTCCATTGTTTAAGTCGACTACGAACTCATCAAATGAATTAGGGATGACTGATTGGTTGATTCATTCCGGTGACGCTGATAGGTGAAACTCCATATCAGAATAGCTGTCGGAATCCGAGGAATTTGAACTGGTTGAGGGATTCATCTCGTACGATCAGATGAAGGACTTTTCAATAAGAAATAGATTATAGGATGTAGATTAGTACCCTGCAATACACAACTTACATATGCATATATAATACTAAAATCCCATAAATTACGGAGGAATCTACGGAAGTTGTCAGGCAAGGTCTATAGTAACAGATATGCTAAGATATGAATTTTGTCTATACACTATTCATGCACTCATTGCAGTAAGATGTGTCTAGACTAAGGATGATAAGTAAGTGATTCTCTAAGAATGATAAGCAGGTAATTTTCGACACAAAATGATAAGCAAAACTTTTGACATGCAAACACGGTCGAAGTCCAGACTCACTAATGCATCCTAACGACTTCTCAGTCAGACACACTAATGCAGACCTAGTTCGCTAAGACCACCGCTCTGATACCAACTGTGATGCCCCGTCCTAATCCATTCGAACGAAGTTCGTATCGAATATAAACGATTCACAATAGTTGATTACATCGCGAGGTACTTGACCTCTATATGATACATTTTACAAACATTGCATTCGTTTTTGAAAAGACAATATTTAATTACATCGAAAGTGGACGGCATGCATACCATTTCATAATATATCTAACTATAATTGACTCAATAATAATCTTGATGAACTCGACGACTCGAATGCAACGTCTTTTGAAATATGTCATGAATGACTCCAAGTAATATCCCTAAAATGAGCAAATGCACAGTGAAAGATTTCTTTCGTACCTGAGAATAAACATGCTTTAACGTGTCAACCAAAAGGTTGGTGAGTTCATTAGTTTAACATAAATAATCATTTCCATCATTTTAATAGACCACAAGATTTTATATTTCCATTTCTCATAAATATACGTCTCATGCATAGAGACAAAAATATCATTCATATGGATTGAACACCTGGTAACCGACATTTACAATATGCATATAAGAATATCCCCATCATTCCGGGATCCTCCTTCGGACATGATATAAATTTCGAAGTAATAAAGCATCCAGTACTTTGGATGGGGCTTGTTGGGCCCGATAGATCTATCTTTAGGATTCGCGTCAATTAGGGTGTCTGTTCCCTAATTCTTAGATTACCAGACTTAATAAAAGGGGCATATTCGGTTTAATAATCCAGCCATAGAATGTAGTTTTAAGTACTTGTGTCTATTTCGTCAAACATTTATAAAGCAGCACATGTATTCTCAGTCCCAAAAACGTAAAGAGTAAAAGGGGACAAATGAAACTCACTTAATGTATTTTGTAGTAAAAATACATAGAACGAAATTGAACAAGTATAGGGTTGGCCTTGGATTCACGAACCTATATTATTTGTATATATATTAAAACGTATATTCGTATTCGGACAAAATTTAATTATTATTAGTGATATAGTTTTTATATTAATAACTTATATTCATTTAATAATATAAAAGCATAAATTTTGTTAGGTTATTTGTAATAATATATATCTATATATAAATATCATTTGTTTGTTTAGAATAGTATTTTAATAATACAAGAAAATATTTGAAATGATTAAAATAATGATATTACTAATAACGGTAATAATGTTAGTAATAACTCTATTAATGATACTAATATGATATAATAATACTTGTAAAATATTAATTTTTCTTATTAATGAAAGTCGTGATATTGATTTTAGTAATTACATGATAATAATACTTGTGATAACATAACTAATATTACTTATGTTAATTTAGTTCATAAAAAGATATTAATACTAATATCTATGAAATTAATAATAATTCATATTATTTTTATAATAATAATAGTAAACATATTCCTCATACTAATATTATAGTTTTAAAATTAATAATAATAGATACAACACTTGTAGTTATAATAAAGTTTAATAATTATGATACTTACAATAATAATTACCATATTAATTTTAATACTAGTATTTATGACAATAATAATACTATATTTATAATATTCTCAAAATTTATATTAATAATCATGATTATCCTTAATATTTTAATATTAATAACAATAGTAATAATAATAATAATAATAATAATAATAATAATAATAATAATAATAATAATAATAATAATAATAATAATAATAATAATAATAATAAAAGATGAAACTACCTCAAGAAATAGATTTTCTAAAAAAAAACATGTCGCTGCCACGGATCAAACCCGCGACCTCCTATAAACCCGAACACCCACTAAACCGTCCGCTCTACATTCCTTTTCTGTTATATACCCAGTTCCATTTTTATATAACTCATACTTATAGTTATATGTTCTTCTTCCTCTTCTAAAAACTCAGACGACCCAAATGCAAAAACCATTCTTACAATAATTAGATTATGACTTTTAATTGTAATTAAAACATCTTAAGTGGTGTGGTTGTGATTAACAGAAAAGAAAACAAAATAACTAAAAAAAATTAGAGTGCCTCTGCTTACTTACTGCCGTTCGAAATAAACAAAAAAAAATATAATGATTTTTTAGTTTAAGAACTTTTTGGAAAATGGTTACAACACGAATTATGTAGGAAATCACTCATGAAATCTTTGGAGATCGACAATTTCAATTGGAACATCATCTAAGCCACGAATTTGAATCCACAAGAAACTGTTGACTTTTGTTTTAAAAGTTTGACTTCGAAAATTTGATTTCAATATGAAGAATTGGGATTTGATATTTTACAGGAAGTTTACATGAATGATTCCTAACAACATTGCATAATTACATTTTAATAATTTGGTTGGAATCGAAGTTTTGGTCGAATGAATGAAGAACAGAGGTTTACGCTTATTTTCATATTTTTCTGTTAATTTCAACACCCATTAGTGGTTAAATGGAATTGGAATTGATATTGATGATGAAGGCTTGAATGAATTAAAAGGAAATCATTTGGTTTATAGCAAATGGAATCGCAGACTAAATCTCACGGACGTAAAAAAAATTATAAAAAGGTGGATACGATTTCTTACAATTTTGGATTATAACTGTGGTGGAGTTGGTGATTCGTACGATTCTTGAAGACATAAGAATCAATTTGATACAGAATGATGGTGATAGGAAAACTGATCCAGTATATAATTCGTGGTGTATAAAATAAATTATAATGTATTAATAATAACAATTCTAATAATATTAATAATAATTATTAATATATAATAATAAGGATAATAATAATAATAATTATTAATGATATTAATAATATTAACAATATTAATATTAATAAAGATAATAATAATGATATGATATATAATAAAAGTGATAGTAATGATAAGTTATAATATCATTTTAATAATAGTATCATTATTGATAATAATACTAATTATATTATTATTGATGATAATATTAGTTGTGATAATATTTGTATATAAATTATTTTTAATAAGAGTATTAATAACATTAGTATTAACTATATTTTAACTCATAATTCAAATTTAATATTTTAATATCACAATTTATTAATTATATTCTATTTATAATATATATTATATGGTAATATAATTTAAATATTTAATATTTATGAATGTTTATAAATGTTACAATATAATAGTTATTAGTAAGAGTCTTTTATACATATGTCTATGTATATTCACAATAATAATATAAATCTATATATATATGATCATTTTAATAATAACCTACTGAGTTTATTTGTTGATTCACATTTTTAATTCTAGTTGATTAAAATATATTTTAGTAATTCAAAATATTATATACACTTATAATTATATATATATTTACATATTTATTTTCACACAACTGTTCGTGAATCGTCGGGGATAATCAAAAGGATAATTGGTTACATGATTATGGTTTCAAAATTTTGAGACTCAACACTACAGATTTTGCTTGTTGTGCCGGAAATATATAAAGATTAAGTTTAAATTTGATCAGAATTTCCCGGGTCATCACAGGTCAGAAATCATCAGCACAATTAATTATGGCAAAATTAACTTGTCAAACATTTGAAAGACTTTCCAGAAATGCCTTAGTTTATAAAAGGCTTTCCTTTGATAGGTGGGGTATATCACATTGGGGAGACCGTAAGTTACACCGTGTTTTCTTTAAAGCGTTAAATGCGAGGAACCCAAATGCAATTTTACGCTACGGGTTAAGAACCTATTTTGACTCAACATATCCCAACATAGAATTTCGTGAAAAGAGCTTCTAACATGAAACATAAAGAAGCATGTTATGCTTACGGGTTAGTGATGTTCGCTTCTTACCAAAGTGAGAAAAAGAACACCAAATTGCAACTTTTAAATAAAACCTTCTCACAAGTGACGGATTCAGTAGTTGGGGTGAGTTTTTAGATTATTACGGGGCTATTGAACATTACGAAACCCTCGTCCTTTTAACGACATTACAACATGCTACCTAGCCAATGGTCATAACGGTTATTTTCTACAAGACCAAGGATGGGAAGTCATCTTAGTAAAATCAGAATGCATGACTTGTTTCTGGACTTATGAACTAAGTGTCTTTATTTCCTTTGCTGAACAACTTGCGTATTAACTAGGTTTATCTTCAAAAACTGTCCTGTATCAAAGTGTACTATATTTCATGTTATATGTAATATAACGAAGTTGTAAGTTTGAAGAATATTTGTATGTGATATATTATTATAATCAGTTTTTCATATGGAATTGTAGTAGTTGAATTGTATATTAGCTACTAAGTATGAACTTAACGGGTAGGTAGTACCCGAATTTAAACTTATAAAACGCTAATATGAAGAAAAAGCTTTTATAAATGAGTTCATATTATGCTACGAAATACTATTGACTACTCTTAATATTCTGTATGATTAACTCGATTCAGTTGGCTATTTTGAAGGAAATGGCACCGACTACTCGACACACCATGAATATGAGCGAAGAGAAATTTCGTACCTTTCTTGCTGCAAACATAGCCGCAGTAGAGGCTGCGCTACATACCAACAATAACTCTGAATCTAGCAATGCAGCTAACGGCGCAAGAAATCGTGTAGGATGCTCCTACAAAGAATTCACTGTCTGCAAACCTTTAGAATTTGATGGAACCGAAGGACCATGGATTGAAACGGTGGACCGAGAAAGTCAAATTGGTGTTTGCCATAAGTAGGTGTACTGAAGAGGACAAAGTTAAGTACGTTATGCATACCTTCACAGGTACTGCGTTAATGTGGTGGAACACCTATCTTGAACAGGTAAGACAAAATGCTGCTTACGCACTACCGTGGTCGGCATTCAAGCAATTGATGAACGAGCAGTACCGTCCTAAAAACGAAGTCAATAAACTCAAGGTAGAACTTAGAGAGTTACGAACACAAGGGTTCGACGTTACCACATATGAACGACGATTCACAGAGTTGTGCCTATTGTGTCCGGGAGCATTCGAAGATGAAGAAGAGAAGATCGACGCATTTGTAAAAGGGTTACCAGTAAGGATTCAAGAAGATGTGAGTTCACACGAGCCCGCTTCTATACAGAAGGCAAGTCGAATGGCTCATAAACTCATAAATCAGATTGAGAGAAGACTTAAAGAGCAGGCAGCCGAAGAAGCCAACACGAAACAACTCAAGAGGAAGTAGGAGGAAAAAGGTGACAAGAGTCACCAGTACAACAACAACAACAATTACAACCACAATCGCAACAACTATCCCAACAACTATCCCAACAACCGTAACAACAATCGCAACAATAACTGGAATCCTAACAATAACTACAACAAACATCCCAAACAAAAACTACAACAACCATTTCAACAACAATAACAACCCCAACAACAACCTCAATAACAACAACGGCAACAAAAACCAAAAACAGCCATGTCATAGGTGTGAAGAAAATCATCAGGGGTTTTGCACGACATTTTGCAACAGGTGTAAAAGAAATGGTCATAGCGCGACAAAGTGTAAGGTCTACGGACCAAAGTTTAATAGAACTAAAGGAACAAATAATGTCTGAACAAGTAATGCCAAAACGAATAGTGTCGGAGCAAGTAATACCAACGCTGTTTGTTATAATTGTGGAAAACTGGGCCACATTATTAGAAATTGCCCGAATCAGGGGAATACTGATGGGCAGGGCCGTGGAAGAGTTTTCAATATTAATGCGGCAGAAGCACAGGAAGACCCAGAGCTTGTTACGGGTACGTTTCTTATTGACGATAAATCTGCTTATGTTTTATTTGATTCGGGTGCGGATAGAAGCTATATGAGTAGAGAATTTTGTGCTAAATTAAGTTGCCCATTGACAACTTTGGATAATAAATTTTTACTCGAATTAGCAAATGGTAAATTAATTTCAGCAGATAATATATGTCGGGATAGAGAAATTAAACTGGGTGATGAAACGTTTAAGATTGATTTAATACCAGTCGAGTTAGGGAGTTTTGATGTAATAATTGGCATGGACTGGTTGAAGAAGGAAAGAGCAGAGGTCGTTTGTTACAAAAATGCGATTCGCATTATGCTTGAAAAAGGAAAACCTTTAATGGTGTACGGAGAAAAGAACAACGCGAAGTTAAATCTTATTAGTAGTTTGAAGGCGCAAAAACTAATAAGAAAAGGTTGTTACGTCATTCTAGCACACATCGAGGAAGTTAAACCTGAAGAAAAGAACATCAGTGATGTTCCCGTCGCAAAAGAATTTCCCGATGTATTTCTGAAAGAATTACCGGGATTACCCCCACATCGATCCGTTGAATTTCAAATAGACCTTGTACCAGGAGCTGCACCAATAGCTCGTGTTCCATACAGACTCGCACCCAGCGAAATGAAAGAATTACAAAGTCAGTTACAGGAACTTTTAGAGCGTGGTTTCATTCGACCAAGCACATCACCATGGGGAGCTCCTGTTTTGTTTGTCAAGAAGAAAGATGGTACATCCAGGTTGTGTATCGACTACCGAGAGTTGAACAAACTTACCATCAAGAACTGCTACCCACTACCGAGAATCGAAGACTTATTTGATCAACTACAAGGCTCGTCTGTTTATTCGAAGATCGATTTACGTTCTGGATATCATCAAATGTGGGTGAAGGAGGATGATATTCCAAAGACTGCTTTTAGGACGCGTTACGGTCATTACAAGTTTATGGTTATGCCCTTTGGATTGACTAACGCACAAGCTGAAATGTCCCGTTCTTATTGATTAAAAACGTTCCATATTAATTGATTTCGTTGCGAGGTTTTGACCTCTATATGAGACGTTTTTCAAAGACTGCATTCATTTTTAAAACAAACCATAACCTTTATTTCATAAATAAAGGTTTAAAAAGCTTTACGTAGATTATCAAATAATGATAATCTAAAATATCATGTTTACACACGACCATTACATAATGGTTTACAATACAAATATGTTACATCGAAATCAGTTTCTTGAATGCAGTTTTTACACAATATCATACAAACATGGACTCCAAATCTTGTCCTTATTTTAGTATGAAACAGCGGAAGCTCTTAGTATTCACCTGAGAATAAACATGCTTTAAACGTCAACAAAAATGTTGGTGAGTTATAGGCTTAACCTATATATATCAAATCGTAACAATAGACCACAAGATTTCATATTTCAATACACATCCCATACATAGAGATAAAAATCATTCATATGGTGAACACCTGGTAACCGACATTAACAAGATGCATATATAAGAATATCCCCATCATTCCGGGACACCCTTCGGATATGATATAAATTTCGAAGTACTAAAGTATCCGGTACTTTGGATGGGGTTTGTTAGGCCCAATAGATCTATCTTTAGGATTCGCGTCAATTAGGGTGTCTGTTCCCTAATTCTTAGATTACCAGACTTAATAAAAAGGGGCATATTCGATTTCGATAATTCAACCATAGAATGTAGTTTCACGTACTTGTGTCTATTTTGTAAATCATTTATAAAACCTGCATGTATTCTCATCCCAAAAATATTAGATTTTAAAAGTGGGACTATAACTCACTTTCACAGATTTTTACTTCGTCGGGAAGTAAGACTTGGCCACTGGTTGATTCACGAACCTATAACAAATATGTACATATATATCAAAGTATGTTCAAAATATATTTACAACACTTTTAATATATTTTGATGTTTTAAGTTTATTAAGTCAGCTGTCCTCGTTAGTAACCTACAACTAGTTGTCCACAGTTAGATGTACAGAAATAAATCGATAAATATTATCTTGAATCAATCCACGACCCAGTGTATACGTATCTCAGTATTGATCACAACTCAAACTATATATATTTTGGAATCAACCTCAACCCTGTATAGCTAACTCCAACATTCACATATAGAGTGTCTATGGTTGTTCCGAAATATATATAGATGTGTCGACATGATAGGTCGAATCATTATATACGTGTCTATGGTATCTCAAGATTACATAGTATACAATACAAGTTGATTAAGTTATGGTTGAAATAGATTTGTTACCAATTTTCACGTAGCTAAAATGAGAAAAATTATCCAATCTTGTTTTACCCATAACTTCTTCATTTTAAATCCGTTTTGAGTGAATCAAATTGCTATGGTTTCATATTGAACTCTATTTTATGAATCTAAACAGAAAAAGTATAGGTTTAGAGTCAGAAAAATAAGTTACAAGTCGTTTTTGTAAAGGTAGTCATTTCAGTCGAAAGAACGACGTCTAGATGACCATTTTAGAAAACATACTTCCACTTTGAGTTTAACCATAATTTTTGGATATAGTTTCATGTTCATAATAAAAATAATTTTTCCATAATAACAACTTTTAAATCAAAGTTTATCATAGTTTTTAATTAACTAACCCAAAACAGCCAGCGGTGTTACTACGACGGCGTAAATCCGGTTTTACGGTGTTTTTTCGTGTTTCCAGGTTTTAAATCATTAAGTTAGCATATCATATAGATATTGAACATGTGTTTAGTTGATTTTAAAAGTCGAGTTAGAAGGATTAACTTTTATTTGCGAACAAGTTTAGAATTAACTAAACTATGTTCTAGTGATTACAAGTTTAAACCTTCGAATAAGATAGCTTTATATGTATGAATCGAATGATGTTATGAACATCATTACTACCTCAAGTTCCTTACATAAACCTACTGGAAATGAGAAAAATAGATCTAGCTTCAAAGGATCCTTGGATGGTTTGAAAGTTCTTGAAGCAGAATCATGACACGAAAACAATTTCAAGTAAGATTTCCACTCGAAATAAGATTGTTATAGTTATAGAAATTGAATTAAAGTTTGAATATGATTATTACCTTGTATTATGTAAGTAACAAAGGTTTCTTGATCTTGGATGATTACTTGGAATGGATTTAGAAAACTTGGAAGTAAACTTGCAATCTTGGAAGTATTCTTGATTTTATGAAACTAGAACTTTTGGAATTTATGAAGAACACTTAGAACTTGAAGATAGAACTTGAGAGAGATCAATTAGATGAAGAAAATTGAAGAATGAAAGTGTTTGTAGGTATTTTTGGTCGTTGATGTATGGATTAGATATAAAGGATATGTAATTTTGTTTTCATGTAAATAAGTCATGAATGATTACTCATATATTTGTAATTTTATGAGATATTTCATGCTAGTTGCCAAATGATGGTTCCCACATGTGTTAGGTGACTCACATGGGCTGCTAAGAGCTGATCATTGGAGTGTATATACCAATAGTACATACATCTAAAAGCTGTGTATTGTACGAGTACGAATACGGGTGCATACGAGTAGAATTGTTGATGAAACTGAACGAGGATGTAATTGTAAGCATTTTTGTTAAGTAGAAGTATTTTGATAAGTGTCTTGAAGTCTTTCAAAAGTGTATGAATACATATTAAAACACTACATGTATATACATTTTAACTGAGTCGTTAACTCATCGTTAGTCGTTACATGTAAATGTTGTTTTGAAACCTTTAGGTTAACGATCTTGTTGAATGTTGTTAACCCATTGTTTATTATAACAAATGAGATGTTAAATTGTTATATTATCATGATATTATGATATATAATATATCTTAGTATGATATATATACAGTTAAATGTCGTTATAACGATAATCGTTACATATATGTCTCGTTTCGAAATCATTAAGTTAGTAGTCTTATTTTTACATATGTATTTCATTGTTAATACACTTAATGATATATTTACTTATCATTTAAAATAATTAACCAAGTGTATCAATATCTTAATATGATTCATATGTACCTAGTAAGACGTTGTTATAACGATAATTGTTATATATATCGTTTTCGAGTTTCTTAAATTAATAGTCTCATCTTTATCTATATAAATCATTGTTAAAATACCTAATGAGATACATACTTATAATAAAATCATGTTAACTATATATATAACCATATATATGTCATCGTATAGTTTTTACAAGTTTTAACGTTCGTGAATCATCGGTCAACTTGGGTGGTCAATTGTCTATATGAAACATATTTCAATTAATCATGTCTTAACAAGTTTGATTGCTTAACATGTTGGAAACACTTAATCATGTAAATAACAATTTCATTTAATATATATATATATATAAACATGGAAAAGTTCGGGTCACTACAGTACCTACCTGTTAAATAAATTTCGTCCCGAAATTTTAAG
This sequence comes from Rutidosis leptorrhynchoides, assembly GCF_046630445.1. NCBI lineage: Eukaryota > Viridiplantae > Streptophyta > Magnoliopsida > Asterales > Asteraceae > Rutidosis > Rutidosis leptorrhynchoides. The sequence goes on from NC_092336.1 coordinate 640,364,663, forward strand.
CAGTTGGAGGTGTTGACGTATCTTCTGGAAATAAATGCGGGTATTTCTTCTTCATCTGATCTTCACGCTCCTAGGTGAACTCGGGTCCTCTACGAGTATTCCATCGAACCTTAACAATCGGTATCTTGTTTTGTTTAAGTCTCTTAACCTCACGATCCATTATTTCGACGGGTTCTTCAATGAATTGAAGTTTTTCATTGATTTGGATTTCGTTCAATGGAATAGTGAGATCTTCTTTAGCAAAACATTTCTTCAAATTTGAGACATGGAAAGTGTTATGTACAGCCGCGAGTTGTTGAGGTAGCTCCAGTTGGTAAGCTACTGGTCCGACACGATCTATAATCTTGAATGGTCCAATGTACCTTGGATTTAGTTTCCCCCGTTTACCAAATCGAACAACGCCTTTCCAAGGTGAAACCTTAAGCATGACCATTTCTCCAATTTCAAACTCTATATCTTTTCTTTTACTGTCCGCGTAGCTCTTTTGTCGACTCTGGGCGGTTTTCAATCTTTGTTGAATTTGGATGATTTTCTCGGTAGTTTCTTGTATTATCTCCGGACCCGTAATCTGTCTATCCCCCACTTCACTCCAACAAATTGGAGACCTGCACTTTCTACCATAAAGTGCTTCAAACGGCGCCATCTCAATGCTTGAATGGTAGCTGTTGTTGTAGGAAAATTCTGCTAACGGTAGATGTCGATCCCAACTGTTTCCGAAATCAATAATACAAGCTCGTAGCATGCCTTCAAGCGTTTGTATCATCCTTTCGCTCTGCCCATCAGTTTGTGGATGATAGGCAATACTCATGTCTAGACGAGTTCCCAATGCTTGCTGTAATGTCTGCCAGAATCTTAAAATAAATCTGCCATCCCTATCAGAGATAATAGAGATTGGTATTCCATGTCTGGAGACGACTTCCTTCAAATACAGTTGTGCTAACTTCTCCATCTTGTCATCTTCTCTTATTGGCAGGAAGTGTGCTGACTTGGTGAGACGATCAACTATTACCCAAATAGTATCATAACCACTTGCAGTCCTTGGAAATTAGTAATGAAATCCATGGTAATGTTTTCCCATTTCCATTCCGGGATTTCAGGTTGTTGTAGTAGACCTGATGGTTTCTGATGTTCAGCTTTGACCTTAGAACACGTCAAAGATTCTCCTACATATTTAGCAATATCGGCTATCATACCTGGCCACCAAAAATGTTTCTTAAGATCCTTGTACATCTTCCCCGTTCCAGGATGTATTGAGTATCTGGTTTTATGAGCTTCTCTAAGTACCATTTCTCTCATATCTCCAAATTTTGGTACCCAAATTCTTTCAGCCCTATACCGGGTTCCGTATTCCCGAATATTAAGATGCTTTTCCGATCCTTTGGGTATTTCATCCTTTAAATTTCCCTCTTTTAAAACTCCTTGTTGCGCCTCCTTTATTTGGGTAGTAAGGTTAGTGTGAATCATTATATTCATAGATTTTACTCGAATGGGTTCTCTGTCCTTTCTGCTCAAGGCGTCGGCTACCACATTTGCCTTCCCCGGGTGGTAACGAATCTCAAAGTCGTAATCATTCAACAATTCAATCCACCTACGCTGCCTCATATTCAGTTGTTTCTGATTAAATATGTGTTGAAGACTTTTGTAGTCGGTATATATAATACTTTTGACCCCATATAAGTAGTGCCTCCAAGTCTTTAATGCAAAAACAACCGCGCCTAATTCCAAATCATGCGTCGTATAATTTTGCTCGTGAATCTTCAATTGTCTAGACGCATAAGCAATCACCTTCGTCCGTTGCATTAATACACAACCGAGACCTTGCTTTGATGCGTCACAATAAATCACAAAATCATCATTCCCTTCAGGCAATGACAATATAGGTGCCGTAGTTAGCTTTTTCTTCAATAATTGAAATGCCTCCTCTTGTTCATCCTTCCATTCAAATTTCTTCCCTTTATGCGTTAATGCAGTCAAGGGTTTTGCTATTTTGGAGAAATCTTGGATGAATCTTCTGTAGTAACCAGCCAATCCTAAAAATTGACGTATATGCTTCAGAGTTTTTGGGGTTTCCCACTTTTCAACGGTTTCGATCTTTGCCGGGTCCACCTGGATACCTTCTTTGTTCACTATGTGACCGAGGAATTGAACTTATTCCAACCAAAATGCACACTTTGAAAACTTAGCGTACAGTTTTTCTTTCCTCAATACTTCTAGCACTTTTCTCAAATGTTCTTCGTGCTCTTGATCATTCTTTGAGTAAATAAGTATGTCATCGATGAAAACAATGACAAACTTGTCAAGATATGGCCCACACACTCGGTTCATAAGGTCCATGAACACAGCTGGTGCGTTAGTCAATCCAAACGGCATAACCATAAACTCGTAATGACCATAACGCGTCCTAAAAGCAGTTTTTGGAATATCATCCTCCTTTACTCACATTTGATGATATCCAGAACGTAAATCGATCTTCGAATAAACCGACGAGCCTTGTAGTTGATCAAATAAGTCGTCAATTCTCGGCAGTGGATAATGGTTTTTGATGGTAAGTTTGTTCAACTCTCTGTAGTCAATACACAACCTAAATGTACCATCCTTCTTCTTGACAAACAAAATAGGAGCTCCCCATGGTGATGTGCTTGGTCGAATGAAACCACGTCCTAATAGTTCTTGCAGTTGGCTTTGCAGTTCTTTCATCTCGCTGGGTGCGAGTCTATAAGGAGCATGAGCTATTGGTGCAGCTCCTGGTACAAGATCTATTTGAAATTCAACAGATTGATGTGGAGGTAGTCCCGGTAATTCTTTCGGAAATACATCGGGAAATTCTTTTGCGACGGGAACATCATTGATGCTCTTTTCTTCAGTTTGTACTTTCTCGACGTGTGCTAGAACAGCATAGCAACCTTTTCTTATTAGTTTTTGTGCCTTCAAATTACTAATAAGATGTAGCTTCGTGTTGCCCTTTTCTCCGTACACCATTAAGGGCTTTCCTTTTTCTCGTATAATGCGAATTGCATTTTTGTAACAAACGATCTCTGCTTTCACTTCTTTCAACCAGTCCATACCGATTATCACATCAAAACTCCCTAACTCTACTGGTATCAAGTCAATCTTAAATATTTCGCTACCCAGTTTAATTTCTCGATTTCGGCATATATTATCTGCTGAAATTAATTTACCATTTGCTAATTCGAGTAAAAATTTACTATCCAACGGCGTCAATGGACAACTTAATTTAGCACAAAAATCTCTACTCATATAGCTTCTATCCGCACCCGAATCAAATAAAACGTAAGCAGATTTATTGTCAATAAGAAACGTACCCGTAACAAGCTCCGGATCTTCCTGTGCCTCTGCCGCATTAATATTGAAAACTCTTCCGCGGCCTTGTCCATTTGTGTTCTCCTGGTTCGGGCAATTTCTAATAATGTGGCTGGGTTTTCCACATTTATAACAAACTACATTGGCATAACTTGCTCCGACACTACTTGCTCCGCCATTACTCGTTCCGACACCATTTGTTTCTTTCGTTCTGTTAACCCCTAGTCCGTAGACCTCACACTTCGCCGCGCTATGACCATTTCTTTTACACTTGTTGCAAAATTTGGTGCAGAACCCCGAGTGATACTTTTCACACCTTTGGCATAGCTGCTTCTGATTGTTGTTGTTGTTGTTGCGGTTGTTATTGTTGTTGGGATGATTGTTGTAGTTGTTGTTGTTGTTGTTGTTGTTGGGCCGTTTGTTGTAGTTGAGATTGATGTTACGATTGTTGGGATAATTGTTGCGATTATTATTGTAATTGCTGTTGTTGTTGTATTGGTGATTCTTATCACCGTTTTCCTCCCACTTTCTTTTGACTTGCTTCACATTGGCCTCTTCAGCCGTCTGTTCTTTAATTCTTTCCTCAATCTGGTTCACTAGTTTGTGAGCCATTCTACATGCCTGTTGTATGGAGGCGGGCTCGTGTGAGCTTATATCTTCTTGGATTCTTTCCGGTAATCCTTTCACAAACGCGTCGATCTTCTCTTCCTCATCTTCGAACGCTCCCGGACACAATAGGCACAATTCTGTGAATCGTCTTTCGTACGTGGTAATATCAAATCCTTGGGTTTGTAACCCTCTAAGTTCTGTCTTGAGCTTATTGACCTCGGTTCTGGGACGGTACTTCTCGTTCATCAAGTGCTTGAATGCTGACCACGGTAGTGCGTACGCATCATCTTGTCCCACTTGCTCTAGATAGGTATTCCACCATGTTAACGCAGAACCTGTGAAGGTATGCATAGCGTACTTCACTTTGTCCTCTTCAGTACACTTACTTATGTCAAACACCAATTCGACCTTCTCGGTCCACCGTTTCAATCCGATCGGTCCTTCTGTTCCATCAAATTCCAAAGGTTTGCAGGCAGTGAATTCTTTGTAGGTGCACCCTACATGATTTCCTGTACTGCTAGATCCAAGGTTATTGTTGGTATGTAGCGCAGCCTGTACTGCGGCTATGTTTGAAGCTAGAAAAGTACGGAATTCCTCTTCATTCATATTCACGGTGTGTCGAGTAGTCGGTGCCATTTCCTTCAAAATAGTCAAATGGAACAAGTTAATCATACAGAATATTAAGAGTAGTTAATAGTATTTCGTAGCATAATATGAACTCATTTATAAAAGATTTTTCTTCATATTAGCGTTTTATAAGTTTAAATTCGGGTAGTACCTACCCGTTAAGTTCATACTTAGTAGCTAATATACAATTCAACTACTACAATTCTATATGAAAAACTGATTATAATAATATTTCACGTTCAAACTTTTATACAATATTTTACAAACTTACAATACCGCTTATTTTACATAAAGCATGAAATATAGCACACAATAACTTTGATACAAGATAGTTGTCAAGATAATTCTAGCTAGTACACAAGTCGTTCAGCAAAGGCAATAAAGACACGTAATTCATACGTCCAGAAACAAGTCATGCATTCTGGTTTTACTAGGACTACTTCCCATCCTTGGTCTTGTGAAACATAACCGTTATGGCCATTGATAAGACAGCGTGTTGTAATGTCGTCAAAGGGACGAGGGTTACGTAATGACCAACAGTCTCGTAATAACCTAAAAACCTCATTTCTTACCCCAATTACCGACTCCGTCACTTGTGGGAACGTTTTGTTTAATAGTTGTAGCCCAATGTTCTTTTTCTCACTTTGGTGAGAAGCGAACATTACTAACCCGTAAGCATAGCATGCTTCTTTATGTTGCATGTTAGCCGCTTTTTCTAAATCATGAAGTCCTATATTCGGATACATTGAGTCAAAATAATTTCTTAACCCGTTGCGTAAAATAGCATTTGGGTTCCCCGCAATATATGCGTCAAAGTAAACACATCGTAACTTATGGGTTTCCCAATGTGATATCCCCCATCTTTCAAACGAAAGTCTCTTATAAACCAAGACATTCTTGGAACATTCTTCGAATGTCTTACAAACTGATTTCACCGTAAATAGTTGTGCCGAAGAATTCTGACCGACTCTAGACAAAATTTCATCAATCATGTCTCCGGGTAGGTCTCTTAAAATATTGGGTTGTCTATCCATTTTGTGTTTTTATACTGTAAAATAGACAAGAGTTAGATTCATAAAAAAAAATTTACTTATTAATACAAGCAATTTTTACATATATCATAAAGCATAAGCACAATATATTACATATATTACACCACACGAATACAACTATCTTATTCCGATTCGCTCGTTTCTTCTTCTTCGGTTTTGGTTCGTTTTGCCAAGTTTCTAGGGATATATGATGTTCCCCTAATACGAGCTGTCATTTTCCACAACGGTTTAGAAAAACCTGGTGGTTTAGAGGTTCCCGGGTCATTGTTACAACTTAAGGGCTTCGGGGGTTGACGATACATATAAAGTTCATCGGGGTTGGAATTAGATTTCTCTATTTTTATGCCCTTTCCCTTATTATTTTCTTTTGCCTTTTTAAATTCAGTTGGGGTAATTTCTATAACATCATCGGAATTCTCGTCAGAATCCGATTCATCGGAGAATTGGTAATCCTCCCAATATTTTGCTTCCTTGGCGGAAACACCATTGACCATAATTAACCTTGGTCAGTTGGTTGAGGATTTTCTTTTACTTAACCGTTTTATTATTTCCCCCACCGGTTCTATTTCCTCCTCCGGTTCCTCCTCTTCCGTTTCTGATTCTTCTTCCGGTTCTGATTCTTCTTCCGGTTCTTCTTCGGGAACTTGTGAATCAGTCCAATATATATTCCACTCTTCGTTATTATTAGGTGAGTCAATGAGATTTGTGCTAGAGGTAGACATCTATCACACAATATCAAACATGTTAAAAGATTAATATATCACATAATATATACATGTTAATAATATATAGTTTCCAACAAAAATGTTAAGCAATCATTTTTAAAGAAAACACGGTCGAAGTCTAGACTCACTAATGCATCCTAACAAACTCGATAAGACACACTAATGCAAATTTTCTGGTTCTCTAAGACCAACGCTCGGATACCAACTGAAATGTCCCGTTCTTATTGATTAAAAACGTTCCATATTAATTGATTTCGTTGCGAGGTTTTGACCTCTATATGAGACGTTTTTCAAAGACTGCATTCATTTTTAAAACAAACCATAACCTTTATTTCATAAATAAAGGTTTAAAAAACTTTACGTAGATTATCAAATAATGATAATCTAAAATATCCTGTTTACACACGACCATTACATAATGGTTTACAATACAAATATGTTACATCGAAATCAGTTTCTTGAATGCAGTTTTTACACAATATCATACAAACATGGACTCCAAATCTTGTCCTTATTTTAGTATGCAACAGCGGAAGCTCTTAGTATTCACCTAAGAATAAACATGCTTTAAACGTCAACAAAAATGTTGGTGAGTTATAGGTTTAACCTATATATATCAAATTGTAACAATAGACCACAAGATTTCATATTTCAATACACATCCCATACATAGAGATAAAAATCATTCATATGGTGAACACCTGGTAACCGACATTAACAAGATGCATATATAAGAATATCTCCATCATTCCGGGACACCCTTCGGATATGATATAAATTTCGAAGTACTAAAGCATCCGGTACTTTGGATGGGGTTTGTTAGGCCCAATAGATCTATCTTTAGGATTCGCGTCAATTAGGGTGTCTGTTCCCTAATTCTTAGATTACCAGACTTAATAAAAAGGGGCATATTCGATTTCGATAGTTCAACCATAGAATGTAGTTTCACGTACTTGTGTCTATTTTGTAAATCATTTATAAAACCTGCATTTATTCTCATCCCAAAAATATTAGATTTTAAAAGTGGGACTATAACTCACTTTCACAGATTTTTACTTCGTCGGGAAGTAAGACTTGGCCACTGGTTGATTCACGAACCTATAACAAATATGTACATATATATCAAAGTATGTTCAAAATATATTTACAACACTTTTAATATATTTTGATGTTTTAAGTTTATTAAGTCAGCTGTCCTCGTTAGTAACCTACAACTAGTTGTCCACAGTTAGATGTACAGAAATAAATAGATAAATATTATCTTGAATCAATCCACGACCCAGTGTATACGTATCTCAGTATTGATCACAACTCAAACTATATATATTTTGGAATCAACCTCAACCCTGTATAGCTAACTCCAACATTCACATATAGAGTGTCTATGGTTGTTCCGAAATATATATAGATGTGTCGACATGATAGGTCGAAACATTGTATACGTGTCTATGGTATCTCAAGATTATATAATATACAATACAGGTTGATTAAGTTATGGTAGGAATAGATTTGTTACCAATTTTCACGTAGCTAAAATGAGAAAAATTATCCAATCTAGTTTTACCCATAACTTCTTCATTTTAAATCCGTTTTGAATGAATCAAATTGCTATGGTTTCATATTGAACTCTATTTTATGAATCTAAACAGAAAAAGTATAGGTTTATAGTCGGAAAAATAAGTTACAAATCGTTTTTGTAAAGGTAGTCATTTCAGTCGAAAGAACGACGTCTAGATGACCATTTTAGAAAACATACTTCCACTTTGAGTTTAACCATAATTTTTGGATATAGTTTCATGTTCATAATAAAAATCATTTTCCCAGAATAAAAACTTTTAAATCAAAGTTTATCATAGTTTTTAATTAACTAACCCAAAACAGCCAGCGGTGTTACTACGACGGCGTAAATCCGGTTTTACGGTGTTTTTTCGTGTTTTCAGGTTTTAAATCATTAATTTAGCATATCATATAGATATAGAACATGTGTTTAGTTGATTTTAAAAGTCAAGTTAGAAGGATTAACTTTTATTTGCGAACAAGTTTAGAATTAACTAAACTATGTTCTAGTGATTACAAGTTTAAACCTTCGAATAAGATAGCTTTATATGTATGAATCGAATGATGTTATGAACATCATTACTACCTCAAGTTCCTTGGATAAACCTACTGGAAATGAGAAAAATAGATCTAGCTTCAAAGGATCCTTGGATGGCTTGAAAGTTCTTGAAGCAGAATCATGACACGAAAACAATTTCAAGTAAGATTTCCACTCGAAATAAGATTGTTATAGTTATAGAAATTGAATTAAAGTTTGAATATGATTATTACCTTGTATTATAAAGATAACCTACTGTAAGTAACAAAGGTTTCTTGATCTTGGATGATTACTTGGAATGGATTTAGAAAACTTGGAAGTAAACTTGCAATCTTGGAAGTATTCTTGATTTTATGAAACTAGAACTTTTGGAATTTATGAAAAACACTTAGAACTTGAAGATAGAACTTGAGAGAGATCAATTAGATGAAGAAAATTAAAGAATGAAAGTGTTTGTAGGTGTTTTTGGTCGTTGGTGTATGGATTAGATATAAAGGATATGTAATTTTGTTTTCATGTAAATAAGTCATGAATGATCACTCATATTTTTGTAATTTTATGAGATATTTCATGCTAGTTGCCAAATGATGGTTCCCAAATGTGTTAGGTGACTCACATGGGCTGCTAAGAGCTGATCATTGGAGTGTATATACAAATAGTACATACATCTAAAATCTGTGTATTGTACGAGTACGAATACGGGTGCATACGAGTAGAATTGTTGATGAAACTGAACGAGGATGTAATTGTAAGCATTTTTGTTAAGTAGAAGTATTTTGATAAGTGTCTTGAAGTCTTTCAAAAGTGTATGAATACATATTAAAACACTACCTGTATATACATTTTAACTGAGTCGTTAAGTCATCGTTAGTCGTTACATGTAAATGTTGTTTTGAAACCTTTAGGTTAACGATCTTGTTGAATGTTATTAACCCATTGTTTATTATAACAAATGAGATGTTAATTTGTTATATTATCATGATATTATGATATTTAATATATCTTAGTATGATATATATATAGTTAAATGTCGTTACAACGATAATTGTTACATATATGTCTCGTTTCAAAATTATTAAGTTAGTAGTCTTATTTTTACATATGTATTTCATTGTTAATACACTTAATAATATATTTACTTATCATTTAACTTAATTAACCAAGTGTATCAATATCTTAATATGATTAATATGTAACTAGTAAGACGTTGTTATAACGATAATCGTTATATATATCGTTTTCGAGTTTCTTAAATTAATAGTCTCATCTTTATGTATATAACTCATTGTTAAAATACCTAATGAGATACATATTTATAATAAAATCATGTTAACTATATATATAACCATATATATGTCATCGTATAGTTTTTACAAGTTTTAACGTTCGTGAATCACCGGTCAACTTGGGTGGTCAATTGTCTATATGAAACCTATTTCAATTAATCAAGTCTTAACAAGTTTGATTGCTTAACATGTTGGAAACACTTAATCATGTAAATAACAATTTCATTTAATATATATATATATATAAACATGGAAAAGTTCGGGTCACTACACCAGCTGTGTTCATGGACCTCATGAACCGAGTGTGTGGGCCATATCTTGACAAGTTTGTCATTGCTTTCATCGATGACATACTTATTTACTCGAAGAATGATAAGAGCACGAAGAACATTTGAGAAAAGTGCTAGAGTTGCTGAGAAAAGAAAAATTGTACGCTAAGTTTTCAAAGTGTGCATTTTGGTTGGAAGAAGTTCAATTCCTCGGTCATATAGTGAACAAAGAAGGTATTCAGGTGGATCCAGCAAAGATTGAAACCGTTAAAAAGTGGGATACCCCGAAAACTCCGAAACACATACGCCAATTTTTAGGGCTAGCTGGTTATTACAGGAGATTCATCCAAGATTTTTCTAAAATAGCAAAACCCTTGACCGCATTAATGCATAAAGGGAGGAAATTTGAATGGAAGGATGAACAAGAAAAAGCGTTTCAATTGTTGAAGAAAAAGTTAATTACGGCACCTATATTGTCATTACCTGAAGGGAATGATGATTTTTTGATATATTGTGACGCCTCAAAGCAAGGTCTCGGTTGTGTATTAATGCAACGAACGAAAGTAATTGCTTATGCGTCTAGACAATTGAAGATTCACGAGCAGAATTATACGACGCATGATTTGGAATTAGGCGCAGTTGTTTTTGCATTAAAGACTTGGAGGCACTACTTATATGGGGTCAAAAGTATTATATACACCGACCACAAAAGTCTTCAACACATATTTAATCAGAAACAACTGAACATGAGGCAGCGCAGATGGATTGAATTGTTGAATGATTACGACTTTGAGATTCGTTACCACCCAGGGAAGGCAAATGTGGTAGCCGACGCCTTGAGCAGAAAGGACAGAGAACCCATTCGTGTAAAATCTATGAATATAATGATTCACACTAACCTTACTACTCAAATAAAGGAGGCGCAACAAGGAGTTTTAAAAGAGGAAAACTTAAAGGATGAAATACCCAAAGGATCGGAGAAGCATCTTAATATTCGGGAAGACGGAACCCGGTATAGGGATGAAAGAATTTGGGTACCAAAATTTGGAGATATGAGAGAAATGGTACTTAGAGAAGCTCATAAAACCAGATACTAAATACATCCTGGAACGGGGAAGATGTACAAGGATCTCAAGAAACATTTTTGGTGGCCAGGTATGAAAGTCGATGTTGCTAAATATGTAGGGGAATGTTTGACGTGTTCTAAGGTCAAAGCGGAGCATCAGAAACCATCAGGTCTACTTCAACAACCCGAAATCCCGGAATGGAAATGGGAAAACATTACCATGGATTTCATCACTAAATTGCCAAGGACTGTAAGTGGTTTTGATACTATTTGGGTAATAGTTAATCATCTCACCAAATCATCACACTTCCTGCCAATAAGAGAAGATGACAAGATAGAGAAGTAGCACGACTGTATTTGAAGGAAGTCGTCTCCAGACATGGAATACCAATCTCCATTATCTCTGATAGGGATGGCAGATTTATTTTAAGATTCTGGCAGACATTACAGCAAGCATTAGGAACTCGTCTAGACATGAGTACTGCCTATCATCCACAAACTGATGGGCAGAGCGAAAGGACGATACAAACGCTTGAAGACATGCTACGAGCATGTGTTATTGATTTCGAAAATAGTTGGGATCGACATCTACCGTTAGCAGAATTTTACTACAACAACAGCTACCATTCAAACATTGAGATGGCGCCGTTTGAAGCACTTTATGGTAGAAAGTGCAGGTCTCGGGATAGACAGATTACGGGTCCGGAGATAATACAAGAAACTACCAAGAAGATCATCCAAATTCAACAACGGTTGAAAACCGCCCAAAGTCGACAAAAGAGCTATGCCGACATTAAAAGAAAAGATATAGAATTTGAAATTTGAGAGATGGTCATGCTTAAGGTTGCACCTTGGAAAGGCGTTGTTCGATTTGGTAAACGAGGGAAATTAAATCCAAGGTATATAGGACCATTCAAGATTATTGATCGTGTCTGACCAGTAGCTTACCGACTTGAATTACCACAACAACTCGTGGCTGTACATAACACTTTCCATGTCTCAAATTTGAAGAAATATTTTGCTAAAGAAGATCTCACTATTCCGTTAGACAAAATCCAAATCAACGAAAAACTTTAATTCGTCGAAGAACCCGTCGAAATAATGGATCGTGAGGTTAAAAGACTTAAGCAAAACAAGATATCAATTGTTAAAGTTCGATGAAATGCTCGTAGAGGACCCGAGTTCACCTGTGAACGATAAGATCAGATGAAGAAGAAATACCCACACTTATTTCCAGAAGATACGTCAACATCTCCAACTGCTTAAAATTTCGGGACGAAATTTATTTAACGGGTAGGTACTGTAGTGACCCGAACTTTTCCATGTTTATATATATTAAATGAAATTGTTATTTACATGATTAAGTGTTTCCAACATGTTAAGCAATCAAACTTGTTAAGACTTGATTAATTGAAATAGGTTTCATATAGACAATTGACCACCCAAGTTGACTGGTGATTCACGAACGTTAAAACTTGTAAAAACTATATGATGACATATATATGATTATATATATAGTTAACATGATATTATGATAAGTAAGTATCTCATTAGATATTTTAACAATGAGTTATATACATAAAAGTGAGTTTACTGAATTAAGAAACTCGAAACGATATATATAACGATTATCGTTATAACAACGTCTTACTAAATACATATGAATCATATTAAGATATTGATACACTATGTTTAATCATGATAAATGATAAGTAAACATGTCATTAAGTGTATTAACAATTAACTACATATGTAAAAACAAGACTACCAACTTAATGATTTCGAAACGAGACATATATGTAACGATTATCGTTGTAACAACATTTAACTGTATATATATCATACTAAGATATATTAATATATCATAATATCATGATAATGTAATAATTTAACATCTCATTAGATATAATAAACATTGGGTTAACAACATTTAACATGATCGTTAACTTAAAGGTTTCAAATCAACCTTTACATGTAACGACTAACGATGACTTAACGACTCAGTTAAAATGCATATACATGTAGTGTTTTAATATGTATTCATACAATTTTGAAAGACTTCAAGACACTTATCAAAATACTTCTACTTAACAAAAATGCTTACAATTACATCCTCGTTCAGTTTCATCAACAATTCTACTCGTATGCACCGGTATTCGTACTCGTAAAATACACAGCTTTTAGATGTATGTACTATTGGTATATACACTCCAATGATCAGCTCTTAGCAGCCCACGTGAGTCACCTAACACATGTGGGAACCATCATTTGGCAACTAGCATGAAATATCTCATAAAATTACAAAAATATTAGTAATCATTCATGACTTATTTACATGTAAACAAAATTACACATCCTTTATATCTAATCCATATACCAACGACCAAAAACACCTACAAACACTTTCATTCTTCAATTTTCTTCATCTAATTGATCTCTATCAAGTTCTATCTTCAAGTTCTAAGTGTTGTTCATAAATTCTATAAGTTCTAGTTTCATAAAATCAAGAATACTTCCAAGTTTGCTAGCTTACTTCCAATCTTGTAAAGTGATCATCCAACCTCAAGAAATCTTTCTTATTTGCAGTAAGATATCTTTCTAATACAAGGTAATACTCATATTCAAACTTTGATTCAATTTCTATAACTATAACAATCTTATTTCGAGTGGAAATCTTACTTGAACTTGTTTTCGTGTCATGATTCTGCTTCAAGAACTTTCAAGCCATCCAAGGATCCTTTGAAGCTAGATCTATTTTTCTCATTTCCAGTAGGTTTATCCACAAAACCTGAGGTAGTAATGATATTCATAACATCATTCGATTCATATATATAAAACTACCTTATTCGAAGGTTTAAACTTGAAATCACTAGAACATAGTTTAGTTAATTCTAAACTTGTTCGCAAACAAAATTTAATCCTTCTAACTTGACTTTTAAAATCAACTAAACACATGTTCTACATCTATATGATATGCTAACTTAATGATTTAAAACCTGGAAACACGAAAAACACCGTAAAACCTAACATACGCCGTCGTAGTAACACCGCGGGCTGTTTTGGGTTTGATAATTAAAAACTATGATAAACTTTGATTTAAAAGTTGTTCTTCTTTGAAAATGATTTTTCTTATGAACATGAAACTATATCCAAAAATCATGGTTAAACTCAAAGTGGAAGTATGTTTTTCAAAATGATCATCAAGACGTCGTTCTTTCGACTGACATGACTACCTCTTACAAAAACGACTTGTAACTTATATTTCTGACTATAAACCTATACTTTTTCTGTTTAGATTCATAAAATATAGTTCAATATGAAACCATATCAATTTGATTCACTCAAAACGGATTTAAAACGAAGAAGTTATGGGTAAAACAAGATTGGATATTTTTTGATTGTTGTAGCTACTGGAAATATTGTAACAAATCTATATTAATCATATCCTAGCTAACTCATATTGTATTATACATGTATTCTATATTATGTAATCTTGGGATACCATAGACACGTATGCAAATGTTTTGACATATCATATCGACCCATGTATATATATTATTTGGAACAACCATAGACACTCTATATGCAGTAATGTTGGAGTTAGCTATACAGGGTTGAGGTTGATTCCAAAAATATATATACTTTGAGTTGTGATCTAGCCTGAGACGTGTATACACTGGGTCGTGAATTGATTCAAGATAATATATATCAATTTATTTCTGTACATCTAACTTTGGACAACTAGTTGTAGGTTACTAACGAGGACAACTGACTTAATAAACTTAAAACATCAAAATGTATTAAAAATGTTGTAATTATATTTTGAGCATACTTTGATATATATGTACATATTTGTTATAGGTTCGTGAATCGACCAGTGGCCAAGTCTTACTTCCCGACGAAGTAAAAATCTGTGAAAGTGAGTTATAGTCCCACTTTTAAAATCTAATATTTTGGGATGAGAATACATGCAGTTTTATAAATGTTTTACGAAATAGACACAAGTAAATGAAACTACATTATATGGGTGAATGATCGAAGCCGAATATGCCCCTTTTGCTTGGTAGCCTAAGAATTAGTAAACCGATCTACTAATTGATGCGAATCCTAAAGATAGATCTATTGGTCCTAACGAACCACATCCAAAGTACCGGATGCTTTAGTACTTCGAATTCGTTTTTATCATGTCCGAAGGATTTTCCGGAATGATAGGGGATATTCTTATATGCATCTTGTTAATGTTTGTTACCAGGTGTTCACCATATGAATGATTTTTATCTCTATGTATGGGATGTATATTGAAATATGAAATCTTGTGGTCTATTATTATGATTTGATAATATATAGGTTAAACCTATAACTCATCAACATTTTTGTTGACGTTTTAAGCATGTTTATTCTCAGGTGATTATTAAGAGCTTCCGCTGTTACATACTAAAATAAGGACAAGATTTAGAGTCCATGCTTGTATGATATTATGTATAAACTGCATTTAAGAAACTTATTTTTGATGTAATATATTCTTATTGTAAACCATTATGTAATGGTCGTGTGTAAACGGTATATTTTAGATTATCATTATTTGATAATCTACGTAATGCTTTTTAAACCTTTATAGATAAAATAAAGGTTATGGTTGTTTTAAAAATGAATGCAGTCTTTGAAAAACGTCCCATATAGAGGTCAAAACCTCGCGACGAAATCAATTAATATAGAACGTTTATAATCAATATGAACGGGACATTTCAGACGATTTTAAGACTGTGTTCACATGTAAGCCCTTCTACTTGGCCAAGTGTCTCCACACAGATACCAAATGTATCTGGGCATTAACTCACAAATGGAGTGTGTGTGCCACGTGAGCCCGAATCTTCACAAAAGTTTGTTACGATAGTTTGTTACAATCATGAAAGAGACACATGTCATCATTCCCTTTAACAAACTATTGGCGTTTATAAATACACCTTTAGGTCATTCATCTAACACACAATTAACACGTCGTTACTCTGCTCAAAAACCATCTACAAACAAATCACATTGAATTCCGATCATCACCAGAGTCAATTACTTCAAGATATTAATCTATTCGATCCAATCGAGTAGATTAATCCAATTGATTGATTTACACCTTCGTGAATTCTCAGATTCCGATTGGGGTTTGCACGACTAAATTATCAAAATAGTATAGTATGATATATATGAATACATGGTATATGATACTCTCTATGATTTATAAAACACGACTATCAATCCCCAATCGAGTAGATGGACAAAAAAGGGCTGAAAATAGTAACAGTAACAGACATGATTCATCATCTCCAACTCTAAACTAGCCAAAGTTTGGGAGATCTATATTTTTGTTGTTGTTGTTGTATTCTATTCTATGCTTTGTTTCATCTTATTCTATAATGAGTGCCAAAAAAACGTTTGGGTCACTAGAGTACAATGATCGATCTTGAATTTCTTGAGTAGCCACATAATAATTGATTAACTGCGCCTGCACTATTTTACACGACATCAGCCCAGAAACAACAAAACGTTCATAACACAAAACCAGATGTTAAAGAAAAAATGCTTATACAAACTTACATGCTTAAGTTTCACGACAAAAGATTTAGACCATCTTCACTGGGTGGGAGTTGATTCTTGTACTGATAATATCCACTTATAAGCCAACCACCTATTCCACAAAGTCAAACAATTTTAAAAACATATCAAAATGCATGAAGGACACAACATATGCAAACATGCTGCACATTTTCCACTACATTCAGCCGTATCTTTGGGACAGTACTAAAAGAAAACAATAACACACATAACAGCCATATATAAAGGGGCTAGTTAATCATAACAAAATTAACCAACAACAGTCGTTCTGTTAACAACACAAAATGGAACTGGGAAACGAATGATAATTTCCAGCATTGAAACATGTCCGGATGTAAAATCCAATAAGAGCCTTTAATTAAACTTTAAGAATAATCTAACTTTTTGTATAGTTAATTTTAGAAGGTTTTTTTAAGCACTGATAATACCCATTGGGTTTTCTTTCAACTCGTTAGACCGATTTGACCAATAACCTTTCTAGAGCTACTTTTATAAGTTGGCCCAATGGAGAATACCCGTGACCCAAATCAACCCCTTCGTAAATAGATAGGTAACCATTCCATTATCAAATTGGTAACATAGAAACAATAAACATATATCAAGGGAAGAGTTTAGAAATATACATATTATTACAACCAAGTACACAAAGCATAAGGCAAAGGGCTACAAATTAAGTATACCTTGACTGAAGGTGGTGGTGACTGCTCTTCCTCAACAGCCGTGACTACCAATCCAAATTTATAATAAAGTCAGAAAATGACCTAAAACCACAGGTATATGTTAGGCACTTAAAGTTAGATTTGCATGTGTGTCAAAGCCAGCTTATAAATGGTCGAAAAGTTGACTGTAGTTGATCACACCGGAGAAGGCGTAGCTGGGCATTTAGACTGCAAAGAGACCATGACCTGCTTAGTAATGAGAGGACCATAGGTGTGTTTCATCCATTTACTTACGAATGGGTAGACTCACTAGGGTTATGTTTTACCTTTAACCTGTCAAAAGAGTATAACCAAAATATAGCAATAAAGGAGAGGGGTCAAATGGGTCGTCACATTGAGTTGTTAATGCATAAAACCTCCTAAACCATTTTGTTCAAATAAAACAAAGATAAAATTTACATATTTGTTCAAACTATCAATAATTTCTGGACAAAAAGTTTTTTAGGGTGGTCAACAGAACCTTCTTCAAACCGAACCTGCTCATAAGGCTAGTTAGACTATTGTTGCTATGAAGAACAAAAGGAGACATGTAACATCCGTCTCCTCCAAAAACTAAAGAGAGCGGAAATCTCTGATGACGCGAAGGAGAAAGGTCATCTCTCTTCTCATCTTTACAAAGTAGCATATAATTCTTAACCTACATGCACAATCCTCTTAATCACGAGTTATTTATTTGTTGTGATATTGTAATTGTGGAGTGACTGAATTGAATCTTAACTCAAGCTTAAAACATTGATCCTTAAATTCACATGGATAGTTTTTGATGGGTTGACCTGAAACAAAATAGATCATTTCGGAACAAGCCCAGTTGGGTTGACCTGAAACACTTCTTGACCATAATTTCTTAAATGTTAAATATTAATTAGGGTGTCAAATACGATTACTAACTATAATATTTCTAATACCATGACTTACAAGATTTAGTGCATTTGATATACAATTCACAATCCTTACGACGTGTTGACCCATTAGAGCATACTTCTTTTCGGCAGATCTCTTCCAAAGATACATGTTTGAACCCGATTCGGCCGTTTAAAAGTTAGTCAAGCATGATTACCACGTGATACATGTTTGAAACCTTAAACCCCTGGTATAGAACACGGAAGCAACATAAACATAAGCTCATACTCTGATCTAACAGATTCGTTGTGTCTTCTTTTTGCGGGCAACCATTTCCAGGAAAATAACATTAACCATTAGAAAACTATTAGTATAGTATTCTGCATAACATGTCTTACAGTTATAAATAACATTAACCATTAGAAAACTATTACTGTAAAGTCATTTGATCTGATAATTAATTTCTACAACAATGTGAAATAAAATGAGTTAGATCCCAAAATGATGCTAACACATAAATTTTGTTGCTAGCCATTTTTTGTAAGAATGAGTAACGAACTTTTATAATAATAATAATGTCCGTTACTCATAAGAAGGCACATCTAGTGATACTACGGTACTTATTGTGTGAAAAAAATAACAAATAATCATGTTGTCCTCTCCCTCACCACCCTGCTGCTACTCCCTTCATCATCACTACTACGCCCCCTTTTAATGCCCCTAGCATCCTCTCCATCAATAGCTTCTTCAGACTCTTCGGGATTTCCACCATCGCCACCCAAACCTAAATCTACGTCAGGCTAATTTTTCTCGTGAGCCTCAATAATATCTTCATTTACCTTAGGTTGTTCTCCTCGAGAGCCTCAGTAACACTTTCATCAATCTCAGGTTGATTTTCCTGTGCAACCACTTCTACATATTCATCGATCTTAGACTGATTTTCCTCAATAGTTGCTTCTATCTATACCTTTATCAATCTCTTCCTGATTTTCCTCGAGAACCACTTCTACACCTTCATCAATCTCAACTTGATTTTCCTCGAGAACCTCTTCTAAGCCTTCCTCAGACTCAAGACTCTCACCCTCCTCTTCTATTACTTCCTGTAAATGCCATCTGAATCCAAACATCACGTCACTCTCCAGCTCAACATAAAGTTAGTTGTTAAGAACCAAAAAATCATTTATTGTTGTTAGGATTTATTAATTCTCGACAACTCACTTTATGTTGAGCGGAGTGAGACTTGATGTTTGGATTCGAATGACATTTAGAGGAAGTAATAGAAAAAGAGGGTCTTCGGGATGAGGAAGGTGTAGAATAGGTTCCCGATGAAAAAGAGATTGATGGTGTAGAAGTGATTCCAAAGGAAAATCGAGAAGAGATTGATGAAGGTGTTCAAGTGGTTGTCGTAGAAAATCATCCTGATATTGATGAAGGTGTTATTGAGGCTCCCGAGGAAAATCGTTTAGAGATAGGTGAAAGTGTTATTAAGGCTACCGAGAAAAATCAGCCCGAGATAAATTTAGGTTTGGGGGGTAATGGTGGAAATCCCGAATATCATGAAGAAGCTATTAATTGAGAGGATGTTAAGGGCACCAAAAGAGGGTGTGGTAGTGATGACGAAGGTAGTACCAATAAGGTGGTAAGGCAGAGGACAACGTGATTACTTGTTATTTTTTTCATACTATAAGTAGCGTAGTAGCATTAGATGTGCCTTCTTATGAGTAAGGAACATTATTATTATAGAAGTCTGTTACTCATTCTTACAAAAAAAACGTCTAGCAACAAATTTATGTGTGAGTATCATTTTGGATTAGATTATATATCTAACTCATTTTATTCCACATTGGTGTAGAAACTGATTATCACATCAAATGACTTGCACAGTACTATACTAATAGTATTAGTTTTGTAATGGTTGATGTTATATATAACTGTTAGACCTGTTTTGCAGAGTACTATAGTTTTCTAATGGTCGATGTTATTAACAATTGTTAGACCTATTATATAGAGTATTATACCAATAGTTTTCTAATCGTCAATGTTATTTGTAAATTTAGATCTGTTTGCGCAGGCTAAAATCCTTGTGACTCAAGTCAAATTGTAGGTAATAACTGGACTTGGCAAAAATGTGGGTCAAGTAGGCCAATTGCAACCTTATGCCAAGTGAATTGGTAGTGTTGATTACAAACTTGAGGTTGTGGGTAGACTCCTAAAAGTGTAAAACTAGTGACAGATTGATCTATTCGACTATTCCCCTAACCTATTGAATGCATCTTCATACCTACCACATCAGAAATTTAACAAATTGCAAACTTTGTATGGTCCTACTTCCACGCTTCCATTATCTGTACAAAAAAATTATCTAGAGGTGGAAAGACGAGTAGGAGTGCGAAATTTTTGATTAAAATGATTAGAAAAATTATTTTCTTTAAGAGATGAGCGAAATCTTTGAATGAAATTATTAACAATGTTTATGCATTAAGAATTTTTGAACAAAAAAACATAAACTAAATTAATGCAAATAATATTTTGTACGGGTCAGGCTGGGTGGGTTCACCTAAATCACTTCTTGTCCGCATATCCTAAATTAATGCAAATAATATTTTGATATCAAATCCATGCCTTCGCCGGTCTTAAAAAATAATGTGTCATGTATGATTAGAAAAATTATTTTCTGTAAGAGGAATCGAACTTTTGAAAAAAACGATTAAGAAGGTTTTATGCACTAACAATACATTTTGGGTGAGTTTCTACCCGTTCCATTGGAATTCTTGAAAAAATCGACTTATTTTCAAATAGATGAACCGACTATAAAGTGCAATACCTCTAACGGGAGTAAAAATGGCACGATATGGAAACTTTAGAGTTGGGCAATCATAGCAAAGAGCTCAAAGAGCTCTTTCTGACCCGTTGACTTTCTTATAGGTTCCAAGTGGACATTCTAACATTAGAGTTATTGTAGTTGAGTTACTAAAGAGAGCTAAAATAGCCATATAAATAAATAAGTTATCTTGACAGAGTTTCCTCAATGTTATAAAGTTTCAAATCACTGGCAAGTCGATATATATATATAAATAGGTAAACGGATGAGGTTTTACCTAGGAAGGGGGTGTGAGTATTTTTACTATATGTACGCGACCTAACTGGGTTATCAAATGAAGAGTGAAAGACAATGAAGAGTTCACATTGCAATCTTCAAGCAGATATATTAGTTCCATGGGGCAGACCTCAAGTTCACAATTTGCCCTAACATATATCAATATCAATGTATAAATATACCAAAATCTGAAGCAAATCATGGACTGGTACTAAATCATAAGTACTTACGAGTGATTATTAGTTGTGTTCTCTAATGGACCGCATGACATAGAGCCCGGTTCAACCTACAAGTGTGGCCAAACATACTGATTTTAGCAGAATTGAGTGATCATAAATATAGTTTTAAGTCAAAAGTGGCATCATGTATTTGTTTGGTAGTTGATTTATGAGACACAGAATGAAGAGACACATCAATACTCCGTATGAGGAAGACCAAAGCAGGAACCGAGCCACATGACAGACTAAGTGTTCCTTGAATCTATCTATATATTATTACAAAATAATATTATAAGCATATTGCAATAATCACCTCATTTTCAAATGCAAACAAGTTGATTGAGAAACGATTAGAACCGCACATCAGGAATTGGAGTTGGTAAAAAAGTCGATTTGGGTTGGTCTAAGGTCCAAACGGGCTGATTGACCCAAATAATTTATAAAATTATGATTATCAAAAAAAATATAGTGTGCCAAATATGATTACTAAAATTATATTATACTCATAAATTACTCGGAATAAGATAAATGTGTAGGTTTTATGCATTATACAAAACCCTCTGGGCAAACATAAACCACCTTGACTCATTCCACTCATAAAGCCATTTCTTTGTATGCAAATTTTTCTTATTAGCATATAATCCAGCTTAGTTCATTTTATACAAAAATAAGTCGAAATTACCACAACAAAAACCATGTTGACAACCTGCACACGATTCCAACGCATGGGAAGAACAGCTCTAGCATACTCTTGGATATCAACACTTTTCCAGCGGGGCTGATTTGGCATGCAAAAACAGGTGCCTCCAGATGCACTTGAGATGCCTCCACCATTACATATAATTTACTGTCACCATTAGATATATATTACTGTTTATGATCGGGATCTCTGGTGTTCTTCCTCCACAACAAATATTAGGATGATTATTATGTATTAATAAAGTAGACATGTATCTACGCGTTACCATTCGTGAAGTACCCGTACTTGACTATAGAACAGTTAACGAGACTGCACACATTTGGCAATAAATCATCAATGAATGTAAAGCATACACCTCGTATTGGGTGTAAAGTATGGTTTGGGTAAACCACTTTTTCACCCATAATGCCATATGTTCGATGAACGGTAAAAATTTAAGAGGTTAAAAGAAAATGCCTTGATGCATAACAGGTAAATGTAAAGCATACCTCGACTTGATAAATCTAGCTTCGGTACTTTTAGCATCATTATACCAGGAGTTCGGATATACATAAAGCTAACAGCTTCAGATTCTCCATCTTCAAATCAAGTCATAATACACAGTCAGAGGAAACCATACAACACCAAATTTCAAATGAATTTCCCACATACGTAACACCAACACAATTACTTGGAAATTTAAAGAAACATGAAGTGAAATTAATCACTATACTGAGATACCACTCAACACAAGTTCCCAATTACTTGAAAACAATACAAAAAAGAAGAAGGTTGTCTTCCAATGATCAAACAATCAAATTAGGGTTCACATTTGAATATTAAAGAGAATACCTTAACATTTATTTACTAACTCAGACTTTTTGTTTTCAGGGTCAGAAATAAACTTCTCATCCCAATCTTTAGTTTGTCATATGAATCTATATCTATATTACAAGAATTTGTCACTAAAACATGAGAAAAGAAAGTATTCAACAAGAATCAAACGAAACTCTTACAATTATATATTCAAGTTATTGACTTTGTGAAAATGTCTTGAGTTTTAACTTCTTGACCACTGGTTCCTTAATGACCTTCAAACATGGTAAATATCCAAGCTTCTGTTTATGCTATACGCATCCATCCCGAATGCATCATATATAATTTTGAAGAATAATCATAATGCGAAAAGAGATAATATAAATTAACCAAAACATCAAGAATAGTCAGAAAAAATAGAAAATAAATTAATGATTTGGTGAGCATTAAAAAACTCTTACATTTACCATGGCTTAAACTTTAACCTTAGTAGATTCTTGGTTCGTATTCTGCTTTGCAGGGAGAAGCTCTTGATCAGTATACAAAACAAAAGGCCACTCTGCACCAACAGAACCTCTAGCGAACCCATTGCCTCCAGATGCACTTAAGATGCCGCCACCTGTCCCCCTCTTCAAAGAACAAGTAACAAACAAGAGAAAGTGTATTTAGAAAGTAACTAGAGATTTAATTTAATGTCACCATTACATATATATTAATGCTTATGCTTACTTCGGATATCTGAGTATCATTTTACAGAACCAAGAAGACATTCTCATTGATCAACCCGTATTGTAGCTTTAGACAACATATGTTTACAATTGATTCTTAAACACAAACACATACCACCAAAACAACATTTTTAAATTTATTTATTTTTGAGTAAGGGTTTCCCCAATAACTTTAAACCATCATACTTTTTTATTACCATGAATCAATTTACAGTAAGCATGTAACTCACAGGGTGCTATAAAAGGAATTACAATAACAGTTGCACAGATTTCAGATCGTTCTTTGTATATGCATAGAATACAAGTAAAAACAAATATGACAGTTTGCATGTCAAAATTTCATTGATAACAAGCCGAATGCTATGGAATACACAATTTCAGGCAACAACTCATATGAACAGTATATCTGTTAAGGCTAGAACCCGCCTTCTATCAGAGTAGAACCCTAATCGATTCACAATCACAAACGAGCAAGCCGAATAATAAACACAGAATAAAAACAACACGAGAATTATAGTGGTTTGGTTTCTAGGTGAAACCTACATCCACTTTGGAACTAGAGAGCATTATTATTAATTTTGGAGGTGATGATTTACAAGTACAATGAGAGACTATATATAGACTAAGAAAAGAACAATAAAAGTCGGCCCAACCAATTAGGGTTGGCCAGACCCTGACTTGGTCACCAAGTAAACTCCAGGCCTGTTTTTATTGGGCTTAAATACCGAAGCCTACACCTCAACAATCTCCCACTTGGAGGCTTCGAATAACATCGATCTGCACTCTTGTACTTCTTCAATGCAAGACTCAGCTCATCTCCTCTCTCTAGTTCCTGCCTTCTCTTCAATGTTCTTGAAGGACAGTTGAAGCTATGCACAGCTTCAACTTATCCAGCGTTACTGGTTTGGTGAACATATCTGCTGGATTCTTTGAACCTGGAATGCTCTCCAGATTAAATGTTCCCTTGCTTATCTGTTCTCCGATAAAGTGATACTTCATGCCAATGTGCTTCGTCTTAGCATGATAGACTGGATTCTTTGCTAACTTGATTGCGCTCTCATTATCACAATATAAGACAAATTCTGTCTGTTTGCTGCCCAGTTCTTTCATGAATGTCTTCAACCACACTAGTTCTTTACTGGCTTCAGTCAAGGCCATGTATTCTGCTTCAGTAGTAGATAGAGTCACACTCTTTTGAAGCCTAGACATCCAACTCACTGATGTTCCTCCTATAGTGAATACATACCCGGTGGTGCTCTTGAAGGTATTATTGCATCTACCCAAATCTGCATCAGAATAACCCCGGAGGGTAGTATCCCTGCCCTTGAAACATAACCCAACTTTAGGAGTACCCTTTAAATACCGCAGTATCCACTTCACTGCTTCCCAATGTTGTTTCCCCAGAGCTGGCATAAAGCGACTAACCATCCCAACTGCATGTGCTATATCAGGTCTTGTACACACCATAGCGTACATTAGACTACCCACTGCGGATGCATAAGGAACCTTAGCCATTTCTGCTTTTTCTACTTCAGTTTTAGGAGACTGATGTTTAGAAAGCTTTAGATGACTTCCTAACGGTGTGTTTCTTGGCTTTGTAGACTCACCATTCATTCTGAACTTTTCAAGAACCTTCCGAATATACTTTTCTTGAGATAAAGAAACTGACCCATCTTTATTCCTGCATATACTCATACCGAGAATCTGCTTAGCTGGCCCGAGATCCTTCATTTCAAATTCTCTAGATAATTGCTTCTTCAAATTGCGTATTTCAACCATATCAGAACCTGCAATTAACATATCATCGACATAAAGAAGCAATATAATATAGGAGCTCTTGAACTTCTTCAAATAACAGCAATGATCTGTAGAACTTCTCACGAATCCTGTCTTCTCCATGAAATTATCAAATTTCAAGTACCACTGTTTGGGAGCTTGTTTCAAACCATACAAGCTTCTCTTTAGATTACACACAAGACTGTCCTTTCCTTTGACACGAAACCCCTCTGGTTGAGACATGTAAATGTCTTCTTCAATGTCGCCATGCAGGAAGGCTGTTTTAACATCCAACTGTTCTAAGTGTAACTTCTCGGTTGCAACCATACTTAGAACCAATCTGATATTCGTCATCTTCACTACTGGAGAAAAGATTTCAGCATAGTCGACTCCTTTCTTTTCTTGCTTTGTATCGTTTAGAACCATCCGCTTCATCTTTGACTCTGAAAACCCATTTATTCTGTAAGACTCTTTTTCCTGGTGGTAACCTGGTTAACCTCCAAGTTTGATTTTTCAATAAAGATTCCATCTCGCTTTTCATAGCCTGCTCTCACTAGAACGAATCTTTCAACTTCATTGCCTCAGAATAACTTTCTGGTTCCCCATTTTCTGTCAAAAGAAGATAGTTAACTGTTGGACTAAACCTTTCTGGCTATCTTGTAACTCGTGTAGATCTCCTGACCCAATTGGATTGGTCAGATTGTGATGGGGGCTGTGGGGTCTGCTCATCATCAGAGTCTGAGCTCCCACTATCTGAAGTCTGCTCGTGATCAGACTCCGAGCTTTCACTGTTAGGAACTCCTACTGGAACTTCAGTTTCACACTCTGGAGTTTCCCTTTCATCTTCTCTAGTTGTCTCTGTGTCAACCTCAAATTCAACTGATTCTTTTTCTTTTGGTGTTGAGTTGAAATCCTTGTACAATTCTGCTTCATTGAAGGTGGCATGTTTACTTCTGATAATATGTTTTCCCTTGTTATCCCATAACCTGTAACCCATGTCATCTCCCCCATAACCAATGAACACGTACTTCTTTGCTTTTGCATCAAGTTTGTCACCATCTTTATTAATATCATATGCACTGCACCCAAAGATTTTTAGATGCTCATAACTGATTGCTTTACCTCTCCATTCTTCTTCGGGTATTTTGAAATCAAGCGGAGCTGATGGAGAACGGTTGATCAAATAAGCGGCAGTGCTTACTGCATCAGCCCATAGAGTCTTTGGTAGTCCACAATTAAGTCTCATGCTACGTGCTCTCTCATTTAAAGTACGATTCATTCTTTCTGCAACTCCGTTTTGTTGTGGAGTACCTGGAACCGTCTTGATCATCCGAATGCCATGATCAGCACAATAGTTAACGAATTCGGTGCTGACGTATTCTCCTCCATTATCCGACCTCAAGCATTTTACCTTCAAATCACAAAATAATTCAACAGCAGATTTCCATTTCTTAAAAGCTTCAAATACATCAGATTTATTTTTAAGAAAGTAAACCCATACCTTGCGTGTTGAATCATCGATGAAAGTAACATAATAGTGTGCTCCTCCCAATGAAGAAATAGGAGTAGGCCCGAACACATCCGTGTGTACTAGCTCCAACTTCTGAGCCTTTAATGTTCTGCCTGCTTTTGCAAAGGTGACCTTCTTTTCTAGAACACATGACTCGCAAAAGTCCGATTCAACTCTCTTTAGACCAGGAATTTTACCATTAGACACTAGCATTTTCATTCCTTTGTCACTCATGTGACCTAAACGTTGGTGCCACTGACTGGTTAAGCTACGATCATTGGAAACTGTATTTACTTCATTAGCTAGAACTTCTACCATATAAAGAGTGCCTCTCTTCTTACCCTTGGCTATTACTAAGTTCCCCTTTATTACTTTCCACTGACCTTCACCAAATAGCACACTATATCCTTGATCATCAAGCTGTCCAACAGAGATTAGTTTCTTCTTTAGGCCAGGAATAACTCGGACATTTTCCAAGGTCCAATTAGTACCCAAAGAGGTCTTCAGCTCTAAGCCTCCAATCCCTGTAATGTCAAGACAATGATCATGAGCCAAACGAACTTTACCAAGATTACTTGTTCATAGATTCTTCATCAAATGTGGACTTGGAGTAGCATGAAACGATGCTCCTGAATCCATAACCCACGCATCAATTGTATTCTCAATGCAGCAAACAAAGACGTTATCATAATCATCTGTTGCAACTGCAACATTAACTTCCTTTGGCTTTAATGATGTTACTGGCTTAGTGCACTGGTTTCGGAAGTGTCCAGTCTCCTGACAATTCCAACATTTAATATCATTCCTCGTTCTCGACACACTCCTCCTTCTTGACTTTGACCTGCCCCTGGTGGTGTTACTTCTGCCTTTCCTCCTACCCCTCTCTTCTGTGCTCAGCAAGTTTCCTGATAGTTCTCCTGAACTCTTTCTTCTTATATCTTCTCCAAGAATAAAATCACGAATGCTCTCAAACTTTAGCTTTGAGGACTCTGTGGATCCACTGATAGCTGTGACTGAACCTGACCAGCTTTCAGGTAACGAAGATAATAATAAAAGAGCTTTGACTTCGTCATCGAACTTGATATCAACTGACAGTAACCGAGAGATAATATTGTTGAAGTTATTAACATGATTTGTTACTGAAGCACCTTCTTTCAACCTGGTGTTTACCAACTGTCTCTGATCAAAAACACCTTGTTAGAAGCAGACGGCTTCTCATACATATTTGCTAAGGTCTTCATCAAACCATGTGTCGTGGTTTCGTTCACAATGTTAAAGGCAACACTTTATGTCAACGTGAGTCTGACTGCTGCTAGGGCTTTCCTGTCAAGTGTTTTCCACTCGTCGTCTTTCATTCCTTCTGGTTTATTCTCATTCAAGGCATCGATCAGAAGGATCTGACATAACAAATCCTCAACCTGCATCTTCCACCACCCAAAATCTTGCCCATCAAACTTGTCGATTTTGATCCTTCCTTCTTCTGCCATTGAAAAAAAAATATTATTGAATCTGAGGTCAACAACAGTAGCAGTAAATCTGTAACAGCAGAGTCTGGTGAGTCTGGTGACGGCTAGGGTTGATCTGGATCTGTAACAGCAGAGTCTGATGGCGGCTAGGGTTGATCAGCAGACTCTGATGGCGGCTAGGGTTTAGCACCTGCAATTTGATCTGCAATCTGATCTGTAACAGTAGAGTCTAGTGGCGGCTAGAGTTGATCATCAGAGTCTGGTGGCGGCTAGAGTTGATCAGCAGAGTCTGGTGGCGGCTAGGGTTTAGCACCTGCAACCTGATCTGCAATCTGATCTGTAACAACAGCAGCAGCGACTGGATCTGTAACAGCAACAGCTATGATTGACGGCTAGGGTTAGAACCTGAGCTCTAGATACCAGTTGTTAAGGCTAGAACCTGCCTTCTATCAGAGTAGAACCCTAATCGATTCACAATCACAAACGAGCAAGCCGAATAATAAACACAGAATAAAAACAACACGAGAATTATAGTGGTTCGGTTTCTAGGTGAAACCTACATCCACTTTGGAACTAGAGAGTATTATTATTAATTTTGGAGGTGATGATTTACAAGTACAATGAGAGACTATATATAGACTAAGAAAAGAACAATAAAAGTCGGCCCAACCAATTAGGGTTGGCCAGACCCTGATTTGGTCACCAAGTAAACTCCAGACCTGTTTTTATTGGGCTAAAATACCGAAGCCTACACCTCAACAATATCAACTTCAAGACCTAATTGTGAACCAGGAACTTACCAAACTACCGTATACAAAAACAGATAAACAGTAAAGCTTCTAGTGTTCTGCGGCAATATAAATGCCTTTCTTTTCCAGACATTGATAGTGTGTCGTATGTTCGAAGAACGATAAAAATATAAGAGGTTGAAGAAAACGTTGATTCAAAACAGGTAAATGTAAAGCATACCTCGAGTTGATGACTCTAGGGTTATTCTAGCTTTGGTACTTTCACATAGAATAAACATGAAGTTAAGAGCTTTCAGATTCTCCATCTTCAAATATATAGTGAATCAATTCATAATACAGTCGGACAAAGATATCTAACACTAAATTTCAAATTTCAAAGAAACATGAAGTAAAATCAATCACTATACTGAAATACCACTCAAAAAACAAGTTCCCAATTACATGAAAAAAAATACATTAAAAAGGGCTGTTTTCCAATGATCAAACAATCAGATTAGGGTTCACATCAAGAATGAGACAGTCTTAGAAAAAATGATATTCAAAAAATTTTTAATGATTTGGTGAGGATTAAAAAACTGTTACATTTACCATGGCTTAAACTTTACCTTAGCAGATTCTTGGTCCTTATTCTGCTTTGCAAAGATAAGCTCCTGATCAGTATACGAAACAAAAAACCACTTAACTTAAACTTAACAACACAAAAAGAATTTCTCAAAAACCCTAATTTCGTATGATTTAAGAATCAAAAGAAAAAAACCCTAATTTCGTATGATTTAAGAACATAAAAAAAAAAAAACCCTAATTTTTAACAATCAACAGTACCAGAAGAAATGACTCCTAACTTAGTAACAAATCAAAGAATAAAAAGAATAAACCCTAATTTCAACAAATTGAGAACAAAAAACTCAGTTTTTAACAATTTTAACAACATAAAAATACAAATCCTAATTTCAAATAAAAGCAAAAAAAAAAAAGATCAAAAGAAACTCTGAAAAATAAAAAAAATCCTGAATTCAGAATCAATTGAAGAAACCCTAAATTTTAAAATACATTAACACCACCGGGATTAGACTCTTAACTTCGTGAGAAAATTAAAGGAAAGACCGTGATAAAAACCCTAGAATTTAAACAACGCCAAAAGAAGGAGAATAAAAAACCCTAATCTCGTATATGATATGATATAACTTAATAGCAAAATCAAAAGAAAACCCTAATGAAAAAGAAAGAAGTACTGAGTTGAAAAGAAAAAAGGAAAGAAAACGTACAAGGGTGAAAACAAATGAAGAATGAAGAACCCACATGATAGAAAATAAAAGAAGAAGAACGACTCTATGATTTATAAGCAGGAAATAATAAGAACATCGAATCGAATAGAAACAGTTGAGAGCTGAGGGAGGCGGAGTGTGTACCTTCTTACCTTATTTATAGATAATCCATGGATGGGAATATGACCGTTTTAAGAGTCCGCGTAACTTGTAAGCCATATTTTATTTAACTCGTCTTTATTTATTTTTTCTATTACTCCACTATTTATACATTTATATTTGACAAAATTTCATTCCTCGTCCCTGAACTTTACATCAAATTTAACTCCTCGTCTTTTTTCTTTTTTCTTTTTTGTGCATCCCTCGTCCCTAATGTATCACAATTCTACATCCCTCGTCCTTTTTAGGGACGAGGAATGACGAGGAGTAAAAAAAAAGGACGAGGGATGTAGAATTGTGATACATTAGGGACGAGAGATGCACACAAAAAAAGAAAAAGGACGATGAGTCAAATTTGTTGTAAAGTTCATATACGAGGAATGAAATTTTGTCTTTATATTTTAACTAGTGAAATAACTCGTGAAATCACGTGAATATTTAAACGAAAAAATTTAATGATATATTTTAAGTATTAAATGAATGTAAATGCTAAAGTCGTTTATTTAATGACCCGTTTGAGTTGTTTTTTCAAATATATAGAGACATGTATTTTCGCATACATATATAACGTAATTAATTTCGTAAAAAAAATTCATATTTGAATATTAATAATATAATAATTATAATTATTATATTAAAAGTAAAAATAAATACGAGTAATAATTATAAAGTTCGCTCAAAGTTGAGTATTTATATTTTTAATAATAATACGAATTATTAGTAATAATAAATGTCTTTTAAATTTTTTTAGAAAATTAAAATTACAATTTTGGAGAGATTAGTATTTCCTTTTATAAAAGATTCGTATCATTTTTTTAATTAAATTAATATATAATTATGACATCATCATTATGAAAATTAAAGAGTGATTAGCTTAATGATGACATCATCATTTTAAAGCTTTATTAGACTATATAGAATTTAATATTTACTAGTTTAAGACCCGTGAATTCAAAGAAAAATTTTCGTAATGGAGATATAGATTTTATGGAACTATATGATCTTTATTTAGTTACTTGGTACGCAATTGAAATTTAGATATAAGAGTAAGTGAATTCAAAACATCGGGTGACATGCTTAGATTGTCTAAAAATTTAAAGTGGGTCGAGCGCGATCTTCCTAATGGATTTTAAAGCCAAATTTGCCTTCATATAGGATCATATAGATAGAAATATACAATGTCTTCTATCAGCCATCATCATAACAGTCATATAGGCCCACATAATCGATGGCGAATCTAAGTGAAAACCCGTGGAGTCACGGGACACCGCTAGTTTAAAAAGTTTTAGTAGAGAATATCCTATAAATTTTATAGGACACCACTAAATTTAAATGTATGACCCCATATAATTTTCAAATCAGTAGTTTTTTCTTTTAATCTATATAGGACACCATTGAATTACACTACTTAGACCCATATTTTTTGAATTTATAATTTTTTTTAAAAGTAAACTGTCACTAAAATAGCATTTCAATATAATTAGTAATAGAAAAAATTTCGGGACCCCATTAAGTTATAATCCTGACACTACACATAATATGTATGCTCCAACATCACATGTTGCAACATGTAGACATATATTGAAAGCACCATCTATAATATGAAAATCCTCTTAAAGCCCTTCTATAATGGGTTTTTATGTTTGGGTGTAGGACAACTCTTTTTGGCGTAAATGAATACCTCATGAACCCAAGCTAGCAACATGCACCTTTACCTGCTCACACGCAACAAAAACTTTTAAAATAAGTGCACGGTGAAAGGACCCGTTCATATACATTATAAACGATTCACAATAGTTGATTACATTGCGAGGTATTTGACCTCTATATGATACATTTTACAAACATTGCATTCGTTTTTAAAAGACAAACTTTCTTTACATCGAAAATTGACAGGCATGCATACCATTTCATAATATCCACTATCCAACTATAAATTGATTTAATAATAATCTTTGATGAACTCAATGACTCGAATGCAACGTTCTTCAAAATATGCTATGAAAGACTCCAAGTAATATTTTTAAAATGAGCAAATGCACAGCGGAAGATTTCTTTAACACCTGAGAATAAACATGCTTTAAAGTGTCAACCAAAAGGTTGGTGAGTTCATTAGTTTATCATAATCATTTATTTTCATCATTTTAATAGACCACAAGAATTTCATTTTCAGTTCTCATAAATATACGTCACATGCATAGAGACAAAAATAATCATTCATATGGTGAACACCTGGTAACCGACATTAACTAGATACATATAAGAATATCCCCTATCATTCCGGGATCCTCCTTCGGACATGATATAAATTTCGAAGTACTAAAGCATCCGGTACTTTGGATGGGGTTTGTTAGGCCCAATAGATCTATCTTTAGGATTCGCGTCAATTAGGGTGTCTATTCCCTAATTCTTAGATTACCAGACTTAATAAAAAGGGGCATATTCGATTTCGATAATTCAACCATAGAATGTAGTTTCACGTACTTGTGTCTATTTCGTAAAACATTTATAAAAGTTGCGCATGTATTCTCAGCCCAAAAATATAAAGGGTAAAAAGGCAAATGAAACTCACCATACTGTATTTCGTAGTAAAAATACATATAACGTCATTGAACAAGTGCAAGGTTGGCCTTGGATTCACGAACCTAAATTAATTATATATATTTATATGTTGGTCAATATTTGTCTAACAAATTAGGTCAAGTCATAGTGTACCACAATCCTATTGCTCGAGACTAATATGCAAAAGTCAACAAAAGTAAATTTGACTCAAAATAATTTCTAAAAATCTATACATGATTAATATATAGTTTAAATATCGTCGTTTTATATTTTTAAATATTTTAAAAAGATTTATTAGAGTAAATAATATAATTTATTTATTAATAAATAAAATTTTATATTAAATTTATATAATCAAATATACTTTTATATATATTAAGTAATAAAATTTATAGGGTTCATTTAATATCATAAAGATAATATGATAGGTATTATTAAAGTAAGTTATTACACGTAGTAAAATATGTTTGTATCACATATTTATTTTATAAAATAACATCTATAATGATAGTAAGTAAAAGTTGTATTATTTTGTAATAATAATTATTATTATAAAAATATCAATATTTATAATTACTAAGATGACATTATGATAAAACGATAATTCTAATTATGATAACTTTAATATTTACGATAATTTTTAATATTATCTTTAAAATAATAATTCTATTTAAAATAATAATAATAATGATATTTTATAGTAACAATGACATTTCTATTAAAATGATAATTTTTGTTAAAATGATAGTTTTAATACTAACGATACTTTTAATAATAATAGTAATGATAAAAATAATAAGAACGATAATTTTATCTAAATTAATATCTTATAATATTTTAATTTCATCATGATACTCTTACTCATTATTTCCTAATCGTTTCGTTTAATAGCTTTTAATCGTCTTTTATATCGTGTTCATAATAATGATAATAATAATAATCAAAATATTTAGGTGTTACAATTATTTGTTTTAATTACACTAATATTAATAATGATAGTTACTATAATATTATTAACGATAATACTAATAATTATCTTAATGATAATATAGTAATAATAATAATAACAATAACAATAACCATTTTTAAATAATGATATATATATATATATATTAATAATGATAATAATAATAATAATACTAATAATAATAATAATAATAATACTAATTATAACTTTAACGATAATAACGATAGTAATAAAAAAAACAATTTTTAATGATAAATCCCTTTTATTGATAAAGATAATAATAAGATAAAACTAGAACGACGATAAAAACGACGATAATAATAATCATTTTTAATAAAAATATCGAAAATTCAATTGATTATAACTTCTAATCCGTTCATCGAAACCATTCGATATCTAAAGGAAAAGTTCTTAATTTTTCGCTAGCTTTCCAAGGACATGCATATCTTATACCTTATCTCAACCGCAAGTGTAACTAATTCAAGATTCAACCTAACCTGTCTAAGGGCAATATCAAAAGTACAAGCATGCATAATCCTAAATACTCGAGCACTAGTCAGGGATACACTATTAGTATGTAAAAGTTAAATTATGAGTACTCACGTATCAATACTGAGATTCAATATTGCAGGAAAGGTACGTAGACGCAACGGAAATGATAAACACTATATTGACCTCACGAGCATACCCATGAACCATACTCAATCACCTCCATAGCTATAACCCATAATTTCCTTAATCCTATCCTACTCGAAAAACAATTTCGAAATCACTCGGACAGCACTCCGTCGTAATATTTTATGTATACTAATAATATCTTGAAATAATACGGAGTAAATATATATATGTAAATCGATTGAGAGTGTTTAGAGAAAAATATTTTCAAGTTTCTATGAAATAATGAAACCTATTGAATTCTATTTATAATAGATTTTTGAATTATTAAAGTGAATTATTAAAGTATGAATTATTAAAGTGAATTATTAAAGTATGAATTATTAAAGTGAATTATTAAAGTATGAATTATTAAAGTGAATTATTAAAGTATAAATTATTAAAGTATGAATTATTAAAGTGAATTATTAAAGTTAAAGTAAAGTAAAAATAAAGTAAAGGTAAAGTTTAAGTATAGTAAAAGTATAAAACTATGTACGTATTATGCGCGTATAAATATATATAATATTAATTTAAATCGTTATATATATTTAATAAAATAAAATATAAATATCGTTATCTTTATCATACTAGTTAAGTAATGAGTTGTCAAAAGTGGTTCTAGATATTTATAAAAGTTATATACGTTTTAATAATAAAGTTCTTTTTAAACTGAAAACGTTTTTGTACGTTTGAAACTAAATAGATCAATCGAGTCTTTATGAGATTCAATCTTCCACTATCCTTTGTCTAATTCTCAATGATTGACAATTTGTTCTTATTTATAAATTACTTTACCATTTTCCGAATATTGTTAAAATGGAAAGATTTCTCAAATCAACGTGGGCCTTTCAACAGAGACTTGTAATCATAATTTAATATATTTGATAATACAATCAGTTGATTTTATCTTCTAATTCCATTGATAAACATTTTGAAACAGATACAATCATATAAAGTATTTAATCTAATATTTCGTTTACGTTTCAAGTTATAATATATATACACATATACATATATAATCATATTCGTTTAATGGTTCGTGAATCGTTGGAACTTGGTCGAGGTTGAATGAATGTATGAACATAGTTTAAAATTCTTGAAATTTAACTTAACAAATATTGCTTATTGTGTCGGAAACATATAAAGATTAAAGTTTAAATTTGGTTGGAAATTTCCGGGTTGTCACAGTACCTACCCGTTAAAGAAATTTCGTCCCGAAATTTAAGTGGAAAGGTCATGAATGATAATAAGTATGTTTTCATGATACATACGAGCTGAAAATTAGAGTTTTATCATCAGCGAATAATTTGGATAAACAATCCATTTATATGAAGAGTACGAATGAAGCTAACATAGAAGAGTGAAATGAGTAAGTGTAGATTCATCTTATCATTTGACGTAGATATGATTGATTCCCAGATTTCAAGGGATTTGAAGAAAATCTTCTTAATAAGATTTGACTCTCCGGTAATCAAGGAAATTAGGATCCGCTTTAAATGCGATCGTCCATTTTAATTATTCTGTCGGAGATTTTCTTATAAATTCACCTCCTTCGTTTCCTTACAACTCACACCTTCTGTTGATGCATTTTATGCAAGTCCCTAGACATCTACCCACATCCATTGCAGGTACAACAGTTTACAGGCCACCATGATTGCTCATTATTATCCTGTGTTTGTATGTGGTTACAGGAACTGCAGGAACGAGATTTAGATGTTTGACTATGTTAGACTTAGTCAGACGTACGAGTGAAGCCTCACTAGTACGGCTGACAGGCTCATACGCACGGTTGATGCTGAGCTAAGTCACAATTACAACCTAAATGAGAAGACACGAGTGAGTGATCACCCGTACGGCTGATGAAGCCAACTCGTACGTGTGATGAATGAATCGTATGGGTGAATCAACAACAGGGGTATATAAAGTCTTATGTTCTTCATTTTAGGTTAAGCCTCTTATTTGTTACACACACTCAGATCTAGTGAGCTCCTCCGATTCTCTCTCAGTCCAAATCACCCATGTGGTGAATAATAGCTCTACGTGTTGATCTAATCACACTTGATTTAGTTGTGGTTTGACTAAATTAATCAAAAAAAAACTTAACCTATTCACTAGAGGGTTTGATTCACTTATTCTGCCATTGTGTGAGTTAAATCTGTTGATTTCTAAGTTCCTAGTCATGTTTCATCACCTTCTATTCTTTCCCCCTCAACTCATATTTTAAAGTATTCATCAATACGCTCCATCCAGCTCTGATTCTCGATATACTTCTAACTTTCATATCGGTCATTCTTCTTTTTCATCTACCGCCGGAAGAATCTATTTACTTCTACTATACTCTTGGGTTTATAGTGTTTCTAGTTCTCCCGTGTCTTTATATTGCTATATGCATCGATATATGGTTTATAATTTCTGGTTTGTCGTTGAGCTTTATATGTTCCCTTATATTTCAAAGTCTCTGCTTCTGTCTTCTATAATCATTATCATTCACAGTTAATGCTCTCTTTTATTTGCTGCAATTTATACCCCAATTTCTATTTCGGAGTTTTGTCCTTTCGTTTCTTCTTCTTGCGATTAAGCACCGCTTGTAATGGTCCAGAATTCACAGATATGAATTTCGGAATGAACATTGTTGATGTTCTAGGAAGGAAATTGTGATGGCACGATCTTGACTTGTCAAATTACTAGAATACCTTGAAAAAGGCCGAATCATCAAGAAATATTTTCTTGATATTTTAGAGGTTAAATAGAATACAAGAGTTGTATAACATGGCACATGATAATGTTATGATCTGTGAATCATCACGTTCCATTTAGAAACTCAGCATGACTTACTGTAATATAATCACATTGATCAAGTGTCATTATATTATACTAATTCATGCTTCAGTTCTCAACACTACTTCAAAATATTCCTATTTTAAACTTGAATCTTTTAGAATTTAGAAACTAAAATAGTTTCTTTTATGATGTAATACAGATAGCGCGAAGAGGTAAATGATTTCAAATAAGAAAAATTAAGAAAATATCTTCAGAAATATGGAGGATATTTATAATGAAAGATATGATGATATTTTAGAATTTCTAATATCAGAGGATGATGAAGAATATTGTCCGCAGGGGTTTAGAGTCAGGAGCAAGGTATTCATTAATGACTTCAGCAGGTACTGAATCATTTGGATCCTTTAAAGTCAGGTTCAGTCTTTGTAATTTGTCCACAGCCTCCTTCCTACTTTGCTCAATCCGTTTTCCAGTTCCAAAACTTCTCTTTTTCTGCGCTTTGCCAGCACACTTCATCATTATCATCCAGCTTTTACCATTTAAAGTCGTTTATAGTTTTTACTGCTTCATCAGCATTTTTTCCATTTTCGGAGAACCAATTCGTAGTTCGGAGTGTTTTTCAGAAACTTCACATTCAAATTAAGTCCAGAAGATAGACGTTATATATACACATATAACTGTTGGCGCAGACATGCTGCAAGAT
This sequence comes from Rutidosis leptorrhynchoides, assembly GCF_046630445.1. Taxonomy (NCBI): domain Eukaryota; kingdom Viridiplantae; phylum Streptophyta; class Magnoliopsida; order Asterales; family Asteraceae; genus Rutidosis; species Rutidosis leptorrhynchoides. The sequence continues at coordinate 640,403,012 of NC_092336.1, forward strand.
TTCAAAATACTGATTGCTAATTCCCAATGATTCGTATGGCAATTCTCATTACAAGATGCGAATGAGTAAATGATGGGGTTTCAATGAATAATTATGATGACTTTTTGGAGAGGCTAAAGTCAAAGGGTAATGAAGTTGTTGGTACATCTGCTAATAATATGGTAGAATGTAAAAGGTTCCCTGGTAACGATGGTGTATATCTCAAGGTTATAATAAGGTTAGTCTGACTGAAAAGTCGAAGTTGACTTGCTGGAGCTGTGACAAAACTGGCTACTTTGAATAGGAGTCGCAAAGTTATTTTTGCTAATAAATGCCAAAGAATCTGACGCGGATACGTTGTTTAAACTTTTACTTTGGTTTCAAGAGTTTTTCGGGTACATAACTGTGGGTAACATGTGGTTGGATCATCATCTCGATTGCTCATCATTCGAAGTTTCTTCAGAAATTTTCGAAGGGTTTGAACACAGATTGTAATCGTTAACATACATTTGATGTTCTAACACAGTTTTGAAGTCAAAATATAGCTTGTGAAAGATGTAAGGATCTAAGAGTGATGATTTTGGTCATATCTCAAGTTAAATTTTGAGATTTCAAAATCAGAATATGTAATTAAATTTTGAATGAGTATGGTTGTTTTGATTTCTATAAAAGAATGTATATTGTTGTGAAAGTAGGGAGTATAATGGATGATTTGCTGAATCAGATTCGAAGAATGTAACATATTAATTATGAATTTATATATCTCTCGGGTATTACCTACCCGTTAAAAAAAAATTTCACAATTAATATTTTGTACAAAAGAATTTTATTACAGTCTTTATGAAAATATATATATGTATATTTTCTTCAGATGTAATATAGATTTAATGAGTTAATGTTAAATTAAACTCATTTAATTTACGGTTGAAACTAGAATTGAATAATCCCTAAAGGCTTTAAAAAGTACATAACTTTTACGCAGTATTTCTTTAATGACATTAAAATTATGAATCAATACTTCGTTATTTGTTGATGTATGGTGTTCGGTTCGTGGAATTCTTGTGAATTTCGCAAAGTACGAATGATGTTATCTGAAAAGTTTCGGGTACATTGATGATGAAAGTGTAAAATCAAATATATACTTGATTTATTATGAATTGGAATTTGTTGAATTGCGACAGAGATTGTAGTTAACGCTGGTTAAGTTGCGGCCGAAGGACGTACATTATTGCATATTTGTAATATGAATTAACCGAGTAGTTAAGATTCACACACAATAGCTTAGCACTGAAAGATTTATTTCAATATATATATATATATATATATATATATATATATATATATATATATATATATATATATATATATATATAATATACATATATATATATATATATATATATATATAATATACATATAATTTCTTCAGAGGAAATGAGTTAATTCTTCATAACTCGTTGATACAATATAAACGTTATTGATTCGTAATGATGTCCACAGTGATTCTTGAACTGACGGAGTTTGTGATGTTATCGGTGTTGTTGATTCGGATGTTGACTGTACTGACGATGCTGGTAACGCTGATGGTACTATTGATGTTGTTGGTAAAGCAAGTTTAGCTTGTTAATCACACACCATTTTTGTCAGGGTTTCTACTCTTCCTTCCGTCATTTTGGTTCGCTTAACTGATTTATGGTTAGAGCTAGATTAGATAATCTCTAAGACTTTAGAGATTACATAATCACCGCGGAATGTTTCTCCAATGAAGTTATGAATTAATACTTCGTCAGTTATTGTTGTTGGTACTCCTTGGTATCTATGGTGCGTATGACGTTGATGCTCGTGGGACAGATTGTGAAGTTGAGGTTTACGACGCGGTTGTAGTTGGAGGTGGTAATGGTACTGCTGGTGTTGATGATGGTGGTACTGGTTATGCTGCTGATGCTGCTGCTGGTGTTTGTAATCTCTGCACCATATTCTCCAAAGCCACTACCCGAGCGCGAAGCTCGTTGACTTCTTCTATTACACCGGGGTGATTGTCGGTTCGGACGAGCGGATAAATAAAATCTAAAATTTGATGTAATATATAATCGTGACGAGATACTCTGGAAATGAGCGAGAAAATGGTGTTTCGGACAGGTTCGCCGGTAAGTGCTTCAGGTTCTTCATCAAGAGGGCAATGTGGTGGATGGAAGGGATCACCTTCTTCTTGTCTCCAATGATTGAGGAGGCTACGAACCTATCCCCAATTCATCCAGAATAGGTGATGACTGATTGGTTGATCTATTCCGGTCACACTGCTTTCGGAGCTTGAATGAGATTCCATTTCGGAATCTGAGTGACTTGAACTGATGACGAATTCCATTTCGTACGATTGGATAAAGGATTTTTTTTTTTTCGATATGAAATGATTTTGGCTAACGGATGGTATTCTAATTACATAGAATATATATATATATATATATATATATATATATATATATATATATATATATATATATATATATATATATATATATATATATATATATAGATCAAAAGATTTCGTAGATTACGGAGGACTTTGCGGGATATGTCAGGCAAAGTTTAAAGTAACAGATACGATAAGATATGATTTAGCAGATATGCTAAGATATGAATTTTTGTCTATACACTATTCATGCAATCAATACAGCAAGACGTGTCTTAGACTAAAAATGATAAGCAGGTAATTTTCTGAGGATGATAAGTAGTTAATTTTCGACACAAAATGATAAGCAAAACTTTTGACATGCAGATACGGTCGAAGTCCAGACTCACTAATGCATCCTATCGACTTATCAGTTAGACACACTAATGCAGACCTGGTTCGCTAAGACCACCGCTCTGATACCAACTGAAAGGACCCGTTCATATACATTATAAACGATTCACAATAGTTGATTACATTGCGAGGTATTTGACCTCTATATGATACATTTTACAAACATTGCATTCGTTTTTAAAAGACAAACTTTCTTTACATCGAAAATTGACAGGCATGCATACCATTTCATAATATCCACTATCCAACTATAAATTGATTTAATAATAATCTTTGATGAACTCAATGACTCGAATGCAACGTTCTTCAAAATATGCTATGAAAGACTCCAAGTAATATTTTTAAAATGAGCAAATGCACAGCGGAAGATTTCTTTAACACCTGAGAATAAACATGCTTTAAAGTGTCAACCAAAAGGTTGGTGAGTTCATTAGTTTATCATAATCATTTATTTTCATCATTTTAATAGACCACAAGAATTTCATTTTCAGTTCTCATAAATATACGTCCCATGCATAGAGACAAAAATAATCATTCATATGGTGAACACCTGGTAACCGACATTAACTAGATACATATAAGAATATCCCCTATCATTCCGGGATCCTCCTTCGGACATGATATAAATTTCGAAGTACTAAAGCATCCGGTACTTTCGATGGGGATTGTTAGGCCCAATAGATCTATCTTTAGGATTCGCGTCAATTAGGGTGTCTATTCCCTAATTCTTAGATTACCAGACTTAATAAAAAGGGGCATATTCGATTTCGATAATTCAACCATAGAATGTAGTTTCACGTACTTGTGTCTATTTCGTAAAACATTTATAAAAGTTGCGCATGTATTCTCAGTCCAAAAATATAAAGGGTAAAAAGGCAAATGAAACTCACCATACTGTATTTCGTAGTAAAAATACATATAACGTCATTGAACAAGTGCAAGGTTGGCCTTGGATTCACGAACCTAAATTAATTATATATATTTATATGTTGGTCAATATTTGTCTAACAAATTAGGTCAAGTCATAGTGTACCACAATCCTATTGCTCGAGACTAATATGCAAAAGTCAACAAAAGTAAATTTGACTCAAAATAATTTCTAAAAATCTATACATGATTAATATATAGTTTAAATATCGTCGTTTTATATTTTTAAATATTTTAAAAAGATTTATTAGAGTAAATAATATAATTTATTTATTAATAAATAAAATTTTATATTAAATTTATATAATCAAATATACTTATATATATATTAAGTAATAAAATTTATAGGGTTCATTTAATATCATAAAGATAATATGATAGGTATTATTAAAGTAAGTTATTACACGTAGTAAAATATGTTTGTATCACATATTTATTTTATAAAATAACATCTATAATGATAGTAAGTAAAAGTTGTATTATTTTGTAATAATAATTATTATTATAAAAATATCAATATTTATAATTACTAAGATGACATTATGATAAAACGATAATTCTAATTATGATAACTTTAATATTTACGATAATTTTTAATATTATCTTTAAAATAATAATTCTATTTAAAATAATAATAATAATGATATTTTATAGTAACAATGACATTTCTATTAAAATGATAATTTTTGTTAAAATGATAGTTTTAATACTAACGATACTTTTAATAATAATAGTAATGATAAAAATAATAAGAACGATAATTTTATCTAAATTAATATCTTATAATATTTTAATTTCATCATGATACTCTTACTCATTATTTCCTAATCGTTTCGTTTAATAGCTTTTAATCGTCTTTTATATCGTGTTCATAATAATGATAATAATAATAATCAAAATATTTAGGTGTTACAATTATTTGTTTTAATTACACTAATATTAATAATGATAGTTACTATAATATTATTAACGATAATACTAATAATTATCTTAATGATAATATAGTAATAATAATAATAACAATAACAATAACCATTTTTAAATAATGATATATATATATATATATTAATAATGATAATAATAATAATAATACTAATAATAATAATAATAATAATAATAATAATAATAATAATAATAATAATAATAATAATACTAATTATAACTTTAACGATAATAACGATAGTAATAAAAAAACAATTTTTAATGATAAATCCCTTTTATTGATAAAGATACTAATAAGATAAAACTAGAACGACGATAAAAACGACGATAATAATAATCATTTTTAATAAAAATATCGAAAATTCAATTGATTATAACTTCTAATCCGTTCATCGAAACCATTCGATATCTAAAGGAAAAGTTCTTAATTTTTCGCTAGCTTTCCAAGGACATGCATATCTTATACCTTATCTCAACCGCAAGTGTAACTAATTCAAGATTCAACCTAACCTGTCTAAGGGCAATATCAAAAGTACAAGCATGCATAATCCTAAATACTCGAGCACTAGTCAGGGATACACTATTAGTATGTAAAAGTTAAATTATGAGTACTCACGTATCAATATTGAGATTCAATATTGCAGGAAAGGTACGTAGACGCAACGGAAATGATAAACACTATATTGACCTCACGAGCATACCTATGAACCATACTCAATCACCTCCATAGCTATAACCCATAATTTCCTTAATCCTATCCTACTCGAAAAACAATTTCGAAATCACTCGGACAGCACTCCGTCGTAATATTTTATGTATACTAATAATATCTTGAAATAATACGGAGTAAATATATATATGTAAATCGATTGAGAGTGTTTAGAGAAAAATATTTTCAAGTTTCTATGAAATAATGAAACCTATTGAATTCTATTTATAATAGATTTTTGAATTATTAAAGTGAATTATTAAAGTATGAATTATTAAAGTGAATTATTAAAGTATGAATTATTAAAGTGAATTATTAAAGTATGAATTATTAAAGTGAATTATTAAAGTATAAATTATTAAAGTATGAATTATTAAAGTGAATTATTAAAGTTAAAGTAAAGTAAAAATAAAGTAAAGGTAAAGTTTAAGTATAGTAAAAGTATAAAACTATGTACGTATTATGCGCGTATAAATATATATAATATTAATTTAAATCGTTATATATATTTAATAAAATAAAATATAAATATCGTTATCTTTATCATACTAGTTAAGTAATGAGTTGTCAAAAGTGGTTCTAGATATTTATAAAAGTTATATACGTTTTAATAATAAAGTTCTTTTTAAACTGAAAACGTTTTTGTACGTTTGAAACTAAATAGATCAATCGAGTCTTTATGAGATTCAATCTTCCACTATCCTTTGTCTAGTTCTCAATGATTGACAATTTGTTCTTATTTATAAATTACTTTACCATTTTCCGAATATTGTTAAAATGGAAAGATTTCTCAAATCAACGTGGGCCTTTCAACAGAGACTTGTAATCATAATTTAATATATTTGATAATACAATCAGTTGATTTTATCTTCTAATTCCATTGATAAACATTTTGAAACAGATACAATCATATAAAGTATTTAATCTAATATTTCGTTTACGTTTCAAGTTATAATATATATACACATATACATATATAATCATATTCGTTTAATGGTTCGTGAATCGTTGGAACTTGGTCGAGGTTGAATGAATGTATGAACATAGTTTTAAATTCTTGAAATTTAACTTAACAAATATTGCTTATTGTGTCGGAAACATATAAAGATTAAAGTTTAAATTTGGTTGGAAATTTCCGGGTTGTCACACACGGGACTTTATAAGAAATATACGTTGAGTCGGCAAGAAAATTTCCATATATAAATAATGAGTTTGACGAATGACTCTATGAAAAAAATCCCAAATTGTATTTTCAAAAGTGCAAATCAGGTGTCATTCATCTTGATCATAATTAGTTGTCTTAATACTTCTATGTTCATAAATCCAAATAAGATACTAAACAATGATATATACTAAGTCAACATTAGATGTATAATTGCAGCAGAACAAGACAACTAAAAGATTCAATCAATAAATTCAATACACCCGTCGCAAGTTATGAATCTCCCTTGGCTTAAATTGCTTATGTGATAGAACTCATATCCTTTTAAGAATGATTTCAAATACACATATTAGTAGGAAGATATGACTAAACCATACATCTAGATTTAGTCTTTTACAATTCTTTATGAAATGTAATAATTGTATAAAAATATGGTATCATATTCTCACGTTGTTTTGGTTGTAAAATTTCGTTTTGTGTTTGTTCATAATTAATTTGGAATAGAGGGCATCATATGAGCTCAAATTATAATAAAATTAAATTAAATTAAAAAAAACAATATTTATATTTTTGTAATTGACTACTTTGTATGTATCATGAAAAAGCAACACAAACTTTTTATGAATAGAGGCAACACAAACAGTGTATATATGTAACTAAAGTGACAAATATCCACAACCAATTCAAACTAACTTGACCCTAAAATCATAGTAAGACCATTTGTAACGGGCTTAAGTAACGCCTATGTTACTTGCCCATGTGGACCAAGAAACACCAAAGTATGCAGTAATGGGGCGGCTCTTTGTGGTGTCTCTTTGGCGTTTGGGTAAAAGTAACATGACAAGAAACACCATGTTACTTGTTTTTTTATTTTTTTATTGATTTAAAAATATTATTTATATTCCCATTTAATACTTAACCAATTAGATTTTAACACATCATCACAATACTTCAAACTAACACCAAAAAGTAATACCACCAATACTCCACTCAACAAAGTAACACGTCCTACTCATTCAAAAAATGCAAAAAGGCAATTGACATGAAAAGTGACACCGCTAACCATTACAAATGGTCTAAAAGGAATATAGTTACAGAAGAGATTAAGTTTCATTTTGCAAAATCACATCAAGATACGTACTGGATAAGAGTTAGAGGTTGTGAAAGAACGGGAGTTTAATTTGATTGTAGGCGTGGAAAAGTATCATTTTAATGACGCTAGAAACATGATATATAGGGTTCACCACACCCATCACGATCTTTACTATTTCCCTGTATGCTTTGACTGATCTATCTATTTATGGTTTCTATTAAAATCTTACAATAATGATGTCATTATTAAGCTAATTTCTTTGTTAAGAAAAAATAAAAAATAAAAAGAAAAAAATCTAAACCCTTAAGATGATGTCATTAATCTAATTTTACTTCTAATTAAAAAACATCAAAAAAAACAAATAAGTATGTTAAGAATTAAATATGGCATTATCAATAGTTTATATTAAAATCCTATAATGATAATGTTATTATTAGGCTAATTCCTTTGTTAAGAAAAAATCAAAAATAAAAAGAAAAAAAATCTAGGTCATTTAGATGATATCATTAATTTTACGTATTTTATAATTAAAAAAGAAATTGTACTTATAGTAACTAACTTAAATAAATTATTACTCCGTAATTTTGAGTAGTCAGTATATTAGTTATAATTACGAAATAATTATTGTAAATAATGTGATGATTTGATCATATGAGAAACGTGTGACTATTTGTTCACATACACAACTACTGAATGGTTCACAAATTAGAAAGAAACTCAGTTTTATCTTATAATTTTAGCTCTATTTAAATCAGTTGTAATCCTCACTCAATTTAAATTTCAATTTGATTAATAGATTATGACGTGTAATCCGTAATTTCAGCTCTTAGCATTCATATCACAATTGTAAAGACCCGTCCTAATCCATAAGAACGAATACAATAACATATGATTACATCGCGAGGTACTTGACCTCTAAATGATACATTTTACAAACATTGCATTCGTTTTTAAAATACAAACTTTCATTACATCGAAAGTTGACGACATGCAAACCATTTCATAATATATCCAACTATAATTGACCTAGTAATAATATTGATGACCTCAACGACTCGAATGCAACGTCTTTTGAAATATGTCATGAATGACTTCAGGTAATATCTCTAGAATGATCAAATGCATAACGGAAGATTTCTTTTATACCTGAGAATAAACATGTTTTAAAGTGTCAACCAAAAGGTTGGTGAGTTCATAAGTTTATCGTAAACAATAAAATTCATCATTTTAATAGACCACAAGATTTAAATACAGTATACCTATCTCGTGTACGAAACCATTTTCATAAATCTTAGTAACCGTACACATATCTCGTGTACAAAAATATCATACACATAACTTGTGTATAAAATCATTCTCTCGATACATAACATTCACTTTTCATTCATTGTTTGGCTTGGTAACCGACCTTAACATATAATGCGCATAAATAATATCCCCAAAACAGAACATCTCGTCTGTATAAATATATAAACTTCGAAGTACTAAACACCACGCCCACTAGCTCTTCCGTCTAGTGAACATTCTGGGTGGGGTTGTTAAACCCGGTAGCTACCTTTAGGATTCGCGTGAATTAGGGCCATACCCGTTTCTAATTCTTAGGTTACCAAACAATAATAATCAGAGGAAATATTCACATCAATTGGTGGCAATTATCATGTCCACATAATTCAATAATAATCCACAGAACTTCTGTCTGCGTAATAATTCATTCGAGGAATGTTTTGCTTGTGTCTATCTCGTCAAACATTTATAAAAGCATTTCATGTATTCGCAGTTCAAAATATATTTCAAAAGCATTTAATAAAGCAGTTGTAAAAATAGCGCATGTATTCTCAGTCCAAAAAATGTAAAGAGTAAAAGGGAATCAAATGAACTCACGATACGATATTTTGTAGTAAAAATATGCATACGACTGAACGGATCAATGCAGGGTTGGCATCGGATTCACGAACCTCAAAGAAGTAGTCCTTAAAAAATGCTCAAGTCCGGGTTTAAACCCGCGACATCCCGCTAACCCAATAATATGTGACGATCGCTCCAAATCCATATGGACGAACACGTCATTCATCGATTTCATTGCGAGGTATTTGACCTCTATATGATACGTTTTGTAAATATTGCATTCTTTCGAAAAGGCACACTATAAATGAATATTTAAATCAAAGGTTTTCGACATCGGATGATTTCTACATATAGACAATCACCGTAATATAATAGTTTATAATAGTACTTCCGTTGACAATGCAGTCAAAATAAGATACATGGTGATGATTTGGTGAATGCAACGTTTCCTTCAAAAATATGCCATGTAAGACTCCATGCACATAGCTTGTCTAACATATAAGAAAACAGCGGAAGACTTCTAGGGAACCTGAGAATAAACATGCTAACAAGTGTCAACACAAACGTTGGTGAGTTCATAGTTTTAATGTTGCGCATAATCTGTATATAAAGGTGAATCACAAGTTTTTAGTTGTTTCACCCAGAAGCGTTTATCAAAATATTCTACAAGATTGAGCATCCTGGTAACTAAGCTTTTACGTTATAATAAGTACCCCTGTTTTAACATACATGCAACCAACATGTACAATACACGCAAACCAACGTGTACTAAACTCAAATAGTATACATCTATTTTATAGTTCAGGCTAGGGTTTCTATACCTGGAACAGACGGGGATGTCAAGCCCTATGGATCCATATACAACTACTCGCGCCCACCAGTTCTTATAACTGGCAGTTACTAGTTACCAAAGCTAAGGGATTTTAGGTTTAAACTCAGTGTAGAATTTAGTATGTACTTGTATCCATTGCGTTTAAAATAAAGTGCATGTATTCTCAGCTCAAAAATATATATTGCAAAAGCAATTAAAAAGGGAGCAAATGAAACTCACTTTAGAAGCATATAAAGTTATTCATCGAAATGTGACCGAAACTCGGAATGCAAAATAACCGTAGATCTCAACCTAGAGAACATATGTTGGTCAATACATGTCTAACAAGCTAGGTCTGGTCATAGTGTATCACAATCCTAATGCTCGAGATCGAAATACAAAAGTTATCAAAAGTCATTTCAAAAAGTCAATTTTGACAATTGTTCAACAAAACGAGACATGCCTTATATAAGGATTCATTTACTCGGCTAGTAGTATTCAAAATCCAATTTATCAATTTCATAAACAAGTTGTTTAAATCATAACTGCAGATTCAAAAGCAATTTCAATTAACGTCAATGATAATTCAGTTGATCATATCCTTTAATTCGTTCATCGAAATCATACGATATCTAAATAAAAAGTTATTGATTTTTCGCCAGCTTTCCAAAAACATGCATATCATATACCTTATATCAGTAATATATGTATTAAATTCATGATTCATTAACGACTAAATTTAGCATATAAACATGCATAAACATATATACTCGAGCACTAGTCAGGGATGCACTATTAATATATAACAGATAAGATATGAATGCTCACGTATCAATATTGTGATTCAATATTGCAGAAAAGTACGTAGACGCAACGGAGATGATAAACACTAGGTTTGACTTGCAAACAATCCCCATGAACATTACCCATAACCTTCATAGCTATAACTCATAATTTCCTTAGCTCTATCCCGTTCGAAAACCCGTTTTGAAATAATTCACTCATGACCTCGTCGTAATATTTTATGTATAATACTAATAAAAATAATATTAATACTACTGATAATAATAATAAGATTAATAATAATAATATTAATCTTAATAATAATAATAATAATAATAATAATAATAATAATAATTTTAATAATATTAATATAAATATATATATGGAGAGCAGAGAGATAGATTGATGAAATATGAAAAGAATTCGGTCACCAGGCTTCGCGTTTTATAGTACCTGACATGTTCCAACCCTCCATGCGATCGCATGGTTTTTGGGCATCAAGGCCATGCGATCGCATGGCCCTCTGATCCAGCTCACATTTGTTTTGTAATCTAGCTCGTCGACATAATTAAATATTAATATATAATATATTTAATTTATATAATTAATTATATATTATATTATATTCACGTGCATAGTTGACTTGTAATTTTTAGTCCGTTGACTCGTACGTTGTCACTCGACTTATGTTCCGGTTCTGGTTTCTCGAATGCATTTTCGTACGCTTAGAAAACTAGTACTTTTCATTACGCGACGTGTACCTTTATCAAAAATTAAACTTAATCATTGATAAACTATGTCACTCGAAGTGTAGCTTTAATCAATTAAGTATTTTGGTTATTTGCTTCTGTAAATCATCGCCTCGTAGTATATACATATACATATATACATTTTCATTTTGAACTAGTGCGTTACTGTAGCAAAGTTTTTTTTAATGTAGCAAATAGTGATTTTCGAAAACACTGTAGCTTTTCGGGTACTGTAGTAATTCGAAAATACTGTAGCAAATTAGTGTTTTACTGGTTCATCTTAAACATTTTAGTTAACTTATCTAAATATCAATCGAATCAATAATCGAATGTCACTATCGTTTACTAAATAACTTGAAATCATATATATATATATATATATATATATATATATATATATATATATATATATATATATATATATATATATATATATATATATATATATATATATATGCACATTAAGTTATATATATATTGTTCGTGAATCTTCGAGAATAGTCAAAGAATAATTGATTACATGAATATAGTTCCAAAACTTGAGACTCAACATTACAGACTTTGCTTATCGTGTCGAAAACATTAAATCATTTAAAGATAAAGTTTAAATTTGGTCAAAAATTTTCGGGTCGTCACAGTACCTACCCGTTAAAGAAATTTCGTCCCGAAATTTGAGTGAGGTCGTCATGGCTAACAATAAAAATGTTTTCATGACGAATATGAGTTGATAATTAGAGTTTTATCACCATTGAATAATATGGATAAAACAATCCAATTACTCGAAGCGTATGAAAGAAATTATCGTAAAAGAGTGAAATGAAGGAATAGAGATTCGTCTTAATTTTTGACCTAGTAACGATTGATTTCCGGAATTTAAGGAATAGAAAATCTTCATATTCTAAATAAGATTTGATTCTTCGGGAATTAAGGAGATTAAGATCTTCTTTAATTAAATGTGTAATCTGCCTCGATTGCTATGTCTGATATTTCACTATAAATTGACATCTTCCGTTTCATTTATTTTCACCACTCCTATAAGCTTCTTCCTTATTTCATACTTCATAATAGATTGTGAAAATGCTTAATCCAGTTCTGATTCTTGATATTTTCTTGGCTATCGTATCCTTCATTCTTCTTTTTCATCTGCCACCAGAGGAGATTATTTTCTTCTACTATTACCTTGGATATATAGTGTTTTTCATTCTCCCGTGTCTTTATATTGCTATACGCATTGATATACACGGTTTGTAATTTCGGGGTTTTTATCGGGCTTTTTATTCTCCATTATATTTCGGAGCTTCATGCTTTTGTTTTATCTTCCCGACTTTAAATCAAGCGAATAATGGTCCAGAATTCGTAGGTATGAATTTCAGAATGAACATAATTAATGTTCTAAGAAAGAAACGGTAATAGCACAATTTGACTTGTTAAATTACCAGAATTTAAGGGAAAAGATAGCACTATCAAGAAATTATGTTCTTGATATGTTTATATATTAGATAGAATGTAAGAGTCGTGTAACATGGCACATGATGACGTTATAATCTGTGAATCATCACGTTCCATTAGAAACTCAGCATGACTTACTGTAATATAATCACGTTGATCAAGTGTCATTATATTATACTAATTCATGCTTCAGTTGCCAACACTGCTTCAAAAATATTCATAATTTAAACTCGAAGGTTTACAGAATATAGAAACTATACAGTTTCCTTTATGATGTAATACAGATAACGCGAGGAGATAAATGATTTCAGATAAGAATAGTTATGAAAATAACTTCAGAAATATCGAGGATATTTATAATGAAAGATATGATGATATCTTAGAATTTCTAATATCGAAAGATGATGAAGAAGATTTTTTTCTGTAAAAGTTTAGAGTCAGGAGCAAGGTATTCGTTAATGACTTCAGCAGACACTGAATTATTTGGATTCTTTGAAGGCAGGTTTAGTCTTTGTGATTTCTCCACAGCCTCCTTCATGGTTTGCTCAATCCATTTTTCAGTTTCAAATTTTATGAGCTTTGCCAACACACTATTCTTTATCATCAAACTTTTGACTGTTAAAGTTGTTTACAGTTTTTGCTGCTTCATCAGCTTTTTCAACATTCGGAGTATTGATTCGTAGACTGGTTGCTTTTCAGAATTTCAGAATGAAAGCTCATAATTCTAAGAGATGAATGTTATATGTATACATATGATGTTCTAGTACAATTTTGAATACAAAGTATGGCATTTGAAAGATGTAAGAATCTAAGAGTGATATCTTCTGGTAAATCTTAACTTGGATTCTGATTTGTCAAAATTCGAATATGTAATCAAATTTGGGTTAGAATGGTTGTTTTGATTTATATGAAAGAATGTATATCGTTGTGAAAGTAATGAGTATAGTTGATAATTTGCTGAATCAAAATCGAACATATTAATTGTGACTTTATATATCTCCCGGGTATTACCTACCCGTTAAAAGTTTCACAAGTAACATTTTGTATAAAAGAATTTTCATTACAGTCTTTATGAAAATATATGTATGTATATTTTCTTCAGATGTAATACAGATTTAATGAGTTAATATCATATTAAGCTTATTTAATTTTTTGGCTGGAATTAGAAATGAATAATCTCTAAACCATCAGAGATTACATAATTTTCGCGGAGTATTTCACTAATATAATCAATACTTCGTTATTCAGTTTTATTGATATTTCCTCAGTGAATCATGTTGGTGCTTATGGAACTCTTGCTAACTTCGCAAGGTACGAATGATGTTTTCTGGAAAGTTTCAAGTACATCGAAAATGAAAGTGTAAAATCAAACATGTATTTGAATAATACACTTGATTTGGAATCTATTAAGTCGAAGCAGAGATTATAGTTAATGATTGTTAAGTCATTAACGAAGGATGTACATCATAGCATATTAATAACATGAACTAACCGAGTAGTTAAGATTCACACGTAATAGCTTAGTACGAAAAGATTTATTTGATCTCAAAATTCATATATATATATATATATATATATATAAAATATACATATAATTTCTTCAGAGGGAATGAGTTAATACTTCATAACTCGTTGATACGATATACGCGTTGTTGATTAGTGATGATGTTTGCGGTGATTATGGATCTGGCGGAGCTTGTGATGTTGTAGATGCTGCTGATGCTGACGATGCTGACAGTGCTGGTGATGCTGACGGTACTGTTGATGCTGCTGGTAAAACAGATCTAGCTTATAAATCGTGCATCATTCCGATCAGGGTTTTATTTCATCATTTCTATTCGCTCACTCATCTGGTTTACAATTAGAACTAGAATAAGTAATCTCTAAAACTTTTAGAAACTACATATTCTCTGCATAATATTTCTTCGATGAAGTTATGAATCAATACTTCATCGTTTGTTGTTGTTGGTATTCCTTGGTATCTATGGTGCGTATGACGTTGATGTTCGAGGTACAGATTGTGATGTTGAGGTGTGGGATGCAGATGTTGTTGTTGGGGGTGGTAATGATACTGTTGGTGTTGATGATGGTGGTACTGTTGATGCCAGTGATGCTGCTGGTGCTTGTAATCTTTGCACCATATTCTCCAAAGCTACTACTCGAGCGCGAAGCTCGTTGACTTCTTCTATTACACCGGGGTGATTGTCGGTTCGGACGAGCGGACGAATAAGATCTAGAATTTGAGATAGAATAAAATCATGACGAGATACTCTGGAGATGAGAGAGAAAATGGTATTACGAACAGGTTCGCCGGTAAGTGCTTCAGGTTCTTCGCCAAGAGGGGAATGTGGTGGATGGAAGGCATCACCTTCTTCTTGTCTCCAATGACTAAGTAGGCTATGAACCCATCCCCAATTCATCCAGAATAGGTGATGGCTGATTGGTTGATCCATTCCGGTTACACTGTCTTCGGAGTTCAGGTGAATATCCATATCAGAATAGCTGTCGGAGTTTAAGGAATTTGAACTAGATACGGGATCCATTTTGTATAATTAGAGAGATGATTTTTGATATGAATTAGATTATAGAATTTAGTTTGGTATTCTTCAATACATAATTTACATATGTATATATAATACCAAATTTCATAAATCACGGAGAAATTTTCGGAAGATGTCAGGAAAAGTTTACAGTAACATATACGCTAAGATATGAATTTTTGTCTATACACTATTTATGCAATAAATGTAGGAAAACGTGTCTAGACTTAAGAATGATAAGCATGTAATTTCCGACAAGAAATGATAAGCAAAACTTTTAACATGCACACACGGTCGAAGTCCAGACATACTAATGCATCTTAACAACTATCAGTTAGACACACTCATACAAGACCTGGTTTGCTAGGACCAACGCTCTGATACCAACTGTGACAATTGCTCCAAATCCATATGGATGAACACGTCATTCATCGATTTCATTGCGAGGTATTTGACCTCTATATGATACGTTTTGTAAATATTGCATTCTTTCGAAAAGGCACACTATAAATGAATATTTAAATCAAAGGTTTTTGACATCTGATGATTTCTACATATAGACAATCACCGTAATATAATAGTTTACAATAGTACTTCTGTTGACAATGCAGTCAAAATAAGATACATGGTGATGATTTGGTGAATGCAACGTTTCCTTGAAAAATATGCCATGTAAGACTCCATGCACATAACTTGTCTAACATATAAGAAAACAGCGGAAGACTTCTAGGGAACCTGAGAATAAACATTCTAACAAGTGTCAACACAAAGGTTAGTGAGTTCGTAGTTTTAATGTTGCGCATAATCTGTATATAAAGGTGAATCACAAGTTTTTAGTTGTTTCATCCAGAAACGTTTATCAAAATATTCTACAAGATTGAGCACCCTGGTAACTAAGCTTTAACGTTATAATAAGTACCCCTGTTTTAACATACATGCAACCAACATGTACAATACACGCAAACCAACGTGTACTAAACTCAAATAGTATACGTCTGTTTTATAGTTCAGGCTAGGGTTTCTATACCTGGAACAGACGGGAATGTCAAGCCCTATGGATCCATATACAACTACTCGCGCCCACCAGTTCTTATAACTGGCAGTTACTAGTTACCAAAGCTAAGGGATTTTCGGTTCAAACTCAGTGTAGAATTTAGTATGTACTTGTATCCATTGCGTTAAAAATAAAGTGCATGTATTCTCAGCTCAAAAATATATATTGCAAAAGGAATTAAAAAGGGAACAAATGAAACTCACTTTAGCAGCATATAAAGTTATTCATCGAAATGTGACCGAAACTCGGAATGCAAAATAACCGTAGATCTCAACCTAGAGAACATATGTTGGTCAATACATGTCTAACAAGCTAGGTCTGGTCATAGTGTATCACAATCCTAATGCTCGAGATCGACATACAAAAGTTATCAAAAGTCATTTCAAAAAGTCAATTTTGACAATTGTTCAACAAAACGAGACATGCCTTATATAAGGATTCATTTACTCGGCTAGTAGTATTCAAAATCCAATTTATCAATTTCATAAACAAGTTGTTTAAATCATAATTGCTGATTCAAAAGCAATTTCAATTAACGTCAATCATAATTCAGTTGATCATATCTTTTAATTCGTTCATCGAAATCATACGATATCTAAATAAAAAGTTATTGATTTTTCGCCAGCTTTCCAAAAACATGCATATCATATACCTTATATCAGTAATATTTGTATTAAATTCGTGATTCATTAACGACTAAATTTAGCATATAAACATGCATAAACATATATACTCGAGCACTAGTCAGGGATGCACTATTAATATATAAAAGATAAGATATGAATGCTCACGTATCAATATTGTGATTCAATATTGCAGGAAAGTACGTAGACGCAACGGAGATGATAAACACTAGGTTTGACTTGCAAACAATCCCCATGAACATTACCCATAACCTTCATAGTTATAACTCATAATTTCCTTAGCTCTATCCCGTTCGAAAACCCATTTTGAAATAATTCACTCATGACCTCGTCGTAATATTTTATGTATAATACTAATAAAAATAATATTAATACTACTGATAATAATAATTAGATTAATAATAATATTAATCTTAATAATAATAATAATAATATTAATAATAATAATAATAATAATAATAATAATTTTAATAATATTAATATAAATATATATATGGAGAGCAGAGAGATAGATTGATGAAATATGAAAAGAATTCGGTCACCAGGCTTCGCGTTTTATAGTACCTGACATGTTTCAGCCCTCCATGCGATCGCATTTTGGGCATCAAGGCCATGCGATCGCATGGCCCTCTGATCCAGCTCACATTTGTTTTGTAATCTAGCTCGTCGACATAATTAAATATTAATATATAATATATTTAATTTATATAATTAATTATATATTATATTATATTCACGTGCATAGTTGACTTGTAATTTTTAGTCCGTTGACTCGTACGTTGTCACTCGACTTATGTCCCGGTTCCTGTTGCATTTTCGTACGCTTAGAAAACTAGTACTTTTCATTACGCGACGTGTACCTTTATCAAAAATTAAACTTAATCATTGATAAACTATGTCACTCGAAGTGTAGCTTTAATCAATTAAGTGTTTTGGTTATTTGCTTCTGTAAATCATCGTCTCGTAGTAAATACATATACATATATACATTTTCATTTTGAAATAGTGCGTTACTGTAGCAAAGTTTTTTTACTGTAGCAAATAGTGATTTTCGAAAACACTGTAGCTTTTCGGGTACTGTAGTAATTCGAAAATACTGTAGCAAATTAGTGTTTTACTGGTTCATCTTAAACGTTTTAGTTAACTTATCTAAATATCAATCGAATCAATAATCGAATGTCACTATCGTTTACTAAATAACTTGAAATCGTATATATATATATATATATATATATATATATATATATATATATATATATATATATATATATATATATATATATATATATATATATATATATATATATATATATATGCACATTAAGTTATATATATATTGTTCGTGAATCTTCGAGAACAGTCAAAGAATAATTGATTACATGAATATAGTTCCAAAACTTGAGACTCAACATTACAGACTTGCTTATCGTGTCAAAAACATTAAATCATTTAAAGATAAAGTTTAAATTTGGTCAGAAATTTTCGGGTCGTCACATAATATCCTTAACCATTCCTCTATTTATTTATTTCCTGACATAAATTGTCCATTAAACCTTTTAAGCCATAAAACCCTGTTTCCTTCTTCTTCTCCTTCTTTTTCTAAAAAGAAATGCCCCAGCCCGGGCTCGAACCCGCGATCTTTCGCTCACCCGCTAGCACCCCAAACCATTCCTCTGCTTTCAAATTTTTTATTCTAATTCATACTTTAATTGTTTTTAACCCGTTATCTGTTTTCATCTTTATAACTTCATCACTTAACCTCACAATTATTTTACCCAGTCATTATTACATCATAACCTCCTCATAATTATTTTACCCAGTCATTATTACATCATAACCTCGTCACCTTCATCATGATCATAATTCGATTATCATTTTATGTAAAATATTACATCATCATCGATCATAATAGTTAATTATCATCATTTGAGACTTGTTACAAGCATTATAATTATCCCATACTTCCTTCGGCCCAACAGCTCAACTGTTATGGAATTTCGGCCCAAGAAGCCCAATTACTTGAGTGGACTCATTGTAAATCAAAAGAAAGTGTGTGTTATTGGGCTTGTATAGATCTGGACCCAAAATAAAAGAATAACGCAGCCACCAAAAATAAGAATAAGGGTTTCGTGGATTGGAATGTAGCAGCGAAGGAAAAAGTAATTAAATCAATCTTCGGTTTATTCTTATTTTCATCCGTTAACATAATCTTACATACTCCTTCTCAGCTCTTTCAGTTTTCTTCATTATCATTAATCATCATTATTGTTTCATCGTTTGACAGGAATAAAACGAGGCATAAGAGTTGTTCCTGCGTGGGTTATGTGCTTCGCTGATAGCAGTAACAATAAGTAGTTCCTGGGTTGTTGTCAATTGCAGGTTTGAACGGGAACAGGCAAATAGCAGGTGGTTCTTGTTCAGTTAAATTCACGAAAGTGGCTAATCTCCTTTACACCACTAGATGTGGCAAACAAGGTGGGTCACACGCGTTTGAATCATGGAATATCTTTACATAAAGAATTAGTGGATTAGTGGAAGATTGAATGGGTTTGGTTTTTGTTGGATTTTCGAATAGGAGGGGAAACGGAACAGGCTCCTTATCATCACAATATCGATCATGGTCCCATCCTTAAATCAACTAAATTAATTTCATTGATTATCCAATCTATCACTATCATTGACATCATTTACCATGTCATATTCCACTCATGGTTATAATAGATTGGTTACCGACAAGGTTGATAATACTTTATAAGTATTATCTTCTTTTATCATAATAGCCATCACCTTTTAAGATTTTACGATTAAAATAATAGGGTAGAAACATAATGCAAGTGTAGATGGTGCATGTGAGAACAAACGCGAAGAAGCAGGAAAGACAAGTTGCATACAACCACTCAAAACAACTTTATCGACTATATTATTTATGTGGGGCTGTCAGATAATAGTTGTATCAAATTATGGATATATAAGTGGGTGTGTGAGGGTTTCGGTCACTGTAAAAGAGAAAGAAATAAAATGCAGCACCTTGGATGGGGGTCACGAACAGCATAGCAGAAACAATGGGTGATTAATAGCAGAGGTAGTCTATTGATTTAGGTGAAGGTTTATTCAGGCAATAGCAGGAAGTAAATAAATAATGGTGGCAGTGGTGGTATCTCTTTATTGTAGCAGCAGCATAAAAAAAATATATAGTGAAGGTGGAGTGTGTCTCAAGGTGACGAGGTGGTGTGGTGTTTTGATGTTATACGAGATGATGAACGTGTTGGTTGTTCTTGATGTTGTTTTTAGGTGATAACAGAAATATTATAATCGTTGGTGATTATCGACAATAACAGATACAAAAAGAAAATACGCAGGTAGTGATTTGATAGTTAGATGGTTCTTGTTTTCTAACTGTGATTAAACACGAGAGAGATTTATATATATATATATAGAGAGAGAGAGAGAGATAGAACAAAGAAGAGAGAAGTGGCTCACGGTTATTGATGGTTGAAGTGGGTTGGATGATGGTGGTGCTCAATTGGGTTTCAATAGACATAAGTGGGTTTCTTGTAGATGAAGTGGGTTGAGATGGTAACGGTGAAAACATGACAACGATGATGATGATCTTCGAAGTAGTAGATAGGATGAAGTGATGTTGGCCTCAAATTATTCGATGATGTAAAAAAAATATGATAGCTTGTAAACCGTATAATTAAGTGATGTTGGTCGTTTTATGATTCAAATGTAAACAGAAAAAAAATATATGCTTCGGTTGTTATGGTGGTTGTGAGGGTGTTGGAAGCTTGATGGTGGCCGGCGGTTGTGGTGGTCGAGCAGCAGCACAACAGTTTTTAATGGCGATGAATATGGTGGTTTATCGAGAGAGAGAGATGGTTGAATAGTGTTGGGTGTTGTGATATCTCTTTTGAATGTTCATCATATGTATATGCCATAATCTATATATGCATACAAATTGGTAGTTAGACAAACATATAATATCAGATATCAGATAAATATTATAATATAAAATAAAATCAAGTGGAAAGAAAAGATGATACAATATTTCAAATTCACACAGT
This sequence comes from Rutidosis leptorrhynchoides, assembly GCF_046630445.1. Classification (NCBI taxonomy): domain Eukaryota; kingdom Viridiplantae; phylum Streptophyta; class Magnoliopsida; order Asterales; family Asteraceae; genus Rutidosis; species Rutidosis leptorrhynchoides. The sequence goes on from NC_092336.1 coordinate 640,424,566, forward strand.
AAAGCAGCCGAGGTTTTAGATTTATCTGACTACAGTTTTCACGGACTGCAATATCGTACTCCGTTGATAAATTAGTGGCGAATAAAAGTCTTCAGAAAAATTCCAAATTTTTACAGTAACTATATTTATTTATTTTGGTCATTATGGTATAAAATTCAATCATTAATTTAATAAATAAAAATTACATCAACTGTCCCTCTCCTTTATGAGTGAAATATAAAAAGTGTTAAAATTTAATAACTATATCCTAAATACATTTTTAGTAAGCCTAAAATTTATAGAACTCATTTTCGGATCACCGTTTATTTTAAAATAATATAAGCTTGAATTTAACTTGCTTAATATCAATCGGAACATCAACGAGTATTACAAGCATTTAATATTTATTTTTTAATATACTTTATTTATATATATAGATATCTTTTAAATAATAATAATTATAATATCATATTTTATTTTATTTTACATGATAAATTCTAATAATTAACTCATATAATATTTCAAATTATATTTTCATATATCTAAATATACATGTATCTATTTACAAATAGTGGTTCGTGAATCGTCGGGAATAATCGAAGGTCAATTAAATATATGAAACAGTTCAAACCTTTTCAGACTCAACCTTACAGACTTTGCTTATCATGTTAAAATATATAAAGATTAAGTTTAAATCTGGTTAGAAATTTCCGGGTTGTCACAACAATATCACACGGCTTATATAGCTCAATCTCTACAATAGACTTTACATTTTCTCTTTATGAAACATATATTCAAAAAAAAAAAAAATCAAATGGATTGTGTGATATGCAATCTATACTATCATATAAATTTCTAAAATGATGATGTCATAAATAAGGATTATTCAGTCTTAAAAAAATTTCAAAAATAAAGAAAAGATTTATAAGTTCGATGTTATTAAAATAATTAATTATATTTAATAAAAATATTAACATATTCATTGTATAATATATGAAATATTATGTACAACCTTATGATAAAACACTCTCATGATCATATGTACAATATTTGAAGCATTATATACAACCTTATGGTAAAACACCTCCATTAACATATCTACGATATTTGAAGCATTATGTACAACCTTATGATAAAACATCCTCGTGACCATATCTACAAACTTTAAAACAAATTGTACAATCTTTTACAAAACACTTCATGAACACATGTAAAAACTTTGAAGCATATTGTACAACCTTCATATAATAATTATATTTTTATTTTTATTTTTTTTTAAATTAATGAGGCATTTGTTATTACTAATAATTATTATTAAAAATTATAAATACTTAATTTTAGAACAAACTTTATTATTATTATATTATTATTATTATTCAAATACGAGTTCTCTTTACGGATTAATTACGTTACATATGTATACGAAATGCATGTCTCAATCAAATGTTGTAATGTAGGTTTTTTTGACAAAGAAAAATAGTAATTGTGATAAAAATTGGAAGAAAGTCATGGGAGAATAAATGTAGTTCATTTATTCTGACCAAGTTAAGTATATCAATGTAACATCCCGCATTTTTCCGTTAAATTTATTTTTAACACCATCTTTTTTTTAGATAATATCTTTCGTTATCTAAATTTGTATCTTTCGTTAACTAACGTTCTTAATATTCCCGTTATTTAATTATAACATCGCTCGTTAATTTGCGTTTTTAAAATATTCGTTCGGTAAAATCCAGCACCCGCTTTTAAACTCGAGGGACCGGAGTTGTCAAGTGGGCAAACTAGTTGACTAGGTCAACTAGTCAACCCACTTTCTACCATTCATTCATTTTCATCATCTCCCTCATCTCTTTTTCTCTCTAGCTCAAGAACTCCATTTCTCCCAACTTCACTAAATTATCATCTAAATTCGATCTAGGAGGTTTACAACAAAACAAATTACATATTTGGAATCCCCTCTTCATCCTCTTCGATTTGGTACAAATTTCATAGCTTGGGGTAAGGTTTCTAAAAACAATAAATTTCTCTAAATTCGTTTTATATACTTGAAATGGTGTTAGTTAATGTCTATGGCTCGTGTCTAGCATGAATATATGAGTTACTTGCTCGATTTGTTGTCTTAAGTAACTAGTTTGAACATTTGAAATGGGTGTACTTAATCTTTGATTTTGGATGATTAAATGTTATTTAAATGTTAAAGTTCATGTATTAAATGTGTTACTAGCATCATTAGCTTCATTTTGATGTGTAGATTGATTTAGAAAAGCTTCATTTACAAAATTGTTGAATTCATGATTTTGGTTAGGGTTTGATGAACTTTAAAACGGGATTTTGATGCATTGAATGCTTTTTAATATTGTTAGTAAGTGTTTAATTGTATTGTATGTTTCATTACCTTCAAAACGATGTATCGTATGTGTAAATTGGATTCCCGAGTCAAGAAATGCGTTTTATGAACTCAAAACTTCGATTTTGAACATTTAACTATCATTTATTGAGGTTTTCTTTGTTGTTAATGATGGAATTGATTCATGAAATGTGTTTAGTTGTATTCCTCTTTAAATTACCTTTTCAACGATATAAGATACGTGTTTTGAATGTTAACGAGTCAAAAGTTATGGTTGTTTGAAGTTGAAATCGTATAAGTGAAAACTGCCCCAGAATTGCTGATACAGCTGCAGATGTGGCGCATCTGCCTCAGATGCGGCGCATCTGAGGCAGACTGCCCATTTTGGTCAATTTTCGTTCAATTCTATGTATGCTACTCACCCCCGATCAACATGAAACTTGGACAACATGCTCATATATGATTTCTAAGCTTAGGAAAATAGTCCGGGACCCGACCCGACCCCGTTGACTTTTTCGTTGACTTTGACCAAGTTTGAATTTTAGTCAAACTTAACAAAACACTTATGCAAACATTCTAACATGCGTTCATACTTAATTCTTGCATGAAACTTGACAACGTGATTCACTTGCTATACTATTCGAGTCGTAACGAGCCATAGGACTAATTGAACACATTTCACCCGACCATGTGTCGTAACTGGTTAATTGATACAACTTACTTGTTTAGGTCAAGGCTAAGCAACTTTCATGCACACGTTTACTTTGTGAAGTACATTTATACTCGTGCACTCGAGGTGAGATCATAGTCCCACCTTTGCAAATACTTTTATACTTTAAATCGTGGGCTGAGAAACATATACTTTATATACATTTTATACGGTTTATACTTTCATACTTTGAACACAAATACGAATACAAGAGCAAAGAAACATACGAGTTAGAACAAAAATCCTCAAGTTCAATTACCATTAGTTACACTTGTAGGGTGTGAGCGATAATTTATGTTGTGTGGCCATACGGGTTTGACGAACCCTCGTCTGACGGATGAAACGTATTTTCGGTGTATAGTGTAGGTTCTAACACTATTATGCAGAGGTAAGATTCAGTTAAGTTTTGGTAATTGGGTGCTCGTGATACAGACAACATCTTTTAGGATGTATACGCTTGATATTCACTTTATATAAAATCTTATGGTTTACAAATAACATCTTTTGAGATGTATACTTTTTGATACAAACACATCTTTAGAGATGTATACGCTTGATTCTAAACCTTGTGATTCAAAAACATACTTTTACAAATACATTTATGATCTCACCAACGTTTTTCGTTGACAGTTTTCTACATGTTTTCTCAGGTTCATATTTGGCTAATTGATACATGCTTCCGCGTACATTCATATTTGCTTGGGGTCGAGCATACATGCATACACTCTGATTACTTGCTTGGAGTCAAGCATGCATACATACTTACGCTATTTATAGCAACTGTGATTTTCAACTTATATTATGTCGCAAGTTATTTCATTTATACTTTACAATTTTTGTAATCTTAAACTTGTTGTCGAATTGTTTTGTAAACTAAACTTTGCAAGTCTTGTACGTTTCAAATGAATGCGACATAATTTTGGTTAAACGAGTCTCATATAGGGACTATGACCACGCAACGGGACCTAAGTAGTCGGCGCCGTCAATGACGATTTTGTCGGGTCGCTACAGATGGTATCAGAGCGTTGGTTGTAGGGAACTAGAATATGCATTAGTGTGTCTGACAGAGTCGTTAGGACGCATTAGTGAATCTAGACTACAACCGGATAGTAAATCATTGCATTCTGACATACATTTGCTATAGATAGCACTTACTTGACTACTTGTGCATTATACTTGAATCAATCTTAGGCAAACTTCTTAATGGTACCAAGTTTTCATCATACGAACTCGTATTCTGCAACTTTCTAGTAACACGCGTAAATTCAAGATTCATACGCGTAAGGATGACGACGACTTCATTAGTCACACTAGTTCGGGAACTCTGTCTCCCACGTTGTTATTCGCCAACCGTCTCAACTTACTATCGGTGTCACACCGGTGTTCCTTACTATCTACCATTTCGTGTTACTACCACCACTACTCTAGGTGAGTCTCGTCATCACTATTTATCACTACGGTTGCGTACTATTCGTTATCATGATTCGTTACACTTCTCGTACCGGAATACATTATTGTTTGACTTGAACCGCATTGACGTGACAATCATTTATACATTTCCCTCGAGGAACGCTTCTTTAGAGTTGCACTAATTCTTTTGATTCAATACGAGTCACGTTAGAGACGTCGTTACACTTTATTCATTTTAAATTTTCACGATTACACGAACTTGAATCTATGGAGTGATGTGGGAATGGAGGTATGAGATAGCGTAATATAACGACACTCGATCAACGTGGTTATATTACGGTAATTCATACCAAAGTTCTAATGACACGTGATGGTGATTGGACTCGATCAACCTAATCACCACCATGTGCCATGTACATGATTTCATTTTTCTTGTTTGGACATCCGACAATTCCGAGAATACTGATAACAACCATACCTGGGACACATCGTCGATTATTATCGAACCATACTTATGCTTCCGAACGGATGACATATTCTTTCAACTTCAAACATATGTTACACTTGTATACTATCTCATTTTCTTACGATTTTATCGACGAACTACAGTATGCTTGTTATGCTCACATCGAGGCGGAAACTTCTCTCGCCTTACACTCGTATTTCCGTTTAAGGAAATCTTTATTCTAAATTCTCAATGGAGAGAGAGACTCTTCACATTATACTAGTATTCGCCACGAGGGTGAATAGTCCTAACGAACGTTTTCAGAAACCGATAAATCTTTCGCGGCGCGAAATTCTTGAGAAAAAAAACTTGTTCAAATATATCTTGAGGAAATGTACCTCGTCTCGGATCGAGATTCTCGTTTCACTTCTAAATTTCAGGGTACCTTACAAAAAGCCTCGGGACCGCGTTTAAACATGGGTACCGCGTATCATCCATGCACCGACGAATAAAGCAAATGTACGATTTGAACCTGGGGAACCATAATACGAATTTGTGTTATCAACTTCAAAATTTCTTGAGAAAAGTCTTTGCCTTTAACCAAATTCTCTTACAACGATGGTTATCGTTCAAGTCTTAACGTCACACCTTTTGAAATCTTATATGACCGAAAACGTCATTCTCCTTTTGTAAAACCAAGTAAATGATAATCAAGTCACCGAACCTGGACTCATTCATGGTGTAACCGTTAAAATCCTTCCAATCCGAGAAAGGCTCGAGACGGCCCGTAGTTGCCAAAGGAGCTATGCCAATGTTAGATGTATACCTTTCGAATTCCATGTGGGAAACCGCGTAACGTTAAAAGTCGCACCTTGAAAAGGTGTAGTTCGTTTCGGAAACGTAGAAAGCTAAATCCGCGATATTTTTAATCCTTTTGAAATCTTGGGGCGTGTTGTGCCCATTGCTTACCGTTTCGAACTTCCGACTCAAACAAATTCCGTTCATCCTACATTCTGTGTATCAAACTTAAAGGTGTGTCTTGCGAAATAAGAACTTGTTATCCTCTTCGATGAACTTACTATCAACGATAAACTTCACTTCCTAGGAGAACCGGTTGAAATTTTGAATCATGAAACCAAACTTTGAAACAACATAAAATCCCGACCGTCAAGGTTCGTTGGAATGTCCAAGGAAGTACCTTCACTTATTCGTGGAATTGGCAACGCAAGATCTCGAGGGAGAAACAACAACTACTACTTCTAACTAAATTTCGGGACGAAATTTCTTTTAAGGTGTAGGTAATGTAACATCCCGCATTTTTCCGTTAAATTTATTTTTAACACCGTCTTTTTTTTAGATAATATCTTTCGTTATCTAAATTTGTATCTTTCGTTAACTAACGTTCTTAATATTCCCGTTATTTAATTATAACATCGCTCGTTAATTTGCGTTTTTAAAATATTCGTTCGGTAAAATCCTGCACCCGCTTTTAAACTCGAGGGACCGGAGTTGTCAAGTGGGCAAACTAGTTAACTAGGTCAACTAGTCAACCCACTTTCTACCATTCATTCATTTTCATCATCTCCCTCATCTCTTTTTCTCTCTAGCTCAAGAACTCCATTTCTCCCAACTTCACTAAATTATCATCTAAATTCGATCTAGGAGGCTTACAACAAAACAAATTACATATTTGGAATCCCCTCTTCATCCTCTTCGATTTGGTACAAATTTCATAGCTTGGGGTAAGGTTTCTAAAAACACTAGAATTCTCTAAATTCATTTTATATACTTGAAATGGTGTTAGTTAGTGTCTATGGCTCGTGTCTAGCATGAATATATGAGTCACTTGCTCGATTTGTTGTCTTGAGTAACTAGTTTGAACATTTGAAATGGGTGTACTTAATCTTTGATTTTGGATGATTAAATGTTGTTTAAATGTTAAAGTTCATGTATTAAATGTGTTACTAGCATCATTAGCTTCATTTTGATGTGTAGGTTGATTTAGAAAAGCTTCATTTACAAAATTGTTGAATTCATGATTTTGGTTAGGGTTTGATGAACTTTAAAACCGGATTTTGATGCATTGAATGCTTTTTAATGTTGTTAGTAAGTGTTTAATTGTATTTTATGTTTCATTACCTTCAAAACGATGTATCGTATGTGTAAATTGGATTCCCGAGTCAAGAAATGCGTTTTATGAACTCGAAACTTCGATTTTGAACATTTAACGATCATTTATTGAGGTTTTCTTTGTTGTTAATGATGGAATTGATTCATGAAATGTGTTTAGTTGTATTCCTCTTTAAATTACCTTTCCAACGATATAAGATACGTGTTTTGAATGTTAATGAGTCAAAAGTTATGGTTGTTTGAAGTTGAAATCGTATAAGTGAAAACTGCCCCAGAATTGCTGATACAGCTGCAGATGCGGCGCATCTGCCTCAGATGCGGTGCATCTGAGGCAGACTGCCCATTTTGATCAATTTTCGTTCAATTCTATGTATGCTACGCACCCCCGATCAACATGAAACTTGGACAACATGCTCATATATGATTTCTAAGCTTAGGAAAATAGTCCGGGACCCGACCCGACCCCGTTGACTTTTTTGTTGACTTTGACCAAGTTTGACTTTTAGTCAAACTTAACAAAACACTTATGCAAATGTTCTAACATGCGTTCATACTTGATTCTTGCATGAAACTTGACAACGTGATTCACTTGCTATACTATTCGAGTCGTAACGAGCCATAGGACTAATTGAACACATTTCACCCGACCATGTGTCGTAACCGGTTAATTGATACAACTTACTTGTTTAGGTCAAGGCTAAGCAACTTTCATGCACACGTTTACTTTGTGAAGTACATTTATACTCGTGCACTCGAGGTGAGATCATAGTCCCACCTTTGCAAATACTTTTATACTTTAAATCGTGGGCTGAGAAACATATACTTTATATACATTTTATACGGTTTATACTTTCATACTTTGAACACAAATACGAATACAAGAGCAAAGAAACATACGAGTTAGAACAAAAATCCTCAAGTTCAATTACCATTAGTTACACTTGTAGGGTGTGAGCGAGAATTTATGTTGTGTGGCCATACGGGTTTGACGAACCCTCGTATGACGGATGAAACGTATTTTCGGTGTATAGTGTAGGTTCTAACACTATTATGCAGAGGTAAGATTCAGTTAAGTTTTGGTAATTGGGTGCTCGTGATACAGACAACATCTTTTAGGATGTATACGCTTGATATTCACTTTATACAAAATCTTATGGTTTACAAATAACATCTTTTGAGATGTATACTTTTTGATACAAACACATCTTTAGAGATGTATACGCTTGATACTAAACCTTGTGATTCAAAAACATACTTTTACAAATACATTTATGATCTCACCAACGTTTTTCGTTGACAGTTTTCTACATGTTTTCTCAGGTTCATATTTGGCTAATTGATACATGCTTCCGCGTACATTCATACTTGCTTGGGGTCGAGCATACATGCATACACTCTGATTACTTGCTTGGAGTCAAGCATGCATACATACTTACGCTATTTATAGCAACTGTGATTTTCAACTTATATTATGTCGCAAGTTATTTCATTTATACTTTACAATTTTTGTAATCTTAAACTTGTTGTCGAATTGTTTTGTAAACTAAACTTTGCAAGTCTTGTACGTTTCAAATGAATGCGAAATAATTTTGGTCAAACGAGTCTCATATAGGGACTATGACCACGCAACGGGATCTAAGTAGTCGGCGCCGTCAATGACGATTTTGTCGGGTCGCTACAATCAATATGTTTGTAAAAACAACGATAAGTTTCTAAGTCAGAATCCGTGGTTCCTAGGGTCATTAAACTAAATGAATTTAGTATTTAAGTTCACTAAATATCTAAAACTTATCTTTAAAATATTTCGTTAAAACAAACTCGTGGTTCCACGGGTCATTTCACTAGTATATTATATATACGAAACAAATTACGTCTAATTAATAGGAATAATTATGAATAAGATATGAGATCAAATGAAACAAATAACGATCATCATCGATGTTAGTATATGAAAGATCAAATGAGGTTCATGATTTAATATCCCTTCCTAAGTGTCTGAATTAATATTCAACGTTTTTTAATCTCGGATGTTAAACCGTAACCTTTAAATTTTCCTTTCCTATCCTTTTTGCTAAATTTAATATTCATATTGGAACATGATTTCACTATTGTTTTGGATTTTAGATCTCATTTTCATTGAAATTATAGATTAATATTGTATTTTGCACGATTGTTCACACTATGAAGAAATTACTTCCTTATTGCTTATGTATGTTTCAAGTATTTTTCTTCTTTTGTCTTTTTATCTTTTATGGACTAACTTATTTTATCATACAAGTCATTCTTAAGTTATCAACAATATGAAAATGTATTGTAGGCACACAACGTGTTCGATGAAATGTCAAAGAACCAACCAAATTTTATTTTGTCATTCGGCACACAACCATTCTCAAAGTTTTCCTATGGACGTCTACTCTCAAACTTTATTATCAATCGTAGATATGGGAACACAACCAAATTTTATTGTGTCATTCAGCTTAGAAGTTTTATTTGTCATTGGATGTTGGTTGTTAGATTGTTAGCCGAGCCATTGACTTCGATATTTTAATTTTGTTTTGGAACCCTTCATTTTTTTGATGAATGGTGTTCCTTTTTTATATATTTATGTTTTTTCGCCGTAAAAAAAAATGTCAAAGAAGAATTTAATGTTTGGTATTGATTTACTTCCGGGTATGTCTAATCAATTTCTAAAATTGTATTAAAAAAATGAATTTTCTTATTGCTAAGAATAACAAGTGGTGGTGTTTCGCTCAAGAATTTTAGTTGTTTGATCGTCATTTATTTTGACTTTTCTTATCTTATGATTTATTTTTTACTCAAATTATGGTTAATTCCGAAATTACTAACAAACAACGAATTGGGTTTGCATTATCTTCTTTGATCATTGATGAATTACTTTATTTGAATTCGTAAGCTATTTATGTTTGTATTTAGGAACCTTTTCTTTGAAGCTTGATGTTGTCTACATAAGACAGAGTATTGAATATTCAGATAAACAGATTCTGCCCCGATATCTAAGGGGTTAATCAATCAGTTTTTTATGAATGATATTTCCTTGAATTGAATAATGAAATCTACATTTGATGTATATACATGGTTTTAAACCTATACGTGGTATAATATTGAAAAATTGATGGGTTTAATACTTAGAATTACAATTTTATTCTTAAAAAATTTGTACCAATTATCAGTAGGGTTGTATGAACATCAAGACATGATAAGGATGAGCATGACAACACCTATGTACACAATGACAAGATGATAATACTAAAAAAAATTATCAGTCATAAGTTTTTCACATATTGTAATTTTCTTTGATTCTTCAGATGTTGACGAGCCTTGAAACTTTCATCTTTTGTTCCATAGGTTACATTAAACTAAATGACTTTAACATTTACATTCACTTAATACCTAAAACATATCAATAAACTGTTTCGTTTTAACAAACTCGTGATTCCACAAGTCATTTCACTAGTTATATCCTAAATCCCTTCACCTTTTCCAAAATATCATCAATCAAACTCTGCAAGTACAATGCGGCAAGTTCGGAGTTTTTTTTCATTTTGACAGACACCTACTTACAAAGTGTATGATTTTCGGTAAAGGGTCTAATGCGACTTCACAATTGAGCTAAAATGGAAGCGGGTAAGCACCTACATAAGTGAATTGTTTATGCATATAATCTACTAAATCAATATCTCTATGAAATTAAATTTCATCATACCTTTTGTGAAGGAACTATTTTGTGTAAACCCAACATGACTCATACACATACACATTAAAACAAGAAAATACGTAAAAGTAACATCTATAAAAAAAAAAAGGCTCTTCACACCCTACCATATTGTCAAAGTAAATGTTCGACTGTGATTGGATTCTGAATCGGGAACCTTGACGAGTTGACGATATCAAAAACAAGCGTCATCAACATCTGGATGCTTTTTTGTAGCTATTCACCAAAGAAACAAATAAGACAAGCTATTGTAAACCAGTTACAAGACAAAGAAACAGGATCACGAGACCAACCATAGTAGCATGTTAGCAGGTACGAATGCCACCAAAAATACCATACCAGCAACATCTTAGCTAGTACGAGTGCCACCAAAAATCACGTCCTACGTAAACAAACAGACAAACAGGGAAGCTGTTCAGTTACAGTCACCAGGGAAACCGTTTGAGGTTCTTTCAAATTTACAATTTGGTTGAAAATTGTACAAGATAGTGACGAACAAAAAATGAATAACAACACAGGCACATAAGTTCCTGTTGGTTTATTTTGGCTAGTAGAAGATATGTTTATCCCACATTGGTGGGAGGAAGATGTGAGGGGTGAGTGACTTGGTTATATAAGAGGGGCTAAGTCTTCATTCCAAATCGCACCAATCAATACACTTTAAGTATTTGATTATTTCTTTCTTTCTTACCCTTGTTTGAGAGTTGTATTAGTTAAATATTTTGGAGAGTGTAGTTGGCTTAAGAGAGTCGTCTATATCATTGTAACAATTTGTGATATAGTGTATTTCTCTCTTTGGGGGCCGGTGGTTTTTCTCCTGTTTTGGAGTTTCCACGTTAAATCTTGTGTTGTGTATTGTTCTTATTTCTTTACTATTATTGTTGGGCTGGGTGGTGGGAATTAGTGAGGCCGTAATTTCCCAACAACTGGTATCAGAGTGTCAGGTTTAACGGGGGTCTCGGTTATAGGAGTCGGAGTATGCTCTGTGGTTGCCACGGGAGTGGATCATCCACATCATAAACGAGTTCTATTGATCGTATAGGGTATCTGGTTAGACAATATTTTTTCTGATTCGTAGTAATAGTTGGATTTGTTAGTGGCGAGTTGTGGATTTCCGATTTAAAGGGTCCTGGCTACCTCCTACATCTTTTGGCTATTCGAAACATGAGCAAAATCAGAGAAAGTGTTGTTTATAGGATACGGATACGATGTCGAAGTTCAGTCCAATGAGGTTTGATGTAGAAAAATTTGATGGGAGGATCAATTTTGGCTTATGGCAGGTTCAAGTCAAGGATGTGTTGATTCAATCCGGTTTACACAATGCGTTGAAAGGTAAACCCACCTTTGTTTCTGGCAGTGATTCTAGCAGTAAGTTCGATGAAGAAGAATGGGATGATATGGATTTGAGGGCAGCAAGTGCGATTCGTTTGTGTCTTGCAAAGAACGTGCTTGCAAATGTGCACGGGTTATCAACGGCAAATGAGCTTTGGGTTAAACTAGAGCAGTTGTACCAGGGCAAGGGCATCTCAAATCGGTTGTGTCTTAAAGAACAATTTCATACTCTGCGTATGGATGGGGGTTCAAAGATTTCAGATCATCTAAGTATTCTTAACGGTATTGTTTCGTAACTGGAGGCTATTGGAATTAAAACGGATGATGAAGATAAAGCATTGAGGTTGATATTATCTTTATCATCATCCTATGAGCACATGAAACCTATTCTAATGTACGGGAAAGAAACGTTGAAGTTTGAAGATGTTACTAGCAAGCTCCTATCCGAGGAGAAAAGATTGGAAGGTAACGGGTGAATTGTCCCGTTCTTATTGATTAAAAACGTTCCATATTAATTGATTTCGTTGCGAGGTTTTGACCTCTATATGAGACGTTTTTCAAAGACTGCATTCATTTTTAAAACAAACCATAACCTTTATTTCATAAATAAAGGTTTAAAAAGCTTTACATAGATTATCAAATAATGATAATCTAAAATATCCTGTTTACACATGACCATTAAATAATGGTTTACAATACAAATATGTTACATCGAAATTAGTTTCTTGAATGCAGTTTTTACACAATATCATACAAACATGGACTTCAAATCTTGTCCTTATTTTAGTATGCAACAGCGGAAGCTCTTAGTATTCACCTGAGAATAAACATGCTTTAAACGTCAACAAAAATGTTGGTGAGTTATAGGTTTAACCTATATATATCAAATCGTAACAATAGACCACAAGATTTCATATTTCAATACACATCCCATACATAGAGATAAAAATCATTCATATGGTGAACACCTGGTAACCGACATTAACAAGATGCATATATATAAGAATATCCCCATCATTCCGGGACACCCTTCGGATATGATATAAATTTCGAAGTACTAAAGCATCCGGTACTTTGGATGGGGTTTGTTAGGCCCAATAGATCTATCTTTAGGATTCGCGTCAATTAGGGTGTCTGTTCCCTAATTCTTAGATTACCATACTTAATAAAAAGGGGCATATTCAATTTCGATAATTCAACCATAGAATGTAGTTTCACGTACTTGTATCTATTTTGTAAATCATTTATAAAACCTGCATGTATTCTCATCCCAAAAATATTAGATTTTAAAAGTGGGACTATAACTCACTTTCACAGATTTTTACTTCGTCGGGAAGTAAGACTTGGCCACTGGTTGATTCACGAACCTATAACAATATATACATATATATCAAAGTATGTTCAAAATATATTTACAACACTTTTAATATATTTTGATGTTTTAAGTTTATTAAGTCAGCTGTCCTCGTTAGTAACCTACAACTAGTTGTCCACAGTTAGATGTACAGAAATAAATCGATAAATATTATCTTGAATCAATCCACGACCCAGTGTATACGTATCTCAGTATTGATCACAACTCAAACTATATATATTTTGGAATCAACCTCAACCCTGTATAGCTAACTCCAACATTCACATATAGAGTGTCTATGGTTGTTCCGAAATATATATAGATGTATCGACATGATAGGTCGAAACATTGTATACGTGTCTATGGTATCTCAAGATTACATAATATACAATACAAGTTGATTAAGTTATGGTTGGAATAGATTTGTTACCAATTTTCACGTAGCTAAAATGAGAAAAATTATCCAATCTTGTTTTACCCATAACTTCTTCATTTTAAATCTGTTTTGAGTGAATCAAATTGCTATGGTTTCATATTGAACTATATTTTATGAATCTAAACAGAAAAAGTATAGGTTTATAGTCAGAAAAATAAGTTACAAGTCATTTTTGTAAAGGTAGTCATTTCAGTCGAAAGAACGACGTCTAGATGACCATTTTAGAAAACATACTTCCACTTTGAGTTTAACCATAATTTTTGGATATAGTTTCATGTTCATAATAAAAATCATTTTCCCAGAATAACAACTTTTAAATCAAAGTTTATCATAGTTTTTAATTAACTAACCCAAAACAGCCCGCGGTGTTACTACGACGGTGTAAATCCGGTTTTACGGTGTTTTTCGTGTTTCCGGGTTTTAAATCATTAAGTTAGCATATCATATAGATATAGAACATGTGTTTAGTTGATTTTAAAAGTCAAGTTAGAAGGATTAACTTTTATTTACGAACAAGTTTAGAATTAACTAAACTATGTTCTAGTGATTACAAGTTTAAACCTTCGAATAAGATAGCTTTATATGTATGAATCGAATGATGTTATGAACATCATTACTACCTCAAGTTCCTTGGATAAACCTACTGGAAATGAGAAAAATGGATCTAGCTTCAAAGGATCCTTGGATGGCTTGAAAGTTCTTGAAGCAGAATCATGACACGAAAACAATTTCAAGTAAGATTTCCACTCGAAATAAGATTCTTATAGTTATAGAAATTGAATTAAAGTTTGAATATGATTATTACCTTGTATTAGAAAGATAACCTACTATAAGTAACAAAGGTTTCTTGATCTTGGATGATTACTTGGAATGGATTTAGAAAACTTGGAAGTAAACTTACAATCTTGAAAGTATTCTTGATTTTATGAAACTAGAACTTTTGGAATTTATGAAGAACACTTAGAACTTGAAGATAGAACTTGAGAGAGATCAATTAGATGAAGAAAATTGAAGAATGAAAGTGTTTGTAGGTGTTTGTAGGTGTTTTTAGTCGTTGGTGTATGGATTAGATATAAAGGATATGTAATTTTGTTTTCATGTAAATAAGTCATGAATGATTACTCATATTTTTGTAATTTTATGAGATATTTCATGCTAGTTGCCAAATGATGGTTCCCACATGTGTTAGGTGACTCACATGGGCTGCTAAGAGCTGATCATTGGAGTGTATATACCAATAGTACATACATCTAAAAGCTGTGTATTGTACGAGTACAAATACAGGTGCATACGAGTAGAATTGTTGATGAAACTGAACGAGGATGTAATTGTAAGCATTTTTGTTAAGTAGAAGTATTTTAATAAGTGTCTTGAAGTTTTTCAAAAGTGTATGAATACATATTAAAACACTATATGTATATACATTTTAACTGAGTCGTTAAGTCATCGTTAGTCGTTACATGTAAATGTTGTTTTGAAACCTTTAGGTTAACGATCTTGTTGAATGTTGTTAACCCATTATTTATTATAACAAATGAGATGTTAAATTGTTATATTATCATGATATTATGATATATAATATATCTTAGTATGATATATATATATACAGTTAAATGTCGTTACAACGATAATCATTACATATATGTCTCGTTTCGAAATCATTAAGTTAGTAGTCTTATTTTTACATATGTATTTCATTGTTAATAAACTTAATAATATATTTACTTATCATTTAAAATAATTAACCAAGTGTATCAATATCTTAATATGATTCATATGTACCTAGTAAGACGTTGTTATAACGATAATCGTTATATATATCGTTTTCGAGTTTCTTAAATTAATAGTTTCATTTTTATGTATATAACTCATTGTTAAAATACCTAATGAGATACATACTTATAATAAAATCATGTTAACTATATATATAACCATATATATGTCATCGTATAGTTTTTACAAGTTTTAACGTTCGTGAATCACCAGTCAACTTGGGTGGTCAATTGTCTATATGAAACCTATTTCAATTAATCAAGTCTTAACAAGTTTGATTGCTTAACATGTTGGAAACACTTAATCATGTAAATAACAATTTCATTTAATATATATATATAAACATGGAAAAGTTCGGGTCACTACAGTACCTACCCGTTAAATAAATTTCGTCCCGAAATTTTAAGCAGTTGGAGGTGTTGACGTATCTTCTGGAAATAAATGCGGGTATTTCTTCTTCATCTGATCTTCACGCTCCCAGGTGAACTCGGGTCCTCTACGAGCATTCCATCGAACCTTAACAATCGGTATCTTGTTTTGTTTAAGTCTCTTAACCTCTCGATCCATTATTTTGACGGGTTCTTCAATGAATTGAAGTTTTTCATTGATTTGGATTTCGTCCAACGGAATAGTGAGATCTTCTTTAGCAAAACATTTCTTTAAATTTGAGACGTGGAAAGTGTTATGTACAGCCGCGAGTTGTTGAGGTAGCTCCAGTTGGTAAGCTACTGGTCCGACACGATCTATAATCTTGAATGGTAAAATGTACCTTGGATTTAGTTTCCCCCGTTTACCAAATCGAACAACGCCTTTCCAAGGTGAAACCTTAAGTATGACCATTTCTCCAATTTCAAACTCTATATCTTTTCTTTTACTGTCCGCGTAGCTCTTTTGTCGACTCTGGGCGATTTTCAATCTTTGTTGAATTTGGATGATTTTCTCGGTAGTTTCTTGTATTATCTCCGGACCCGTAATCTGTCTATCCCCCACTTCACTCCAACAAATCGGAGACCTGCACTTTCTACTATAAAGTGCTTCAAACGGCGCCATCTCAATACTTGAATGGTAGCTGTTGTTGTAGAAAAATTCTGCTAACCGTAGATGTCGATCCCAACTATTTCCGAAATCAATAACACAAGCTCGTAGCATGTCTTCAAGCGTTTGTATCGTCCTTTCGCTCTGCCCATCAGTTTGTGGATGATAGGCAGTACTCATGTCTAGACGAGTTCCCAATGCTTGCTGTAATGTCTGCCAGAATCTTGAAATAAATCTGCCATCCCTATCAGAGATAATAGAGATTGGTATTCCATGTCTGGAGACGACTTCTTTCAAATACAGTCGTGCTAACTTCTCCATCTTGTCATCTTCTCTTATTGGCAGGAAGTGTGCTGACTTTGTGAGACGATCAACTATTACCCAAATAGTATCATAACCACTTGCAGTCCTTGGCAATTTAGTAATGAAATCCATGGTAATGTTTTCCCATTTCCATTCCGGGATTTCAGGTTGTTGTAGTAGACCTGATGGTTTCTGATGTTCAGCTTTGACCTTAGAACACGTCAAACATTCTCCTACATATTTAGCAATATCGGCTTTCATACCTGGCCACCAAAAATGTTTCTTAAGATCCTTGTACATCTTCCCCGTTCCAGGATGTATTGAGTATCTGGTTTTATGAGCTTCTCTAAGTACCATTTCTCTCATATCTCCAAATTTTGGTACCCAAATTCTTTCAGCCCTATACCGGGTTCCGTCTTCCCGAATATTAAGATGCTTCTCCGATCCTTTGGGTATTTCATCCTTTAAATTTCCCTCTTTTAAAACTCCTTGTTGCGCCTCCTTTATTTGAGTAGTAAGGTTAGTGTGAATCATTATATTCATAGATTTTACTCGAATGGGTTCTCTGTCCTTTCTGCTCAAGGCGTCGGCTACCACATTTGCCTTCCCCGGGTGGTAACGAATCTCAAAGTCGTAATCATTCAACAATTCAATCCACCTACGCTGCCTCATATTCAGTTGTTTCTGATTAAATATGTGTTGAAGACTTTTGTGGTCGGTATATATAATACTTTTGACCCCATATAAGTAGTGCCTCCAAGTCTTTAATGCAAAAACAACTGCGCCTAATTCCAAATCATGCGTCGTATAATTTTGCTCGTGAATCTTCAATTGTCTAGACGCATAAGCAATCACCTTCGTTCGTTGCATTAATACACAACCGAGACCTTGCTTTGATGCATCACAATAAATCACAAAATCATCATTCCCTTCAGGCAATGACAATATAGGTGCCGTAGTTAGCTTTTTCTTCAATAATTGAAACGCCTCCTCTTGTTCATCCTTCCATTCAAATTTCTTCCCTTTATGCGTTAATGCAGTCAAGGGTTTTACTATTTTGGAGAAATCTTGGATGAATCTTCTGTAGTAACCAGCCAATCCTAAAAACTGGCGTATGTGTTTCGGAGTTTTCGGGGTTTCCCACTTTTCAACAGTTTCTATCTTTGTCGGATCCACCTTAATACCTTCTTTGTTCACTATGTGACCGAGGAATTGAACTTCTTCCAACCAAAATGCACACTTTGAAAACTTAGCGTACAGTTTTTCTTTCCTTAATACTTCTAGCACTTTTCTCAAATGTTCTTCGTGCTCTTGATCATTCTTTGAGTAAATAAGTATGTCATCGATGAAAACAATGACAAACTTGTCAAGATATGGCCCACACACTCGGTTCATAAGGTCCATGAACACAGCTGGTGCGTTAGTCAATCCAAACGGCATAACCATAAACTCGTAATGACCATAAGGCGTCCTAAAAGCAGTTTTTGGAATATCATCCTCCTTTACTCGCATTTGATGATATCCAGAACGTAAATCGATCTTCGAATAAACCGACGAGCCTTGTAGTTGATCAAATAAGTCGTCAATTCTCGGCAGTGGATAACGGTTTTTGATGGTAAGTTTGTTCAACTCTCTGTAGTCAATACACAACCTAAATGTACCATCCTTCTTCTTGACAAACAAAACAGGAGCTCCCCATGGTGATGTGCTTGGTCGGATGAAACCACGTTCTAATAGTTCTTGCAGTTGGCTTTGCAGTTCTTTCATCTCGCTGGGTGCGAGTCTATAAGGATCACGAGCTATTGGTGCAGCTCCTGGTACAAGATCTATTTGAAATTCAACAGATCGATGTGGAGGTAGTCCCGGTAATTCTTTCGGAAATACATCGAAAAATTCTTTTGCGACGGGAACATCATTGATGCTCTTTTCTTCAGTTTGTACTTTCTCGACGTGTGCTAAAACAGCATAGCAACCTTTTCTTATTAGTTTTTGTGCCTTCAAATTACTAATAAGATGTAGCTTCACGTTGCCCTTTTCTCCGTACACCATTAAGGGTTCTCCTTCTTCTCGTACAATGCGAATTGCATTTTTATAACATACGATCTCTGCTTTCACCTTCTTCAGCCAGTCCATGCCAACTATTACATCAAAACTCCCTAACTCTACTGGTATCAAATCAATCTTAAATATTTTGCTACCCAGTTTAATTTCTCGATTCCGGCATATATTATCTGCTGAAATTAATTTACCGTTTGCTAATTCGAGTAAAAATTTCCTATCCAAAGGCGTCAATGGACAACTTAATTTAGCACAAAAATCTCTACTCATATAGCTTCTATCCGCACCCGAATCAAATAAAACGTAAGCAGATTTATTGTCAATAAGAAACGTACCCGTAACAAGCTCCGGGTCTTCCTGTGCCTCTACCGCATTAATATTGAAAACTCTTCCACGGCCTTGTCCATTCGTGTTCTCCTGGTTCGGGCAATTTCTAATAATGTGGCCCGGTTTTCCACATTTATAACAAACTACATTGGCATAACTTGCTCCGACACTACTTGCTCCGCCATTACTCGTTCCGACACCATTTGTTCCTTTCATTCTGTTAACCCCTGGTCCGTAGACCTCACACTTCGCCGCGCTATGACCATTTCTTTTACACTTGTTGCAAAATTTGGTGCAGAACCCCGAGTGATACTTTTCACACCTTTGGCATAGCTGCTTCTGATTGTTGTTGTTGTTGCGGTTATTATTGTTGTTGGGATGATTGTTGTAGTTGCTGTTGTTGTTGTTATTGTTGTTGTTGTTGTTGTTGTTGTTGGGCCGTTTGTTGTAGTTGCGATTGATATTGCGATTGTTGGGATAGTTGTTGCGATTATTGTTGTAATTGCTGTTGTTGTTGTATTGGTGATTCTTATCACCGTTTTCCTCCCACTTTCTTTTGACTTGCTTCACATTGGCCTCTTCAGCAGTCTGTTCTTTAATTCTTTCTTCAATCTGGTTCACTAGTTTGTGAGCCATTCTACATGCCTGTTGTATGGAGGCGGGCTCGTGTGAACTTATATCTTCTTGGATTCTTTCCGGTAATCCTTTCACAAACGCATCGATCTTCTCTTCCTCATCTTCGAACGCTTCCGGACACAATAAGCACAATTCTGTGAATCGTTTTTCGTACGTGGTAATATCAAATCCTTGGGTTCGTAACCCTCTAAGTTCTGTCTTGAGCTTATTGACCTCGGTTCTGGGACGGTACTTCTCGTTCATCAAGTGTTTGAATGCTGACCACGGTAGTGCGTAAGCATCATCTTGTCCCACTTGCTCTAGATAGGTATTCCACCATGTTAACGCAGAACCTGTGAAGGTATGCGTAGCATACTTCACTTTGTCCTCTTCAGTACACTTACTTATGGCAAACACCGATTCGACCTTCTCGGTCCACCGTTTCAATCCGATCGGTCCTTCGGTTCCATCAAATTCCAAAGGTTTGCAGGCAGTGAATTCTTTATAGGTGCATCCTACACGATTTCCTGTACTGCTAGATCCAAGGTTATTGTTGGTATGTAGCGCAGCCTGTACTGCGGCTATGTTTGAAGCTAGAAAAGTACAGAATTCCTCTTCATTCATATTCACGGTGTGTCGAGTAGTCGGTGCCATTTCCTTCAAAATAGTCAAATGGAACAAGTTAATCATACAGAATATTAAGAGTAGTTAATAGTATTTCGTAGCATAATATGAACTCATTTATAAAAGCTTTTTCTTCATATTAGCGTTTTATAAGTTTAAATTCGGGTAGTACCTACCCGTTAAGTTCATACTTAGTAGCTAATATACAATTCAACTACTACAATTCTATATGAAAAACTGATTATAATAATATTTCGCGTTCAAACTTTTACACAATATTTTACAAACTTACAATACCGCTTATTTTACATATAGCATGAAATATAGCACACAATAAATTTGATACAAGATGGTTGTGAAGATAATTCTAGCTAGTACACAAGTCGTTCAGCAAAGGCAATAAAGACACGTAATTCATACGTCCAGAAACAAGTTATGCATTCTGGTTTTACTAGGACTACTTCTCATCCTTGGTCTTGTGGAACATAACCGTTATGGCCGTTGATAAGACAACGTGTTGTAACGTCGTCAAAGGGACGAGGGTTACGTAATGTCCAACAGTCTCGTAACAATCTAAAAACCTCATTTCTTACCCCAATTACCGACTCCGTCACTTGTGGAACGTTTTGTTTAATAGTTGTAGCCCGATGTTCTTGTTCTCACTTTGGTGAGAAGCGAACATTACTAATTCGTAAGTATAACATGCTTCTTTATGTTGCATGTTAGCCGCTTTTTCTAAATCACGAAGTCCAATTTTCGGATATATTGAGTCAAAATAATTTCTTAACCCATTACGTAAAATAGCATTTGGGTTCCCCGCAATATATGCGTCAAAGTAAACACATCGTAACTTATGGATTTCCTAATGTGATATCCCCCATCTTTCGAACGAAAGCCTCTTATAAACCAAGACATTCTTGGAACGTTCTTCGAATGTCTTACAAACTGATTTCGCCGTAAATAGTTGTGCCGAAGAATTCTGACTGACTCTAGACAAGATTTCATCAATCATGTCTCCGGGTAGGTCTCTTAAAATATTGGGTTGTCTATCCATTTTGTGTTTTTATACTGTAAAATAGACAAGAGTTAGATTCATAAAAAAAAATACTTATTAATACAAGCAATTTTTACATATATCATAAAGCATAAGCACACTATATTACATATATTATACCACACGAATACAACTATCTTATTCCGACTCGCTCGTTTCTTCTTCTTCGGTTTTGGTTCGTTTTGTCAAGTTTCTAGGGATATATGATGTTCCCCTAATAAGAGCTGTCGTTTTCCACAACGGTTTAGAAAAACCTGGTGGTTTAGAGGTTCCCGGGTCATTGTTACAACTTAAGGGCTTCGGGGGTTGACGATACATATAAAGTTCATCGGGGTTGGAATTAGATTTCTCTATTTTTATGCCCTTTCCCTTATTATTTTCTTTTGCCTTTTTAAATTCAGTTGGGGTAATTTCTATAACATCATCGGAATTCTCGTCGGAATCCGATTCATCGGAGAATTGGTAATCCTCCCAATATTTTGCTTCCTTGGCGGAAACACCATTGACCATAATTAACCTTGGTCGGTTGGTTGAGGATTTTCTTTTACTTAACCGTTTTATTATTTCCCCCACCGGTTCTATTTCTTCATCCGGTTTCGATTCTTCTTCCGGTTCCGATTCTTCTTCCGGTTCCGACTCTTCTTCCGGTTCCTCTTCGGGAACTTGAGAATCAGTCCATGAATCATTCCAATTTACATTTGACTCTTCATTATTATTTGGTGAGTCAATGGGACTTGTTCTAGAGGTAGACATCTATCACATAATATCAAACGCGTTAAGAGATTAATATATCACATAATATTCACACGTTAAAAATATATAGTTTCCAACAAAATTTGTTAAGCAATCATTTTTCAAGTAAACACGGTCGAAGTCCAGACTCACTAATGCATCCTAACAAACTCGATAAGACACACTAATGCAAAATTCTGGTTCTCTAAGACCAACGCTCGGATACCAACTGAAATGTCCCGTTCTTATTGATTAAAAACGTTCCATATTAATTGATTTCGTTGCGAGGTTTTGACCTCTATATGAGACGTTTTTCAAAGACTGCATTCATTTTTAAAACAAACCATAACCTTTATTTCATAAATAAAGGTTTAAAAAGATTTACATAGATTATCAAATAATGATAATCTAAAATATCATGTTTACACATGACCATTACATAATGGTTTACAATACAAATATGTTACATCGAAATTAGTTTCTTGAATGCAGTTTTTACACAATATCATACAAACATGGACTCCAAATCTTGTCCTTATTTTAGTATGCAACAGCGGAAGCTCTTAGTATTCACCTGAGAATAAACATGCTTTAAACGTCAACAAAAATGTTGGTGAGTTATAGGTTTAACCTATATATATCAAATCGTAACAATAGACCACAAGATTTCATATTTCAATACACATCCCATACATAGAGATAAAAATCATTCATATGGTGAACACCTGGTAACCGACATTAACAAGATGCATATATATAAGAATATCCCCATCATTCCGAGACACCCTTCGGATATGATATAAATTTCGAAGTACTAAAGCATCCGGTACTTTGGATGGGGTTTGTTAGGCCCAATAGATCTATCTTTAGGATTCGCGTCAATTAGGGTGTCTGTTCCCTAATTCTTAGATTACCAGACTTAATAAAAAGGGGCATATTCGATTTCGATAATTCAACCATATAATGTAGTTTCACGTACTTGTGTCTATTTTGTAAATCATTTATAAAACCTGCATGTATTCTCATCCCAAAAATATTAGATTTTAAAAGTGGGACTATAACTCACTTTCACAGATTTTTACTTCGTCGGAAAGTAAGACTTGGCCACTGGTTGATTCACGAACCTATAACAATATATACATATATATCAAAGTATGTTCAAAATATATTTACAACACTTTTAATATATTTTGATGTTTTAAGTTTATTAAGTCAGCTGTCCTCGTTAGTAACCTACAACTAGTTGTCCACAGTTAGATGTACAGAAATAAATCGATAAATATTATCTTGAATCAATCCACGACCCAGTGTATACGTATCTCAGTATTGATCACAACTCAAACTATATATATTTTGGAATCAACCTCAACCCTGTATAGCTAACTCCAACATTCACATATAGAGTGTCTATGGTTGTTCCGAAATATATATAGATGTGTCGACATGATAGGTCGAAACATTGTATACGTGTCTATGGTATCTCAAGATTACATAATATACAATACAAGTTGATTAAATTATGGTTGGAATAGATTTGTTACCAATTTTCACGTAGCTAAAATGAGAAAAATTATCCAATCTTGTTTTACCCATAACTTCTTCATTTTAAATCCGTTTTGAGTGAATCAAATTGCTATGGTTTCATATTGAACTCTATTTTATGAATCTAAACAGAAAACGTATAGGTTTATAGTTGGAAAAATAAGTTACAAGTCGTTTTTGTAAAGGTAGTCATTTCAGTCGAAAGAACGACGTCTAGATGACCATTTTAGAAAACATACTTCCACTTTGAGTTTAACCATAATTTTTGGATATAGTTTCATGTTCATAATAAAAATCATTTTCCCAGAATAACAACTTTTAAATCAAAGTTTATCATAGTTTTTAATTAACTAACCCAAAACAGCCCGCGGTGTTACTACGACGGCGTAAATCCGGTTTTACGGTGTTTTTCGTGTTTCCGGGTTTTAAATCATTAAGTTAGCATATCATATAGATATAGAACATGTGTTTAGTTGATTTTAAAAGTCAAGTTAGAAGGATTAACTTTTATTTGCGAACAAGTTTAGAATTAACTAAACTATGTTCTAGTGATTACAAGTTTAAACCTTCGAATAAGATAGCTTTATATGTATGAATCGAATGATGTTATGAACATCATTACTACCTCAAGTTCCTTGGATAAACCTACTGGAAATGAGAAAAATGGATCTAGCTTCAAAGGATCCTTGGATGGCTTGAAAGTTCTTGAAGCAGAATCATGACACGAAAACAATTTCAAGTAAGATTTCCACTCGAAATAAGATTGTTATAGTTATAGAAATTGAATTAAAGTTTGAATATGATTATTACCTTGTATTAGAAAGATAACCTACTGTAAGTAACAAAGGTTTCTTGATCTTGGATGATTACTTGGAATGGATTTAGAAAACTTGGAAGTAAACTTGCAATCTTGGAAGTATTCTTGATTTTATGAAACTAGAACTTTTGGAATTTATGAAGAACACTTAGAACTTGAAGATAGAACTTGAGAGAGATCAATTAGATGAAGAAAATTGAAGAATGAAAGTGTTTGTAGGTGTTTTTAGTCGTTGGTGTATGGATTAGATATAAAGGATATGTAATTTTGTTTTCATGTAAATAAGTCATGAATGATTACTCATATTTTTGTAATTTTATGAGATATTTCATGCTAGTTGTCAAATGATGGTTCCCACATGTGTTAGGTGACTCACATGGGCTGCTAAGAGCTGATCATTGGAGTGTATATACCAATAGTACATACATCTAAAAGCTGTGTATTGTACGAGTACAAATACGGGTGCATACGAGTAGAATTGTTGATGAAACTGAACGAGGATGTAATTGTAAGCATTTTTGTTAAGTAGAAGTATTTTGATAAGTGTCTTGAAGTTTTTCAAAAGTGTATGAATACATATTAAAACACTACATGTATATACATTTTAACTGAGTCGTTAAGTCATCGTTAGTCGTTACATGTAAATGTTGTTTTGAAACCTTTAGGTTAACGATCTTGTTGAATGTTGTTAACCCATTATTTATTATAACAAATGAGATGTTAAATTGTTATATTATCATGATATTATGATATATAATATATCTTAGTATGATATATATATATATATATATATATATATATATATATATATATATATATATATATATATATATATATATATATATATATACAGTTAAATGTCGTTACAGCGATAATCGTTACATATATGTCTCGTTTCGAAATCATTAAGTTAGTAGTCTTATTTTTACATATGTATTTCATTGTTAATAAACTTAATAATATATTTACTTATCATTTAACATAATTAACCAAGTGTATCAATATCTTAATATGATTCATATGTACCTAGTAAGACGTTGTTATAACGATAATCGTTATATATATCGTTTTCGAGTTTCTTAAATTAATAGTTTCATTTTTATGTATATAACTCATTGTTAAAATACCTAATGAGATACATACTTATAATAAAATCATGTTAACTATATATAACCATATATATGTCATCGTATAGTTTTTACAAGTTTTAACGTTCGTGAATCACCGGTCAACTTGGGTGGTCAATTGTCTATATGAAACCTATTTCAATTAATCAAGTCTTAACAAGTTTGATTGCTTAACATGTTGGAAACACTTAATCATGTAAATAACAATTTCATTTAATATATATATAAACATGGAAAAGTTCGGGTCACTACAACGGGGTCTCGTCATCAGAAGCTACGGTACTGTTGTGTTCGGATAGGCAGAAGAGAAACTCTAGAAAGAATCTGACATGCTGGAAGTGCGGGAAGACTGGGCATGTAAGGGTTAATTGTCCCGGTGGAGCTAATCCGGCAAATGGCTCCAAAGATGCTAACATTGTCTCCGTTGTTACGGAGAGTGACGAATTCCTCTGAAGTCACGTCATCCTCATGGTGTGTCCGCGCCACCGTGGAAAGGGATGTTCGTTAGCGGTTCCACAATTACACATGGGCATTGGTTTGGCGTTGATGCAGGTTGTGTGGTGGAAACTGATGTTGTAGCTGATGGGACTTTCGGGAAAGCCAAACAGGGAAGTTGCACCATAAAGTTTCAGCTGGTTGTTCATCAACATGTGCCGAGGTGAAATGCTTGGAATGCGATATTCTAAGTGCTATACTCTTTATGGTGGAGTATGATAATTCTTGTTAAGAGTTATGATTGTCTGTGATGACAATGATTGTCGGTTTAGACAATGTTCGATGAAGATGCAAGTTTTGTCTCTTGGGAGATAATGTCAACGGCATGAAGATGAGGATCTTGAAGTTGTCGTCGAGGAAGCGTCTACATCGGTTATCCTTGCAATGTGGAAGCATGGTTATCTTCTTCTATCCAAAAGGTGGAGATTTGTTGGTTTATTTTGGCTAGTAGAAGATATGTTTATCCCACATTGGTGGGAGGATGATGTGAGGGGTGAGTGACTTAGTTATATAAGAGGGGCTAAGTCTTCATTCCAAATCGCACCAATCAATACACTTTAAGTATTTGATTATTTCTTTCTTTCTTACCCTTGTTTGAGACTTGTATTAGTTAAATATTTTGGAGAGTGTAGTTGGCTTAAGAGAGTCGTCTATATCATTGTAACAATTTGTGATATAGTGTATTTCTCTCTTTGGGGGCCGGTGGTTTTTCTCCTGTTTTGGAGTTTCCACGTTAAATATTGTGTTGTGTATTGTTCTTATTTCTTTACTATTATTGTTGGGCTGGGTGGTGAGAATTAGTGAGGCCGTAATTTCCCAACAGTTCCATAAACCTATCAGTAAGAAAGAATGATAAAAAAATATCAGGATTGAAAGACAGAAACCAACATTCTTCAACACAATTTAATCATGTGATTAATAGAACCACCAGATGGCTATCCAGACATGGTATTCGGCACCCAACAAACATACAGACAGCATGCAGTCTATTTATTCAGAAGAGTAAGATTGACATTCCACTCATATGACGCTTCCATATTTGTGAAAACCAGCAGAAAAGCCTCATTCCACGAGACAAGAAAGACAATAGACCAACCAATGGACAAACTGGTTATCAGCAAACGAGCAACGAAAGAGAAGATGGGAACAAAGAAAATAGGATGTTAGAAAAAAATAACCGAGGCATGTTCGTCTACTTGATGCAGGTAATCTCTAATCATCTTCGATTGAACACAACGAAAAACTTGATAAGTTCATGCAACCCCAGAAGGTAGTCAGTCAAACAACAACATTTAGGCATCCATATACCTACAAATAACTACCACGTGTATCAAAAGTAATATTGTACAGCCTCATTTGTAAACTCAAAAATGAAATACATGAAGCAGTTTGCACTTCAAGAAAACCCATTGATTATTTGTCAACTCAACAATGAAATACATGTAGTAGTTAGCACTTCAAGAAAACCTATTGATCTGCCCATGTCATTCATACCGACAAGAAAGCCAAACAAAAGTAACGTATTCATGATCAAGACATATATTACCAGTATTTGTAAAAAAACGGCCCGGATGCATAACAAAACCAGACAAAAAAGTTACCATATTGCCACAGCAAAGATGTCCAGCGCCTGACAAGCCTACAGACGGAAAAAAATTCTAAATTTGAAGCCTGAGAAAAAAGCAAATAAGGAACTAAAAAAACCGAGATAAGCATTTATAAAGTTACATGACTATAATCAAACTGAAGAACTCCAGCAACCTTGTTTCTACAAACACGATGTGCGACCATCTATATTAAATGCAAAGTCAAAAGCATCCAACACAAGAAGATTAGAATACACAAAAAAAGCTACTTCTACAAAAAAGGATCTACAGAACCACCCATATCGTCAAAGTAAATGTACGATTGCGGTTAAAATATATATCGGGAAACTTGACATTATAAAAAATAGTATCGCAAGCGGGAAACTTTTAAACATCAAACCAAACAAAACTATCATACAGAACCTCCAAGCATAACAAAAACAAAGCAACCCTACACCTACAATTAAAACAATCGAGTCCCGATGCTCCCAACACAATATCTTTAATGAACGTAGTGTATCTAATGCTGCTATTCAATCAGTTATCAAATATCATAGATTTATGAAATAATGCTACCCAATCTAAAAAGTTCATTCTTTCTTTTATCTTAAAAGTCCCACACTAAATAAAATGGAAAAGAAACCAGTTTTGTTAGTCCTATTAACAAGATAGCAAAGCGAAAGTGACATATTCATGGTTATAGAACGCACTCTTGATATTACTAAAAAGAACCAACAGATATAAAGAAAGCACATGCACTGATATTATGAATAAAAGCATCAAGAAAATCAGTTTAAAGAAGGGGATTTGGCTTCATATTAATGGTGAATGAGCTTCAAGTTCAGCATATCCGATCAAGAAAGTTACAGGATGATAAACACAATGATAAACACAGTCCTAATGAATATGAACAGAAAATCTCATATTTATATATATACTGCCAATAAAGACAATTAAACAGAATTAGAGGCAACGCAAATTAGAGGTTTACTATCATTCATTACCGGCAACATGGACGTTCATCGTCAAAGCCTCCTACAACTCCATTAAAACGTACGCTTGACATTAAGTTAAGATAGACAGAAATACCTTATAATATTTCTAAGCTCCCTAAGTGTCTGCAGCTTCACATCGAGCCTCACAGTTAAGGTTCATACTATATCCTACTCCATTTTCATAAGTTACAAAAAACTCCTTACCATCCCAATCTTCAAGCTGTCAATATCAAACTGAATTATAAGTATGGGACAATAATTCAGAAATGAGTAAAAAAAAAGGTGGGCATCACAATTAAAAAAAAAAAAAAAAAAAAAAAAAAAAAAAAAAAAAAAAAATCAACTATTACAATTACCTAGTACGGGAACTACTAACTACCTCTGATATGATTAGACGCTGAATAATTACATGAGGAGAAGTCATTATGTTGCAATACAGAATTGTGTGATAACGCATTCCAATGTATGAATACATAAGTACAGCCAAGCCCAAATCAATCTCGACTGTTTTGACCCATACTAAAGAGTGAACCATTTAAGTCAAAGCCTAGATTCAACCAAAGTATTAGCTTAATTCAGAGTTGTCATTCTTTTCATCCTCAATAAGCTCGACAACACCTTCCTACCAATTTGTGTAAGATACTGAATGGAAGTTGGGCACACGGCCGTCAGCTCTAACCTGAAATTAAGAAATACAGTGATTCAAATTTAATATCTCGTTCAATACAATTATTAAAACTTTATAAAAAAATGTGCAGGCTGAATACAGATGATACACAACGTAATAATTGCATCATGTTCTCATCCTACCATCTGTGTAATTAGCCACCTGCGTTCATAAATTGGAGGTTATGTGTTCAACTACACTAGAAAAAGGTTTAGAGAACACAAAATAAAATCCAAACTTGCAATAATGATCCTACATATTACCTAGCCGAAAGGGTTCAGAGTTATTCTGTTTCCAGAACTAGGAAAAAAGAAGACTGTCCGTGAAGCTATGCATACAAAGAAAATAGGAAGCACCCATAACCGCAAAGAACCGGAAAAGAAAAATAAACAAATCCAGCCTAAGTAAAATCAATAGATATGTAAGGTAACCAATAAATCCAATAGAGAGAACATAACATACCCAAAATCAACTAGTTGCAAAGCGAGCACAAATGAAGCCCCAGATAAACAGCCACTTTGTGTACATGCAGGAAAATGCAGAATATGTTGCAATTAACATTCATATGACCATAAAATAAAATAATTATATACAAAGAAAGGTAACATGATAAAATACTTGAAGTTAACAGTTCAACAGTTAATTTCTCCATGTATCTCCTCGCTAGGATCATTAGTAAAGCTGCACCACTTTAGAGCCCCCAACATTTCAACAGTTGATTTTTCGTCATCTCATCTATCAAACAGAATGCATAGGACTTATACTTCCTGATGACAATGCTTTTCAGCTAAGAGCAATAGGGAGTGTGACTATAGATATTGTGTATAACTAAAAAAATTTAATCAAATAAAAAATAGTAGTCATACCATATGGATAGAAACACTTCTTGAATGGCTTCAGTTTCTAAGTTCCACAAAAGAGATTCCCAGACAAGCATTTCGACCAGCTCCATTTCTGCATTCGACAAAATATAGCATATGTAACTATTCAATCAATTGTTAGATTAATATATAACTGATGCTAAAAACTAGTAGTAGATATAGGAAATACAAAGATTTGGATTAGGTATATCGAGTCTTTTTGCTTTATAATCAACTCATGGAGCTCTATGTCAATGAGATAACTTGAAGTTAAAACATCACAATCATCCCAAATTGCAAATTTAACTCCATAAATACATGAAGAAAGAAAAAAGGAACAAAAGTTTGTCTTTCATGTTTTGAAAAGATATATTACCTTCAAAGAGCCCTTCCTCAAATTCAACAATATTGGTAGAGCTTATAGGCTTGAAAACTTCTTCTCAACCCTTGAATATGGAATGCGCTTTTCTGTTTGCGGGCCGCATCTATCGTATTTCCTTGTTACTTCACAAGACAGCTAGTCAGTATTGGCCACAAAACAAGTTATGGGGATCAAAAGGTAAAATAAGGACCAAGGTCAAAGAGCCTACCATCAACAAAAAAAAACCTAATTATGACATACAATATTGAACAATACATGTTATCATTTTGAGTGTATGTATTGTTCAACATTTTAGACAATGTGAAGATATAGAATGAAGAAGTTGTTCAAGAAAAAGCAAACCATATCGAATCAGCATAAGTGTCACATCATCAGGTTCATCGCGTCAAATATCCAAATCTTTGTATTTGATAATTCCACTCTGCCCTGTATGGCCCATACCTTTACCAACTCCTCTGCCATTTTAAATGAGTTAACAAATATATAATAAAAAGATGTTAAAACATAAGTTAAAGTTACAAAACAATAGATCCACATTATATGAACTGATGAATGATGATGCTACAGAACAATAGATACCCCTTTATCAAAGTTTTAAAACCTACACATCATCCAGTGAGCAACAGGATAGCTGCAATCCCATCGCATAAAAATGAATAATATCTCTAGTAAATATAATGACATGTATGTATGTGCTCAAAAGCATGAACCATATCAGTTAGTGTCTCTAACACTATGAGCACTCAAAAACTTTCAATGATTGGGTGAGCAATTTCTTAGTAGTAGAGGTAGTGAATAGGTCGAAACATGTAAACATTATCATATCAAAGTTTCATTTAATATCTAACTTGTAACAAAAGATCAAGTTAGGAGCAAGGTTGTAAAACTCGCGACTCGGGGAGTACTCGGCCGGAGGTTTTTGAGGAGTAATCGGCTACTCGGGGAGAACTCGGAGGAGTACTCGGATGTTGACTTTTGTTGACTTTTCTAATATAACTAAATATTTTCAATATATTATTAGCTATAAACAAACATTTTATAAATATATATGTTAAATATATAAAATTTTATAAATATATATGTTAAATATGTAAAGTTTAGTTACATATAAATATTTGTTTTAATTGGAGGGGTTAGATTTGTATCTATTTGATAATGAAGAAGAAAGAAAAACTAAACTTAAGGTGTTAAAATCTATAACAGTTAAACTTTAGGGGGTTTAAATGTAAATTAAAAAATAATAAAATGAGTGTTATTTTAGAAACCCTAATCAATCAGCCGCATCATTCTTCACCTAATGCTACATCTTCCCTTCTTCTTCTTCAACCTTAGCTCATTCACCAAACCCTAAATTATTTGTTTAAGAGTCTTCATGAATGGAAATCGAGACATTACAGGTATGTTCCTTCAATTCGTTCTTTCTAAACAAACAAACACATCAAATCGTCTCCTGTTTTCCTTCATCTTTTCACTGAGTTTTCCGATACCGTTGACCACCGTTTGACCACCGTTGACCGGTGTTGACCGGCGTTGACCGAGTAATTGGACGAGTTAGACACCTATTACTCGTTTTGTTCTTCCAACTGAGTAATCGCCGATTACTCGGCCGAGTTGGCCGAGTTTTACAACCATGGTTAGGAGGATTGAAAACAACTGAATAACACTGTGGTCTGTAGGTGACTTTCAACCCATTTAAACCATTTCATTTTTGATAAGCTTACCAAATTGAACAATTAACCCCTGAACATAATAATCTAAGCCAAGTTAACTCATTAACAGTAAATGGTCTGCTATTCTCAAGTCTACATAGAAGATCTAACTCTAAGAGTACCAAAAACAATATGATCAAACATTAATTATCGTCGAGAAGCTATAATACCATCACCAGCAGTAGCACAATCTAACCTAAATAAACCCACTATACTTAAATAGGCTGAAGTTCTGACCTCTACATAGAGACTTAACAAGAGAACCAAAACAAACATGATTAGACATTAACAATCCAGAAAAAAGCATCATTTACATTAGCAGAAAAAAGCTAAGCAAAAATAATGATACCGAACCCAGAAGCAGTTACAGCTCCAGAAGGTTGAATAACGAGAGTTCTGACCCATTATTGAACTGAACAACGGATCTTTCAATTGAAACTTCATTAAATATCTCTTCAACTAGACATATCTGTGTACACATATCAATTAATCAGAAAATAGGGACTACTTTCTTAGTTTGACAGCATTATTATCTAGTTATTATTACTATCTAGTTAAAGAAATGAATCTGAATTACATTAATAATTTATTACCTGAAGAGTGAATGACAATGGAGACTTCACACTGCAATCTTCAGGCGGATATATTAGAACTACCTTGTGACTATGTTATGGAACATCGATGTCAAGTGATATGTGTAATTACATTTTAACCCCAAATATCAAGTTATTATAGAAACAAAACCCTACACGGACATAAAAAAGAACGATTGATTTTTGTCTGAGAAAAAACTCGATCGGATTCATCTCATTCAAATTGTGAATCCACCCCTGCAACAACGTTACATGTTCAGAAAACATCAACACTTAGACAAGCATCTGGACCAGCTCCAATTCTGCATTCAACAAAATATAGTGTATGTAACTATTGAATGGTTGCATTAATATATAACTGATGTTTAAAAAAAGAATAATGTAGTAGATATAAGAAATACTAAGATTTCGATTCAAGTCTTTTTGCTATATGATCAACTCAAGAAGCTCTTTGTCAATACAAAGATAAGATAACTTGAAGTTGAAACATCATAATCATCCCAAATTGCATATTCAACTCCATAAAAAGCTGCACAAGATTCTTAAGGGAAAAATACATATAGAAAGAAAAAGGAACAAAAGATTGTCTTTCATGTTTTGAAAAGATTTATTACCTTAAAAGAGCCCTTTCTTCAAATTCAACAATATTGGTAAAGGATATATGCTTGCAAAATTCCTTCTCGACCCTTGAATATGGAATGCGCTTTTGTGTTTGCGAACCCCATCTACCATCACATCAACAAGAAAATCCTAATTTTGACAAAATGTTGAACAGTACATGTTATCATTTAGGGTATATGTGTTGCTAAACATTTTGGATGATGTGAACATTTAGAATCAAGAAGTTGTTCGAGATAAAGCATAAGTGTCACTTTATCGAATCAACGCGTCAAAGCGTCAAATATCCATAGGCACAGCCATTGATGCAGATATAGTCATCCATCCATTGAAATTTTTGATATCCGAAAATACATGGGGTAACCTTTATAGTTAGCGAATTGGTGAATAGCATCAGCTTCCGTCTAAGAGATATAGACACTTTCAGTACCTTCCCATAATAACCAATAATCCATTAACCAATCTGATAGAATTATAAACAAGTCCTAAAATAATAAAGAAATAAAAAAATAGATAAAGAAAACGAGATGAATAAACATATCATAATTCATAAGGAGTCAGACCCTTCAAACTTTGATCCTGCCCCTTCCTTGCTATCCTTCTAAGCAATATGATATAACAATTTGCAAAAACCATGCACTAATCATCATCAACAGAGTATATTAAACAAAACTACAGTATATTAAACACTGACGAAAGAGTTGTCATTCTTTTCATCCTTAATTAGCTACAGATAAACCTTCCTACCAATTTGTATGAAATACTGAATGAAGATTAGGAGCACTGCTGTCAGCCGAAATAAAAAAAATCCAGTGATTCAATTTGTATCTCGTTCAAGAATTAACAAAAAAAAAAAAATTCAAGAAAGATGCATATTACTTCGCTCGGGGAAATAAAGAATATTAATTTATACATATCTTCCCTGTAAGTGCTTATATTACTTCATCATCGAATGTACTAACCAATTACCTGCCTCAACTGCAGTAACTCTGCAAGTTGCTTATATTTCAAGATCTTTTAAAGAGACCAAAGCAGCCAACCTAAATAATAATACAAGATTCAAAATCAATGACTTGTTGGGAAGATATTTTAACGCATACAAAGGATAGTAACTACCAGGAAAGAAACTCATAAATGTAGAATTTTAAAGATCTCAAATAAAATAGAAGAGACTACCCCAATTTCGGATTATTTAACAAAGAATTCAGCATAATCAAAAGAAAAATCAAATTTTCAGAAACCAAATAATATCACAAAATAACCCTAATTTTGACTAAAAAAACCCTAGTTTTTTAAAATTTTAACACTAGTAAGAAAAAAACAACCCTAATTTGATGTAAAAACGAAATAAAAAAGAAAAGAACGTACATGTACAGTGATTAGAGGCATGAAGGCGGTCTCTTGGAGAGTTTCTGACATCAGTCGCTTATAAGAAGAAATACGAGAGAATGATGGAAGAAAAACCCTAAATTCTAATGATAACAAAACAAGATCAAAAGAAAACCCTGACTAAAAAAACCCCTGAATTCAGCATCAAAAGAAAAAAAACCCTAATCTTTTTAAATAAATCAAAAACACCAGGAAAAAAAGACCCTAACTTCGTAAGATATTTAAAGGAACGACCCTGGTGAAAAGAAGATAAAAACCCTAGTTTTTAAGAATTTTAACAAAATTAGAAGAAGAAAAAACCCTAATCTCGTATATGATATATGTATGATATGTATGATATAACTTAAAATTAAAATCAAAATCAAAAGAAAACCGTAATGAAAAAGAAAGAATTCAGAGTTCAAAAGAAAAACGAAGAAAGAAAGCGTACAAGGAAGGTTGAAGACGACCCTGTGATTAAATAAGAGTAGCGAAAGAGTTGAGAGCTGAGTGAAGACGAGTGCTCTTATTTATAGATATGGATGGACGGAAATATGACCGTTTGAGATTCAGCTTAACTTGTAAGCCAATATTTTATTTTATTTACTCGGTATGCAATTATTTATTTATTTATATTTATTTATTATAGTTACATTTAGATTATAAACGCTATTTTTTGATTTATATACATTTTTGTTTTATAAAATTTTATATTATTATTATAAGTATAATTAAAGGTAAAATAAATAATTAGAATTACTTGAATTAAAAAGTGTTGTGTGGATCACCTTCCATTTATTTTAATTATATTTAGGATTTAGGATCCTTATTTATTTATCACCTTATATTAGTTTATTACTATTACTATACTATACTACTCCGTATACTACCAAGAATTAATAATCCTCCATATTCAAGTTATACATTTTGGACAAAACTATGTATCTATGTTAGTATTTTTTTTTTTTCTTTTATTACGGAAAACATAAGAGCACAGGGTGCCGTTGGGTGTCCATTTCCAGTGTCTTTGAAAGACACTGAAAGTGACTAAGGAGGGAGAAATCGGATGTGTCGTTCAGTATCCATTTTCAGTGTTCATTGTTCATTTTTATTCATTTTTTATTCATTTTTGCACTTTTAGCTTCTTTTGCACTTTGATTCAATTCTAAGGCTCAACTTTGGGTAATAATTGTTCAACTTGGACTTTAGGCCACATTTTTGCCTTGACCACATTCTAACCCTAAATCATCACTTAATTGCACAAAACTAAATAAAAAACGGAAGAAATTTAGGCGAATATTGCGAGGTAAACATGTGTCAATTGAGCAATATCAATAGCAAACTAACACGTTAATTATTTAAAGGTACTCAAGCCATAAGGAAAGCGTCTCTAAAAACCAAAGGGAAATACCTTTAAAGTTAAGGGTGGAACTCATGGTCAAAATGATCAGCTTCATGTTGGGCAACATCATCAGGGGCAACATGATCATTCTGACTAACCTGGTCCGTGAGAATTACTTCAGCCATAAGCCCCAAAAAACTCGTCAGGTTTTGCTTCTACATGTGAAACCACCTCCTCGACATAGAACAACTCTGTTTTTATCCAGATTTTCATAAGAAGCAACCAAAAGAGTAGGTCCTTGTTTAGTGTAAACACTCGGATGAATGTTGTTTCTAGCAGCTAATTACCTAAGTAGCTTGCTTTGCTCAGCTGTCAAGACCACATCCACCAGGAGAGCGCTCAACCCTGAACCCGTAACAAGCTGACCACACATATGTGGGATGACCTGAGAAAGAGCCCCGTCATAATCAGCTTTCCACCCATCGTTAACTAGCGAAGCTTTGATTATTTCACTTCCAACGCCCTGATCTTATACTTCTGCTTCTTCAGGAGGCAAACCCTCCGCTCTTCTACCAAGCACTGAACTTTGCTTTCACAAAGTCACAAACTCGTTAACTTTAAGATTATACTGAAACCGCAGGTTAACTAATCCCTCGTTTGCACTACCCAACTCCTCCTTATAAAGAGCAATCAACAACTTACCCTCAAAATGCTTATCTTGATTATCTTTAAGAATACTCGTTCTTTTGAGATCCATTATCTCCTCATTCAGCTTCACATAATCTTGAACGAACTTTTTTAGCTTGGCCATATCAAAACTAAAAAAGGAGAGAAAATTTAGTTGAATTGCCTTAAGTAAACGAAAATGAAAGGTGAACGTTTGATCGGAGTAAAACATCCAAAAGAAGGGTATCGAAATGACAACAAAACACTTTATTAACCTATG
Source organism: Rutidosis leptorrhynchoides (assembly GCF_046630445.1). NCBI lineage: Eukaryota > Viridiplantae > Streptophyta > Magnoliopsida > Asterales > Asteraceae > Rutidosis > Rutidosis leptorrhynchoides. The sequence goes on from NC_092336.1 coordinate 640,462,009, forward strand.
AAGTGACCGTCAAAGCAAGCTCAAAATTTAAACATAACCCTAGATAACTGCACCAGGAAAAGCCGGATACACCCTTTATTTAAAGACACGACAAGGAATTGCCAGAGGGACATAATGACAATTCAACATAATGACATCATGGAGATGTTGTAAAAACTATCAAATCAACACCTAACTTATTTATGAAGTTTAACTTCACGAAGCTCACATAGCTCTTCACTTCGTAAAATTAAACCCAGGGGGCTTGATAGCGTACCCCATATTCGGCATACACCCGAAGATATCTCTTCGGATATAATGCTCTACGAAGCAATCTCCTCCCTAACTTTGAGTCACAAATGTACCTACACCTTATAAGCTCAAAGACATGAAGCCCAGTTCCCCATAAACCTCGATTGAAGATAAGTTTTAGGTGGAAAAACCATATCTTCGTTTACCGCCCAAAATACCAAAGAGGAAGCAAACAACTTTATTTTCTCTAGCTCAGATGACAGAAATGAAAAGTCCGCTAATACTTCCAAAACTATCTCAGGAATATGCTATACGAAGAAAGGAACAACTTTACTTTCTCAAAGTAAGTACGCATTTTGAGAAAGTCCACTAATACTTCAAAAACTGCCTCATGAACATGTTAAACCCCAAAAGGAGCCTTGTCCTCTTATAAATAAGCAGGTTTAAGCTCTCGAATGAGGAGGTTCTCATATACTCATATATTCACACGTACTATATGTGTCTATAATTCTTCATGGCGTAAAGTAAGAACTCTCTATCACTACCTTCAGGGAATCGCCAACAATAATGTAATTCGTGTTAAACGCCCTAATATACTTGGAAAGTGTACAAACAATAATTTATAAAAAGATGTAATTGATTTCAAAATATTATATCTCAAACAATTATGAATTATTTATTCAAATGGGTATTTTTTTTAATTTTAAATTCATTTTTTTTTTTGTAAAAGTTAATGACTCTTTCAAACAGGGAAAAATTATAAAAATCACGTGAGATTCACCCTTTCAACTAGTGACGCATCCAGAAATAATTTTTGATGAGGGCAAATTTGTTAAAGTTATTTGAATTATAATAATTGTACATAAATGATAATATTTTATATAAAATACATATACAACAACAACAACAAAATCCAATACCACATGAGTAGTGTATAGGGAGGTGAGATGTAGACAATACTTCCCCTATCTGAGAATAAAATAAGTCATTTCTCCACCCAGAGTGAAACACTCTCAAAAGTAGAGAAAGTCATCATCTCTTTATTCGACGGATAAAGATATTGCTTCCGAGTGGACCTCCGGCCAATAAATAGGAAATTATAAAAAAAGTAAAATAAAATAAAAAATAAAATTTGGACGCCATGAAAATGGTAGAATCAAATTTTCACGAGTTTTAAATCGTGCCTGAAATTCAATTTAGGCTCTAAACGGCAGTCAAGCCGCCAATAAATCGACTCTTGCTGTTGAGTTAAAAATAGAGCCATTTAAAATACATATACCTATATACATAATACATTTAAACCAACTAATGATTAATATAATGCTTGATAAGAGCACTGAGTGTCGTGACACGTCAGTTCAGTGTTAGTTCAGTGTCTTGCTGATGACTGGACGCTGACTGGACTGACATTGTAAACTGACATTGGTGAAAAATAGGGGAATTGGGACGATTGTCAGTTCAGTGTCTTGGAGAGAGAAGATATGGTCCACCAATTATTTATTTATACATTTTCTTATATATTTTTAACACATTATTAAATAGAATTAATAAAAATACGAACAAATATTAAATTAACAAATACATTAAAAGTCCTAAAATACACTTTTATTTTAAAAAAGTCTTAAAACGATTACAATTAAAAATCTAAAAATAAAAAAGTTGCAAAAAATAAAAAAAGTCCTAAAATTACTTATTAATCCTAAAATTACTTATTAAATCATAAAAATTACTTATTAAAAATAACAACAATTTAACGGCCACAATCCCGATTCATGCGAAGACGTATCATCATCTCGACCGTTCGAAGCCGGAAGGCTCCACACGTTCCTACAGTACAACATGATACGTTTGTTCGTCAGTTTGGCCTTTCCGACCATTCATTCCCACATGATTTCGGATTGAAATTCCTTGAACAAACCCATGACCTCGTCACAGAACCAAACGTCGGCGGCTTCGCAATCTACCCTATCTCGTATAAAGCTTACAACGCGTTCTACATCGAAGCCGGTAACATTTATAGCTTCGAATGATTGTGTGTACCCGTCGTACCAATATTGGCAGTTATCGGAAAGCTCACCGTTGTGATGGACGTCGAGGTTGATCAAGCAACGATTGACCATTTTTTTTTAGTTGTGAATGTGTAAAATAATGAAGAAAATAGAGAATTTTGTGTGTGTAAAAATGAGATTGTGGGTGTTTTTATATAGGGATAGAGAAATGATTTTTTTTTTTAAAAGATAAAAAAAAAGGGTCAGCAACGTTCCAAAATTTGAATTTGGGTGTGATGACCCAGAAATTTCTGACCAAATTTAAACTTAATCTTTGTATGATTAACATTTCCGACAAGATAAGCAAAGTCTGTAAAACTGAATCTCAAATTTTTTTAACTACTTTCATATATTCAAATATGTTTCGGTTGTTCTTGACGATTCGCGAACAATTATATGTATATATATATATATATATATATATATATATATATATATATATATATATATATATATATATATATATATATATATATATATATATATATACATACTATAACTTGAAAACGTAACAATGTATTAATTGTTTGATACCGTACATTAAACTTATCGGTTTAAATATTTATTTGAATATATATGATAAGTTGGAATATTAATTATATGAGTAACTTGCGACGTATATTTAAAACGTGTTTATGAATGTTGAAAATATATATTAACTTGGTCATAAAATGATTTGTTATTATATATATATATTAACAAATAGCGAGACAATGATTTATAGAAGTAAATGACCAAAACACTCGAAAGTTTAAGATACAATTTAAATGATATAGTTTATTGATAATTTAAGACTATATTTTGACAAAGGTACGAGTCACAAAACGTAAATTGCGAGTTTTCTAAGCGTACGAAAATGCGTTCGAGAAACCGGAACCGGGACATAAGTCGAGTGACAACGTACGAGTCATCGGAACGAAAATTACAAGTCAACTATGCACATGAATTTAATATAATATATAATTAATTATTTAAATTATATATATTATATATATTATATAATAATATGTCGACAAACAAGAAACAAAAACATTTTGAGCTGGATCAGGCGGCCATGCGATCGCATGGCAAATACACTAAAAACCCATGCGATCGCATGGGCATCAGATTCCAAAAAGTTGCCTATAAAAGGCCAGTTTCTGCTCGAGTTTTTTTTACACATATACTACTCTCTCTGTAATATTATTATTATTTATTATTTATATTAATATTATTAATTATTAATATTATTATTATTATTATTAATATTATTATTATTATTACTATTATTATTATTATTATTAAGATTATTATTATTATTTATTTTATTATTATTAGTAGTAGTATTATTATTATTATTATTACTAATTATATCACTTAAAATACTACGACGAGGTCATGAGCGCGTCACTTTCAAAATAGGTTTTCATGCGGGATAGAGCTAAGGAAACTATGAGTTATTACTAAGGAGGTTTTGGGTATTGTTCAAGGGTTTTGCTCGTGAGTCAAACTAGAATTTATCATCTCCGTTGCTTCTACGTACTTTCCTACAATATTGAATCACAATATTGATACGTAAGCATTTATATCTTATCTATTATATATTAATAGTGTATCCCTGACTAGTGCTCGAGTATATAGGATTATGCATGCTATTACGATTAATTTTGTCGTAAAATAGTTTATGATAGAAGTACATACTTAATTCTACACTGAGTTTGAACCGAAAATCCCTTAGCTTTGGTAACTAGTAGCTGCCAGTACATAGGATGTGGACTGGTGGGCGCGAATAATAGTATATGGATCCATAGGGCTTGACATCCCCGTCCGAGCTAGAGCACTAGCCTTTTAACGGACGTATGTTATTTGAGTTTATGACACATTGGTTTGCGTGTATTAAAACGAATGGGGTAATTATCATTATAACGTTAAAGTTTAGTTATCGGGGTGCTCTGTTACGTAGAATCATTTGATAAATGTTTCTGGATAAAACAACTGAAATCTTGTGATCCACCTTTACATACGATTTATGTGCAACATTAAAACTATGAACTCACCAACCTTTGTGTTGACACTTTTAAGCATGTTTATTCTCAGGTTTCTAGAAGTCTTCCGATGTTCGCTTATACGTTATACAAGATATGTACATGGAGTCATACATGCTTTATTCAAGAAAACTTTGCATTTACAAAATCATCACCGTGTATCTTATTTTGACTGCATTGTCAACGGATGTAGTATTATAAATTATTATATACGGTAATTGTCTATACGTAGAAATCATCAGACGTCGAAAACCTTGGATTTATATATTCATTTATGGTGTGCCTTTTTAAAAGAATGCAATGTTTACAAAATGTATCATATAGAGGTCAAAACCTCACTATGAAATCAATGAATGATGTATTCGTCCAAAGTGAATTTGGAGCGATCGTCACAGTTGGTATCAGAGCTTGAGGTCATAGGGAACCAGAATTTGCATTAGTGTGTTTAACTGGTAATTGTTAGGATGCATTAGTGAGTCTGGACTATGACCGTATCTGTTTTTACCAAGTTTTACTTATCATTTCTTGTTAGAAATTATCTGCTTATCATTCCTAAGTCTAGACACATCTTACTGCATTTACTGCATAGATAGTGTACCGACAAAATTCATATCTTAGCATATCTGTTACTGTAAACTTTTCCTGACATCTTCCGAAAATTTTTCCGTAATTTACGGGATTTTGGTATTATATATACATATGTAAATTATGTATTGAAGAGTACCAATTTAAATTCTATAATCTATTTCATATCAAAAATCAATTCTCTAATTATACAAGATGGATCACGTATCTAGTTCAAATTCCTTAGATTCTGACAGCTATTCCGATATGGATATTCACCTGAACTCCGAAGATAGTGTAACCGGAATGGATCAACCAATTAGCCATCATCTATTCTGGATGAATTGGAGATGGGTTCGTAGCCTACTTAGTCATTGGAGACAAGAAGAAGGTGATCCCTTCCATCCACCACATTGCCCTCTTGGCGAAGAACCTGAAGCACTTACCGGCGAACCTATCCGAAGCACCATTTTCTCCCTCATTTCCAGAGTATCTCGTTATGATTATATATTATCTCAAATTCTAAATCTTATTCGTTCGCTCGTCCGAACTGACAATCAGGCCGGTGTAATAGAAGAAGTCAACGAGCTTCGCGCTCGGGTAGTGGCTTTAGAGAATATGGTGCAAAGGTTACAAACACCAGCAACAGCACCGGCATCAACAGTACCACCATCAGTAACATCAACAGTACCATCACCACCACCAACAACAACATCCGCATCGCACACCTCAACATCACAATCTGTACCTCGAACATCAACGTCATACGCACCATAGATACCAAGGAATACCAACAACAACAAACGATGAAGTATTGATTCATAACTTCATCGAAGAAATATTTTGCAGAGAATATGTAGTTTCTAAAAGTTTTAGAGATTATATATTCTAGTCCTATTCGAAAACCAGATGAGATTAATATTATGTTAGCTCATTAAATCCATGATTACATCTAAGGAAAATATATATGTATGTATATTTTCATAAAGATTGTAATTAAGAAAATTCTTTTGTACAAACTGTTAATAGTGAGAATATTTTAACGGGTAGGTAATACCCGAGAGATATATAAATTCACAATTAATATGTTACATTCTTCGATTCTGATTCAACAAATCATCAACTATACTCACTACTTTCACAACAATATATATTCTTTTATAAAAATCAAAGCAACCATCCTCATCCAAATTTGATTACATATTTTGATTTTGACAAATCAAAATCCAAGTCAAGATTTAACAAAAGACATCATTCTTAGATTCCTACATCTTTTGAAGCTATACGTTGACTTCAAAACTGTGCTAGAACATCATAGAACCCAGAAAAGTATTTGTATCATTCAAATTCCTAGAACATCATATGAATATTAACGATTACAATCTATGTTCAAATCCCTCAAAATTCCTGAAGACACTTCAAATAATGAATCATCGAGATGATGATCCAACCACATGTTAACCGCAGTCTTGTACCTGAAGAACCCTCGAAATCAAAGTCATAGTTTAACACGTATCCGTGTCAGACCCTTTGGCATTTATTAGCTAAAATAACTTTTCAATCCCTTTTCAAAATAGACAGTTTTGTCACTACTTCAGCAAATCACCTTCAATTGTTCATTCGAATAAGCCTTATTTTGTAACACCCTAGGCAAATCCCACATTGCCCACGAACATGAGTGATCATGGGATTATAAGGTAATACTCACGCTTAAATGACACAACGCGTTTTGGGATCACAGGCAGAGCAGATGTGTGAGTACGCTGCAGTTAAGCGTGCTCGGGCAAGAGCACTACTAGGATGGGTGACCTCCTGGGAAAGTGCTTCTTGTGTGTGGTCGCCAAGAAAAATTCGTGCGCCTGCGGGCAAAGCGGACAATATTGTGGTCATGTTAAGCTGGGGTGTTACCGAATGGTATCAGAGCCACTCATGTGCCGTTGGGGGTGGTGGGGCAAACCTCATCGAGGACGAGGAGTCCCTAAGGGGGGGTGAATGTAACACCCTAGGCAAATCCCACATCGCCCACGAACATGAGTGATCATGGGATTATAAGGTAATACTCACGCTTAAATGACACAACGCGTTTTGGGATCACAGGCAGAGCAGATGCGTGAGTACGCTGCAGTTAAGTGTGCTCGGGCAAGAGCACTACTAGGATGGGTGACCTCCTGGGAAAGTGCTTCTTGTGTGTGGTCGCCAAGAAAAAGCCGTGCGCCTGCGGGCAAAGCGGACAATATTGTGGTCATGTTAAGCTGGGGTGTTACATATTTTAACAATTACCCCTTCATCATTGTTACCGGGGAATCTTTCATATCTCGCCACATTAGCAGTAAACTTATCAACAACTTCATTGATCTTTAAGCCTCTCCGAAAAATCACGATACTTATTCATTGAAACTATATCAAGTACTCATCTACAACTTGTAACAACAATTGTCATACCAACTACTTGGAATTAGCAATCAGTATTTTGAATTTCGTAGTAATTTTACGCCAACAGTTATATATATACATATAACGTTTACCTCCAAGACTTACAGACTCCGAATGTGAAGTTTCTGAAAAACACCCTAAACTGCGAACTAGTTCTCAAAATTTTGAAAAGTATTGATGAAGCAGCAAAAACTGTAAACGACCTTAACAGTAAAAAGTTTGATGATAAAGAATAGTATGTTGGCAAAGCTCAGAAAAAGAAAAGGTTTGGAACTGAAAAACGGATTGAGCAAAGTATGAAGGAGACTGTGGATAAATCACAAGGACGAAACCTGCCTTTCAAGAATCTAAATGATTCAGTATTTGCTGAAGCCATTAACGAATACCTTGCTTCCGAATCTAAACTCTTGCAGACAATATTCTTCATCATCCTCTGATATTAGAAATTCTAAGATATCATCGTATCTTTCATTATAAATATTTCATTATAAATATCCTCCATATTTCTGGAGATAATTCCATAATCATTCTTATCGGAAATCAATTTTCTCCTTATGATATATGTGTTACATCATAAAAGAAACTATTTTAGTTACTAAATTCTGAAACCTTCGAGTTTAAAATATGAATATTTTTGAAGTGGTGTTGGGAGCTGAAGCATGAGATAGTATAATATAATGACACTTGATCAACGTGATTATATTACAATAAGTCATGCTGAGTTTCTAAATGGAATGTGATGATTCACAGATCATAACGTCATCATGTGCCATGTTACACGACTCTTGTATCTTACTTAACCTCTCAAGAAAATATTTTTCTTGATGATTCGGCCTTTTCCGGGATATTCTGGTAATTTAACAAATCAAGATCGTGTCATTACCATTTTCTTCTTAGAACATTAACAATGTTCATTCCGAAATTCATATCTGCGAATTCTGGACCATTACAAGAAATGATTAGTCACAAGAAGAAGAAACGAAGGGACAAATCTCCGAAATAGAAATTGGGGTATAAATCGCAGCAAATAAAAGAAAGCATTAACTGGGGATGACAATAATTATAGAAGACAGAAGCAGGAACTTTGAAATATAAGTGAGAATATAAAGCCCGATAACAACACATAAATTACAAACCGTGTATATCAATGTTTATCGCAACATAAAGACACGGGAGAATTAAAAGCACTATAACCCCAAGGGCAAAGTAGAAGTAAGCAGATTCCTCCGGTGGTAGATGAAAAAGAAGAATGACAGATATGAAAGTTAGGAGTATATCAAGAATCAGAACTGGATGAAGTATTTTTCACAATCTTTTGAAAATAGGAAATGAGGAAGAAGATGTAAGAGTGATGAAAATAATGAAATGGAAGAGGTCAATTTATAGCGAAATATCAAGCATAGCAATCAAGGCAAATTACGCATTTAATCAAAAGAAATCTTAATTTTCCTAAATTCCGAAGAATCAAATCTTATTTAGATTATGAAGATTTTCTATTCCTTAAATTACGGAAATTAATCGTTAATATGTCAAGAGTTAAGACGAATCTCTATTCTTCATTTCACTCTTTTACGATAACTTCTCTCATACGCTTCGAATAATCGGATTGTTTTATCTATATTATTCAATGGTGATAAAACTCTATTTATCAACACATATACATCATGAAAACATTTTTATTGTTAGTCATGACGACCTCACTCAAATTTCGGGACGAAATTTCTTTAACAGGTAGGTACTGTGATGACCCAGAAATTTCTGACCAAATTTAAACTTAATCTTTGTATGATTAACATTTCTGACACGATAAGCAAAGTCTGTAAAACTGAATCTCAAAATTTTTGAACTACTTTCATATATTCAAATACCTTTCGGTTGTTCTTGACGATTCGCGAACAATTATATGTATATAGATACATATATATATATACTATAACTTGAAAACGTAACAATGTATTAATTGTTTTATTGCGTACATTAAACTTATCGGTTTAAATATTTATTTGAATATATATGATAAGTTGAAATATTAATTATATGAATAACTTGCGACGTATATTTAAAACGTGTTTATGAATGTTGAAAATATATATTAACTTGGTCATAAAACGATTTGTTATTATATATATATATATATATATATATATACATATATATATATATATATTAACAAATAGCGAGACAATAATTTATAGAAGTAAATGACCAAAACACTCGAAAGTTTAAGATACAATTTGAATGATATAGTTTATTGATAATTTAAGACTATATTTTGACAAAGGTACGAGTCACAAAACGTAAATTGTGAGTTTTCTAAGCGTACGAAAATGCGTTCGAGAAACTGGAACCGGGACATAAGTCGAGTGATAACGTACGTGAAAGGACCCGTTCATATACATTATAAACGATTCACAATAGTTGATTACATCGCGAGGTATTTGACCTCTATATGATACATTTTACAAACATTGCATTCGTTTTTAAAAGACAAACTTTCTTTACAACGAAAGTTGACGGCATGCACACCATTTCATAATACATCCAACTATAGTTGGCTTAATAATAATCTTGATGAACTCAATAACTCGAATGCAACGTCTTTCAAAATATGCCATGAATGACTCCAAGTAATATCCTTAAAATGAGCTAATGCACAGCGGAAGATTTCTTTAATACCTGATAATAGACATGCTTTAAAACGTCAACATAAAGTTGGTGAGATATATAGGTTTGTTGCTAGTAGCGTTATAATAATCCATGGAACACAAGATTTAAAGTTTATACATAATACACTCCTCGTGTATGAAAAGACGTTGAGCACTTGGTAACCATACTTAACTAAAAGCCACAGCAGCATACTCTTAAATAAGCCCTACACCGTACCAGAGTGTAGTAACGAAACGAAGTACTGTGCAACCGTTAAATGCTGGTCGTCCAGCCCGGTTGGGGATGTCAGCCCGATAGATCTATCAACAGGATTCGCGTTTACGCTCCTCACGTAATTAGCAGTTACCAAGTATAAAGAGATATGCCATGGTACAACTCAACGTAGAATTTAGTTTTATCACTTGTGTCCATAACGTAAATCATTCATAAAAACAGCGCATGTATTCTCAGCCCAAAATATTTAGAGTTTAAAAGGGATCTATATACTCACCTAATGTATTTTGTAGTAAAAATACATATAACACCATTGGTAACTTATAAGGTTGGCCTTCGATTCACGAACCTAATTAATTATATATTTATGTATTGATTAATATCTAATTAACAAATAAAATCAATTTACAGTGTACCTCAATCCTAATGCTCGAGACTAATATGCAAAAGTTAATAAGAATTCGTTTGACTCAAAAAGACTTCCAAAAACCTTTACAAAATTATAACCGTTTACATATATTTAAATATAACAAATTTTATAGTTTTAAAAATATTTTTACAAAATTGTATTATACTAAATGATTTCGAAATTCATTTATTAACAAATTAAACATATTATGTATTTATAAATATACTAAATGTTAACAATAATATTTCCATAATATTTTAAAAAAAAAAAACTTTAAAATGTTAAAATGATAGTTTTTTTTTTTAATAATAATAATAATAGTATTCTTGTCAAAAATAATTCTTTTACTCAAACTAATAATTTTTAACCAAAAATAATAAATTGATAGTTTTATTAATTATAACGATCAAAATAATAATTTTATAGTTTTTGACAAAAATATTATTTATCTTTAATTAACATAATAATCATAATAATAATAATTATTATCTTAATAATAATAATAATAATGATAATAATAATTATTTTGATAATAATAATGATACTAATAATAATAACGATGATTTTAACGACGACGTAAAAATAAAAATATTCATTTTTGGTAATTTGTACAAAAGTTCAATTGATTATAACTTCAAATCCGTCCGTCGAATTCATTCGACACCTAAATGAAAAGTTTATAGTTTTTCGCCACCTTTCCAAAAACATATAATTCATATATCTTATTTTGACCGCAGGAGTAACTAATTCAGATTCTATCCTAATGTATATTTTGACAAAATAAATAAATAAACATGCTTGATCCTAAATTCTCGAGCACTAGTCAGGGATACACTAAAAGTAAATAAAAGTTTAGTTTAGAGTGCTCACGTATCAATATTGAGATTCAATATTGCAGGAAAGATATATAAACGTCACAGAGATAATAAACACTAGTTTGTCTCACGAGCAAAACCCCCGATCCATACCCATAACTTCCATAGTACTAACCCATATACTCCTTAATTCTATCCCATTTATCAAACCAGTTTTGGAACACTTGGGCAGAACCTCGTCATAGAATTTTGTATAAATTTGATACTAATAACTCTCCTAATTCGAAGATTTATAAAAATCTTGATTTTGATCTTGATATTAATAATAATAATAATAATATTAATTATAAGATTTTAATTTTAATAAAGTAATAAAATAGATAATAATATTACGGAGTAAGGAAAAAGAGATAGATAGTTTTTGTGTGAAAGAAATCAAAGCACAAACGCAGCCTTTTATAGCCACATCCTAAACATGGTCACCCACTAATCTCTATGGAATCCGATGTTTATTTTTATATATTAATATATTTAATTTTTATAATTATTCAATTATTATATTTTATTTACTTTTAGGGTAAAAATATAATTTTTACAAAAATTACTTTTACGTTGTCACTTGACCAATGTCCCGGGTCCGGTTTTCCAATCGAAGTTTCGTACGCTAAGAAAATTAACATTTTACGGTTTGGGACTCGTACCTTTATATAAAAAAAAATAATAATACATTTAAATTATGAGAATGATCCCACTAAAAATATAACATAGTGTTTTGAGCATTGTGGTCATTTCCTTGTATAAATCAAAGTTTAATTATTTTTCCAAAGTATAAATTCAAAATGTTTTATATTATTTTATAAAATACCAAAAATATATTTAATAAACATGTTTTATTTAAATACCTATTTTATCACGGACCGTTAATGTTTACTAAATGACAAAAGTTTTCAAGAAAGAAAATTACGACTTTTAGAATAACGTTAAAACCTTTATTTTATTAAAACGACTCGTTAATATTTTGACAAAGACAGATTCAGATATTTATAAAATCTTATTATCTTTTACTCTCGCTGTTAAATATAATATTCTTATATTGAAACCTATTATTACATATCTAATACTTTGTTATCGTTAACTATAAATAAATATATAACACATATACACATAAACGTTCGTGAATCGTCAGGCTTGGTCAAAAGGGTAACTAATCTTCCAGATATAGATTTCAGACTTTCTAGACTCAACATTAGGGTTTTTGCTTATCGTGTCGGAAACATATAGAGATTAAGGTTTAAATTTAGTCAGAAATTTCCGGGTCGTTACAGTACGAGTCATCGGAATGAAAATGTGATGACCCGGAAATTTTGACTAAATTTAAACTTAATCTTTGTATGATTAACATTTCTGACACGATAAGCAAAGTCTGTAAAACTGAATCTCAAAATTTTTGAAATACCTTCGGTTGTTTTCGACGATTCGCGAACAATTATATGTAAACAAATACATATATACTATAACATGAAAAGGTAACAATGTATTAATTGTTTGATACCGTACATTAAACTTATTGGTTTAAATATCTATTTGAATATATATGATAAGTTGAGATATTTATTATTAAAATTTATTTATAAATAACTTCCAATGTGTATTTAAAAATTGATTTATGTATATTAAAAAGATATATACATATATATAATAAACGATAGTAACATTCGTTTATTGATTCGATTGATATTTAGATAAGTTAAATAAAGCGTTTAAGATGAACCAGTAAAACACTAATTTGCTACAGTGTTTTCCAATTTGCCACATTACTCAAAATGCTACAGTGTTTTCGAAAATCACTATTTGCTACAGTGAAATTGACTTTGCTACAGTGAATTGCTACAGTAAAAATTGACTTTGCTACAATGGTATATTTTATGGATAACTTAAGGCTATATTTTGACAAAGGTACGTGTCACGAAACGTAAAATGCAAGTTTTCTCAGCGTACGAAAGGACATTCGAAAAACCAGAACCGGGACATAAGTCGAGTGATGACGTACGACTTATCGGAACAAAAATTACAAGTCAACTATGCACGTGAATTTAATATAATATATAATTAATTATTTAAATTATATATATTATATTAATAATTAATTATGTCGACGAGCTAAATTACAAAACAATGTGAGCTGTCCCTGGTCCTCATGCGAGTCGCATGGCCAGAAGGCCATTTTCATGCGAGTCGCATGACTCCAGATTTCAGGCCAAGTGCTATAAATTCTCGAGTTTTGGCCAGATAAATCACACACATATTATTTTTACTCCGTATTTATTTATTTTATTATTATTATTATTATTATTATTATTATTATTATTAATAATAAGATTATTATTAATCTTATTATTTTTATTATTAGTGTTATTATTTTTGCTATACAAAAATAATAATGTACATAAAATATTACGACGGAGTGCTGTCCAAGTAATTTTCAAAATGAGTTTTCGAGCAAGCTAGAGCTAAGGAAATTATGAGTTATTGCCAAGGAGGTTATGGGTAATGTTCGGGGGTATTTTTTTCTGAATCAAACCTCGTGTTTATCATCTCCGATGCGTCTACGTGCTTTCCTGCAATATTGTATATCAATATTAAACAGTGAGTTCATTTGATTCCCTTTTACTCTTTATATTTTTGGGACTGAGAATACATGCGCTATTTTTACAACTGCTTTATTAAATGCTTTTGAAATATATTTTTAACTGCGAATACATGCAAATGCTTTATTAACCGATATACAATATTTATATGCGTGAGTTTCATTGATCCCTTTTTAATTGCTTTTGCAATCTATATTTTGGGCTGAGAATACATGCACTTTATTTTAAACACAATGGATACAAGTACATACTAAATTCTACACTGAGTTTGAACCAAAAATCCCTTAGCTTTGGTAACTGTTAACTGCCAGTTATAAGAACTGGTGGGCGCGAGTAGTAGTATATGGATCCATAGGGCTTGACATCCCCGTACGAGCTAGAGCGCTAGCCTTTTAACGGACGTATGCTATTTGAGAAGCGTACACGTTGGTTTGCGTGTATTATTAAGATGATTATACAGAGGGTACAAATTATATAAACGTTAAAGTTTAGTTACCAGGGTGCTCAATTTTGTAGAACCGATTGATAAACGTTTCGGATGAAACAACTGAAATCTTGTGGTCCACCTTTTATGTAAAACCTATTGATAACGTTTTAAATAAAACAACTGAACTTTAGTAATCCACATTGATATACGGATTATGTGTAATATTAAAACTATGAACTCACCAACCTTTGTGTTGACACTTGAAGCATGTTTATTCTCAGGTTTCTAGAAGTCTTCCGCTGTTTGCTCATACGTGATACAAGTTATGTGCTTGGAGTCATACATGCTATATACAAGAAACTTGCATTCATCAAACCATTACCATGTATCTTATTTTGACTGTATTGTCAACAGATGTATTATTGTAAACCATTTAAATGGTGATTGTCTATACGTAGGAATCATCAGATGTAAAAAAAACTGGAATTTATATATTCATTTATGAAATACCTTTTCAAACGAATGCAATGTTACAAAACGTATCACATAGAGGTCAAATACCTCGCAATGAAATCAATGAATGACGTGTTCGTCCATATGGATTTGGAGCGATCGTCACAGTTGGTATCAGAGCGTTGGTCTTAGCGAACCAGAATTTGCATTAGTGTGTCTAACCGGTTATTGTTAGGATACATTAGTGAGTCTGGACTTCGACCATGTCTGCATGATAAAAGTTGTTGCTTAAAATTTTTTTGTTAGAAATTACCTGCTTATCATTCCTTGTGTGGAAAATTACCTGCTTATCATTTGTAGTCTAGACACACCTTATTGCATGGATTGCATGACTAGTGTATAGACAAAATGAATATCTTAGCGTATCTGTTACTGTTACCTTTACTTGACAGTTTCCGAAAGTTTCTCCGTAATTTGCGGATCCTTTGTACTATATAAAGGTATTCTATGTAATTAGAATATCATCCGATATCCGAAAATCATTTCACATCGAAAATTCTTTATCTAACCGTATAAGATGAATTCTACAAGTAATTCGAGTTCTTCGGATTCCGATATGAATTTCCACCTGAGTTCCGAAAGCAGTGTAACCGGAATGAATCAACCAATCAGTCATCACCAATTCTGGATGAATTGGGGATGGGTTCGTAATCAACTTAATCAATGGAGACAAGAGGAAGGCGATCCTTTCCACCAACCGAATTCACCTCTTGGTGAGGAACCTGAGGCACTTACCGGCGAACCCGTTCGAAACACTATCTTTACCCTAATTTCCAGGATATTTCGCAACGATTATATGATAACTAGAATTTTAAACTTTATTCATCCTCTCGTACCAACCGCCAATCATCCCGGAATAATAGAAGAAGTTAACGAGCTTCGCGCTCGAGTTGTGGCTTTGGAGAATATGATGCACAATTTGCAGGCATCACAGGCAGCACCGGTAGCACCACCAGTACCAGCAGCACAACCAACAACAGTACCATTACCACCAACAACAACATCCGCACCGGAAACCTCAACCTCACAATCTGTTCCACGAGTATCAACCTCATATGCACTGTAGGCACCGAAGAATACTAATAACCATAAACGATGAAGTATTGATTCATAACTTCATTGGAGAAATATCCTGCGACGATTATGTAATCTTTAATATAGAAGAGATTATTCGTTTCTCGTTCCAACCGAAAATCAAATGAGTTTAATAACTCATTAAATTTATATTACATCTGAAGGAAATATACATACATATATTTTCATAAAGATTGTAATTGAAAATCCTTTTGTACAAACTGTTAATGATGAGAATATTTTAACGGGTAGGTAATACCCTAGAAATATATAAATTCCACATTAATATGTTACACTATACATTCTTCAATTTTGATTCAACAATCATTAACTATACTGCTCAAACCTATAGATATACGTATCTGTTCATCGCAGAATAACCATTTTCATTCAATTTCATATTCTGATTTCGATAGATCAGAATCCAAGTCAAGATTAAACGAAAAACATCACTCTTAGATTCCTACATCTTTCAAAACCATGCTTCGAAACCCATGCTTTGAATTCAGAACAGTACTAGAACATCATATGATTATATTTTGCGTTCAAACCCATCGAAATTCTTGGAAACACTTCAACTAATGAACAAACGAGAAGACAAACCAACTACACGATATCTACGAGAAGAAAGATTTGTACTTATAATCATATATCTGGAAAGCTCTCGAAACCTAAGTAAAACTTTAACACGTATCTGTGATAAATCCTTCGGCATTATTATTACTGAAAGTAACCTTGCAATTCCTTTTTAAAAGTATCCAGTATTATCACCCATTCAACTAGTCAACGACGACCTTTCAGACTTATAACTTTGGCATATACGTTTTTTTTTTTTTTTTTTTTTTTTACTGGGGAACCTTTTATGTTCCACCATATTAGCAGTAAATGTACCAGCGACTCCGTCACTCTGCTATTTGAAACTCTCCGGAAATCACTATATATACATTGAAACCCTATCATGTACTCATCCACATCTTGTAACAATAGTTGCCATTCCAACTATCGGGAATTTGCAATCAGTATTTTGAAATCTTGCAGCACGTCTACGCCAACAGTTATATGTGTACATATAACGTCTACCTCCTCGAATTACATACTTCGAATGTGAAGTTTTTGAAAAACACCCCAAACTATGAAACTAGTTCTCTGAAATTGGAACAATGCTGATGAAGCAGCAAAAACTGTAAACGACCTTAACAGTCAAAAGTTTGATGATAAAGAATAGTATGGTGGTAAAGCAGAGAAAAAGAGAAGGTTTGGAATTGAAAAACGGATTGAGCAGACCATGAAGGAGGCTGTGGACAAATCACAAAGACTAAATCTACCTTCAAAGAATCCAAATGATTCAGAGTCTGCTTAAATCATTAAAGAATACCTTGCTCCTTACACTAAAACCTTTGCGGACAATATTCTTCATCATCATCTTATCTTAAATATTCTAAGATATCATCGTATCTCCCATTATAAATATCCTCCATATTTCTGAAGATATTTTTTTTAAACCATTCTTATCTGAAATCATTACCTCTTCGCGCTATCTGTGTTACATCATAAAAGAAACTATTTTAATTTCTAAAATCAAAAAAAAAAATTCGAAAAAAATGGATGTTTTGAAGTAATGTTGGGAACTGAAGCATGAGTTAGTATAATATAATGACACTTGATCAACGTGATTATATTACAGTAAGTCATGTTGAGTTTCTAATGGAACGTGACAAAGGTTCACAGATCACACCCTCATCATAAACCATGTTACATAAATCTTTCATTCTATATAATCTCTAAATATATCAAGAAAATATATTTCTTGATGATTCGGTCTTTTCCGGATATTCTGGTAATTTGACAAGTCAGATTGTGCCATTACCATTTCTTTCGTAGAACATTAATTATGTTTATTCTGAAATTCATACCTACGAATTCTGGACCATTATTCGCTTGACTTAAGGTCGGGAAGAGAAAACGAAAGCTTGAAGCTCCGAAATATAATGGAGAATATAAAGCCCGATAACAACCCCGAAATTACAAACCGTGTATATCAATGCGTATAGCAACATAAAGACACGGGAGAATGAAAAACACTATAACCCCAAGGTAATAGTAGAAGAAAATAACTTCCTCTGGTGGTAGATGAAAAAGAAGAATGAAGGATACGATAGCCAGGAAAATATCAAGAATCAGAACTGGATTAAGCATTTTCACAATCTGTTGGGATGTATGAAATAATAAAGAAGAAAGTAGGAGTGGTGAAAATAAATGAAACGGAAGAGGTCAATTTATAACGAAATATCAGACATAGCAATCGAGGCAGATTACACATTTAATCAAAGAAAATCCTAATTTCCGCAAATTCCGAAGAATCAAATCTTATTTAGATTATGAAGATTTTCTATTGCTTAAATTCCGGAAATCAATCGTTACTACGTCAAGAGTTAAAACGTATCTCTATTCTCCATTCCACTCTATTACGATAACTTCTCTCATACGCTTCGAGTAATTGGATTGTTTTATCCATATTATTCAACGGTGATAAAAATTCTATTTATCAACACATTTTCGTCATGAAAACATTTTTATTGTTAGCCATGACGACCTCACTCAAATTTCGGGACGAAATTTCTTTAACGGGTAGGTACTGTGATGACCCGGAAATTTTGACTAAATTTAAACTTAATCTTTGTATGATTAACATTTCTGACACGATAAGCAAAGTCTGTAAAACTGAATCTCAAAATTTTTGAAATACCTTCGGTTGTTTTCGACGATTCGCGAACAATTATATGTAAACAGATACATATATACTATAACATGAAAAGGTAACAATGTATTAATTGTTTGATACCGTACATTAAACTTATTGGTTTAAATATCTATTTGAATATATATGATAAGTTGAGATATTTATTATTAAAATTTATTTATAAATAACTTCCAATGTGTATTTAAAAATTGATTTATGTATATTAAAAAGATATATACATATATATAATAAACGATAGTAACATTCGTTTATTGATTCGATTGATATTTAGATAAGTTAAATAAAGCGTTTAAGATGAACCAGTAAAACACTAATTTGCTACAGTGTTTTCCAATTTGCCACATTACTCAAAATGCTACAGTGTTTTCGAAAATCACTATTTGCTACAGTGAAATTGACTTTGCTACAGTGAATTGCTACAGTAAAAATTGACTTTGCTACAATGGTATATTTTATGGATAACTTAAGGCTATATTTTGACAAAGGTACGTGTCACGAAACGTAAAATGCAAGTTTTCTCAGCGTACGAAAGGACATTCGAAAAACCAGAACCGGGACATAAGTCGAGTGATGACGTACGACTTATCGGAACAAAAATTACAAGTCAACTATGCACGTGAATTTAATATAATATATAATTAATTATTTAAATTATATATATTATATTAATAATTAATTATGTCGACGAGCTAAATTACAAAACAATGTGAGCTGTCCCTGGTCCTCATGCGAGTCGCATGGCCAGAAGGCCATTTTCATGCGAGTCGCATGACTCCAGATTTCAGGCCAAGTGCTATAAATTCTCGAGTTTTGGCCAGATAAATCACACACATATTATTTTTACTCCGTATTTATTTATTTTATTATTATTATTATTATTATTATTATTATTATTAATAATAAGATTATTATTAATCTTATTATTTTTATTATTAGTGTTATTATTTTTGCTATACAAAAATAATAATGTACATAAAATATTACGACGGAGTGCTGTCCAAGTAATTTTCAAAATGAGTTTTCGAGCAAGCTAGAGCTAAGGAAATTATGAGTTATTGCCAAGGAGGTTATGGGTAATGTTCGGGGGTATTTTTTTCTGAATCAAACCTCGTGTTTATCATCTCCGATGCGTCTACGTGCTTTCCTGCAATATTGTATATCAATATTAAACAGTGAGTTCATTTGATTCCCTTTTACTCTTTATATTTTTGGGACTGAGAATACATGCGCTATTTTTACAACTGCTTTATTAAATGCTTTTGAAATATATTTTTAACTGCGAATACATGCAAATGCTTTATTAACCGATATACAATATTTATATGCGTGAGTTTCATTGATCCCCTTTTAATTGCTTTTGCAATCTATATTTTGGGCTGAGAATACATGCACTTTATTTTAAACACAATGGATACAAGTACATACTAAATTCTACACTGAGTTTGAACCAAAAATCCCTTAGCTTTGGTAACTGTTAACTGCCAGTTATAAGAACTGGTGGGCGCGAGTAGTAGTATATGGATCCATAGGGCTTGACATCCCCGTACGAGCTAGAGCGCTAGCCTTTTAACGGACGTATGCTATTTGAGAAGCGTACACGTTGGTTTGCGTGTATTATTAAGATGATTATACAGAGGGTACAAATTATATAAACGTTAAAGTTTAGTTACCAGGGTGCTCAATTTTGTAGAACCGATTGATAAACGTTTCGGATGAAACAACTGAAATCTTGTGGTCCACCTTTTATGTAAAACCTATTGATAACGTTTTAAATAAAACAACTGAACTTTAGTAATCCACATTGATATACGGATTATGTGTAATATTAAAACTATGAACTCACCAACCTTTGTGTTGACACTTGAAGCATGTTTATTCTCAGGTTTCTAGAAGTCTTCCGCTGTTTGCTCATACGTGATACAAGTTATGTGCTTGGAGTCATACATGCTATATACAAGAAACTTGCATTCATCAAACCATTACCATGTATCTTATTTTGACTGTATTGTCAACAGATGTATTATTGTAAACCATTTAAATGGTGATTGTCTATACGTAGGAATCATCAGATGTAAAAAAAACTGGAATTTATATATTCATTTATGAAATACCTTTTCAAACGAATGCAATGTTACAAAACGTATCACATAGAGGTCAAATACCTCGCAATGAAATCAATGAATGACGTGTTCGTCCATATGGATTTGGAGCGATCGTCACAGAAAATTACAAGTCAACTATGCACATGAATTTAATATAATATATAATTAATTATCTAAATTATATATATTATATATATTATATAATAATATGTCGACAAACAAGAAACAAAAACATTTTGAGCTGGATCAGGCGGCCATGCGATCGCATGGCAAATACACTAAAAATCGATGCGATCGCATGGACATCAGATTTCAAAAAGTTGCCTATAAAAGGTCAGTTTCTGCTCGAGTTTTTTTTACACATATACTACTCTCTCTGTAATATTATTATTATTTATTATTTATATTAATATTATTAATATTATTATTATTAATATTATTATTATTATTATTATTATTATTAAGATTATTATTATTATTTATTTTATTATTATTATTAGTAGTATTATTATTATTACTAATTATATCACTTAAAATACTACGACGAGGTCATGAGCGTGTCACTTTCAAAATGGGTTTTCATGCGGGATAGAGCTAATGAAACTATGAGTTATTACTAAGGAGGTTTTGGGTATTGTTCAAGGGTTTTGATCGTGAGTCAAACTAGTATTTATCATCTCCGTTACGTCTACGTACTTTCCTACAATATTTAATCACAATATTGATATGTAAGCATTTATATCTTATCTATTATATATTAATAGTGTATCCCTGACTAGTGCTCGAGTATATAGGATTATGCATGCTAGTACGATTAATTTTGTTGTTAAATAGTTTATGATAGATCACAAATTTAATACATATATTACTGATATAAGGTATATGATATGCATGTTTTTGGAAAGCTGGCGAAAAATCAATAACTTTTCATTTAGAGATCGCGTAATTTCGATGAACGAATTAAAAGATATGGACAACTGAATTATGATTAACATTAATTGAAATTGCTTTTGAATCTGCAATTGATATTTAAACAACTTGTTTATAAGATTGATAATTTGGATTTTCAAATATTACTAATCGAGTAAATGAATTTCTATATAAGGCACGTCTCGATTTGTTGAACAATTGTCAAAATTGACTGTTTTATCATATTTTAAAGCTTTATAAAACTATAGTCTAATTATTCAAGAATTGGGAAACCATGTGAAATGTTAAACTATTTTCGATTACCATGATCATTCAAACTATAGTATAGATTTTAAAAGATCATATTGGGTCAGGTTGACTTTTTGAAATGACTTTTGATAACTTTTGTATGTCAATCTCGAGCATTAGGATTGTGATACACTATGACCCAACCTAGCTTATTAGACATGTATTGATCAACATATGTTCTATAGGTTGAGATCTACAGTTAATTTTGCATTCCGAGTTTCGGTCACTTTTTGGTAAATGACCTTATGTGCTGCTAAGGTGAGTTTCATTTGCTCTCTTTTTAATTGCTTTTGCAATCTATATTTTTGGGCTGAGAATACATGCAATATATTTAAACGCAATGGATAGAAGTACATACTTAATTCTACACTGAGTTTGAACCGAAAATCCCTTAGCTTTGGTAACTAGTAGCTGCCAGTACATAGGATGTGGACTGGTGGGCACGAATAATAGTATATGGATCCATAGGGCTTGACATCCCCGTCCGAGCTAGAGCGCTAGTCTTTTAACGGACGTATGTTATTTGAGTTTATGACACGTTGGTTTGCGTGTATTAAAACGAATGGGGTAATTATCATTATAACGTTAAAGTTTAGTTACCAGGGTGCTCTGTTACGTAGAATCATTTGATAAACGTTTCTGGATGAAACAACTGAAATCTTGTGATCCACCTTTACATACGATTTATGTGCAACATTAAAACTATGAACTCACCAACCTTTGTGTTGACACTTTTAAGCATGTTTATTCTCAGGTTTCTAGAAGTCTTCCGCTGTTCGCTTATACGTTATACAAGCTATGTGCATGGAGTCATACATGCTTTATTCAAGAAAACTTTGCATTTACAAAATCATCACCGTGTATCTTATTTTGACTGCATTGTCAACGGATGTAGTATTGTAAATTATTATATACGGTAATTGTCTATACGTAGAAATCATCAGACGTCGAAAACCTTGGATTTATATATTCATTTATGGTGTGCCTTTTTAAAAGAATGCAATGTTTACAAAACGTATCATATAGAGGTCAAAACCTCACTATGAAATCAATGAATGATGTATTCGTCCAAAGTGAATTTGGAGCGATCGTCACATTGGGTCCCACACATCCCCTTCACCCAACGTCGAGCAGACGACGTCGGAACCTCCGACGCCGGACCGACGCCGGGTCGGTGTCGTCCGACCGTCGTATGCAAAAATAGGAGATGGCGACGCCGGTTTTTTGTATCCCACACCTCATGCTCTAATTGACATTAACTTAGAATATAACTAGACCTGGTAAGCCGCAAATGTTGGCAAACTTATACAGTGAAAGTTATAAAAAAAAATTACTTGCAGAAGTCTCGAACTTGAGACCTTTGAGTTAATTAATACATCTTAAACTAACTGAGAAAATTGGCACCTCGTTAGATTTCTTATATTTATCATACTATCATATATCTGAGTATTGTTTTATTGAAACAACATTAAAAAAATTCGTAAAAAAAATTAGGAAAATGTAGGTCGTCGGGGGCGGATGACCCGGTTGCACCATGTTGGATCCGCCCCTGCTTTCAACTAGCGCCATTAACGTAACTTGTTACGTTAATTACGTTAATATCTAAACCCCAATAGCTAAAACCTCAAAATACGCTCGAAAAACACGATAATTGTTATATATTACTTCTTCGAGCGTTTTTCCGCCAAACTAAAAACATTTATCACAAAGTGTCTCTACTAAATGTTCATATTTTCATCCAATCTATAATGTTCGTGAACAAAGTTTTTTCAAAAAACGAAAAAAAAAAGTTTTTGCTTCCCCCCGATTGGTTACTTCCCTCTTGATCCTACCACTATATATATATATATATATATATATATATATATATATATATATATATATATATATATATATATATATATATATATATATATATATATATATATATATTAAATTAAAAACGTTAACAAAGTATTAAGTGTATGATACTGTACATTAAACTTAATTGTTTCAATCTATGTTTACTATATTAAAAGATAATGTTAAACGATTGATATTTAAATAAAGTTAACTAGAACGTTTATGAAGTTAAAAAGTAAACGTTAGTACATAAATGATTTATGTTTAACGTTAGTACATAAATGATTTATGTTTAACCCCAAGGGGTGGCTTGGTGGTAAGATGCTTGGAAAGTTCCAAAGGGACCCAGGTTCAATCACCACCTGCTACACTTTGGGGGCTTGCCTTAAAAAAAAAACATTATGTGATATAACAACTTCTGGTATTTAAATGATTTTAATTATATATATATCATAAGATGTACAAATAAATATATTTCTTAACAAAAATATATGTATATTTTACAATGTTATAAAATATAATAATAACTTAGATATAAAACGTCTTGATTTAAAAATACTATTAATTATATTGTAGTAAATAACGAGAAGACGATTTAAAGAAGCAAATGACCAAAATATTAAAATGTATAAGTTACATTTCAAATAAGATAATTTATTGACAAATAAGTCTAATTATTAATAAAGGCACTTATCGCGAACCATAAAATACAAGATATTAAAGCGTACGAAAAGACGTTCGAGAAACCGGAACTGAGACATAAACTGGGCGTAAACGTACAAGACAACGGAGCTAAAGTTACAAGTCAACAATATAATATAATATATAATTAATTAAAATAAATTATATATATTATATATAAATATAAAAATATGTTGACGTATATATATATATATATATATATATATATATATATATATATATATATATATATATATATTATGTAGACGAACTAGCAAACAAAAACATTTTGAGCTGGATCAGGCGGCCATGCGATCGCATGGCAAATACACTACAAGCCCATGCGATCGCATGGGCTACAGTAAATGGAAATATGCCTATAAAAGGCCAGTTTGCTCGACGAGTTACACACACCTTTTTTCTTTTCTTTCTTCTGTAATCTATATTTATATTTATATTTATAATTATAATTTTAATTTTAATTTAAGTTTAATAATAATAAAGTATATACGAGGGTGTTTTAATTTGGGTTTCAAACCATTTTAAACTAAAGAAATATTGGGTATTGTTCGGGGTATTGTTCTTGAATCCAAGGCCAAACATACAGTCGTCTACCATCATTACGTCTATGCAATTTGCCTACAATATTGAATCTCAATATTGAACCGTGAGTTATAGATCCCTTTTTAAATGCTTTAAATATTTTTGGTCTAAGAATACATGCAATTTATTTTAAACGCAATGGACACAAGTACATACTTAATTCTACACTGAGTTAAACCGAAAATCCCTTAGCTTTGGTAACTAGTAGCTGCCAGTACATAGGATGTAGACTGATGAGCTCTAATAATTGTATATGGATCCATAGGGCTTGACATCCCCGTCCGAGCTAGTAGCGCTAGCCTTTTAACGGACGTATGTTATTTGATTTTATGACACGTTGGTTTGCGTGTATTAAAACAAATAGGGTAATGATCATTATAGCGTTAAGTTTAGTTACGAGGGCACTCTGTTACGTAGAATCTATTGATAAACTTTTGATGAAATCTTGTGGTCTATCTTTATATACTTATGACTCGAGCAATTAAACCTATAACTCACCAACATTCGTGTTGACCTTTTTAGCATGTTTTATTCTCAGGTCCTTAGACTGCTTCCGCTGTGATGTGCTTGTTGCCTGCATGGAGTCTCTCATGCTTTGTATAAAGTTTATTGCATTCGAAACAAAACTACATTATGTAATAAATAATTTGACTGTGATGTCAACCTGTAAAATAAAGACCTATGTATTTTGGGGATTTGCTTATACCTCACTCACCCACATGCTTATAACTTTCTATGTTTAGAAAGTCACTTATTTTAATGAATGCAATATTTTATCAAAACGTATCATATAGAGGTCAAAACCTCAATGTGAAATCAATGATTAACGTTCCGCGTCAATAGCAATTTTGACGGGTCGTTACAGAATGAGACCTAATGTAGCGATCCGGCAAAATCGTCATTGACCGCGTCGTCTACTTAGGTCCCGTTACGTGGTCATAAGTCTTTAAAACATCGTTTGACCAAAATATGTCGCATTCATTTCAAATATAAAGATGTTTCAAAGTTTACAAAGTAGTTCAACAACTAGTTCAACAACTAGTTTACAAAGTTTACAAAATTACTTGCAGAAGTCTCGAACTTGAGACCTTTGAGTTAATTAATACATCTTAAACTAACTGAGAAAATTGGCACCTCGTTAGATTTCTTATATTTATCATACTATCATATATCTGAGTATTGTTTTATTGAAACAACATTAAAAAAATTCGTAAAAAAAATTAGGAAAATGTAGGTCGTCGGGGGCGGATGACCCGGTTGCACCATGTTGGATCCGCCCCTGCTTTCAACTAGCGCCAGAGAGATGGATGGCGCAACACTTGACGGATTTATGTCTATTTGCGCCAAGTGTTGGCTTGTGCTAAACCAATGGTTTAGCGGAAAGAGAGGAACCGACCTACCTAATAGGTTTTGATCACTTTTTACGGGGACCCTGTTCCCGCTCACATTTTTAATTTCCCGCCTAATGCATTTTGTAATTTTAAAAGGAAAATAAAATAAAATTAATTAAATTTAAATTTAAATAAAGTATAATAGGTGAAATAAAATTGGAGCATACGGAGTATAACATTTTGTGCGCACACAACCTTTACAGTATTACAGATCAATCACCCTCAACAATTCCTTCACGTTCTCCTTCATAGCAGAAACTCAATTCGCTATGGTATATTTCAATATCTATTTACTGTATAATTATATTGCAATTCTGTAATAATCATCTTGTTATGAATTTACTTTCTGTCAATTGTAAAGTTTGTTGCGGAAGATTAACATTCACACACATATTATAGCTGTAGAAATCTGTTTAGGTTTTTGATTCAGTTGTCTTTGCTGTAGTTTTGTAACTAGATAACGACGTTTCTTCTATACACTCGCGGTGTTGATTTAATATCGAATCACTAGCTTAATTTATTCATGTCATCGCCATGCCCTAGTTTTGCTTTATATGATAACATGCGAGAAATTAATTTTTAGACTGTTTCAGTTTGTGGTCGAATTAAATTAGTTCTGTATGACAATTTATGATTTAGTAAAACTCGATCTAATAATATGAAATATTGATTAAACTGAGAACTAAGGTCATTTCCGTGAGTTGCTTTTAGCTGTTGCTTGTGATTGTAAATGATTTTCTGATCTTCTGATCTTATAATTATGATTGTAATTTTGTAAATGATAATTACTCCGTATAATTATTACTACTGTCCCCACGCGTGTCTTTAGAAAAATGTGTAAAGTTGCTTTGGTTACATTCAAGTTTGTTTAAGGAGTATATTTATTATTTTTGTATTTGTTTTGTTTTCATGCTGGTGTAGTCCAAGAAAAGAGGTTTGTCGTTGGAAGATAAGCGAGAGAAGATGCTTCAAATCTTCTACGACTCTCAAGACTTTTACCTTGTGAGTATAGAATATATATGTTACTTTCTTGTTTAAGAACATTGTTACTATTATTATCTGCTTGAGATAAGCACTAAAATTGCTTAATTGTATAATTCTGTGTATGCTACAATTGATTTGATTGAAAAGCTATACCACGAGTTTTTCTTTGTATGGTACGATACTAATGTTCTTATGCCTAGATTGATTTGACTAACAAGCTTAATACATAACGTGCCTTGTGTGGGTAAGAGTTATTAGACTACCTCTTGTTTGTTTTGTCACTTACGAAAGAGTTGCTCTGATTTAGCGATTGTCTGCAAATCACTAAAAGTATTTTTCATTGAAACTAAATGTTGATTGCTAGTGGACAATAGATTAAGACTGGAGTAACCTTCACCGACTAATTTGTTGGATGTTGTGAAGAACTATGAATCTGTCTTAGATAATAAATGGTTACTGAACACGCAAATTCATTCTGATATCTTCTACTAACACCAATGTGAAGGTTTCTACTGTACACTCATTACTGACTTTGGTGAAAGAATTTTCAACTTTCCTTGACATTTATATAAAGATAGCAGGACACAGAGTATAGCTTTTTCCTAGTGTAGGGTTGGGGCTCATTGATAAATTTTCATGCGAGTAACACAACTAGGGTGTACTGCTTCTCTAACTTCTTATCTTTACCGTTGTAGTTGTGTCTGATATCTAGGTCCATCATGTTTTGAACTTAGTTTATTGAATTAATTTTGTGTGTACAATGTCAGCTCAAGGAACTTGAAAAGTTGGGTCCTAGGAAAGGTGTCATCAGCCAATCTGTCAAAGACGTTGTCCAAAGTCTGGTGGATGATGACTTAGTCTCAAAAGACAAGATTGGAACATCGGTAAGAAATGCTTCCAGATGATTCACTAAGCAATATGTTTCCTTTGTGAAATCATTTTATAAATAAATATTGAAAACCTCCTATTATTTCTGTTTCGTGAATTGATCTATGGTCAAATAGTGGCTATACAATGATATTTTATGATTTTAGTTCAAGACTCCAAATATAATTTTAGAAATGTATATGTTAATCTCGAACATTTCAGATATACTTTTGGAGCCTTCCTAGCTGTGCTGGAAATCAGGTAGAGACATATTAATGTTATTTGTGTTTATATTTTTAAATCATCGAAGTTTAATCATCCTTGTAAATTGTTGTTTTGTGAATGTTTATTGGTGTAACAGCTCAGAAATGTAACAAAGAAACTTGAGTCAGAGCTTCAAAGCAGCAAGAACCGGCATGTGGAGCTTGTTGAGCAATGTGAGTCCCTAAAGAAAGGCCGAGAGGATTCAGTAAGTTGGTGACTAGCCTTTTTTCATTTTTAAGTTGTTTTGGATAGAGGAACAACTTTTTAAGTTCCTTTTTGACTACTACTATTAAACATTAAGCGTTCAACAGGATGCAAGAGAAGAGGCTTTGAGTGAGCTAAAAGACATTGAACAAAAGTATAATAATCTGAAAGTATATTCACTTTTCATTCATCTTTTTATTCTTTTAGTTACTGAATAAATTTAATTATATTGACTGAACTAGATAATTTTGATTTCAGAAAGAAATGGGACAATATGCAGACAATGATCCAGCTGCATTTGATGCAATGAGCAATAAAAAAACTACCTTCATTTTCTTCTCTTACTTCAATCATATTATGTAAAACACCTTTTGTTCAGGATTCGACTCTATATATCAGAGGTGGCAAATGTATAGATGGGCAAGTTGGGACATAACTAGTTCGGGCTGAAAGATGTAGTTTTAGTACAGGTCAAAATGGACCCGGTCAAGTTCTGGTGACATGCAAATACTTTTCCGTGCATTGTAAAATAGTAGTGAAAGCATTTATACTTCTAAATTTTCTACTATCTAAAGATTGTGACGTCTAAGGTGGAAACAAGCGTTGAAAATCGACTTTTGGAGGCTTTCAACCTATATAACATGTCGCTCCATTTGGCCCGCTTAACCCATATAGACCTGTTGATAAGTAAATGAGCTTACTTGCCACCTTAACTATAGTACTATATAAGTATATATCCATGGAACTTGTAAAAACATGCTGATATAATCACTGTTAATTTCAGAGGAAGCTATTAAAGTTGCCCATGAAGCAGCAAACAGATGGACAGGTTTGACTTCCTACACATGAATTTCTTGTTCCAATCCAGTTTTTTCTAACTGCACCATGCATGGCAATATATTGCAGACAATATTTTCACATTGCGACAGTGGTGTTCAAACAATTTCCCTCAGGCCAAAGAACAGCTTGAACACTTGTACAATGAGGTAAATTTTAATTTTGTTTAAACCATCTTAAAACCACAATTAAGGTTACAACTTTCAATTTCAGTTAGCATCACTTCAATTTCTAAAGACCACTTTATAACTCAAAACCCTTATAGTCGTAACACAGAAATATAAAATGAAGTCTCTTTTCGGGCCAATCATTTGTATCTCACTAGAGCCAAGATGATCAAATGGGCGGGTGAGATGGATTTCGGTTGAAATGGGTCTATACGGGTGAGAATGGTTTGGGTTGGATTTTTTGTATAAAATGGTTCAGATGGTACAAGAATACCAAATCAACCACTTTGGTATGTGACTCGTTTTCTTTTAAGGCGCTTTTTACTTTTCCTGTTATAGATACAACATTGCCAAAACTAACCACTTTATAATTGAATTGAAATCACAAACTTTATACTTTACCTATAACAATTAGTCTTGTGCATTCCTGTTGGGAAAAATCAGAAGATGAGTTGCATGGAAGCTTATGCTCCATCCTTAAACTTTGTTGAATATCTTTGAACAGAAAATTCGTGAATTAATATTGTATGAAATGAAATGTATGAGTGCTAACTGGGTCTGACTTTACATGTAATATTCAGGTGGGGATAACAGAAGATTTCGACTATATAGAGCTACCCGCAATGCCACCTGTGAAGCAAGCTGAGGAATAGATACTAGAAGCCGCATGCAAACTAATTCCATACATACATGCCTACACTAGAATCCAGATTATTGAATCAAGGTTATACTTTGATGTTCAGTTTCACATGTGTCTATCCTATTATGAGACTCTAAGTCAATTTTACCATCAATGAACCAGTGCTACTTTTCTTAAGGTGTGTTTTTTTTTACGCCCTGTATGTTATATGTTAGTCATTGTCTCCCACAAAGAATGCAATATTTTTTTGCCTAATAACTGAACTTATAAGGGGCACTTTGTATCCGAAGTATGGTACCACGACTTCCTACATATATATGTGGTGTGCAACTTGTATGACCATGATTCATGACAACTCCATGTTACTATTGTATATGTCCAAAAAAGGGAACACCTCACATGACAGTGGCTAAAACCCCTGTTCCCTTGCATGCCCAAAGTGTCCCTCTAATAAATTCCAGTGTATTATGTTTGATATGAAGTTACAGTCTTACAGGTGTTTTTTAGATAAACAATGCTGACAAACTTGATAACAAGGATCCACGGACTTATGGCATAACCTTTGAATGGCTTATTTGCTGCAAACCCAATCTTAAACCGGTATCATTTAAGTAAATATCTAATACCTAATGATAGAATGGTTTGTTGGGAAAACAATATACACAAACACCCGATTCCACCTGACATACAACAATTTTGGCCTGTAAACAAATGTGACATCCTAACTTTTGTTAAGCACATGGTGGACTAGAGTTTCCAATTAGTTAGGCACAAACGAAATTTAGGTTTAAGATAAAGAAATACACCATCTAAGGGGGATTTTAATGTTCATTGGTCCAGTTATATTCTAAGGAGTTAATTCCCATAAATTTAGATTTAAGAGTGGAGCTTCTTTTTCAATGGTAGTTCATCCATGTTCATGCCAATCATGTGGCTTTTTATTTTATTTTTATTTTCATCACTAGTTGTCAAAATGAACATTCCACAGGCCAGTGAAACAGCCTAAAATAAGTTTAACCACAATGATTGGCTTAGTGACAGCCTAAAATCAATTCAACCACAAATCCACAATGGTTGATTTAATGACCTTTTTATGTTTTCCTATTTTCTGAGAAGATCATATGTGCTGTTAACTGCATGGAAGTAATACTCAAGATTATAGGTGGTAACCATCCAGGCCTAGCCTGGGTGGCCACCAGCACTTTCAGTGAAGGGGAGGTCTCGGGTTCAATCCTAAGGGGTGCCCGCATTTAATGACCAAACTGGAGAATGCCTTACCTGGTAGCGGTGGAGGGCTGGCTTGCCGTTTACCCGGGGTTTACCTGCGGTGGGGGGCCAATGTGCTCTGGCCCATAGTGGGGTTCCTCGTAAAAAAAAAAAAAAAAAAAAAAAAAAAGATTATAGGTGGTGATTTATGATACGTATATTATACTTAGTTAATTATAGGCCAATACTGCGAGTCTTCTCAATGTTTAGTTAAAAATATATAATTATAATTGCTTGGCAATCGCTTCGAATCTCAAAGTCAGAGTTTAAAGGCAATAATTATCCAGATTCCAGAGTCGAGATTGAACATGCACATGCAAAAGGATTGAACAATAATTCGGAAGCCAATGATTATAAGTTGGCTTATTCTTGCGTTGTATGTTCTTTTACGAACTTATTTAAATTATTCAAAATTATTATTATCACAAGGTATCAAACAATCACTAGATTCTCTAATCACACCATACAGTTAATTAAAGCATTAAATTAAATCATTTTTTAAAAGGCAATAATTATTTTAATAATAAACTAGCAAGATGGTAAAAAATACAACAGTGATCACATATCACAAACCTTTTACACACTGCAATAAGTAAAGCATTAAATCATTATAGCCAATGATTTTATATCTATGGGCCATCTTTCGGCTGTGAATCAACCCCAAGAGATGGTCTTAGTTGTTGGGTGATTGTGAATGTACAAATGAGATTCATGTTCAATTTTACTAGCTACACTTTGGAACCTTGCATTTAAACAAACAAAAGAAATCTTTTGGTGGTGAATCTATGATCAAAATATATATGAGTCTTATACTATAGAACAATGACTAATCTTTAATTACTCATAACGTAATATCATAAGTATTAAAAACATATGAGGTAGTATAAATATATTTAGTCTTGTACAATATACATTCAATGTACTTTGTAAATTTTACATAATAATTATAATTAGTGATGTCATAGAACACCACTATTGGCACTATTCCGACATATAATCACAATTGTCATCTTTGATTTATGTCTTCATATTTGATTATCAATTCATGATATGGTTATCACTGTAGAGGAATATTCAAATGAATCCAACTTTTAAGTTGAGATCCAAGGGATCAATTAGAGTGCGATATGTGGCGAGACAATCACATGTGATTGAAAAAAAAAAATTCAATTTTTTTTTCAAAGTGTTTTTTTAAAAAAAAAAAATTCGAAATTTTGTTTTCTATTTTTTTTTTCCAATCACATGTGATTGAATTTGACATGCAGCAAATCACATGTGATTCTGCATGCCAATCACATGTGATTGTAAAACCCAATCACATGTGATTTTGCATGTCAATTTCAATCACATGTGATTGAAAAAAAAAAAATTGAATCACATTGATTGAATTTTACAAAGAGAATCACATGTGATTGAGTTTTACAATCACATGTGATTGGATTTGGCATGCTAAATTTAAAAAAAAAAAATAAAAAATATTTCGGAAAAAAAATTAAATTTTTTTTTTTTTGAAATTTTTTATTTTTTTTAATCACATGTGATTGTCGCGTCACATGTTGGCTCTGATTAGTCCGTTGGATTTCAAGCAAATTATTGGATTCACGTGATTACAACTGTTTGTAAAGTTAAAAAAGGAAATTTCAAAAATATAAAAAATATATATATTTCGTTAAATTTTTTTAATTTAACCAATAAATAATACTCGTAAAACCTAAAACTCAAAACTTAAAACCTTAAATCCTAAATTAACTTTAAATTTTAAAAAAACATATATCTCAAAATGTATAATTAATTAAATATATAAATAAATATAAATATAAATGATAAATAATATTATTTAATACTAATAAAAAGTACACAACGGTCACTCTGGACATCGGCCAAACCCCTCCATGTGCCAAAGAATCTTTCACTATAGCCGCTTAAACCCTACCAGCAACCCAATTTGTTCCTATCATACCGTACACGTGTCCTTCATCGACGGCTATTATCCATTTCCCGTTTAAGTCTATAATTTCTACAGTAATTTTTTCCAGTTATTAAACAACGGTAATCCAGATTGGCCCATTTGTTTTTACTCAAAAAACATATTCCAAATTTATTTATACCCCACCCACGACTTTTGTCTTCCTATATAAACCTCCAAAGCCACAACACCCTAAAACAAGCACACATTCAGATTCAATTTTCAAATTGCGTAATTGCACAGAATTCAATTTCGATTGAGTTTTAAAAATGGAAGCTTTGAGAATGAGCTTTGTTATGGCAGTTTTTGCTGTTGTGATGTCACTAATTGTCCCATCAATGAATGCTCAAGGCCCTGCTGCTGCTCCTGCACCTTCAAATGATGGTAATTTCTTCGTTGATTTCTAGATCTGTAGTGAATTAAACATTTGATTATGAAAGAGATTCACATTATGTTGAGATCTCGCAATTCGTTTTTAAAAGTAACCGTAGATCTGGAAATTTAATAGCTTGGGGCTAATTGTACAATATAGCATATTATTTCCCCAATATTTTTTTTTAAACAAATCAAATTTATCTACCCAAATTAAAAAGCTATTTGAAGTGTCTTTTTCTATCACCATCTAGCTCGAAAACATGTTATCATTGACTGAATATGAAGTGATTTTTACCTAAAATTAAAGGTTCTTATTAGGAAAAAAATCTATTTATCTTTTATCAATATAATTATTGTAAAAGTTAATGT
This sequence comes from Rutidosis leptorrhynchoides, assembly GCF_046630445.1. Lineage (NCBI taxonomy): Eukaryota > Viridiplantae > Streptophyta > Magnoliopsida > Asterales > Asteraceae > Rutidosis > Rutidosis leptorrhynchoides. The sequence continues at coordinate 640,496,612 of NC_092336.1, forward strand.
TTATTTTTGTCAATGATCATGATTCGTTCTTCTGTTAACAAATTTATAAAAACATGTTATATTTTTGGCCTCTGAAAAAACTATTTTATTAGCGTATGGTCTATTTAAATTTGTGCTTGAAATAGATGACTGATTTAATTCAAATTTGTAATTAAAATAGATGATTGATTCTATTCAAATTTGTGATTAAATAGATGATTGCTTATTGTTATTTTCTGGTGATTTTTAGGGGCAGCGATTGACCAAGGTGTAGCATATGTGCTGATGGTGGTTGCTTTGGCTTTAACTTATATCATTCACTAGATATATCCATGAAAAACTTATGTGGGATTCTTTCAATTTTAATTATTTTTTATTTATCATCTGTTTGGGTTTGTATTGACATTTTTAATTCAAATCCAATTCTTTGTAATGTAAAGAGTCTTTTTAACATTATCATCATCATCATTAATGTAATTTGCTACAAATTTCTTTATTTTGACGTCTCTCTCTTAAAGCATGTACATGGTTATATAAGTTTAGGGAACCTCCCTCCTACACCAAATAGTAGGATTATTGCATTTTTTTGAATTGACTATACTTATGAATGATATATATATATATATATATATATATATATATATATATATATATATATATATATATATATATATATATATATATATAGTGGTAGGATCAAGAGCTAAGTAACCATTCGGGGGAAGCAAAAACTTTTTTTTTCTTTTCGTTTTTTGAAAAAACTTTTTTCACGAACATTATAGATGAGATGAAAATATGAACATTTAGTAGAGACACTTTGTGATAAATATTTTTATTTTGGCGGGAAAACGCCCGAAGAAGTAATATATAACAATTATCGTATTTTTCGAGCGTATTTTGAGGTTTTAGCTATTGGGGTTTAGATATTAGGGTTTATAGGGTTTAGATATTAGGGTTTAGAAATTTAGGGTTTAGAGTTTAGATTTAGGGTTTAGATTTAGAATTTAGATTGAGTTTTTAACACGAACGGTTTAGGGTTTAGGGTTTAGGGTTTGGTGTTTTGGGTTTATGGAATAAACTCAAAACACCAAACCCTAAACCCTAAACTCTAAATCGGGCTAAATTTTACTTCACAAAACATGAAAAAAAAACGTTCATATTCTTCACGAACAATATTATCTTGAATATTATTTTTGTCGATCGTTTTCCCGCCTAAATAATAACATTCATCACGAAGTGTCTCTTCTAAATGTTCATATTTTTGTGTGATCTTGATGCCGGAAATATTTTTTTCAAAAAAACGAATTTTTTTTTTTTGCTTCCCTCCGATTGGTTACTTCCCCATTGATCCTGCCCCTATATATATATATATATATATATATAGTAATAATAATAATAATCATGATCAATAATAATCATAATCAAATAATTAGCTGTATCAAAACGTGATTTAATTTAATAGTGTTTGGATTTGATTATGATGTTTAATATTTCAATAATCAGATAATCATTTTTCCGAGTGTTTGGGAAAATTAACTTATTTGATACTTAACATGTAAAATTACCAAAAGGGATATTTATTTTCAGAAAAAATAAAGTACATAAATAAATTTAATATGTTATAGTAATACATTTTTCATAAATCTTAGAAGTACTATCAAATACTCCGTATAAGGTAAAGAAATTAAAATACTGTTTGTAACAAATAAATTTGAGGACTTGTGAATATATGTTAGTCAATGGTATACAAGTAAATTTGAGGATTTCATTCCATTATCCATTTGATATATAACAAGAGGGTTGGTAGCTCCATTTTGCCTTAATAGCGTTAAGGGTCGTAGGTATATACAAAGAACTTTAATTATTAGGAAGGGCATATCGGTCAATAAAGTGGCTAAAATTTTCAATAGAAAATGCGTTTTTGGTGCAGTAACACTTCCCATACTTCCTGGTTTTCGCGTTTTGTAACCAAGAGAACGTGAAAAATCATGTTTTCCTATTTAGTTCCCAAACACTAGACATTAATTAATTGCGATTTCTAAAAGCGATAATTAAAAAATCTACTTCAAATCGCTAAGGCAAACACCCCCTAAAACTGATTCATTGATTCCGTTAAAATGTGGTGAAATGACACAATTTAGATTGAATTCGATCTTATGAAGCACAATGTGTAATTACAGCTCCCAAAAAATGGTTGTTTATGTAGGGGTTGCCCAGTAATAGAAGTTGATAAATTAGACAATTGCACTGTAATAAAGAGGTAGAAGGTTTTTCCTGTTCGGGCTACCCGAGAAGGCGAGTAATCCGACCTCATACTCTAATGTACGCAGCCCAGCAGGATTACTATCTGGCTGTTTCCAACCCATCCCTGGCCACCACTAAATATTCGCCCTAGACGGGATTCGAACCTAAGACATCTTGCAAGAAACTCAGAGCCCCAACCACAATTGCACAATTGCACTGTAATAGAAGTTCATAAATCCTCAAGAAAACAAATGATACCTAGCCGCAATCAAAACCTTGATCACACAATTATGACGAAAAAGGTATGTAGGAACAGTAAAAGCCTAAAACTAAACATGTTATTTAACATTCACTCAACAATTCATCCAAACGTTGAATCTAATCAAGTAGAGCAATAATAACTCAGTAATTGAAAATCGAGAGCAGTAGGTCAACTAATTGGTCTCTCAATACTATAACATGTTATTACTACAGAATAAGTGATCCATAGCATCATATCCTACCATACATCAAGAAATTCACAAAAAAGTGCATATAACATGTAGAACAAGAGATATTCAAAAAATAAATTACTATTACCCAAGCTTCAAATCTAATTCATAAAGTTACATTATCATAATGTGAAACCAATTCCATTAGACAAATAAGCTTATATAATAAAGCTACTACACATTCTCTCCAAATTACTTCTCCGATGAGTTTGGTCCCCTCTTCTTTCCAAAACCAACAACTGCACATAACAAAACTCCTTTGTTACAGACTAGACTGATGCCATTAACAATAAGAATAATGAAATCTAACAGAATCGTAATTATCAAGGCTTGATTAATGATAAGTGCTCATTAATGTAAAGATTTCGCAATTATTGAACTTATATGTGTAGATCAAAATTCACATAACCAATATAGTCCAACAAAATATAAACATTATTAGAAATAATAGCACAACATTCAAAAATATCAATTTATACATAAAAAAAAAAAAATAAACTAACCAGCAGTAACGAATCGACGGTTGTACTGAATACGTTTGTGAGCACGTCCACGTGGCTGCTTCTTCTTATCTTGCTTAGCAACCTTTGGGGTTTGACCTCTCACCTTACCAGCACGAGCCAATGAACCGTGAACCTTACCTGTATCCATCCAATCAGATCAAATTTATTAATCTACAAATAAAAACATCGATTAAAGTTTTTAGAAACGAAATTCGAACTCACCCATATTGAATTTGATGTGTTGTGATTGTTACTGCCTTTTCCCTTTGGATGTATTGCAAATCTGAGCAGAGACGATAGTGTTTTACGGCTAGGGTTTTAGAAATATATATTGAAAAAGGGCGTTGATAAGTGGGCTTTTTGGGCTATATAAGTGTGGGTCAACTAACCGGCCCATAATAAATAACTAAATAGTACAGAGTTCCTATGCTGCTGCTTGAGAACTTCAAATAACTACAGTATTTGATTGACTCTCGAGTATAAAAAGTTTATAGCAATTTATTTATTTGGAGTTGCATGAATCAGTTAACACCTTTACATACTTCCTCGGTGACGTGTTTTTAATTGCTAACACTTCTTGCTAGTAAAAATAAGGCGGGTTCATTTTTTGTATTCAACAAGTCACGAGACGTACTCCTATTCATGAGTTCATCGAGGAGCTTATTGTTACGGATTCTGATGATGTGAAATACATGTCTTTTCGTAGTGTGTCAAAGAGATTAAGGAATTGTCATCCATTGCGGGCTTCCGTAGGGGTTAGATCGTGGTGTAAAATGGGGCCGTTTTGGGTGTGTGGTAGGCCATTCCTTTGGATGTTGGGTTGGATTTGGTCAACTCCGCACTTGTTAATGCCAGGCTTCTAGATGTGTCTGATCATGTGTGTGTTGTTTGCTTCTGATCTTTTTTCTGATCCTATTGTTTCTTTGGTTCTCTCTCATCCTATTGTTGACGACGTCCCTTGGATTCTCATTGTGTTTGTAAAGACTAAAGAGTGTGGTTCTTCTTGGAGGAGTTCCGAAGGAATGTTTTGCTTCACAATGAGCAGCGTCTTGCGGGTATGGGTAATTGTTTGTTTGAGAATTGTGGCAATTGGTGTTTCAAAATCATTAAAAAGAAGGAATATGACGTGGGCATATATATATATATATATATATATATATATATATATATATATATATATATATATATATATATATATATGAGGTTATTGTAAAAAGAGATTTAAAATACATTAAGTAGTATGGGTTTCTGGCCGTAGGATTGATAAAGAAGTAGATTGCAGATAAAATTTGAATCATGGTACTTCTGTAATATTTAACAAGTTCAGTGGTATATACTAATTGTTGTGAAGGGCATGAACGGCATTTGAGTTATTATAGTCGATAAAACTAGACCACTTTTTACGTTTTTTTTTTTTTTTTTTTTTTCAGAAAATGCAGACCAATTATTCTAAAACATTGATGCACAGTCGCATATAGATTGATACATTTTTAGGAGATGCATGATTAACTATTAATGGAATGGAATTGATGCATGAATTGATGATGATACACAACCATCAATTAAATGATGTACAAAAATGTTGATACACACTACACTAGTATAGAATAACAGAGCTTAACCTTTATGCAATAAGTTGAGTTTTTCTCAACCAACGTATTCATCTTCTCCGGCTATTATTTTCCGATCAACCTTCGTCTCTCCTAAATGCTCGATGATGTGAGGTCTCTTTTACATCATGGTTGATAGGGAGTGCGAGCATGGTTGTCCACGTCGAGGAAGGATGAACACTCTAATATCGATTCGTGTAACATCGTTTTTGTTTTTCAACTTTCCGGATAATTGGGTTTGTATTGATTGTTGGAGATTATTCGATCAATATGGTATAGTTAAAGACGTGTATTTAGCTAGAAAAAGATTATGGAGGGGTCGGCGGTTTGGTTTCGTGAGATTTGAAGGTATTCATGACGTCGATTATTTCACTAAACTCCTAAACTCCATTCATGTAAAAGGAAGTGAGATTCTTGTCTATAAAGCCTTGAGAGAAAAAAAAGGTTGGCAACGTTCGATCTAGTACTCTTGATGTGGGTAATCCGAAAAGTGTTAAGAAAGATGTCACCCAGGGTTGTTCAAACTCGAGTTTCGTCTCTCTAAAATTAACAATTTGGGGTAGTAGATCTTTTGTCAAAGTCGTTAAAGGGGATAATCGAATCCCGACCAATTATGGGTGTCAACTTCCTGCAGATGGGAAGCTGGGCTTGTTGTGTTGTTTTATCAAGTCGTTTTTCTTGTATTTGTGTATTATTCAGTTTCTCCCTAGTTTTTTAATACATAAAACTCTTACCTTTCGACAAAAAATATATATGTTGATACACATTCATGTATACGTATTATGTAATCTCTATTCTCTATTAACATTAAAAGTGTTGATACACATGTGACATGTGAAACTTGATACAATGTAAATTTAATACAATGATGCACATGAGTCATCTCGGGATGGAATTCAAATAAAATTATAGCACCATTTATATTTATTTTATATTTACTAGTTTGAATCAGTTGATTTTTACGTTATGAAAATAGAAAACTAACGTGCTACTTCCATGGAAAAACGTTACAGGCACGACCAAATGATAATAATAATTATTTATTTGAATATTATAGCTATAATGTAAATTAATCTTACTAAATTGCCCTTTATTATTTAAAATTATTGTCTTATTTATAGAGGACACATGTCAACACAAGATTGCTTCCTACCTTATGTATTTTAAGTTTAAATGTAGATGAACCGATCCATATATATATATATATATATATATATATATATATATATGGGCAGGATCAATGGGGAAGTAACCAATCGGGGGGAAGCAATTTTTTTTTTTCGTTTTTTTTGATTTTTTTTTCCGGCATCAAGATCACACGAAAATATGAACATTTAGAAGAGACACTTCGTGATGAATGTTATTATTTAGGCTGGAAAACGATCGACAAAAATAACATTCAAGATAATATTGTTCGTGAAGAATATGAACGTTTTTTTTCTTCATGTTTTGTGAAGTAAAATTTAGCCCGATTTAGAGTTTAGGGTTTAGGGTTTAGGGTTTGGTGTTTTGGGTTTATTCCATAAACCCAAAACACCAAACCCTAAACCCTAAACTCTAAACCGTTCGTGTTAAAAACTCAATCTAAATCCTAAATCTAAACCCTAAATCTAAACTCTAAACCCTAAATTTCTAAACCCTAATATCTAAACCCTATAAACCCTAATATCTAAACCCTAATATCTAAACCCCAATAGCTAAAACCTCAAAATACGCTCGAAAAACACGATAATTGTTATATATTACTTCTTCGAGCGTTTTTCCGCCAAACTAAAAACATTTATCACAAAGTGTCTCTACTAAATGTTCATATTTTCATCCAATCTATAATGTTCGTGAACAAAGTTTTTTCAAAAAACGAAAAAAAAAAGTTTTTGCTTCCCCCCGATTGGTTACTTCCCTCTTGATCCTACCACTATATATATATATATATATATATATATATATATATATATATATATATATATATATATATATATATATATATATATATATATATTAAATTAAAAACGTTAACAAAGTATTAAGTGTATGATACTGTACATTAAACTTAATTGTTTCAATCTATGTTTACTATATTAAAAGATAATGTTAAACGATTGATATTTAAATAAAGTTAACTAGAACGTTTATGAAGTTAAAAAGTAAACGTTAGTACATAAATGATTTATGTTTAACGTTAGTACATAAATGATTTATGTTTAACCCCAAGGGGTGGCTTGGTGGTAAGATGCTTGGAAAGTTCCAAAGGGACCCAGGTTCAATCACCACCTGCTACACTTTGGGGGCTTGCCTTAAAAAAAAAACATTATGTGATATAACAACTTCTGGTATTTAAATGATTTTAATTATATATATATCATAAGATGTACAAATAAATATATTTCTTAACAAAAATATATGTATATTTTACAATGTTATAAAATATAATAATAACTTAGATATAAAACGTCTTGATTTAAAAATACTATTAATTATATTGTAGTAAATAACGAGAAGACGATTTAAAGAAGCAAATGACCAAAATATTAAAATGTATAAGTTACATTTCAAATAAGATAATTTATTGACAAATAAGTCTAATTATTAATAAAGGCACTTATCGCGAACCATAAAATACAAGATATTAAAGCGTACGAAAAGACGTTCGAGAAACCGGAACTGAGACATAAACTGGGCGTAAACGTACAAGACAACGGAGCTAAAGTTACAAGTCAACAATATAATATAATATATAATTAATTAAAATAAATTATATATATTATATATAAATATAAAAATATGTTGACGTATATATATATATATATATATATATATATATATATATATATATATATATATATATATATATATATTATGTAGACGAACTAGCAAACAAAAACATTTTGAGCTGGATCAGGCGGCCATGCGATCGCATGGCAAATACACTACAAGCCCATGCGATCGCATGGGCTACAGTAAATGGAAATATGCCTATAAAAGGCCAGTTTGCTCGACGAGTTACACACACCTTTTTTCTTTTCTTTCTTCTGTAATCTATATTTATATTTATATTTATAATTATAATTTTAATTTTAATTTAAGTTTAATAATAATAAAGTATATACGAGGGTGTTTTAATTTGGGTTTCAAACCATTTTAAACTAAAGAAATATTGGGTATTGTTCGGGGTATTGTTCTTGAATCCAAGGCCAAACATACAGTCGTCTACCATCATTACGTCTATGCAATTTGCCTACAATATTGAATCTCAATATTGAACCGTGAGTTATAGATCCCTTTTTAAATGCTTTAAATATTTTTGGTCTAAGAATACATGCAATTTATTTTAAACGCAATGGACACAAGTACATACTTAATTCTACACTGAGTTAAACCGAAAATCCCTTAGCTTTGGTAACTAGTAGCTGCCAGTACATAGGATGTAGACTGATGAGCTCTAATAATTGTATATGGATCCATAGGGCTTGACATCCCCGTCCGAGCTAGTAGCGCTAGCCTTTTAACGGACGTATGTTATTTGATTTTATGACACGTTGGTTTGCGTGTATTAAAACAAATAGGGTAATGATCATTATAGCGTTAAGTTTAGTTACGAGGGCACTCTGTTACGTAGAATCTATTGATAAACTTTTGATGAAATCTTGTGGTCTATCTTTATATACTTATGACTCGAGCAATTAAACCTATAACTCACCAACATTCGTGTTGACCTTTTTAGCATGTTTTATTCTCAGGTCCTTAGACTGCTTCCGCTGTGATGTGCTTGTTGCCTGCATGGAGTCTCTCATGCTTTGTATAAAGTTTATTGCATTCGAAACAAAACTACATTATGTAATAAATAATTTGACTGTGATGTCAACCTGTAAAATAAAGACCTATGTATTTTGGGGATTTGCTTATACCTCACTCACCCACATGCTTATAACTTTCTATGTTTAGAAAGTCACTTATTTTAATGAATGCAATATTTTATCAAAACGTATCATATAGAGGTCAAAACCTCAATGTGAAATCAATGATTAACGTTCCGCGTCAATAGCAATTTTGACGGGTCGTTACAGAATGAGACCTAATGTAGCGATCCGGCAAAATCGTCATTGACCGCGTCGTCTACTTAGGTCCCGTTACGTGGTCATAAGTCTTTAAAACATCGTTTGACCAAAATATGTCGCATTCATTTCAAATATAAAGATGTTTCAAAGTTTACAAAGTAGTTCAACAACTAGTTACGTTATAACGTTTTAAGTACAAATGCAACCTATGCGACACAATTTAAGATAAAGTCAAAAGACGCTCCAAATATGCATGTATACTCGACATCCAAGCAAGTATCAAAATAGAGTGCGGAAGCATGTATCACTTAGCATTCAAAGACCTGAGAAAAACATAGAAAATCTGTCAACGAAAATGTTGGTGAAATCATAGGTTTAGTAAGTAAGTTGAACCACAAGATTTATAACATTGAAATATTAGTAACCCATTCTAAAAGTTGTTGTTGTTATCACGAGCACCCAATTATCAAGGCTTAACTTTCCACAAACCTCATTAATATAGTGTTAGAACCTACACTTATACTCGAAAATATATTTCATCCGATTAACGGTAACGAACCGTCCGAATGAGGGTTTGTCAAAACCATATGGCCATACAACATAAGTTCTCGCTTACACCCTCCAAGTGTAACTAATGATAATTTAATTGAGGCATTTTTGTTCTAACTCGTACGTAGAATGGTTGTTTTTGTACTTGTGTTCACTTTGTAAAACGAAACATTTATGTTTTCTCATCCCAAATATAAGTATAAAAGAGTAAAAGTGGGACTATGATCTCACCGTAGTTGCACACAAGAGTATTTAAAATTAAACGTTTATGCAAATGAAAGTTGCTTAGTCATGACCTAAACAAATAAGTTGTATCAATTACCGGTTATGACACAAGGTCGGGTGAAATGTGTTCAATTAGTCCTATGGCTCGTTACAACTCAATTATATAGCATGTGAGTCAAGTTGTCAAGTTTCATGCAAGATACAAGTATAAAAGCAAGTTGAAACGATTGCATAAGTATTTGGTCAAGTTTGACTAAAAGTCAAACTTGGTCAAAGTAAATGTGACGGCCCGGAAATTTTCGAACAAATTTAAACTTAATCTTTATATAATTCCGACTTGATAAGCAATGAATTTTAATAAATCTTGAACCTCCGGAAAGAGTTTTACATAAGCTTTTGGTCACCCTTTTATTCCTACGATTCACGAACGTCATAATTTGTATTAATTATATATATGTGTATATACATATATATTTAACCATAGATACAATTATTAGGTGAACCTAATAATTCTATCTAAGCTACTCATCTCGTGCACTTAGTCGTTGCTCTCTTGCACGGATGCAATCTGAGAACTCTAAGCCACTCTTGACCCGCCCAATTTACCCCCTATAAACTCACCTTGATTAAATGAGGTTCCTTGATCACTTGAAGCTCCTATGCCTTGATTAGCACCTATACATGAGCTAATTTCATCAATAACATAACTCAACAAAAACACAACTTTCAAGAGCTTTCAATACTTTCATCAAACATCAAATATGCATTAACCCATCTCTACTACTAGCAACCCTAAAATCATCATTTATCCAAATATGATTACTTACAACAATAACAACAATTCACATATAAACTTTCTCCTTTACAATTTGACTAAGTCTCATAAACATTTTCATTGAGGCATTTCATCAAACACCTAGTGTGCATGACTTGATTTAAAGCTATAAATAACATCCATTTCATCACATTCACAACATACACTCAAAATGCAAGTTCATACATGAACTTACTTCCATTATCAATTACAAATTCGTTTTTAACCAAACAAATATGCATACACACATCATACAACAACTCTTAAGCTTTAGATTCATCTAAAACACCCAATTCTAGTGATACTTAGATATAAAAGTTCATACCTTGCCTTTAGGGATTTAAGAACCCTAATGTGCACAAATGGAGAAGAAATTGAAGAATTAAAACTTGCTATGATGATTAGAGCACACTAGATTTCATTAATTTCCACTTGCATGTACAAAATCCTTTCAATTGAAGATTTCTTCTTCTCTTCTTGTTTGGGTCAACACACACACAAGCACACACTAAGTTTCTGTATTTTTTTGCAACTAATAATGATTTTCCAGCATTTTACTCTTTTAATTGATTTAACTTTGCCTCATTTGCACTTTCTACCCTCCCACCAAAACCATATTAAGGGAGGTCCTTTAATTAACTTTGCATCACTAGTCCCCTTTCAACTTAACTAACAAACTTTAAATATTATCAACTTATAACACAAAATAGCACCAACAATATATATATATATACCTATTAAATTACATAAAATATTACCTTAAATAATTGGGATGTTACAACTCCCCCCCGTTGGAATGTTCGCGTCCTCGCGAACCACTCTTGGTGCAACGATGGATAGTACTTCATAAGCCATTCTTCGGGTTCCCAAGTACATTCGGAGCCCTTTCTAAATTGCCATAACACTTTCAATAACATAACCGACTTATTTCTTAATTGCTTAACCTTTTGATCCAAAATCTTTATTGGCTTTTCCGCATACCTTAACTTATCATCAACCTCAATCTCATTCAATGGAACATATGTTGATTCATCTGCCAAACACTTTCTCAATTGTGACACGTGAAACATGTCATGTATATTACTCAATTCATCGGGCAAGGCCAAATGATAAGCTACCTTCCCGACTTTTGCCACTATCTTAAATGGTCCCACAAATCTTGGACCCAATTTTTCCCTTTTTCTAAAACGAATTATACCCTTCCACGGGGAAACTTTAAGCATTACCTTATCACCAACTTGAAATTCTATCGGCTTCCTTCTTTTATCCACATATGACTTTTGTCGATCTTGTGCCGCTTTCATTCTTTCACGAATTTGGTCTATCATTTCGGTTGTTTGTTGTACTACTTCCGTGCTTCCTAACTCCCTTTGACCCACTTCACCCCAACATATTGGGGTTCTACACCTCCTCCCATACAACATCTTATAAGGCGCCATTCTGATGGTAGAATGATAACTATTATTGTACGAAAATTATACTAAAGGTAGGTGAGTATCCCAACTACCACCAAAATCAATGACGCACGCCCTTAACATATCCTCAAGAGTTTGGATAGTTCGCTCACTTTGACCATCCGTTTGTGGGTGAAATGCGGTACTTACATGCAACTTGGTGCCCATCTCTTCTTGAAACTTTCTCCAATATCGTGAGGTAAATCGAGTGTCACGATCTGAAACAATGGAAACCGGCACTCCATGTCTTGCAACAACCTCTTTCATATATAACTTAGACATTGCTTCTGATGATGAGGCTTCTCTTATTGCCAAAAATAGCGCACTCTTAGTTAATCTATCAATAATAACCCAAATGGCATCGTGTTGCAGAGGGGTCTTAGGCAACTTAGTCACTAAATCCATCGTGATGTGCTCCCATTTCCATACCTGTACCTCTAATGGTTGTAGCTTACCATACGGCATTTGATGATCGGATTTCACTTGAAGGCAAGTGAGACATTTATGAACATACTTTACTATATCTCTCTTCATTCCAGGCCACCAATAGTCTTTCCTTAGATCCCTATACCTTTTCGTAGCACCGGGGTGGATCGAATACTTAGATTTGTGAGCTAAGTCAAGGAGCTCACTTCTAACACCACTTTGTAAAGGTACCCAAATTCTTCCATATCTAATCCTTAGACCACGGGAATCTACTATAAAATCATTAACTTGCCCTTTGATCCTTTCCTTCCTCACGTTTTCGGGGGTTAATGCTTCATCTTGTGCTACTTGGATACTATCGAATATTTGTGGTGATATTACCATGACCAAACTAGTTACTTTAATCGGTTGATGACTCATCTTCCTACTAAGAGCATTCGCCACCACATTGAAATGCCCCGTCCTAATCCATCTGGACGAAGTCTTCAACAGTTGGTCCCATTGCGAGGTTCTGACCTCTATATGCCATGAACGACTCCATGTAATATGAGCAAATGCATAGCGAAAGATTTCTTTCATACTTGAGAATAAACATGCTTTAAAGTGTTAACCAAAAGGTTGGTGAGTTCATAAGTTTATCATAAAACAATAAAAATTCTGTAATTTTGATAGACCACAAGATTTAAATGCTGCATGGTACAAATGGGCCCGAATCCTATACCCACCTGTAATGTACATGCGATAACTTTTAAATACAGTGCACATTTCTCGTGTACAAAATCATATTTCATAAATCTTAGTAACCGTACACATATCTCGTGCACAAAAATAACATACACATAACCTGTGTATAAAATCATTCTCTCGATACATAACATTCACTTTTCATTTCTTTCATAGCTTGGCTTGGTAACCGACCTTAACATATAATGCGCATAATAATATCCCCAAAACAGAACATCTCGTCTGTATAATATATAAACTTCGAAGTACTAAACACCACACCCACTAGCTCTTCCGTCTAGTGAACATTCTGGGTGGGGGTGTTAAACCCGGTAGCTACCTTTAGGATTCGCGTCAATTAGGCGTGCACTAATTCTCAAAATTAGTGATGTTCCCTAATTCTTAGGTTACCAAGCAATAATAATCAGGGGGAAAAATATTCATATCAATTGTGGCAATTATCACGTCCACATAATTCAATGGTGGCAATTATCACGTCCACATAATTCATTCGAGGAATGTTTTGCTTGTGTCTATCTCGTCAAACATTTATAAAAGCATTTCATGTATTCGCAGTTCAAAATGTATTTCAAAAGCATTTAATATAGCAGTTGTAAAAGTAGCGCATGTATTCTCAGTCCCAAAAATGTAAAGAGTAAAAGGGAGCAAATGAACTCATGCATATAAATATTGCAAAAACAGTTATTTAAACATTGCATGTATTCTCAGTCCAAAAATGTAATGAGTAAAAAGGGAGCAAATGAACTCACGCATATAAATATTGCAAAAACAGTTATTTAAACATTTCATGTATTCTCAGCCCAAAAATGTAATGAGTAAAAAGGGAGCAAATGAACTCACCATACTGTATTTTGTAGTAAAAATACATATGACGTCATTTAACAAGTGTAGGGTTGACCTCGGATTCACGAACCTATATCATTTATATATATATTAACACATAAAATGGTAATCGAATAGATTTACATATTAATGTTATAATTATTATTTTAATAAATTATATGTTTCAATAATAACTTATTTAGATATATTTATTTTATATACGCTAACTAGATAATTAATATTTATTACAAAATATTAATATATTTATGTTTTAGGAATCACATAAAGTTTTATATAACTTAATAGTTACTTGATAAGATAATATTAATGATAATAAATAAAATTTGTATTATTTTATGATAATAATAATAGTAAATATAATTAATAATAATTGTAATTATAATCATTTTCAGGTTAATATTCTTGTTTATAATCTTTATATTTATAATGATAATAATAATAGTGATACTAATAATAATATTAATAATTCATTTAAATTGTAATTAAATTGAAATTTTATCAATTTTTATATTATTATCCTTATTTATAATCTTTATATTTATATTCATATTTATATTCATAATAATAATAATAATAATAGTGATAATCTACTTTAATAATAATAATAATAATAATAATAATAATAATAATACTATGTCTAGGGTTAACATGAAGTATTAAAATCAAATAAAAAAACATGTTGATCGAACCTGAGCCCCTTTGATTGTAGGTGTGCATGTTAACCAATTGTGCTGTTTTGATTTTTCTGTTATGTAACACAATTATACTTTTAAAACTCTTAATTATATTTATAGTAAATATCATAACAATAATATAGATCTAGATGATATATAAAAAAAAATAAAAAAATAATAATGTTTATACCTAATAAAAAGGGGAACGGGTCGGTTATAGCAGATCAAGAATAGAAACACGCAGGAGAAGGAAATCAGGGTTCAAGGTTTCATCAATTCAAAAATCATCAACCGATCAAGAGGTAATCGCTAGTGTTTTCGCAGTTCATTGATTGATTAATTCGATCAGGAGAAGAACCCAGTCACGAATACATGAACCATGATCACAACCGTCATCGTCAGTCTTCTTCATCAATTAAATCGAGTAATCGATTCATCAATCGATCCAGTAGGTAATCGATTCTTCGATATTCTATTAATTTCTGTAATCCCTCTATTTATTTTATATACTTTTTCTTTTTAAATGAATTGACACAAATAGTAATAATAGGGTTCTTGAAGGGTTTTGATTTAATGTATCAATAATGGTTTCAATTTTTCCTCAGTCGATCAGACGAGCAGTAATAGTTAGTTACCAATTGGAGGTGTTTGTTATGGTTTAGTTTTTGTTAATGAAGAATGATATAGATGATGGTGATTAAGGGTGGATTGATGTTTTGTCCCAATTAGTAACTGAAAACGCACTTCAATATCTGAAATATGTTCGGTTATGTTGCAGGTTAAATGGAGGCATAAAGGATAGTGGCAGTAGCAGGTAGTAACAGAAACAGAAAGGTTAGTAGTAGTATGTAACAAATGGCGATTGTGGTATTGTTTAAATGTTGGTAGTAGTGTTATTGTTAGGCTAGAAATAGGAAAACAAACTGCAGCAGCAGTGACACGATTTGGTGGCAGTTCATGAGTAATTATGGTGGTGTGTTTTGATGGTTTTGTGATGTTTGTTCGAGTTGGTAACGGGTGTCAGATTAGGGTTAATGATTTTGGAGATAGCCATGGTATAATAGAACAAGTAACGTATTCATTTTCATGATCATAATTATATCAATATCAATATATTGTCGTGATCTTTATTTTTCATCTTACCTATCTACTCTGCATTTTCATCACCCCTTCGGTTGCTGTACAGAAACAAGGAAACAGAAACAAATGGGACTGTGGTGATGCTTGGTGGCAATTGAAAAAGAACACAGCAACAAGTGCATTAGCAGTTCTGGTGAGTTTGTTGTGTATATAACATTTAAAACAGGAACAGATGGCAGTAGCATAGTTTTCGAGTTGATTGTTTATGTTTGAATTATTTGTAGCAGTTCATGAAAAAAAAAAATTGCAGGTGTGGTTTTATTGCTAATCTCATTTAACAGGAATAAGATGAAAATGGATGTGTGATGGTAGTGATATGGAAATTGAAGGAGATAGAGATAGGAGGCAGGAGATAATGGCAGCAATAATCCCACTTTGCGGAGACCTAGAACCCATTGCAGTTTGTGAGTTAAATGAAGATTGTTTTTGATAAAAGTGGTGATGGTTTATGATATATGAATGCATCTATATTTATGCATACCTATTATAATAGTACAATATGTTAAAGATTTAAAAGGGTAACAGTGTAGCCATCGATTTTTTTTCTATGTTTGAAATATTGATCATAAAGTAGTGTTGTGATTGAGATGTGGAACTGATGTTAAGCGAGGTGTATATAAAATAGTTATTAATTTTAGCAGGAAAAACTATTAAATACGATACAATTTTACACAAGATATTTATTTATTTATAGAATGGATATACTTAAACCTTGCTACAACACTTATAGGCAGTGTACCTAATCGTACAGTAGTGTAGTTTTTAGTAAGTCCAGTTCGTTCCACAGGGAAATCTTTAAACAAAGCTCAATGCTATATTAGTTTACTTTTATAAAAATACAAACATATATATAAGTAATATTATTATTATAAAGGGGGGTTTTTACCGTTTAATGACCGGTTTGTCGATTTTAAAACTTTAGTCGCAGTTAAAACCTAATGTAAAATATTAAACAAATAAAAGACTTAAATTAAAACTTAAAGTAAATAACGATAATGAAATTGCGAATAATAAAAGTGCGATAAACTTGCGATAATTAAAAAGTACGATAATTAAAAGTGCGATTAAACAACAATAAATAAAAGTGCGATAATTAGAAGTGCAATTAAATATAAAATAAAGGAAATTAAATATGAAATAAAAGAATTATGCTTATTTAAACTTCCGTAATCATGATGTTTGACGTGTTGATTTTAGTTTTATGCCCATGGGTTAATTGTCCTTTGTCCTGGATTATTTAATATGTCCGTCTGATTTTTGTCCATAACAGTCCATCAGTCATAAATATAAAGTGCGAGTGTCCTCATCAAATTATTCTTATACCCGAAGTTAAATATTCCAACTAATTGGGGATTCGAATTGTAACAAGGTTTTAATACTTTGTTTAATGAATACACCAGGTTATCGACTGCGTGTAAACCAAGGTTTTACTACTTTGTTAACAATTACACCAATTACCCTTGAATGTAATTTCACCCCTGTTTTAATTATTCTAGTGGCTATTAATCCATTCCCGTGTCCGGTTAAATGAACGATTATTCGTACATATAAATACCCCGCCCATCGTGTCCGATCGAGTGTATATGGTAATTTATAGGGACGCCCAATTGTAAATCTTTATATTAACATTAACAAACTTTCATTTAGTTAAACAAATATAAAGCCCATTAATAGCCCATAGTCTAATTTCCACAAGTGTCGTTCTTTTATCCAAACCCCAATTATGGTACAAAGCCCAATTACCCAATTTTAGTAATTAGCCCAACATCATGATTACTTCGTTTTAAATAAGCATAATAATAACTTAGCTACGAGACATTAATATAAAAAGGTTGAACATAACTTACAATGATTAAAAATAGCGTAGCGTTACACGGACAGAATTTCGACTTACACCCTTACAATATTCGCTAACATACCCTTATTATTAGAATTATAATTAAAATTAAAATATAAATTATAAATATAAATATAAATTTTACGTATGAATGAGGAAGAAAAAGATGATGATTTTGATCAGAATTCGGTTGGCTTTATAGGCAGTTTTCATTTTTGGGGCTCCGCGACTCGCGGTGAAAACCTCTTCAAACTCCGCGAGTCGCGGAGGTTACTTGGAGTTTTTCTCTGCCGACGGTTTTTTATTTATAAATATAATATATATATAATTAATATAATTAATTATATATTATATTATATTTATATACATAGTTAACTTGTAATTTTTAGTCCGTTGCGTCGAGCGTTAAGAGTTGACTCTGGTCCCGGTTCCGGATTTTCGAACGTCCTCGCGTACAATTATATATCTTGTACTTTGCGTTTTGAATCTTGTACTTTTGTAATTTCGAGACGTTTCTTATCAATAATTGGAACCTTTTTGATTGTCTTTTGTACTTTTGAGCTTTTTGGTCGTTTGCGTCTAAAATTCGTCGAATCTGTCTTTTGTCTTCACCTTTTATTATACAAACGAATATCACTTGTAAATAGAACAATTGCAACTAAAAGCTTGTCTTTCTTGAGGAATAATGCTATGAAATATATGTTCGTTTTTAGCATTATCAAATATTCCCACACTTGAGCGTTGCTTGTCCTCAAGCAATATTGTCTTGAAATACTAGAATCACTTCTTTATTCTTCACACTTTGTACATCAGTGATTTCTATACGGCGGTATAAACAATGGTTGTAACGATATGGTTTACAGTCCCACATGACTATAAAAATTTAGATCCATTAAGGAAATTGGATCTTTATGAAAACATTTGATTTTTTTGAAATCTAGTTTTTACCCTAGATAAGTTTTCCGGAATAACCCTTTACCGGTGTTTGCAAAATATTTTTGTGGGTTTGGTGGGTTTCAGATTTGAAAATTTTAGCTCAAAACTTGCGGTTTTGTGTCACCCACTTGCTAACCTTGTATTTGGAAAGCAACACGTCCAGTTTACTTGTCCCGTATATTACCTTTCGGTAAACTACCGTCCGGTTGAAAGGAAAGCGTTGAACAAGCAACTGTTAAGGCAATGTCCCGTGACATGCTTTTGATTATGGTCTATAACGTGTCGGACGCAATTACTATCCTTGGTAGGAGCAATAGTAAAGCTCACCCTTATAATTTTTTGGCCTGGCACAAGGTCCTGTCTTTGACCATGCTATGCAACCACCGTTCTTACGGTTGACACCCGATTTAGTTCAGGTGACCTAATGAATTCCAGGTGAATTCCTAGGATTTTACGTTCAATGGTAATGAACGCATTGAAAATAGGGTTTTCAGAAAACAAATCGGTTTATAATTTTGATCAAAATATTTTCTCGTTCAAGCTCGAGTTTAGATATCATTGAATTCCATGAGTTTGAATTCTCAATCTTTAAGGTCAATCTCAAGGATTGAGTAATATCAGTCTTAAAAGCTGATTTTTAATCTTTAAGGAGATTATCCTTTCTGGGGATCTGATTCATTAGTCTTATCAAGCTAATTTGCACGGTGCCTCCCCATTGTACGAGATAAATCCTTCTCATGGTTAGGATAAATCTGACCACATGGCGACCCTGTTTAATGCTGAGGTCCGTGGATTTCCTGCTGATTTTAGTGATGACTTTTCTAGATTTTTCGTCAACCTACAGCTGGTCTGAATGACAACTTCATGACCTAAATCAAGAAGCGCGTGTCTTTTTCGGAAGACTTTACTTCCTTTTAATGGTGGAATTGATTCATCGTGTAGATCCATCTCTTCTTTTCTTTCATCGGGTAAAACAGTTTAGTTTAGTCCAAAGCAAAAGTATTTTCAGTTATTTGTTACAGATATATGTGACATATGTTTAAAATAACTTGGTAAATTTTCCCACACTTGGCTTTTTATTTTTCTTTTTATCGTCCTCTATTCCATTTTAAATGAATTTTGACATTTTAGTTTGTTTCTTAATTTATGTTCTTTCTGAGATAACAATAATTTCGGTGTTAAAACCTAGTTTTATCGTTCATAAATATGTATAAACATGATTTGAATTCATTTAATTGAAAAATTTTACTAGAATTGGGTAGTCAGTATATAAGACTAGGGCTGTTCTTTTTTATCAGAGAGCACTAGATTCTAATACAACTACTGCTTTACTAGTATTTTTAATGGTAACCAAGTGTATAAAGTAAAAAATTTTAAAATCCGAAAGAATTTAACCCCTTCCCACACTTAAGATCTTGCAATGCCCTCATTTGCAAGAAATCAGTAACAATTTAAATTATTGAGGGTGATTTGTGTGAAAATGATTAAATTTTTACCAAAGTTTCCAAATATATTGGCGTTTGTTTGCTGAATGATAAATGGTGCACATCATTTGTTCATTCCGTCTTGTTGTTATTTCACATATATTTTGCATCTTGTCGTCAAAATTAGTTGCTTTTGCTGAACTTAATGCCAGTCTTTGAAAATGTGTTGTTTTTCCCTGTTGTGTACATAAGATAAACTGCAAACATATATACATATTTTTGAAGTTTGGTATATTACCCCACATTCAAAAATTATTAAAATCTAAGAATAAAAGTTAGATAATTATAAAAATGATTACAATATTAACAAAAGTATTAAACGTATCAATAATTACAAATTACAAAATAAAAAAAATAAAAAGTAAACTAAGGATGATATTGGTACCAATAGGGGTTCCAGGCATAACCATAAGTGCTATAGAATGCTTCGGCAGGGTCATACGTAGGATATGGTGGCTGCATCTCTATAGAGCAAGGAGGGAAGATGGGTTTCGATGTAGGAATATAGTTTCTACCTATATGTTGGCAATGAGCTATGATCTGGTTCTGATGAACTTGCCAATCTTCAAATGCTCTCTGTCTAGCATTTTCGTATTCCTGAGAAGCTATAAACCTATGCATTTCTTGCATCTCATTCCCCCCTCCTACATTACCTTGCTGCTGGTTTCTCTCCACCTGTGGATGTCTACCATGGTATCGTACTGCGGCGTTATTTCGCCTCTTCAAAACTTTCGCACCATGGTATACATTTAAACCTATAGTATCGCGGGGTTCTGGTTCTTCTACTAATAATCCCCCCCGACTTATATCCACACCGAGATATTCACCAATCAAAGTAATAAAAATACCACCTCCTATTATGCTATGTGGTCGCATCCCCCGAACCATAGCTGATAAATAATAACCCACACAATATGGTATACTTACAGTGCTTTGTGGGTCTCGAATACACATATGGTAAAACAAATCCTGTTCATTTACTTTTTCTTTGTTCTTACCCCTTTGTGTAATCGAATTAGCTAAAAACCTATGTATCACTCTTAATTCGGCTCTATCTATATCCAAATAAGAGTAATTTCCCCCTTTGAAACGGTGATGGCTTGTCATTTGACTCCACACACCGTGTGTATCAAAATTCTCATCTATCTTTTTACCGTTTAGTATCAATCCTCTACAATCGGCAGACGCTAACTCCTCAGGCGTATATATACGTAAAGCCTGAGCCATGTCCAGTAAAGACATGTGGCGCATCGAACCGCCTAACAAAAATCTAATAAAAGAACGATCGGTTAAACTAGCTACCCGATCATTCAACTCTATACTACATAACAATTCTTCACACCATACTTTATATACAGGTCTACGTATGGTGAATAAACATATCCAGTCATTAAAAGAAGAATTACCATACCTCTGTACAAGTAATTCCTTAATTGGCCCGGCCAATTCTACAGCTTCTAAGGGTCCCCATTCTATGACCCTCGGTACCTCAACAACCTTAGAATGAAGAGTATGCAAATCCCGTTGATATTTTGGATAATCTATCCAAAGTCTGTCAAATCTCAGGTTCGGGTGCAACTCTTCCAAGTGCATATCAGAAAAGGTCATGACTGGATGAGGTACATCCTGCTTGTAGTAGTTATCCACCTCCTGTTGTTCCAAATTCTCAGCAGGAGCATTGCGGGCTTGGGATGAAGATTCACCCCTTTCATTCTGCAAAACACATCAAACACAATTTTTGTGCATCCAAATATGCATTAGTGTCAGCAAAATCATCAATCAAAATAATTACAATGACATTATTAATTTATATCAAACTTAAGCTTATTTTCACATTTTTATCAAATCTACACCTTTTCAAATAAGCATATACGAAAATGTTCGCCAAGTTCATAAGCATTCAACTCAAATAACATGTCAAAATAATCATTACTAGCAATTAAACAAGTCTCAAATGGCATTATCTTTCAAAAATCAAGTTCATGAATTTTAGACTTGAAAAAGTCCACTTTAATTCTCAAAATCATGTTTAGGCTCAAAGTTTGGATCATTTAACTACCTAGACATGTTACACTACTCAATTTAGCAACAATTCATGACAAAAATCGGCCATAACCTGTTTATATCAAAAAGCCCCAAATTTGCTCAAGAACACAAACCCTAGATTATTCAAAATTTGAAGTTTAAGGCTTCTAATCATGTTAAACAGCATCAATCTAGGTTATACAAGCATAATACATAAACAATTTAAGTCTAATTACACTAAAAAACATCAAAATCAAATTGGGGAAAAAATGACTCAAGAACACCAAATTTCGAATTAAATGGTGTTTAGGTGTAGAAATTTACCGTTTTTCTTGAGTAATTCTTAGATAGCATCCTTCTCAACATGATTTTAGCAAAAAATTTGGTGATTAACGGTTAAAAATTGGGATTTTTGGGGGTGTTTTTCGGGTGTTTCGCAGCTATTTTCGCTGTTATTTTTCGCAGTGTTTGAGTTGTGTGGTGCACTGATCGTTCAGCTCTTTTTATTTTTTTTCTGATTTTCGGTCCCTCTGCGAGTCGCGGCGAAATGCACTCCAAACTCCGCGACTCGCGGAGTTTGGTATTTTTTTTTTTTTTTTTATAATCATTAACTTATTAAAACAATTAAGTAATTAATTTTAAAATTTTGTTTCCCTTGTTATTTAGGACGAGGTCGTTTCGGATCGATGTCCTAGTCCGTCCTTCGACAAAATTTTAAAATTTGTCTTTTTGTAGCGATTGTTTTAAAAGCTAAGATTTTTGGGTTTTTTAATGTTTTTGACATACTTTAAATTAATAAGATTAAAAATAATGATAATAAAAGTTCTCGTCCCTCCCTTGGGTAAAGCAATTTCGGTTCAAAGACCTAGTCTTCAACTTACGACGAATTTTAAAAATCATATTCTTAACTTAATGAGATAAAGTAAATTTTTGTTTTTAAATTCACACAACTTAAATATAAAATTCAAAATTAATATTAAAAATTCACACCAAACTCAAAATTTAAAATGCATAAAATTAAAATTTTATATTTTAAAAATTAAAAATTCACACCAACTTAATAAATTCATATCAAACTTATATTAATTTTTCAAATATTTACAATTTTAAATATATTGTTTTTACAGAGTTTACAATATTAATTTAAGATTTAAATATTAAGATTAAAAACATGGTAAAAATAAAATTAAAAATCTTTTTGTCTTTTTATCCCACTTTAATCAATCAAATATTATCAAAAATATGCGCCCCTCTTTTCGGTAAAGTAATTTCGGTTCCAAGACCTAATTTAACTCATGACGAATTTTTGAAATATTTTGGGTTGATTGTTTAAAGATATTTATACCTTATAATAAACGTTAAATTTCGCAGTGATGTAATAAATTTTTGAATGATATCAATAATTTCGGTCGCCAAACCTAATTTTATTCAATATCAATTTAATACTTTTTAGCGAACAAATTAGCGTTTATTATCAAAAGGTTAAAAATAAAAATAAAAATAAAAACTGTACAGACATACCTGTGGAATAGATTTCTTAGTTATATGATCTATCTCATTCATAAGATAGTCGGTTTAATTGATTTTCCATGGCTACATAGGCGTAACCTCGAGCATTCAGTATCTTTTCTTCTAAACATATGAACGGTCCGTCTCTGCATAAAGTAACAAATTCGGTATTTGAATAGGTTTGATTATTTGAACATTTACCTCCATGTGACCATTTTCCGCATTTGTGACATCGTTCTAGGTGTCGTGCTCTTCTTTTCGCTGCGAATTTTGATTTTCCTTTACCAAATTGTAACTTATTATCTTCGCATCTAGATTCTTTTCTAACTCCGTCCATTCTTTCTCTGATTACTGATACTATTTCACTCGGTAGTATGTCATTATTTCTTTTAGTGATCAAAGCGTGTAGCATTAGACCATGGTTTAGTTCACAGACAGTCTTCATTTCGTAAAAACCTAAAAAAAATAAAAATTCAGAATGGGGGGAGAAGACTAGTTCTTTAGGGTCTACTAGGGAAAGACCATTCGGGTTCCATTTTCGAGAACTACACGAAAACAGACAATCTAACTCTAACAGAAATACATATTATCCTTTAAAGACTTGATTCTCCCCACACTTAGTTAGCTGTGGTGTCGAAATTGTGATTAACTTCGTTGTCGACTTCCATCGGACCATGTATGTAATGTTTAACTCTGTGACCATTAACTTTAAATTCAATCCCATTTGAATTTATCAATTCTATCGTTCCGTATGGGAAAACTCTTTTGACTATGAATGGTCCAGACCATCTTGATTTCAATTTTCCAGGAAATAGCTTGAATCGTGAATTGAAAAGAAGAACTCTGTCTCCTTCTTTAAATTCTTTTGAACTTCTGATTCTTTTATCATGCCATTTCTTCGTTCTTTCTTTATAGATTAACGAATTTTCGTATGCTTCATGTCTTAATTCTTCTAATTCATTTAGTTGACTTAATCGTAGACGTCCGGCTTCATGTAAATCAAGATTACATGTCTTCAAAGCCCAAAATGCTTTGTGTTCAATTTCTACTGGAAGATGACATGCTTTTCCATAAACAAGTCTAAAAGGTGTGGTTCCAATTAGAGTTTTGTAGGCTGTTCTAAAAGCCCAGAGTGCATCCTCCAATTTAATGGACCATTCCTTCGGATTTGATCCTACGGTTTTCTCTAGAATACGTTTTAAAGCTCGGTTGGTATTTTCAACTTGTCCACTTGTTTGTGGATGATATGCGGTGGAGATTTTATGAGTTACTCCATATCTTTTAAGAACTTTCTCAAGTTGATTATTACAGAAATGAGTACCCCGATCACTTATTAAAGCTTTCGGTGTTCCAAACCTTGCAAAAAGACGTTTTAAAAAGTTGACTACAACTCGTGCATCGTTAGTTGGGAGAGCTTGTGCTTCCGCCCATTTAGATACATAATCAATGGCTACGAGTATATATAGATTATTATTAGATTTTGGAAATGGACCCATAAAGTCAATACCCCAAATGTCAAATACTTCACATACTTGGATGACATTTTGTGGCATTTCATCACGTTGACTTATTTTTCCGGCCCTTTGACATGCATCACAGGATTTGCAAAGAAGGTGTGCGTCTTTGTAAATTGTAGGCCAATAGAATCCAGCTTCATAAACTTTTCTTGCTGTTAGTTGAGGCCCATAATGCCCTCCTGTTGGTCCTGTGTGACAATGGTTAAAAATTTTACTAGCTTCATCTCCAAATACACATCGGCGTATTATTCCATCGGGACAACTTTTAAACAGATGTGGATCTTCCCAAAAATAGTGTTTTATATCACTGAAGAATTTCTTTCGTCTTTGGTACGATAATCCTTTTTCAAGGAATCCACAAACTAAGTAGTTTGCATAGTCTGCAAACCATGGGATTTCTTTATAATCTATCTTCAATAGATATTCATCAGGAAAGTTGTCTTGTATGGCCGATTCATTTAGAACTTCTAATTCGGGATTTTCAAGACGAGAAAGATGATCAGCGGCGAGATTTTCTGCTCCTCTTTTATCTCGGATTTCAATATCAAACTCTTGTAAGAGTAAGATCCAACGGATTAATCTTGGTTTAGCATCTTGTTTTGAAAATAGGTATCTAAGAGCAGAATGGTCGGTATAGACCACCGTTTTTGCTAGAACGAGATATGATCAAAATTTGTCAAAAGCAAAGACAATAGCAAGGAGTTCTTTTTCAGTAGTTGTATAGTTCGTTTGTGCTCCTTGTAACGTCTTACTAGCATAATATATAGGTTGAAATCGTTTTTCAATCCTTTGTCCTAAAACGGCTCCCATTGCAAAATCACTTGCATCGCACATTAGTTCAAATGGTAGATTCCAATTTGGTGTTATCATGATCGGCGCATTAGTGAGTTTCTCTTTAAGAATATTAAAAGATTTGATACACTCATCTGAAAAGATGAATGGCGCATCCTTTTCTAGGAGTTTATTCATAGGAGTGGCAATTTTAGAAAAATCTTTTATGAAACGTCGGTAAAAACCGGCATGCCCTAGAAAACTCCTAACTCCTCTAACATTGGTGGGATGTGGAAGTTTAGCAATTACATCTACTTTAGCTCTATCCACTTCAATTCCTTCTTTTGAAATTTTATGTCCAAGAACGATGCCTTCTTTAACCATGAAATGGCATTTCTCCCAATTAAGTACTAGATTTGATTTTTCGCATCTAATTAGCATTCCTTCCAGATTAACTAGACATGATTTAAATGTATCACCGAAGACTGAAAAGTCATCCATGAAAACTTCCATGCATTCTTCTATCATGTCATGAAAAATCGCCATCATACACCTTTGAAAGGTTGCAGGGGCGTTACAAAGTCCAAATGGCATGCGTTTGTAAGCAAAAGTACCATAAGGGCACGTGAATGTGGTTTTCTCTTGATCTTCGGGTGCTATTGGAATTTGAAAATATCCGGAAAATCCATCTAGAAAACAATAGTAACTATTTCCGGCTAATCTTTCCAACATTTGATCTATGAAAGGTAAGGGAAAGTGATCTTTTCTGGTGGCGTCATTTAATTTTCTATAATCAATACATACACGCCATCCTGTTACAGTCCTAGTAGGAATAAGCTCATTTTTCTCATTTGTAATGACAGTCATGCCACCTTTCTTAGGCACGCATTGAACTGGGCTTACCCATGGACTATCAGAAATTGGATATATCAAACCTGCATCTAGCAGTTTAATAATCTCTTTTTTAACTACATCTTGCATATTAGGATTTAGTCTTCATTGGCGTTGCACATACGTTTTATGACCTTCTTCCATAAGGATTTTATGTGTGCAATACGAAGGACTTATTCCTTTAATATCATGAATCTTCCATGCAATGGCTGGTTTATGAGCTTTCAACACAGAAATGAGTTGTGATTTCTTATTTTCAGTAAGAGAAGACGATATTATTACAGGTAATTCAGATTCACCATGTAAATAAGCGTATTCCAAATGGTTTGGAAGTGGCTTTAACTCTAATTTCGGAGGTTCTTCTATCGATGATTTATATCGACATCTGTCTTCTTCTTTTAGCATTTGAATTTCTTCTGTTGTTGGTTCATATCCATTAGCTATAAGTGTAGCTAACATTTCAGCTTCATCAATTGGTTCATTACCTTCTCCTAAAGAACATTCTCCTGTTCCTTGTAATTCTGGAAATTCTTCTAATAATTCTGCATGTGCATCTATAGTTTGAATATAATAACATGTATCATCTGCAGATTGTGGTTGTTGCATTGCTCTATCAACTGAAAAGGTAACACTCTCATCCTCTATACTTAGGGTCAGTTTCTTACCGAACACGTCTATCATTGCTTTAGCCGTGTTTAAGAATGGTCTTCCTAATATGAGAGGAACTTGAGAATTTTCTTCCATGTCCAAAACAACAAAATCTACTGGAAATACTAAAGTACCAACTTTAACTAGCATGTTCTCCATTATCCCTCTAGGATATTTTATTGATCTATCGGCTAGTTGTATGCTTATTCTGGTTGGTTTCAATTCTCCAAGGTCTAGTTTAGTGTATAGTGAATACGGCATTAGATTTATACTAGCACCTAAGTCTGCCAATGCTTCTATTGAACTAAGACTACCCAGAAAACATGGAATTGTGAAACTTCCTGGATCAGATAATTTTTCTGGTATCTTATTCAACAGCACTGCTGAACAATTAGCATTCATAGTAACAGCCGAGAGTTCTTCCATTTTCTTTCTATTTGAGATTAGATCTTTCAAGAATTTAGCATATCTTGGCATTCCTGAAATCACATCAATGAAAGGAAGATTTACATTTATCTGTTTAAACATATCCAAGAATTTGGATTGCTCGGCTTCAAGTTTCTCTTTCTTCATTTTACTCGGATAAGGAAGTGGTGGTTGGTATGGTTTAACATAAGGTTTATCCTTAACTGTGTTATCTTCATTAACCTTTTCAACTACCGGTTCTTTTTCCTTATCTTGATCAGGTTGTGGTTCTTGTGGAGTAGGAATGGTTTCATCAGAAGTTACAGGTATTTCAGGTGGTTTAAGTGTTGTACCACTTCTTGTGGTAATAGCTTTAGCTGTTTCATTCCGGGGGTTAGCATTTGTATCGCTAGGTAGACTTCCCGGTTTTCTTTCACCTATTAACCTTGCTAGGTTACTCACTTCTTGTTCCAGATTTTGAATAGAAGCTTGTTGATTTCTAAATGCTTGAGCATTTTGTTCATTAGTTTGTTTTTGAGATGTGAAAAACTGTGTTTGAGTTTCAACTAGCTTCGTCATCATATCTTCTAAATTTGGTTTTTTATCATCGGTTTGTTGTGGTGGTTTGTTTTGAAAATTAGGTCTTTGCTGATTGTAAGTATTATTGGATACTTGTTGATTGCTAGGACCTTGTTGGTTGTTGTATGGAATATTTCGGTTATAATTCTGGTTTTGATTGTAAATTGGTCTTAGCGGTTAATAATTATTCTGATAATTATTTCCAGGCCTTTGGTTTATGTATGAAATATTCTCTCTTTGTTCCATTGTTAATTCAATACTGAGACAATCTTTTGTCAAATGTGGTCCTCCACACTGCTCACAACTAATTCGTATTGAGTGAATATCCTTAGTCATCTTTTCCATTCGTCTCTCCACAGCATCTATCTTTGCGGAAATGGAATCTAAGTCATGGCTAGAATCGGCTCTAGCTGCTTTAGATGATCTAACGATATCTTTTTCTTGGTGCCACTCATGTGAGTGGGAAGCAGTATTATCAATAATTTTGTAAGCATCAGTTTCGGTTTTCTTCATAATAGAACCACCAGCTGCTATATCTATATCTTTCCTTGTAGTGATGTCGCATCCTTGGTAGAATATTTGTACTATTTGACAGGTGTCTAAACCATGTTGCGGACATCCTCTTAATAACTTTCCATATCTTGTCCACGCCTCATATAGAGTTTCATTTGGTTTCTGTGTGAACGTAACAATTTCTGCTTGAAGTCTTACGGCTTTAGATGCAGGAAAGAATTGTTTAAGAAATTTGTCAACTAAAACGTCCCATGTATCGATCGCCCCTTCAGGTAACGATTCCAACCAATCTTTGGCTTCTCCCTTTAAAGTCCAGAGAAATAACATGAGATATATCTGTTCATCCTCCACTTCTCGTATTTTAAATAGTGTGCAGATCCTATTAAAGGTACGTAGATGTTCATTTGGATCTTCCTTCGGCGCACCACTAAATTGACATTGATTAGTCACCATGTGTAGAATTTGTCCTTTGATTTCATAATCTGGTGCATTAATGTCTGGATGAGTAATTGCGTGACCTTGGCCAGTGCGTTTAGCTCTCATTCGGTCTTCCATACTTAAAGGTTCCAGATTCTCCATAATTGAATTTGTTGAATCGGTATCACTAGATGATTCTGATTTAATGGTTCGTTCCTCAACAATCTCTGTTTGAATGATTGGTGGCTCCGGAGGAAAGTTTAATGGTTCAGGATCTACGAACCGTTCTTGAATATTTTCCGGATTCTCAATTGTGAGGTCGGGTTCAAAAAATGGATTATCGGAAATTTGAACTGAAGTACTTGGTTGACTAGATGACGATTCTAAAGAAAAATCAACGGCGGTTATATTTGCTAAATGTCTTGATCTAGTTACAGGTGGTGAACGTACAAAAGGTGATGAACGTCTTGCTCGGTGCATTCACTGAATATCCTATTAGTTTTAAAAAGGAAAGAAAAATTATAATAAGTTATCCAATCAATAGACTTTTCTGATTTTGCCCACGTTTCGAATAGCCAAAAGATGCAGCAGAGGGGCAGGATTCGTTTGGTCTCAATATAATTGAGGACTGTTTGGCTCCAATAACCCGGTCCACGTACAAATCCAACTATTACTACGAACCAGAAAATTTTGATGTCTATTAATTTAACCACTTAAAATAAATTTTCGTAATTTTAAGAAATTTAGATAAGAAGTAGAAAAAATTCTAAGTCCTAAAAACTAGAATAGCGAGAAATAAGAGAGAAAAAGAGTTCGTCGAAAAAGGTCGAAAAACGAAAAATGGTTGAAAAATAAAAGGTGACGGAAAAATAAAAGAAACTTATAAAAACTTAAAAATACTTGACTAACCTAACCTTATTACTACAACTAACTTAAAATTATAATCGCAAATTGAAATTACTAATTGGAATGATAATTGATACATAGTAAAAGGTCTAAAAAATATTAAAGCTTACAGGAGAAACTAAATCCCAAATGGAAATAACTTAAAAAGAAAC
Source organism: Rutidosis leptorrhynchoides (assembly GCF_046630445.1). Lineage (NCBI taxonomy): Eukaryota > Viridiplantae > Streptophyta > Magnoliopsida > Asterales > Asteraceae > Rutidosis > Rutidosis leptorrhynchoides. The sequence goes on from NC_092336.1 coordinate 640,526,953, forward strand.
TAAAACTTAAAAAGGCGTCGCAAAATTCTAAAGCACCTAAATCTTAGTCTAAAGAAAAAGCACTTAAGGAATTCTACGGCAAAGCCTAAAAATCTAGGAGTAAAAATGACTATAGCAAAAACTAAGTTTAAAATTAAAAATGAGAGAAAAATACAAATATTACGCTAAAACGATTAAAAAGGGACAAAATATAAAAATATACAAAAAGTTGTAAAAAGTACAATTTTTATAAAAATATTATTTTTATATTATTTATTTTATAAAACTATTAATTTTACAATTTAATAAAACTAATTTAACTAAAATATATAAATAAAAAGTAAAAGTAAAAATAAAACTAATAATAATAATAATAATAATAATTAGGGTTAAATAATAATTATAATTAATAATAGTTAAGCGAGGTGTATATAAAATAGTTATTAATTTTAGCAGGAAAAACTATAAAATACGATACAATTTTACACAAGATATTTATTTATTTATAGAATGGATATACTTAAACCTTGCTACAACACTTATAGGCAGTGTACCTAATCGTACAGTAGTGTAGTTTTTAGTAAGTCCGTGTGTCAGATGGTCTCCGCGAGTTGCGGTATTTAAAACATCAAACCCCGCGAGTCGCGGGGTTCCAGAATTCAGCTGACAGCTTTCAATATTCGACGCGTTTTTTCTTTATTTATTTATTTTTTTTTTATTTTCTGTTTTCTGTTTTTTAATTAAATAAAAGATATTAAAACTTATATTTTTATAAACTAAAATAAAAATAAAGAAACTTATAAAACTTAAATATTTAACAAAATCTTAAAAATACTTATATTTTTGTTTTTCTTTTTATATTTTCGAATTTTTAAAACGTATTTTTACAAAAACGACTTTTAATAAAAGTAACTAAATTTTTTTTTTTTATATTAGCGTTGCGCTTCCGGCGTTTAAGAGTGATCCCCGGCAGCGGCGCCAAAAATTCTTGATGTTAAGCGAGGTGTATATAAAATAGTTATTAATTTTAGCAGGAAAAACTATTAAATACGATACAATTTTACACAAGATATTTATTTATTTATAGAATGGATATACTTAAACCTTGCTACAACACTTATAGGCAGTGTACCTAATCGTACAGTAGTGTAGTTTTTAGTAAGTCCGGTTCGTTCCACATGGAAATCTTTAAACAAAGCTCAACGCTATATTAGTTTACTTTTATAAAAATACAAACATATATATAAGTAATATTATTATTATAAAGGGGGGTTTTTACCGTTTAATGACCGGTTTGTCGATTTTAAAACTTTAGTCGCAGTTAAAACCTAATGTAAAATATTAAATAAATAAAAGACTTAAATTAAAACTTAAAGTAAATAACGATAATGAAATTGCGAATAATAAAAGTGCGATAAACTTGCGATAATTAAAAAGTACGATAATTAAAAGTGCGATTAAACAACAATAAATAAAAGTGCGATAATTAGAAGTGCAATTAAATATAAAATAAAGGAAATTAAATATGAAATAAAAGAATTATGCTTATTTAAACTTCCGTAATCATGATGTTTGACGTGTTGATTTTAGTTTTATGCCCATGGGTTAATTGTCCTTTGTCCTGGATTATTTAATATGTCCGTCTGGTTTTTGTCCATAACAGTCCATCAGTCATAAATATAAAGTGCGAGTGTCCTCATCAAATTATTCTTATACCCGAAGTTAAATATTCCAACTAATTGGGGATTCGAATTGTAACAAGGTTTTAATACTTTGTTTAATGAATACACCAGGTTATCGACTGCGTGTAAACCAAGGTTTTACTACTTTGTTAACAATTACACCAATTACCCTTGAATGTAATTTCACCCCTGTTTTAATTATTCTAGTGGCTATTAATCCATTCCCGTGTCCGGTTAAATGAACGATTATTCGTACATATAAATACCCCGCCCATCGTGTCCGATCGAGTGTATATGGTAATTTATAGGGACGCCCAATTGTAAATCTTTATATTAACATTAACAAACTTTCATTTAGTTAAACAAATATAAAGCCCATTAATAGCCCATAGTCTAATTTCCACAAGTGTCGTTCTTTTATCCAAACCCCAATTATGGTACAAAGCCCAATTACCCAATTTTAGTAATTAGCCCAACATCATGATTACTTCGTTTTAAATAAGCATAATAATAACTTAGCTACGAGACATTAATATAAAAAGGTTGAACATAACTTACAATGATTAAAAATAGCGTAGTGTTACACGGACAGAATTTCGACTTACACCCTTACAATATTCGCTAACATACCCTTATTATTAGAATTATAATTAAAATTAAAATATAAATTATAAATATAAATATAAATTTTACGTATGAATGAGGAAGAAAAAGATGATGATTTTGATCAGAATTCGGTTGGCTTTTGCAGTTTTCATTTTTGGGGCTCCGCGACTCGCGGTGAAAACCTCTTCAAACTCCGCGAGTCGCGGAGGTTACTTTTACAGCTCAGTCCTTGGAGTTTTTCACTGCCGACGGTTTTTTATTTATAAATATAATATATATAATTAATATAATTAATTATATATTATATTATATTTATATACATAGTTAACTTGTAATTTTTAGTCCGTTGCGTCGAGCGTTAAGAGTTGACTCTGGTCCCGGTTCCGGATTTTCGAACGTCCTCGCGTACAATTATATATCTTGTACTTTGCGTTTTGAATCTTGTACTTTTGTAATTTCGAGACGTTTCTTATCAATAATTGGAACCTTTTTGATTGTCTTTTGTACTTTTGAGCTTTTTGGTCGTTTGCGTCTAAAATTCGTCGAATCTGTCTTTTGTCTTCACCTTTTATTATACAAACGAATATCACTTGTAAATAGAACAATTGCAACTAAAAGGTTGTCTTTCTTGAGGAATAATGCTATGAAATATATGTTCGTTTTTAGCATTATCAGGAACAAAAAAGGTTTTTGTGATGTAAGTGTTTTTTTGTTGCTTGTGGGAAAATAAGATAAAAATAAAGAATTGATGGATGGGTAGTGGTTTGGTTTAGATTGATATCTCCATTTTTTTTGTATGTATGTTGATAAATATATATAGAATATATGTACTCTTGTAAAAGTAGTAATTGATGGGAGGTGATGATTAATCTTGCACTTACATTGATCTCGTGGAAATTAGATAATGAAATAGATAGATGGCTAAGTTCAAAAATCAATTGTGGAGAAAAAGAAACAACTCATTGTATTAATAATCTTAAATTAAAATAAAACGTGTGTATGAGAAGTAGATAGCTCAGTAATATCAAATCAATTAGGCACAATTTAAAGTATTGATAAGGATAATGTTTAACGGTATAATCTTAAGTTAATATCACATATTACAATCAAAATGAAACAGCGATCACTCATTTTCGGATCACTGATTATTTTTAAAATCACATAAGTTCACTTTTAACTCGTTTAATATCGATCGAATGATAATTGAACGTTACTATTGTTTACTTGATAGATTCGAAATCACAAAATATATAATTAATATACTTTATTTATATATAGATACATTTTAAATAATAATATCATATATTAATTTATTTTTCATAATTAATTCAAATAGCTAATTATTACAAATTACAATTATCTATATATATAATATATTTAATTAAATACATTTCTATTTTCAAATAAACGTTCATGAATTGTCGGGAATAGTCGAAGGTCAAATGGTTTCATGTAAACAGTTCACAAATTTTGAGACTCAATATAACTGACTTTGCTTATCGTATCGAAATCATATGAAGATTAAGTTTAAATTTGGTCGGAAATTTCTGGGTCGTCACAGTACCTACCCGTTAAAGAAATTTCGTCCCGAAATTTGATTGGGATGGTCATGGTTGTCACTAAGTATATTTTTATGACGAATATGGGTTGATAAATAAAGTTTTATCACTGTTGAGTAATATGAATAAAATAATTCGATTACTTGAAGAGTACGAGTGAAGCTATCACTAAATAGTGAAATGTGAAAGACAAGTTTCATCATAACTTTTGACTAGTCATGGTTGAATTTAGAAAATAAGGTGCATCTTAACTTTTGACATAGTCACTGTTGAATTCCAGAATTCAAGGGATTTAAAAGAAGATCTTCGAAATCCATAAGATTTGATTCTTCAAGATTTAATGAAATTAGGATCTCTATAATTAAATACGGTAATCTGCCTCGATTACTCTGTTTGATATTTCCATTATAAATTAAACTCTTCCGTTCCATTATTCTCGCCATTCCTATACTTTCTTTCTTAGTTCGTACATCCAAAAGATTACGAAAATGCTTAATCACGTTCTATTCCTTGATATTTTTCAAATTATCAATTTTGTCATCATTCTCTTCCACCAGAAAAATCTGTTTACTTCTACTATTACCTTGAGTGATGCTATTCTTAATTATACCGTGTCTTTATATTGCTATTCGTATTAATATTCACGGTTTGTAACCTCCGTGTTGTTATTGGGTGTAACGACCCGTCAAAATCGCTATTGACGCGGCACGTTAATCATTGATTCCACAGTGAGGTTTTGACCTCTATATGATACGTTTTGATAAAATATTGCATTCATTAAAATAAGTGACTTTCTAAACATAGAAAGTTATAAACATGTGGGCGAGTGCTTAGGTATAAGCAAAACCCCGAAATACATAAGTCTTTAATTTACAGGTTGACATCACAGTCCAATTATTTATTACACAACGCAGTTTTATTTTGAATGCAATAAACTTTGTACAAAGCATGAGAGACTCCATGCAGGCAACAAGCACATCACAGCGGAAGCATTCTAAGGACCTGAGAATAAAACATGCTAAAAAAAGTCAACACGAATGTTGGTGAGTTATAGGTTTAATTGCTCGAGTCATAAACATGTATAAAGATAGACCACAAGATTTCATCAAAAGTTTATCAATAGATTCTACGTAACAGAGCACCCTGGTAACTAAACTTAACGCTATAGTGATAATTACCCCATTCGATTTAATACACGCAAACCAACGTGTCTTAAACTCAAATAACATACGTCCGTTAAAAGGCTAGCGCTCTAGCTCGGACGGGGATGTCAAGCCCTATGGATCCATATACAATTATTCACGCCCACCAGTCCATATCCTATGTACTGGAAGCTACTAGTTACCAAAGCTAAGGGATTTCCGGTTTAACTCAGTGTAGAATTTAGTATGTACTTGTGTCTTATCGCGTTTAAAATAAATTGCATATATTCTCAGCCCAAAAATATTTAAAGTATTTAAAAAGGGAGACTATAAACTCACAGTTCAATATTGAGACTCAATATTGTAGGCAAATTGCGTAGACGTAATGACGGTAGATGACTGTATGGTTGGCCTTGGATTCAAGAACAATACCCCAAACAATACCCAATATTTCCTTAGCTTAAAGCGGTTTGAAACCCGAATTAAAACACCCTCGAATATACTTTATTATTATTAACTTAAATTAAAATTATAATTATAATTATAAATTAAAATTTATATTATATAAGAAAATATATTGTGAAGTTTATCGTCGAACAAACTGCGTATTTATAGTACTTTACGTTTTACTGTAGCTCATGCGATCGCATGAGTTTTCAGTGTTTTTGCCATGCGATCGCATGGCCGCCTTTCCCGTTTTGTTTGCTAGTTCGTCGACATCAAATAGTATTTACTGTAGCAAATAGTGTTTACTGTAGCAAATAGTGTTTTACTGTAGCAAATAGTGTTTTCTGTAGCAAATAGTGTTTTACTGTAGCAAATCACTGTAGCAAAGTCGTTTTCACTGTAGCACTGTAGCAAAATACGGTTTCACTGTAGCAAATAGTGTTTTACTGTAGCAAAGTCATTTTTACTGTAGCAATTAATGTTTTACTGTAGGAAAGTCGTTTTTACTTGTACATCTTATAATATATATATATATATATATATATACATACATATATGTATATTTACATAATATTAATTCCTAAAGAGAATTGGTTTAAATTAGTCGAAATTTTTCGGGTCATCACATTGGGCTTTATATTTTCTCTTATATTTTGGAGCTCTTTGCCTTTTTATTCTCCTCTCGACTCCTAGTAAAGCGAGTAATGGTGCAAAATTCATAAGTATGGAGTTTCGAATGATTATAATGTTCTAAGCAGGAAAGAACGTAATAGCACGATTTGATTTGTCAAATTATCAGAATCACTGAGAATAGAACTATCAAGAATATACCTTCTTGATATGTTCAGAAGTTAAGCAGAATGAAAGAGTTATGTAACATGACACATGATGATGGTATGATCTACTGTGAACCATCATCACGTTTCATTAGAAACTCAGCATGACTTACTATAATATAATCACGTTGGCCAAGCGTCATTATATTATACCAACCCATGCTTCAATTTCCAACATTTCTCCACAATTCATTTATAATTTAAACTTAGATTTTACAGAAGTTTCCAATATAATGGAATACAGAAAATAGGAAGAGGTAGATAATTTCGGACAAGAATATTTATGAAAATATCCTCAGGAATATCGAAGATATTTATGATGATATTTTGGAGTTTCTAAGTTCGATAGTTGATGAAGAAAGATTTTCCGTAAGATTTTAACGTGAGTACGGAGCAAGATATTCTCTAAAGATTTCGACGGATCCAGAATTACCTGGATTCTTTGAATATAGGTTTTGGTCCTTGTATTTGTTCTTGGTCTCCTTTATGGTTAGCTCAATCCGTTTTTCAGTACCAAATTTTCTATCGAGCGTTCCTAATACTCCCTTCTTTATCATCAAACTTTTGACCGTTTAGACCATCTACGATTTTTTTGTTTCCTCTGCATTTAATGCTACGATATCTGAATTATCGGTTATCAATCCGAGGTGGTTTTAAGAGAATTGTGTTTTTAGACGATTAAACGCTGATGGTAATATAAAAGGTTTCCTGGTAACAATAAAGAACATGCATATATATCAAGATTATAATAAGGTTGTTTCGAACGAAAAGTCGAAGTTAACTTGCTGGAGCTGTGACAAAATTTGCTACTTTGGAAATGGATTGCAAGTTACTTTCGGTAATAACAACGCCAAAGGAGCTAGCACAGATACGTGTTAAATGTTTACTCAGGTTCCAGGAGTTTTTCAGGTGCATAACTATATGCATCAATCTTTTCTCCCGTAGATGAAGTGCGGTTGGTTTATCCTCTCGATCGAGGTGTTTTCAAGAATCATGAAAGGTTTGAACGCAGATTGTAATCGTCAAGATACAAATGAGGTTTAAGATGAAATCAAGTGGCAAACTTGAAGAAATGTTTAGTTTCATATATTATAATCAATATTTTAATTCATTTTAATTGTCTAATGTTGGTAGTCTGCAGTCGATAGTCCAATAATTCATATATAGTTTAATATATAATATTCGAATTAATTAATATGTATCGTGACCCGTGTACATGTCTCAGACTCGATCGCAACTCAAAGTATATATATTATTGTAGAATCAACCGCAACCCTGTATAGAGAACTCGATCATTACTGCATATAGAGTGTCTATGGTTATTCCAAATAATATATATAGGTGCGTCGATATGATATGTCAAAACCTTGTATACGTGTCCCGATATTTAAAGTGTGTAAAATAAATAACAGAAATTAATTGACGATAAATAAAATTGCGAGAATATAAATTGCGATAATTAAATTGCGATAAATAAAATGTAATCAGTTAGCTAGGAACAATTAGCTAGGTACAGTTAGCGTGGATTCTTAACAAAATTCTTCTCATAGTTAAATTATTTGTTTCTAACAAATTTTATTTTGTCTAATGTTTTCTTCATTATGCCACTTGTTGGATTCTGATAGATCAAAATTCAAATATGAAATTGAATGAAAATGGTTATTCTGCGGTGAACGGATACGTATATATGTGGATGTAAATAAGATAGTAAATGACTGTTGAATCAGATTCGAAGAATGTACAATGTATCTTATTAATGTGAAATCTAAATATTTCTCGGGTATTACCTACCCGTTAAAATATTTTCACCATTAACAGTTTGTACAAAAGAATTTTTTTTTAATTAAAATCTTTATGAAAATATATATACATATATATTTTCTTCAGATGTAATCATGGATTTAACGAGTAGATATAATATTAACTCATTTGATTTACCGTTGGAACTAGAATACATAATCTCTAAAACATTAGAGATTACATAATCATCATGAAGAATGAAGATAACTGACGTAGAATAAGATGTAGAACGAAAGTTGTGCTCGAGGTATAGATTGCGATGTTAAAGCGTGTGATGTTGAGACACATGTTATTGGTGGTACTAGTGTTGCCGGTGCTGTTGCTGAAGCTGGTAGGTTTTGCACCATGTTTTCCAAATTGATTACTCGAACGTGAAGCTCGTTGGCTCTTCGATTACTCCGGGATGATTGTCGGTAGGAACGAGCGAATGAATAAGGTTTAGAACTTTAGATAGAATATAATCATGTCGAGATATCCTGGAAATAAGGGTGAAAATGGTGTTTCGGACTGTTTCGCTGGTAAATGTTTCAGGTTCTTCACCAAGAGGTAAATTTGGTTGATGGAAAGGATCGCCCTCTTCTCATCTCCATTGATTAAGTCGATTACGAACCCATCCGATGAATTGGGGATGGCTGATTTGGTTGGTTCATTCTGGTGACGCTGCTTTCGGAGGTTAGGTGAAACTCCATATCGGAATAGCTGTCGGAATCCGAGGAATTCAAACTGGTTGAGGGATTCATCTCGTACGATCAGATGAAGGATTTTTGATAAAAAAAATAGATTATAGGATGTATATTAGTACCCTGTAATACATAATTTACATATGCATATATAATACTAAAATCCCATAAGTTACGGAGGAATCTACGGAAGCTGTCAGGAAAAGTCTATAGTAACAGATATGCTAAGATATGAATTTTGTCTATACACTATCGATGCGCTAAATGCAGTAAGACGTGTCTAGACTTTAAGGATGATAAGCAAATAATTTTCGACACGAAATGATAAGCAAAACTTTTGACATGCAGACACGGTCAAAGTTCAGACTCACTAATGTATCTAAACAACTATCAATTAGACACACTAATGCAAGACCTGGTTCGCTAAGACCACCGCTCTGATACCAACTGAAATGCCCCGTCCTAATCCATCTGGACGAAGTCTTCAACAGTTGGTCCCATTGCGAGGTTCTGACCTCTATATGCCATGAACGACTCCATGTAATATGAGCAAATGCACAGCGGAAGATTTCTTTCATACCTGAAAATAAACATGCTTTAAAGTGTCAACCAAAAGGTTAGTGAGTTCATAAGTTTATCATAAAACAATAAAAATTCTGTAATTTTGATAGGCCACAAGATTTAAATGCTGCATGGTACAAATGGGCCCGAATCCTATACACACCTGTAAAGTACATGCGATAACTTTTAAATACAGTACACATTTCTCGTGTACAAAATCATATTTCATAAATCTTAGTAACCGTACACATATCTCGTGCAAAAAAATAACATACACATAACCTGTGTATAAAATCATTCTCTCGATACATAGCATTCACTTTTCATTTCTTTCATAACTTGGCTTGGTAACCGACCTTAACATATAATATAACAACCCTCATATTTCCATACCTGAATTGACTAATTTGACTATAGGGTTGTTATCCATACGTAATATATAATTAAATTTGACATTGATCAAATATTTATTTTTAGTCGACACTTTTTGTTAACTAAAGTTTACATTAATTATATAAAATAACTTTAGTTAATATTAATATTAATGCGTATTATATTTAAAACTATATGTAACATAATTATTAATTAAATGATAAGTTATTTTAATCATTATATATATATTTTTAGCTTATAAAAAAAGAGATTTTTTTATAAATTAAATAATGAGCCCATGAATTTTGACTAAATATTTTTAAAAACAAAAACTTATTAAAAATATTTTTAACATGTTTTTATTTTTTGTCAAAATTGGCACCTTTATTTTATTTATATTTTTTCTTTTCACCAACCATTTTTTTTCTATAAATACCCACTTCCATTTCATAAAAACTTATATCAAATCTTTGGAAAAAATCTCTCACAAACTTGGGAAAGTACTTGAGTTATTTTCTATATTTTTTATCGAATTGCTTTTATTTTTTGTATATTCTTTATAAATTCGAAATTAATATATATAAATTATGTTTATATGTTATAATTAGTATTATAAGTATTATAATGTATAATTTTGATAATTTATGGAATATTATTTATAATTAAATACGAATTATGTAGTATTTAAACGTAAAAACTATGAAAAATTCATAATAAAATATTAAACAGTAATAAAAATAATTATATTTTTTTGAGATTATTATACTTTTATAAAGAAGCAAAAATTATATAAATTAAATAAATGGGTTGATTAGTATTTAAATAGAATTTACTTTTGCATTATTCTAAACTGTGAGAAATAATAAAGAAAATACAAAATAAATACAAATGTGTATTAAATCTATTTTTATAAAATTTTTATATGATTAGTAGCATCACTAGATACTTTAAAAAAAATATAAAAATTAATTTTAAATTATTTTTCTTATTTATTTAATTATAGGCCGATTACAATGGTTAAATAATTAGAAAACATTAAATAAATAATATTTTGATATAAAATTTGATTTAATAATTTTTATAACATTTTTACATAATATAGAACCTGTAAAAAATGTAAAATTATTTATTTAGGTCAATTTAATATTTATTACCTAATTAAATTTGATTAATATAAATCGAGTATATATATAAAGAAAAGTGGGAAATAAATACAAAAACTTGATAAAATTATTTTTATAAAATATCCTACTGAATTGTATAATTAACTAAGTTTATAAAAATTATAAATATAATATTTAATGAATTAATATTCGAATTAACATATATTATGTGATGACCCGAAAATTTTCGACCAAATTTAAACTTAATCTTATATGATTTCGATACGATAAGCAAAGTCTGTTAAACTGAATCTCAAAATTCTTGAACTATTCAATTACCTTTCGTTTATTCACGATGATGCATGAATAATTATATGTAAATAGATACATATACTATAACTTGAAAACGTAACTAAGTGTTGGGTATATGATACTGTGCATTAATCTTATTTGATTGATTACCTGATTGATATATTTAACTACGGAGTTAAAAGATTATGCCAAATGATTCAAGTAAAAGACATTTACTGAGTCTCTTAAGGATTATGATATCATTACGGGTCTCTATTGAGAGGTCCACGTTGATTTGAGAAATCATTCATTTTTAACGGTATTCGGAACAAATGATAAAGTGTTTGTTTAAATAACGTAACTTGGACACATACAATAATAAGGAATATTAACTGTTGGAATTAGATATATGAATAACCTGTGTTATGTATTTTAAAAACGTGTTTATTAAATATTGAATATATATATATTTAAATATAATATTAACTTGGTCATAAAACAATCTGTTATTATATATATAATAACAAATAACGAGACGATGATTTATAGAAGTAAATGACCAAAATACTCGAAAGTTTAAGATATACTTTGAGTGGTATAGTTTAGGAATAATTTAAGACTATATTTTGACAAAGGTACGAGTCGCGAAACGTAATGTACAAGTTTTCTCAACGTACGAAGAGACACTCGAAAAACCGGAACCGGGACATAAGTCGAGTGATGACGTACGACTTATCGGAACAAAAATTACAAGTCAACTATGCATGTGAATTTAATATAATATATAATTAATTATTTAAATTAAATATATTATATATATTATATTAAATTATGTCGACAAACAAAATTACAAAAAATATGTGAGCTGGATCTGACGGCCATGCGATCGCATGGCAAATAGGCATAAAACCCATGCAATCGCATGGGCATCAGAATCAGGCCACACCTATAAAAGCTCAAGCATTTTGGTCTCTGTCTTACACACATACATATCATACTCCATATTTATATTATTATTATTATTATTATTATTATTATTATTATTATTATTATTATTATTATTATTATTAAGATTAATATTATTATTAATCTTATTATTATTAATATTATTAATTAGTATTATACATAAAATACTACGACGAGGTTATGAGTGTGTCACTATCAAAATGGTTTTAAGAGCGGGATAGAGCTAAGGAAATTATGGGTTATTGCCAAGGAGGTTATGGGTAATGTTCGGGGATATATTTATGAATCAAACCTAATGTTTATCATCTCGTTACGTCTACATACTTTCCTACAATATTGAATCTCAATATTAATACGTAAGTACTTATATTTTATCTATTATATATTAATAGTGTATCCATGTCTAGTACTCGAGTATATATATTTATAAATGCTTGTATGCTAAATTTCGTCATTAAACAGTTTATAATGAATCACGAATTAAATCCATATATTACTGGTAAAAGGTATATGATATACATGTGTTTGGAAAGCTGGCGAAAAATCGATAACTTTTCATTTAGACACCGAATAGTTTCGATGAACGGATTAAAAGATATGATCAACTGAATTATGATTGACGTTAATTGAAATTGCTTTTGAATCTACAATTAAGATTTAAACAACTTGTTTACGAGATTGATAAAGTGAATTTTTAAATATTGCTAACCGAGTAAATGAATCTTTATATAAGGCACGTCTCATTTTGTTAAACTATTGTCAAAATTGACTTTTTGAAACGACTTTGGATAACTTTTGTATGTCGATCTCGAGCATTAGGATTGTGATACACTATGACCTGACCTAGCTTGATAGACATTTATTGACCAACATATGTTCTCTAGGTTGAGATCTACGATTCTTTGATATACCGAGTTTCGGTCACATTACGATGAACAACTGTATGTGCTGCTAAGGTGAGTTTCATATGATCCCTTTTACTCAATATATTTTTGGGTTGAGAATACATGCGACTGTTTATAAATACTGAAAATACTAGATTTATATGCGTGAGTTTCATAAGATCCCTTTTACTCTCTACATTTTTGGGCTGAGAATACATGCAAATGCTTTGTTAACCGATATACAATATTTATATGCGTGAGTTTCATTTGCTCCCTTTTTAATTGCTTTTGCAATCTATATTTTTGGGCTGAGAATACATGCACTTTATTTTAAATGCAATGGATACAAGTACATACTAAATTCTACACCGAGTTTGAACCGAAAATCCCTTAGCTTTGGTAACTAGTAACTGCCGGTTATAAGAACTGGTGGGCGCGAGTAGTTATATATGGATCCATAGGGCTTGATATTTGTAGTGACCCGAACTTTTCCATGTTTATATATATTAATTGAGATTGATATTTACATGATTAAATGTTTCCAACATGTTAAGCAATCAAACTTGTTAAGACTTGATTAATTGAAATAGGTTTCATATAGACAATTGACCACCCAAGTTGACCGGTGATTCACGAACGTTAAAACTTGTAAAAACTATATGATGACATATATATGGTTATATATATAGTTAACATGATATTATGATAAGTAAACATATCATTAAGTATATTAACAATGAACTACATATGTAAAAACAAGACTACTAACTTAATGATTTTGAAACGAGACATATATGTAACGATTATCGCTGTAACGACATTTAATGTATATATATCATATTAAGAGATATTCGTACATCATAATATCATGATAATATAATAATTTAAAATCTCTTTTGATATTATAAACATTGGGTTAACAACATTTAACAAGATCGTTAACCTAAAGGTTTCAAAACAACATTTACATGTAACGACTAACGATGACTTAACGACTCAGTTAAAATGTATATACATGTAGTGTTTTAATATGTATTCATACACTTTTGAAAGACTTCAAGACACTTATCAAAATACTTCTACTTAACAAAAATGCTTACAATTACATCCTCGTTCAGTTTCATCAACAATTCTACTCGTATGCACCCGTATTCGTACTCGTACAATACACAGCTTTTAGATGTATGTACTATTGGTATATACACTCCAATGATCAGCTCTTAGCAGCCCATGTGAGTCACCTAACACATGTGAGAACCATCATTTGGCAACTAGCATGAAATATCTCATAAAATTACAAAAATATGAGTAATCATTCATGACTTATTTACATGAAAACAAAATTACATATCCTTTATATCTAATCTATACACCAACGACCAAAAACACCTACAAACACTTTCATTCTTCAATTTTATTCATCTAATTGATCTCTCTCAAGTTCTATCTTCAAGTTCTAAGTGTTCTTCATAAATTCCAAAAGTTCTAGTTTCATAAAATCAAGAATACTTTCAAGTTTGCTAGCTCACTTCCAATCTTGTAAGGTGATCATCCAACCTCAAGAAATCTTTGTTTCTTACAGTAGGTTATCATTCTAATACAAGGTAATAATCATATTCAAACTTTGGTTCAATTTCTATAACTATAACAATCTTATTTCAAGTGATGATCTTACTTGAACTTGTTTTCGTGTCATGATTCTGCTTCAAGAACTTCGAGCCATCCAAGGATCCATTGAAGCTAGATCCATTTTTCTCTTTTCCAGTAGGTTTATCCAAGGAACTTAAGGTAGTAATGATGTTCATAACATCATTCGATTCATACATTTAAAGCTATCTTATTCGAAGGTTTAAACTTGTAATCACTAGAACATAGTTTAGTTAATTCTAAACTTGTTCGCAAACAAAAGTTAATCCTTCTAACTTGACTTTTAAAATCAACTAAACACATGTTCTATATCTGTATGATATGCTAACTTAATGATTTAAAACCTGGAAACACGAAAAACACCGTAAAACCGGATTTACGCCGTCGTAGTAACACCGCGGGCTGTTTTGGGTTAGTTAATTAAAAACTATGATAAACTTTGATTTAAAAGTTGTTATTTTGAGAAAATTATTTTTATTATGAACATGAAACTATATCCAAAAATTATGGTTAAACTCAAAGTGGAAGTATGTTTTCTAAAATGGTCATCTAGACGTCGTTCTTTCGACTGAGATGACTACCTTTACAAAAACGACTTGTAACTTATTTTTCCGACTATAAACCTATACTTTTTCTGTTTAGATTCATAAAATAGAGTTCAATATGAAACCATAGCAATTTGATTCACTCAAAACGGATTTAAAATGAAGAAGTTATGGGTAAAACAAGATTGGATAATTTTTCTCATTTTAGCTACGTGAAAATTGGTAACAAATCTATTCCAACCATAACTTAATCAACTTGTATTGTATATTATGTAATCTTGAGATACCATAGATACGTATACAATGTTTTGACCTATCATGTCGACACATCTATATATATTTCGGAACAACCATAGACACTCTATATGTGAATGTTGGAGTTAGCTATACAGGGTTGAGGTTGATTCCAAAATATATATAGTTTGAGTTGTGATCAATACTTAGATACGTATACACTGGGTCGTGGATTGATTCAAGATAATATTTATCGATTTATTTCTGTACATCTAACTGTGGACAACTAGTTGTAGGTTACTAACGAGGACAGCTGACTTAATAAACTCAAAACATCAAAATATATTAAAAGTGTTGTAAATATATTTTGAACATACTTTGATATATATGTATATATTGTTATAGGTTCGTGAATCAACCAGCGGCCAAGTCTTACTTCCCGACGAAGTAAAAATCTGTGAAAGTGAGTTATAGTCCCACTTTTAAAATCTAATATTTTTGGGATGAGAATACATGCAGGTTTTATAAATGATTTACAAAATAGACACAAGTACATGAAACTACATTCTATGGTTGAATTATCAAAATCGAATATGCCCCTTTTTATTAAGTCTGGTAATATAAGAATTAGGGAACAGACACCCTAATTGACGCGAATCCTAAAGATAGATCTATCGGGCCCAAAAAGCCCCATCCAAAGTACCGGATGCTTTAGTACTTCGAAATTTATATCATATCCGAAGGGTGTCCCGGAATGATGGGGACATTCTTATATATGCATCTTGTTAATGTCGATTACCAGGTGTTCACCATATGAATGATTTTTATCTCTATGTATGGGATGTGTATTGAAATATGAAATCTTGTGGTCTATTATTATGATTTGATATATATAGGTTAAACCTATAACTCACCAACATTTTTGTTGACGTTTTAAGCATGTTTATTCTCAGGTGATTATTAAGAGCTTCCGCTGTCGCATACTTAAATAAGGACGAGATTTGGAGTCCATGCTTGTATGATATTGTGTAAAAACTGCATTCAAGAAACTTATTTTGTTGTAACATATTTGTATTGTAAACCATTATGTAATGGTCGTGTGTAAACAGGATATTTTAGATTATCATTATTTGATAATCTACGTAAAGCTTTTTAAACCTTTATTGATGAAATAAAGGTTATGGTTTGTTTTAAAATGAATGCAGTCTTTGAAAAACGTCTCATATAGAGGTCAAAACCTCGCAACGAAATCAATTAATATGGAACGTTTTTAATCAATAAGAACGGGACATTTCAGTTGGTATCAGAGCGTTGGTCTTAGAGAACCAGAATTTTGCATTAGTGTGTCTTATCGAGTTTGTTAGGATGCATTAGTGAGTCTGGACTTCGACCGTGTTTACTTGAAAAATGATTGCTTTACAAATTTTGTTGGAAACTATATATTTTTAACATGTGAATATTATGTGATATATTAATCTCTTAATGCGTTTGATATTATATGATAGATGTCTACCTCTAGAACAAGTCTCATTGACTCACCTAATAATAATGAAGAGTCAAATGTAAATTGGAATGATTCATGGACTGATTCACAAGTTCCCGAAGAGGAACCGGAAGAAGAGTCGGAACCGGAAGAAGAATCGGAACCGGAAGAAGAATCGGAACTGGATGAAGAAATAGAACCAGTGGGGGAAATAATAAAACGGTTAAGTAAAAGAAAATCCTCAACCAACCGACCAAGGTTAATTATGGTCAATGGTGTTTCCGCCAAGGAAGCAAAATATTGGGAGGATTACCAATTCTCCGATGAATCGGATTCCGACGAGAATTCCGATGATGTTATAGAAATTACCCCAACTGAATTTAAAAAGGCAAAAGAAAATAATAAGGGAAAGGGCATAAAAATAGAGAAATCTAATTCCAACCCCGATGAACTTTATATGTATCGTCAACCCCCGAAGTCCTTAAGTTGTAACAATGACCCGGGAACCTCTAAACCACCAGGTTTTTCTAAACCAATGTGGAAAACGACGGCTCGTATTAGGGGAACATCATATATCCCTAGAAACTTGGCAAAACGAACCAAAACTAAAGAAGAAGAAACAAGCGAGTCGGAATAAGATAGTTGTATTCGTGTGGTGTAATATATGTAATATAGTGTGCTTATGCTTTATGATATATGTAAAAATTGCTTGTATTAATAAGTATGCTTTTTTTATGAATCTAACTCTTGTCTATTTTACAGTATAAAAACACAAAATGGATAGACAACCCAATATTTTAAGAGACCTACCCGGAGACATGATTGATGAAATCTTGTCTAGAGTCGGTCAGAATTCTTCGACATAACTATTTAAGGCGAGATCAGTTTGTAAGACATTCGAAGAACGTTCCAAGAATGCCTTGGTTTATAAAAGGCTTTCGTTCGAAAGATGGGGGATATCACATTGGGAAATCCATAAGTTACGATGTGTTTACTTTGACGCATATATTGCGGGGAACCCAAATGCTATTTTACGCAATGGGTTAAGAAATTATTTTGACTCAATATATCCGAATATTGGACTTCGTGATTTAGAAAAAGCGGCTAACATGCAACATAAAGAAGCATGTTATGCTTACGGATTAGTAATGTTCGCTTCTCACCAAAGTGAGAACAAGAACATCGGGCTACAACTATTAAACAAAACGTTCCCACAAGTGACGGAGTCGGTAATTGGGGTAAGAAATGAGGTTTTTAGATTGTTACGGGACTGTTGGACATTACGTAACCCTCGTCCCTTTGACGACGTTACAACACGCTGTCTTATCAACGGCCATAACGGTTATGTTCCACAAGACCAAGGATGGGAAGTAATCCTAGTAAAACCAGAATGCATGACTTGTTTCTGGACGTATGAATTACGTGTCTTTATTGCCTTTGCTGAACGACTTGTGTACTAGCTAGAATTATCTTCACAACCATCTTGTATCAAATTTATTGTGTGCTATATTTCATGCTATATGTAAAATAAGCGGTATTGTAAGTTTGTAAAATATTGTGTAAAAGTTTGAACGCGAAATATTATTATAATCAGTTTTTTTTATATAGAATTGTAGTAGTTGAATTGTATATTAGCTACTAAGTATGAACTTAACGGGTAGGTAGTACCCGAATTTAAACTTATAAAACGCTAATATGAAGAAAAAGCTTTTATAAATGAGTTCATATTATGCTACGAAATACTATTAACTACTTTTAATATTCTGTATGATTAACTTGTTCCATTTGACTATTTTGAAGGAAATGGCACCGACTACTCGACACACCGTGAATATGAATGAAGAGGAATTCCGTACTTTTCTAGCTTCAAACATAGCCGCAGTACAGGCTGCGCTACATACCAACAATAACCTTGGATCTAGCAGTACAGGAAATCGTGTAGGATGCACCTACTAAGAATTCACTACCTGCAAACCTTTGGAATTTGATGGAACCGAAGGACCGATCGGATTGAAACGGTGGACCGAGAAGGTCGAATCGGTGTTTGCCATAAGTAAGTGTACTGAAGAGGACAAAGTGAAGTACGCTACGCATACCTTCACAGGTTCTGCGTTAACATGGTGGAATACCTATCTAGAGCAAGTGGGACAAGATGATGCTTACGCACTACCGTGGTCAGCATTCAAGCACTTAATGAACGAGAAGTACCGTCCCAGAACTGAGGTTAATAAGCTCAAGACAGAACTTAGAGGGTTACGAACCCAAGGATTTGATATTACCACGTACGAAAGACGATTCACAGAATTATGCCTATTGTGTCCGGGAGCGTTCGAAGATGAGGAAGAGAAGATCGACGCGTTTGTGAAAGGATTACCGGAAAGAATCCAAGAAGATATAAGTTCACACGAGCCCGCCTCCATACAACAGGCATGTAGAATGGCTCACAAACTAGTGAACCAGATTGAAGAAAGAATTAAAGAACAGACTGCTAAAGAGGCCAATGTGAAGCAAGTCAAAAGAAAGTGGGAGGAAAACGGTGATAAGAATCACCAATACAACAACAACAACAATTACAACAATAATCGCAACAATTATCCCAACAATCGCAACATCAATCGCAACTACAACAAACGGCCCAACAACAACAACAACAACAACAACAACAACAACAACAACAGCAGCAACTACAACAATCATCCCAACAACAATAATAACCGCAACAACAACAACAATCAGAAGCAGCTATGCCAAAGATGTGAAAAGTATCACTCGGGGTTCTGCACCAAATTTTGCAACAAGTGTAAAAGAAATGGTCATAGCGCGGTGAAGTGTGAGGTTTACGGACCAGGGGTTAATAGAACGAAAGGAACAAATGGTGTCGGAACGAGTAATGGCAGAGCAAGTAGTGTCGGAGCAAGTTATGCCAATGTAGTTTGTTATAAATGTGGAAAACCGGGCCACATTATTAGAAATTGCCCGAACCAGGAGAACACGAATGGACAAGGCCGCGGAAGAGTTTTCAATATTAATGCGGCAGAGGCATAGGAAGACCCGGAGCTTGTTACGGGTACGTTTCTTATTGATAATAAATCTGCTTACGTTTTATTTGATTCGGGTGCGGATAGAAGCTATATGAGTAGAGATTTTTGTGATAAATTAAGTTGTCCATTGACGCCTTTGGATAGTAAATTTTTACTCGAATTAGCAAATGGTAAATTAATTTCAGCAGATAATATATGTCGGAATCGAGAAATTAAACTGGTTAGCGAAACATTTAAGATTGATTTGATACCAGTAGAGTTAGGGAGTTTTGATGTGATAATCGGTATGGACTGGTTGAAAGAAGTGAAAGCAGAGATCGTTTGTTACAAAAATGCAATTCGCATTATACGAGAAAAAGGAAAACCCTTAATGGTGTACGGAGAAAAGGGCAACACGAAGCTACATCTTATTAGTAATTTGAAGGCACAAAAACTAATAAGAAAAGGTTTCTATACTGTTCTAGCACACGTCGAGAAAGTACAAACTGAAGAAAAGAGCATCAATGATGTTCCCGTCGCAAAAGAATTTCCCGATGTATTTCCGAAAGAATTACCGGGATTACCCCCACATCGATCCGTTGAATTTCAAATAGATCTTGTACCAGGAGCTGCACCAATAGCTCGTGCTCCTTACAGACTCGCACCCAGCGAGATGAAAGAACTGCAAAGTCAATTACAAGAACTTTTAGAGCGTGGTTTCATTCGACCAAGCACATCACCGTGGGGAGCTCCTGTTTTGTTTGTCAAGAAGAAAGATGGTACATTCAGGTTGTGTATCGACTACCGAGAGTTGAACAAACTTACCATCAAGAATCGCTACCCACTACCGAGAATCGATGACTTATTTGATCAACTACAAGGCTCGTCTATTTATTCAAAGATTGACTTACGTTTCGGGTATCATCAAATGCGGGTGAAAGAAGATGATATTCCAAAGACTGCTTTCAGAACACGTTACGGTCATTACGAGTTTATGGTCATGCCGTTTGGTTTAACTAATTCACCAGCTGTGTTCATAGACCTTATGAACCGAGTGTGTGGACCATACCTTGACAAGTTTGTCATTGTTTTCATTGATGACATACTTATTTACTCAAAGAATGACCAAGAACACGGTGAACATTTGAGAAAAGTGTTAGAAGTATTGAGGAAGGAAGAATTATACGCTAAGTTTTCAAAGTGTGCATTTTGGTTGGAAGAAGTTCAATTCCTTGGTCACATAGTGAACAAAGAAGGTATTAAGGTGGATCCGGCAAAGATAGAAACTGTTGAAAAGTGGGAAAGCCCAAAAACTCCGAAACACATACGCCAGTTTTTAGGACTAGCTGGTTACTACAGAAGGTTCATCAAAGACTTTTCCAGAATAGCAAAACCCTTGACTGCATTAACGCATAAAGGGAAGAAATTTGAATGGAATGATGAACAAGAGAAAGCGTTTCAGTTATTGAAGAAAAAGCTAACTACGGCACCTATATTGTCATTGCCTGAAGGGAATGATGATTTTGTGATTTATTGTGACGCATCAAAGCAAGGTCTCAGTTGTGTATTAATGCAACGAACGAAGATGATTGCTTATGCGTCTAGACAATTGAAGATTCACGAACAAAATTATACGACGCATGATTTGGAATTAGGCGCGGTTGTTTTTGCATTAAAGACTTGGAGGCACTACTTATATGGGGTCAAAAGTATTATATATACCGACCACAAAAGTCTTCAACACATATTTAATCAGAAACAACTGAATATGAGGCAGCGTAGGTGGATTGAATTATTGAATGATTATGACTTTGAGATTCGTTACCACCCGGGAAAGGCAAATGTGGTAGCCGATGCCTTGAGCAGGAAGGACAGAGAACCCATTCGAGTAAAATCTATGAATATAATGATTCATAATAACCTTACTACTCAAATAAAGGAGGCGCAACAAGGAGTTTTAAAAGAGGGAAATTTAAAGGATGAAATACCCAAAGGATCGGAGAAGCATCTTAATATTCGGGAAGACGGAACCCGGTATAGGGCTGAAAGGATTTGGGTACCAAAATTTGGAGATATGAGAGAAATGGTACTTAGAGAAGCTCATAAAACCAGATACTCAATACATCCTGGAACGGGGAAGATGTACAAGGATCTCAAGAAACATTTTTGGTGGCCGGGTATGAAAGCCGATGTTGCTAAATACGTAGGAGAATGTTTGATGTGTTCTAAGGTCAAAGCTGAGCATCAGAAACCATCAGGTCTACTTCAACAACCCGAAATCCCGGAATGGAAATGGGAAAACATTACCATGGATTTCATCACTAAATTGCCAAGGACTGCAAGTGGTTTTGATACTATTTGGGTAATAGTTGATCGTCTCACCAAATCAGCACACTTCCTGCCAATAAGAGAAGATGATAAGATGGAGAAGTTAGCACGACTGTATTTGAAGGAAGTCATCTCCAGACATGGAATACCAATCTCTATTATCTCTGATAGGGATGGCAGATTTATTTCAAGAGTCTGGCAGACATTACAGCAAGCATTAGGAACTCGTCTAGACATGAGTACTGCCTATCATCCACAAACTGATGGGCAGAGTGAAAGGACGATACAAACGCTTGAAGACATGCTACGAGCATGTGTTATTGATTTCGGAAACAGTTGGGATCGACATCTACCGTTAGCAGAATTTTTCTACAACAACAGCTACCATTCAAGCATTGAGATGGCACCGTTTGAAGCACTTTATGGTAGAAAGTGCAGGTCTCCGATTTTCTTGGAGTGAAGTGGGGGATAGACAGATTACGGGTCCGGAGATTATACAAGAAACTACCGAGAAGATCATCTAAATTCAACAACGGTTGAAAACCGCCCAAAGTCGACAAAAGAGCTACGCTGACATTAAAAGAAAAGATATAGAATTTGAAATTGGAGAGATGGTCATGCTTAAAGTTGCACCTTGGAAAGGCGTTGTTCGATTTGGTAAACGAGGGAAATTAAATCCAAGGTATATTGGACCATTCAAGATTATTGATCGTGTCGGACCAGTAGCTTACCGACTTGAGTTACCTCAACAACTCGCGGCTGTACATAACACTTTCCACGTCTCGAATTTGAAGAAATGTTTTGCTAAAGAAGATCTCACTATTCCGTTAGTTGAAATCCAAATCAACGAAAAACTTCAATTCATCGAAGAACCCGTCGAAATAATGGATTGTGAGGTTAAAAGACTTAAGCAAAACAAGATACCAATTGTTAAGGTTCGATGGAATGCTCGTAGAGGACCCGAGTTCACCTGGGAGCGTGAAGATAAGATGAAGAAGAAATACCCGCATCTATTTCCAGAAGATTCGTCAACACCTTCAACAGCTTAAAATTTCGGGACGAAATTTATTTAACGGGTAGGTACTGTAGTGATCCGAACTTTTCCATGTTTATATATATTAATTGAGATTGATATTTACATGATTAAATGTTTCCAACATGTTAAGCAATCAAACTTGTTAAGACTTGATTAATTGAAATAGGTTTCATATAGACAATTGACCACCCAAGTTGACCGGTGATTCACGAACGTTAAAACTTGTAAAAACTATATGATGACATATATATGGTTATATATATAGTTAACATGATATTATGATAAGTAAACATATCATTAAGTATATTAACAATGAACTACATATGTAAAAACAAGACTACTAACTTAATGATTTTGAAACGAGACATATATGTAACGATTATCGCTGTAACGACATTTAATGTATATATATCATATTAAGAGATATTCGTACATCATAATATCATGATAATATAATAATTTAAAATCTCTTTTGATATTATAAACATTGGGTTAACAACATTTAACAAGATCGTTAACCTAAAGGTTTCAAAACAACATTTACATGTAACGACTAACGATGACTTAACGACTCAGTTAAAATGTATATACATGTAGTGTTTTAATATGTATTCATACACTTTTGAAAGACTTCAAGACACTTATCAAAATACTTCTACTTAACAAAAATGCTTACAATTACATCCTCGTTCAGTTTCATCAACAATTCTACTCGTATGCACCCGTATTCGTACTCGTATAATACACAGCTTTTAGATGTATGTACTATTGGTATATACACTCCAATGATCAGCTCTTAGCAGCCCATGTGAGTCACCTAACACATGTGGGAACCATCATTTGGCAACTAGCATGAAATATCTCATAAAATTCCAAAAATATGAGTAATCATTCATGACTTATTTACATGAAAACAAAATTACATATCCTTTATATCTAATCCATACACCAACGACCAAAAACACCTACAAACACTTTCATTCTTCAATTTTATTCATCTAATTGATCTCTCTCAAGTTCTATCTTCAAGTTCTAAGTGTTCTTCATAAATTCCAAAAGTTCTAGTTTCATAAAATCAAGAATACTTTCAAGTTTGCTAGCTCACTTCCAATCTTGTAAGGTGATCATCCAACCTCAAGAAATCTTTGTTTCTTACAGTAGTTTATCATTCTAATACAAGGTAATAATCATATTCAAACTTTGGTTCAATTTATATAACTATAACAATCTTATTTCAAGTGATGATCTTACTTGAACTTGTTTTCGTGTCATGATTCTGCTTCAAGAACTTCGAGCCATCCAAGGATCCATTGAAGCTAGATCCATTTTTTTATTTTCCAGTAGGTTTATCCAAGGAACTTAAGGTAGTAATGATGTTCATAACATCATTCGATTCATACTTTTAAAGTTATCTTATTCGAAGGTTTAAACTTGTAATCACTAGAACATAGTTTAGTTAATTCTAAACTTGTTCGCAAACAAAAGTTAATCCTTCTAACTTGACTTTTAAAATCAACTAAACACATGTTCTATATCTGTATGATATGCTAACTTAATGATTTAAAACCTGGAAACACGAAAAACACCGTAAAACCGGATTTACGCCGTCGTAGTAACACCGCGGGCTGTTTTGGGTTAGTTAATTAAAAACTATGATAAACTTTGATTTAAAAGTTGTTATTCTGAGAAAATGATTTTTATTATGAACATGAAACTATATCCAAAAATTATGGTTAAACTCAAAGTGGAAGTATGTTTTTTAAAATGGTCATCTAGACGTCGTTCTTTCGACTGAAATGACTACCTTTACAAAAACGACTTGTAACTTATTTTTCTGACTATAAACCTATACTTTTTCTGTTTAGATTCATAAAATAGAGTTCAATATGAAACCATAGCAATTTGATTCACTCAAAACGGATTTAAAATGAAGAAGTTATGGGTAAAACAAGATTGGATAATTTTTCTCATTTTAGCTACGTGAAAATTGGTAACAAATCTATTCCAACCATAACTTAATCAACTTGTATTGTATATTATGTAATCTTGAGATACCATAGACACGTATACAATGTTTCGACCTATCATGTCGACACATCTATATATATTTCGGAACAACCATAGACACTCTATATGTGAATGTTGGAGTTAGCTATACAGGGTTGAGGTTGATTCCAAAATATATATAGTTTGAGTTGTGATCAATACTAAGATACGTATACACTGGGTCGTGGATTGATTCAAGATAATATTTATCGATTTATTTCTGTACATCTAACTGTGGACAACTAGTTGTAGGTTACTAACGAGGACAGCTGACTTAATAAACTTAAAACATCAAAATATATTAAAAGTGTTGTAAATATATTTTGAACATACTTTGATATATATGTATATATTGTTATAGGTTCGTGAATCAACCAGTGGCCAAGTCTTACTTCCCGACGAAGTAAAAATCTGTGAAAGTGAGTTATAGTCCCACTTTTAAAATCTAATATTTTTAGGATGAGAATACATGCAGGTTTTATAAATGATTTACAAAATAAAAACAAGTACGTGAAACTACATTCTATGGTTGAATTATCGAAATCGAATATGCCCCTTTTTATTAAGTCTGGTAATCTAAGAATTAGGAAACAGACACCCTAATTGACGCGAATCCTAAAGATTGATCTATCGGGCCCAACAAGCCCCATCCAAAGTACCGGATACTTTAGTACTTCGAAATTTATATCATATCCGAAGGGTGTCCCGGAATGATGGGGATATTCTTATATATGCATCTTGTTAATGTCGATTACCAGGTGTTCACCATATGAATGATTTTTATCTCTATGTATGGGATGTGTATTGAAATATGAAATCTTGTGGTCTATTATTATGATTTGATATATATAGGTTAAACCTATAACTCACCAACATTTTTGTTGACGTTTTAAGCATGTTTATTCTCAGGTGATTATTAAGAGCTTCCGCTGTCGCATACTTAAATAAGGACGAGATTTGGAGTCCATGCTTGTATGATATTGTGTAAAAACTGCATTCAAGAAACTTATTTTGTTGTAACATATTTGTATTGTAAACCATTATGTAATGGTCGTGTGTAAACAGGATATTTTAGATTATCATTATTTGATAATCTACGTAAAGCTTTTTAAACCTTTATTGATGAAATAAAGGTTATGGTTTGTTTTAAAATGAATGCAGTCTTTGAAAAACGTCTCATATAGAGGTCAAAACCTCGCAACGAAATCAATTAATATGGAACGTTTTTAATCAATAAGAACAGGACATTTCAATATTCCCGTCCGAGCTAGAGCACTAGCCTTTTAACGGACGTATGCTATTTGAGAAGCGTATATGTTGGTTTGCGTGTATTATTAAGATGATTATACAAAGGTTATAAAATATATATACGTTAAGTTTAGTTACCAGGGTGCTCAATTTCGTAGAATATTTTGATTAACGTTTCTGGATGAAACAACTGAAATCTTGTTATCCACTTTTATATGCAGATTATGCGAAACACTAAAACTATGAACTCACCAACCTTTGTGTTGACACTTGTTAGCATGTTTATTCTCAGGTTCCCTAGAAGTCTTCCACTGTTTGCTTATATGATAGACAAGCTATGTGCATGGAGTCTTACATGGCATATTTTTCAAGAAAACGTTGCATTCACCAATTCATCACCATGTACCTTATTTAGACTGCATTGTCAACGGAAGTACTGTTGTAAACTATTATATAAGGTGATTGTTTATATGTAGAAATCATCAGATGTCGAAAACGTTTGATTTAATATTCATTTATGGTGTGCCTTTTCAAAATAATGCAATGTTTATAAAACGTATCATATAGAGGTCAAATACCTCGCAATGAAATCAATGAATGACGTATTCGGCCAAATGGATTTGGAGCGATCGTCACAGTTGGTATCAGAGCGTTGGTCCTAGCGAACCAGGTCTTACATGAATGTGTCTAACTGATAGTTGTTAAGATGCATTAGTAAGTCTGGACTTCGACCGTGTCTGCATGTTAAAAGTTTTGCTTATCATTTTTTGTCGAAAATTACATGCTTATCATTCTTAAGTCTAGACACGTTTTGCTGCATTGATTGCATAAATAGTGTATAGACAAAAATTCATATCTTAGCGTATCTGTTACTGTAAACTTTTCCTGACATCTTCCGAAAATTTCTCCGTGATTTATGGAATTTGGTATTATATATACATATGTAAATTATGTATTGAAGAATACCAAACTAAATTCTATAATCTATTTCATATCAAAAATCATCTATCTAATTATACAAGATGGATCCCGTATCCAGTTCAAATTCCTTAAATTCCGACAGCTATTCCGATATGGATATTCTCCTGAACTCTGAAGAAAGTGTAACTGGAATGGATCAACCAACTAGCCATCATCTATTCTGGATGAATTGGGGATGTGTTCGTAGCCTACTTAATTATTGGAGACAAGAAGAAGGCGATCCCTTCCATCCACCACATTGCCCTCTTGGCGAAGAACCTGAAGCACTTACCGGCGAACCTGTTCGTAATACCATTTTCTCTCTCATTTCCAGATTATCTAGTCATGATTATATACTATCTCACATTCTAAATCTTATTCGTCCGCTCGTCCGAATCGACAATCATCCCGGTGTAGTAGAAAAAGTCAACGAGCTTCGCGCTCGGGTAGTGGTTTTGGAGAATATAGTGCAAAGGTTACAAGCACCAGCAGCATCACCGGCATCAACAGTATCACCGACAACAACACCAACAGTACCATTACCACCACCAACAACATCCGCATCGCAAACCTCAACTTCACAATCTGTTCCA